>NC_045131.1:13415102-14066964 GCF_007655135.1 Punica granatum | reverse complement strand
GTGCGGTCACATTATACTAGACTAGGTAATCCAAAAGAGGGGCTTAGGGCATAAAAAGAAAAAAGGTCACATTTGCCTTTTTCTGAAGATATGTTCAGTTTTGCTTCATTGCAAGGAAAACTAGAAACTTGCTTTATCAAGAAAGTATAAAGTGGAGAGATTGTCTATGTCAAAGAAAATTCAAAAACAATTTGACTAGAGAAGCAAATAAATGATTGAAAAAATAACAGTACCTTGTCAATATTTACAGCAGGAGCATATTTTTCAGTATCCGTCTTCTCTGAATCTAGAAGGAAATGGACACGAGGGTCCAATTTGGAAGTCTCATGCCATGACTTAACAGCTGTCTCCATCGTCTCAACGACAAATGACACAATGGCTTCAAACCCTTCTTCAGCTCCACATTTTCCCAACTTAAAAGACAGAGAAACAATTTTAAAAATCAATACGTAATAAATCTCCACATTTCAAAATATTATCATAAGAATAAGATCTCTACTAAATTATTAGTTTTTTTTTTAAATGCAAAACAACAATGAAGAGCTAGAATACGAAGATATCTACCAATTCAGTTTTGAATGGGTCCAAGTGCTTAGCCATCTGCACATTGGATCTCAAATCCTCAACTTCCTGGGCTCGCTTCTTTTCTCTTGCTAGTTGCCCAACCCTCTTGATCTTCTTTGATACTTCAGAACTTTGCGGATTGTATTGCAAAGACATCTCGAAAGCAGCTAACGCCTATCAACGTCAATCAATCAATAAAAAAGGACGAGCTCTACCTCGAAGTTTTGAACTAGAGAGAAATTTTTTGCTGAACAAGAGAAGGATAAGAGTAAGGTGTAATAGGCTCACCTCATCATATCTTTCCATGGCCTCTAATACACATCCTTTCCTAAAGTAGCCCTGTTCAATACATAAAAGGAAATTGTGTAGTTGATTATTAACAAAGAAATGCTTCCCTATTTGGTTATGCAGATATCTAAGAATATTTTCTACTTGTTCAGTTCTTTTTGAAAAACGATAAAAATAAAGAAAACAAGTATTGCCTCGCACTTTAGAACACATCCTGGCTCAAAATGTAGTAAAGTGCAATTGAACAGGTTCCCACCTTATTTTCCTTTGTTAGTAAAGAACAAGAAGTACGAAATTGAAAGCTAGACATTTGTCTCAGTTATTCAAAACCAAACAGTAAAATATGCGGAACAATGGATCATTCAGCCATACCTTCTCCCACTGGGGGTTCAATGTGATTGCTGTCTCAGCATCAGTGAGAGCTTTACTGAGCTTGACCAAATGCAGGAATGCCGCAGCGCGGTTGCTTTCCAGAGATAGAAGATAAATAGTTAATACAAGGAACAACACTTAAAACCAGAAAATACATGATATGCAAAAACCATTTCAAAGAAAACACTTCAAGTTGCAGACTTTTTTCCTTATCCACTAAGATGCAAGCATACTCTGATGCACTCCCACACTGATTATTGCATTAACAACATACGCTGAAACTTGGAAAAAAATGTTCTTCAAGATAAAAACATAGCTGATGATTGAATTGAAGATGGCAGAGGTTGACGGATTATATCCATATTGAATGGTAATGGCATGATGAGTAATTAGAAGACCCACAAGAGTTAGAACAAGAAAAGTGTCTCCTTATCCCAAAAAAAAAAAAGTTTTGGGCTTATTAAATCTGTAGGTAGGAAGTATCATTATGGAGCATTGAGAAGGCCTAACCAATAGTATTTGCCAATGTTTAAGCACAAAATGTATAGGAACCATTATCATATGATTTCTGCAGTTTACACTAAGCATGATGACAAAAAGCTAGGAATCACTCTGCCAAACTAGAGTAAACCCATCTCCAAAACTCTATCGAAATTCACTCCTCCACCGCTATATATTGAAGCTGAGCTCGGGCAAGAAGCCTACACTGCTCAGTATATTAAGAGGCCATATAAAAGGAACAAAAGCCAACTCTTTTCCACATCTCACTCACTTTCTAAGGCACAAACTCATTGAAAACAGAACATTCGAACCAAATTTAGGTTACAACAGATGATCTAGCAGCCAAACTCATCTGTGACAATAGACGAACAGTTCAAATCAAACCCGCGAAAGGAAAAAGATTCACTTCAATCCAACAATCATGTTTTGAGAGGAACCCATTATTCATGGACGAGAGTCAGCTGAAAAAGCTCAAAACTTGGGTGACAGCAAGAAACCTGTAAAGGGTGGCGTTATTGGGATCCTGCTTAATCGCCTGAGTGTAGAGAGCGGCAGCTTTAAGGTAGTTCCCCGCTTTGAAGAACTCATTGCCCTTTTCTTTGAGGGACACCTCCTCCCCACCGCCGCCCGACGCCGCTGCTGCAGATCTGGTCCCTGTCTGAGCCATCTACCGGACGATGGGTGAGCTCCGAACCAGATCTCTGGGGATCCCGTGTCTTCTGTCGGGAGGTTTTGTTTGGGGTTTTGGGGCACAAGTGGTCCGGCTGAAGACACTCTTTCCCGGCTTTCCTATGCACAATAAGATCGATCAGCCAATCAAAATATAATCAAATTAGATAAATTAGAGTGTTCCTATGTCCTCTGACAATCAACCTAAAAGTCCTCTTATAAATTAAAGTTTCGCCACAATCACATAAGTCGTAATTTACACGACATTTAAGAAAATTCAATAAATATGAGTAAAATTTTGAATTAGAAGAATATTTTGATACACTAGTTAGATGGATTTAGCATTTTTGATAAATTAAGGTTCAACAGCATGCGGGGCTACTCAAAAAATACCTTGGTAACAGAAATGCTGAAAAATCCAATTTGAAGGCCAGTTTGTTTTTTTAGTTAAAATTACAAAAATTTTAACGTTAACTTTAACTCAATACACTATACAATAAAAAAAACACGTTTCCCAAGTCAAATTTATAATCACATCTCATTTGTCTTTTTTCCACAATCAAAATCAAAGTTACTTTAACTCTGAAACCAAACGCACTGAATCAATTCAAGATTGTGGTTTGGTTACAGTGAGATTTCTCTTGGAATTTTCCGGTTTGGTTTGGTTTCGGTTTTTAACTTTTCAGTTCTTAAAGCTAAAAACCGAACCAAGCTGAGCCATATACATATACCTGTGTGTATATATATATATATATATATATTTGAGGTTTCCTTGCCATGGGTCTTTACATCCCCTATCATGATACATACCTTTTGTGTGACTACATTATCGACTTGATATATTTTGCTATGATATGGATTATGAATTTGACTTATTATGCTACGTTCTAAGATTATTCACTTTTAAGGTATATGAAGATTAGGTTAGAGATTATTTTGTTGTGCTTTTGTAGTTTGATATGCATCATGTTAACACTTTGTGAGCTTCTCAGTAAAAAAATTTGGTCTTGATATAACGCAATTTGAGAATTAAGTTGATCATAATATATTAGGGCCAACACCCCAGAAGAGCATTTGCTACTGGATTGACCGAATTGAAAAGAAAAATCGAATTTTTTATTTTATTTTTATTTAAAAAGATATGATTCGATACCATTATTAATTTACAATTTTCATAGTTATAATTTCATTATTGTTTGAGCAAAAAACCGCATCAAACCGAAGCTGAGCACCTCTAAACATATTCAAATGGCTTTATATATTTGTTACATGATACGTCATTCCTCTTTATGTTTGATTTTTTGGCTCAGCAAATCAACGAATGTGCATTGATGACAAAAATGACTGTGGATAAAAAGTTCAAGAGAAGATTATAGGAGTAAAAAACACAACAGATCACCCGTATCACTATAAAGGAAAAAAAAACAAAGTGGCCATATAAATATAGTTGCAGAAATCTTTCAGTTGCTGTATATATGTTTCCAATCTCTTACAATTAAACTCTATATGGACTCAGTCGATACTGAAAAGTGGAGCAAGATGCAATCCATACAGAGGTGCTACCATGTGATAATAGAGAAGTAGAGGCAAGAGAGGTCTTGAATCGGTACTCGGCGCATAAACCCTTTATAGATCACAGTTAACAACGCAATCCCGAGACAATCAAATCAAAGCGGCAAGAATTCTTAAATCAGTTCAAACCGGTGACAATTAACCCAATCAAATAGATTGTCAAATCACAGAACCCAAGCAAAGCATCAAGGATTCTTAGATTAGTTCAGTCCAGCGATAATCAAACTAATGAGACAAATGGTCCAATCAAAGAATCCAAGCTTTTTGATCGGTTCAAACTAGTAACTGGCATGTGAGATGGCTGAAGTCATGATCATAATCGTAGAGGACGGGGATGCTACAACTGAACAGGGGCGGAGTTGCCGTAGACAAGAAGCCACCATCGAGTAAGAAGGAGGGCCGAAGAGGAGAGTCGGAGGGAAATCGGGTTGAGAATGTCAGTCGAGTCTGCAATGTCAGTTGGGTCGGACCATCAGTCGGGTTGGGGCCTCAATTTGGGTCGGTCTAGCTGTCGGGTCGGAATGACCAGTTGAGTCAGCGATTAGTCGATGGAGCCACTTTCATCCGTTCTCAAGCTCTGTCGCCACCCCGAGTAAGCCAACCGTCACCGCTCTTCACCACAGGGCCCGCCTGAGAGGGAGAGAGCTCGGGTCACCAGAGGAGAGGAGAAAAAAATCACCGGCACAAAACACCTTTGTCGGGGCAGATAGGAGAGAGAAGGGGTCGCAACAACCCCCTTGGTGTCCTCTTCACCGCCCCCGACTCAGATCTGCGACATGAAAAAGCTTAGGCTGCAGTTCGGTGGGCTCATTGTGAGATGGCGATGAAGGACAGATTGCAATGGGTAGGGGATGGGTGGCGACAGACAAGTTCCTCTGTGATGATCAAGACGCCAGCCTAGAGACGACCTAAAGGACGATCCAGCGAGCACTGCTGCGAACAGTCACCGACGAGCACCGCTCCTATAGGGGGGGTGGTGTACGGGGGAAAAAGGAGAAAGTTCTTTATGTTTGATTCCATGTATATTTGTTCAATTGTCAAAAATTATTTGTATAATATCAAAAAATCAAGAGTTCTCTTAAGAAAAGAGAAGTTTCTTGTTTTTAAAAAAATCATAGATGTTAGAAATTCCATTTAATTAGGTTATTTCAAACACCAACTCTGCATCTTTTCTATTCACTCAAATTCAGTCATCCTCATCTCCACTCTCCCTATGCACATTCAAATTTGCAACTCTGTCTCATTGACGTGCATATTAAGTTAAAAAAATATCCATCTTCGTTATTATTCATGGTTTTTCTTTTATATATTTATGTTCTGTTATTATATCAAGCTAGGCAAAATATTTACGCATATTTAATTTATTACCAAACTTTATAATTATATTTCATTAAATATCATTTGATTTTGCTTAGAATTATATATATCTGTAAAAGTATCAATTATCAATTATAATTATGCAAAACTTGATTACCCACGCTATGCGCAAAGTTGATTATATTTTCAATTTGTAAAATTAAATCCGTATTAAAGACGGTGTTTATCTATACTACTTGCATTTATGACATGGGAAATCTATGACTTATCTACCATTCAAGTAACTCGAATTCAAGTTGGTATATTTTGGGTTAATTGAATAAGGATTCTCATTATTTGAAAAGGTGAGATGAGATGTCTTGTCCCCGTTTTTTGGAATGTTAATAGTGTTGAGAGAGAAATGGATAAGCTTATGGAACGTTGGCATCATTGAAAGGCAAAGAAAGTAGTCTCGACCGAGCAGCACCAATAACTGTGCAATAGCAACAAAATGGCCATCTTGCTTGGTGCGTTTACATCGAATATTCAGTGCTTTGGCATCGACTAAGCTGCCTCGAGCGAGTAAAGAAAGCGCTTAAGCACCGAACTTTCGCGCCATGGCACCGACTATGCTGTCTCTAGAACCCTAAAAGAAATTTCCCTTTTATTGTCAAGATTTCCTACTATTATTCTTTCTATGTAGTCTAATATCACTGTGTTTCCTTATTTTAGTTTATTTCCTTTTGTTAGTCATATCGATATCTTTAGGATTTTAATTTCTTTTATTAGTCGTATTATGATTTTATATTTAATGCATTGCAGGCCTATGGATATCAATGAATGAATGAATATGAATTGATTTGATATAGTTTTGAGAGCTTTCTCGTCGATCATGGCTCCTTTTGGTGTCTTAACAATTAATATTGCATAATCCTTGTTTATCACGCTTACCCCGCCGCGTCAGTTGGTAAAGCAGTGGTTCTATCGACGACGGTCATAGGACTAAGACCTCTAGGTCGAGAGATCGAGGGATGGCAATAAGGGAATGGAGGCAACAAGTTCATCAACGGTTCAATCGATTGGATAGACACTTCGATAGACTGGAGAGATGTTTCGATGAGGTCATTGAGAGGCTTGATGTCCTAGCTTTTGGAGCCAACATAAACGGGAAAACATGGGACGCATCACTGTGCGGACCTGAATTTCGTCTCGTTGGAACCCGCATGCATGTGCACTGATCGCACGGCTTGAGAGTATTCACCTTCTCGTGGGACATGTAACGGACATGTGTGAGAAAGAGTTGCCACTACCAATTTATGACCCGGAGGTCGAGGGCCGATAAGTTGTCCGCGACTAGGGGTAAGGAATACACTTAGTTTGCTAAGGCATATGGTCTGCAAAACCGAAGGTTCCAAGCTCGGGGGTTCTGTTATGTGCGGGGCCTATATCCCGCAGGCCCTATCGGTACTCTAATTTGTCTAAGGCTTGCCATTTTTAATTTATTTACTGCTTGATTAGGCTTCCCTCATCTCGCTCGTTTTGACACCGTAAATTCGTGATAATGATCGACTCTCAAACTCTACGCTTGTCAATCATGATCATTACATGAATAAATGTACAAATAAATACTTCACAATATACTCTCAAATGATAAATATTAAATAACAACAAATGGACCCCGATCGGTTTACATTCGGCCAATATTCCACTCATGCGCACCGTGACTTTTTTGAAAAGATCGAAACCGAAATTAATGCGATGCGGGCTCATAAGAGTCGAGGGTCGAGTTCGACCTAACCAACGAATCCCCGGATGACCAAATGGTCCTCGAGATAGCTGTGAGACCAGTCGAGCTCCCGGGTGATTGTCTAACCTTATTTCATGTATCCCGACCTGAGTCATCATCCGCTTGGATACTATCAAGGTCGAAATGGTGACCTGAGATTAGACCCCATTCCGCACTCGGGTCACGCGCACTCAGTGTGTGGGAGCATTAGACCCCGTGATCAATGGTTGGGGTATTGGACCCCGTGTGAACCTTGTCCTATGGGTTCGGGCTTGAACCGTCACAAAACAGACAAAAACAGATAAAAAAACATATAATGGATAAAAACAGACAAGTGGCGTGAATTAATTGCCATGTTTACGTGATTATCAGATTACGAACAGGGGTTGCTTAACAGACACGTCTCAATCCTAGATAGATAAAAACAGAGAAGACGCATGTGGTGAAAATCGACCATGGGCTGCCTTGGGGGTGTCAGCACCCCATTTTGGTCCACAAGTCAAACAATGTCCATCAATAGCAAACAATGCTACGACTTGAGCGTTATCACAGAAGAAGGCTCCACAGAGCGAGAAATCACTATTCATCCTCAAGTCGGCAAAATTGAGCAGAAGACATGCACACATGACAGAAGGATTCCAGGAGTCACCAAAGGGTAACATAGTGGCTAGAGAGCTCAACAACGTCCAAAAGAGGCATTTCCAGTGTACCACATGGACAGTCCTAATTTCCGATAGTTCGCTCGACCGTCGGAAGATAGCCAACATTGGACTTCAAAAATCCACATCGATGCCAAACAGATGAAAAGTGTCTTCAAACGCATGTCGCAAATCAACTGCTCTATACAGAACAACTTTCTGTATACAGACAACTTTTCAGTGGAAGTCCAAAAATGCCGATTTCTCGGAGAAAAGTTAATTCCAAATATCAGATGCAGCCATGCCCCACAATCATACAGAGCACGAGCAATGCTTCAGATTGTCTTTTGGAAGCCATACAAGCACTCTAAATGACTTCCGAGCGACAAAACGGGCATACCCCTCTTCGAAAGAGCATAACCGGAGAATGGTCTGATGGAATTACGGCAAACGAAGTTCATACTACATTGCCTTGAAAACTCCAGCGGACATTCGCAATTGGGCAAAACAGATAGCAAAACCCTTCACGGTTTCCCGAGTAACCTCCGAAGAGCACAAAAGGCCATTTTCAGTGAAAATCCATATCCGGAGGTCCTCTTTGGGGAAACTTGACGCCGGATGCTTACCTTACACAATGCTAACCTTCTCAAGGCTCAATGTGGAATCGTCGGAATGAATCACACAACTCATCTAGACCCCTCGAGCAATGCTTTAAGGGTCTCAGATGCACTTTTCATATCCTTAGAGGCCCAATCTCGGCAAACAGAGATCACAGTGATCTCCGGATCACCCAAGAAACTCAGAAAGCAATATGAGAAATCCAGTTTCGGCCTCCTAGGACATCTCCGGCTCCATATTTGCATTACCGGCTTAAGGATAAAGTGCCCGCGTAATTTGACAATTTATGTCAAAATGACCGACGTGGGATGCAGATACAAGATATGCTGTCAGAAGTGGGTAACCTCACTCTGAATGCTTAAAAGGAGCAAAACCAGCTTCCGAGCCTCATACAGACATTTGGCAATTTCTCACGGAAAATGCCAATCTCGGACTCTTTAAACCCGTTTCCTCGCGTATATCGATAATTCAAACCACGAACCTCGAATGCGCGATCAATCGAGATCCGAGCTTTTTTCCGGTTTCTCCTCTTTTGTCGTGGGACCCACGGGCTACCCAAGATGAGTCACCCTTTATTCTAAAAGTTTCTTCTTCTTCAATGCAAGAAGCCAACTTACACTCTTGTTTCAAAATATCCAAGAAGTTTGAAGACAACACTCAAGCCTTCATCAATGCTCATTAATGCTTTTGCCTCTTCCACATAATGGATACTTGGCTCACATTTATCCTCATCCTCATTAGGCAAACCAAAATTTGCTAATGGGAGGCTTAAGTGTGCTTGCTTTTGCTTAATTGCCCATTAGCTTTGCCTATAAATAGCCCCAAAGTGATTAATCTAATGACTTCTCCTCTTGCACACTCTCTCCAAGCTTTCTCCCTCAAGAAAAGCTCTCAACTCCATAGCCAAATCCAGCAAGCTTCAACACTTCAAAACCAAGAGAAAAAAACCCGAAGAAAACCCGAAGGAAGCTTTGAGTTTCTTAAGTCGGAAGCCGATGTTCATCATCCCGACTTAAGTCTAAAATTTCTCAAACTCCATGGACCACATGTTTTCGACCCAAGAAGTTCATTTATGAACTTAGATTTTTGGTTTGAAGTAATTTGTTTATCATTTCAGGTCATTTAGGTGATTCCGGGTGAAGGACGTGCTCTCGGGTGAACAGTACACTCGTCGCCGCACGCCCGCGCGCCAGACGCCGGCCCGCGCGCCAAAAGCCCGTCTCCGCGCACGCCCGCGCGCCAGACGCCCGTCCGCGCGCACGCCGCGCGCCAGACGGCCCCAGCGTGTACGCCCGCGCGCCCCCCGCGCCTCCCATGCACTCCAGCCGCACTCTCCGTGCACCTAGCTCTCCGAACGTGCATCCTTCCAAGCGTTCTACCGAGTCACCCGACTCTCGAATACTTCCCCGACTCTTTCCTCGTATCCCGAGGCTAGGTAAATCACTCTTGACTTAGAGGAGATAGGGTTTTTTACATTATTTGCATGGCTATGGAGTAATATGGCGTTTTATGCATGTTTAACTTACAAGACTTAATTTTTATACACTTTCTTGTTATATTATGCATGTTCATCATCATATAACATGTTAGCATGTCAGGAAACGTTTGGATCGACCCTCGGAAGACCTTCCCGACCCGAAATAAGCAAAAGAGCTCTCGGGTTTGCCTCAAGAAGAGGTGACCGAGGCTTGGCTTGCTTTCCTCGGGTTAAGATCGGCCTTCTTAGCCCGATCCAAGCTTGATTCCCGAGTTTTCTCGTGTTTTCTTACGTGCATGAAGTCGGTATTGTTTTATCGATTCCTTAAATAACTTGTTTGTGCATGTTTGCATGTTCGAATGCATTAGTCAAGTCATGGCAATACCGACTTTCATTTAATCGTGTCATTTATCATGTTTGTCGTTTAAGCATGCGAGAAATGATTCGAAACGAGACGGGGAAACCTCGTGGAATCCCATTCGGGCCATGAGACCTCTCGGCTATCTCCAAGGAGAAGTAACCGAGAGCCTCTTAGACTCGTACGGGTGGCATGAGGATTCTTCTTCCCGTTTTGAGTCCGTTCTCGGCCTTCGTGTAATTTGCAATTTACATTATTGTCGCAATATCGCATGAAAATGTCTTTTCAAAACAAAGCATGCATGGATTCGGGTATCAATGACTCATTCGGGTCCATTCGGTTACGAGGGTAGTTTCGGTCATTGGACCAAATATCCTCGATCCTTACGGAACCGTCTTGGTCGTCGAATCACGAATCGTTTTCACAATTAATGCATTCGGCGATAACCTTAAGCATTAATTCCACGAACGGGTTAATCGGGACGTTCACACGGTTAATTCATTCAATTTAAACAACTTTGCATGAATTGGACATTAATTTGTAACTCGCGTCGACGAATTACAAAACAGTGTTAATGCCCTTTTCAAAACCCTCATACTTTCAAATCCGTATTGTGTTGTTCTCCTTTTATGAAAACAAATTTTCAAATCAAGGGCAAGAACATCATTTTGTGATTTGCCGGCATCCTAGCTCAGTTTAAGGTATCAGTTGGGTACTCTGTATCAAAATTACAATTAACTGACTAATCATTTCACTCGACTTAACCAAATGCTAGAAAATGGTTAGGTGGAACTCTAGGTTCCAAATCTAGATTCAAAACACGAGTTGGGCTAATTCAGTGGTAATTCAGTATCACAACACCGAATCACTGTAAAAACAATCCACACACTCGAAACTTGACTACGGACACCCGACATGTCAGGTTCTCAAACCAAAGCCGAATGCTAAAACATTGGCACGTGCTTGTTTGTCTAGGGTAGGATTTGCATGCCAAAATACCCCGGATCAATAAACTTGTTAAAACATGTACACTCGACAATAACAAACACCTTGTCTGTTATTAACATGTTGCATGTTATCTTTCCGCACTTGTTTGCCATGCGGGTCGAGCCTGATCCCTAGGCCGAATAATATTAGGGTTCAACGCCCTAATCATCGAGCACAGGGTCCAACACCCTAATCAACACTCACAGGGTCCAACGCCCTATTCAATGAGAGCGTGCATTGAATTTCAGTTCTTCGGTCTTTTCCCTAAACTCACGGTGAGTTAGAGCGGAATAATAACCGAATGCGAGTCAACTGGAATTCGGCCATTTGTAATTTGTATTTATTGTTTTCGAGAGCATTGTAAGGACTTTTATTTTGTACATTTGCTCTGTAAGAATTCCAGTCGGTGAGCGAACGGTTCGAGAGTCGAATTAATCGAATCGGTCTAATGCTTGCCAAGACACAAGTAAATCCAAGATCTCGCGGTTTTGGTTCACACGGGGATTCAACCTCCATGGTTCGATGAACTGTAACGCAAGATTGTGAACCAACTCCCCGACATACGGGTTTACTTCTCTCTCGGCTTCTCAACCGACATCGTTTAATTCACCGAATCTCCGGTGTCAAAACGTGCGAGCCGAGTGCAGCTTAATTCATGCGGTAAATCAACAAAATGCAAGCCTAACAAACCAGAGTACCGAAAGGGCGTGCGGGATATAGGCCCACACGTAACATGAACCCCCGAACACGGACTTTCCGGTTCCGCACAGACCAATGCCTTAACAACAACTAGGTGTTCCATACCCCTAGACCCAGGGTAACTTATCCGCCCTCGACCTTCGGGTCGTAAAATGATAAGTGGCGACTCTTTCTCTCACGCGTGTCCGTCACGCGTCCCCACGGGAAGGTGGACACTCCCAAGCCGCGTGATCCAAAAGCGTGCAATGCGGGCCCCGACGAGAGTCCACATTCGGGTCCGCACAGGGGGCATTTAGCATTTGGCTTTGCTCAAAAAGGACTAGACGGATTGATGTCTGTTGTCAGGCGCTGAGTATGTGAGTTTCTTTTATGTTATTTTGTTTTGCGACGCTGCGGCTTTAACAAATTATAACAGAAGTGTGATTTTGCCTAAAACCCAAAACCTGATATTCGATCTAATTGTTTCCCATTGTTTAGTTATGTCGGGTGCATAATTAGTCAGGTTTTGTGTTTTATGACAGAAATACCCAATCTAAATACCCGTAACCATGTAATGACAAAAACACTCAAACGAGGTAAAAAGGGCTATACATGCGCCTACGCAAGTCACCCCGTCTGTATTCGTAACTCGGAGTGTTTTGACCACCCTAACCCTAGGGTTATCAGTAGGTTATGAATATATGATTTTTCCCTTGAGATGGAAAAATTGTTTTATGAAAGGCGAGACTACACAATGCAGGCCACCTCGACCTGTAACTGGTGTGGATCGATCCCCTGGATTCCCAAGGTTGTATGAAAACCCTGAAGGAGCCAGAAGACCAGTCAGTCTACCCGGAAGTGATCTAAGAAAAACTCTGGTGTTCCAACCTGAGTCGCTTGAAATTGGGCTAGGGCCCAAGTCGGGACATGCGAGTTTTCCCCAGACGTCCATGCTACTCGGACCGCGTGCCTCGATAGTTTATCAAAATATGAGTTTTGAAAAAGAGCACAATTACCGGTTCATGACTTATCGACTCGGTTACCAATTATTAGCCAATTCATGCAAGTTAACGAAAAGCCGAATGGAGCGTCCCGATCACCCATGTGTGAAATTATTAGTTAAAATATTGCCGAATGGTTTGGTTTGAGGGTTTCAAGCCGTCGAATCAACCATTGGTGGACCGCCCGATAGTAACTCTAATTCCTGACCGTGTTGGTATTAAATTCGATTTTTAGCCGACTTTACATGATTAATCTAGTTCATGCGATATTTTAATTGAAAATGCATTCGACATCCCAGAGCACACGAACACAGGCATACAACATCACAAGAAGATTTAATTTGTTGGTTTTATACTCAAATGACCAATTAAGCCGGTCTTAATGCCTTTAGTAGATTTAATTCCTTAAAGCCGAGTGAGCATAAGATTCGATTCGAGTGGATTCGTTCTCACTTCAAACAACCGTTTTTTAAGTATCACTCTTTAAAATATTCAAATTCGTATTCATATCGGTTTTTATCACACATTCCGATTTTAAGAGCCCGAGTTTAATCATTAAACTGGTTTGTGCTTATTATTAAACAACATGTCATAACATCATAACATCCACGCAAAAGAAAGAAGAAAACGTAAGTCCTAGGCATGCAACTAAGTTGGGATTTGATACCTCTCTCAAGCTTGTGTCAAAGAAGTCGCTCAAGCTTTAAAGATGCCTCAAGTTAAACCTCGTACTAGCAATAACACGGGAAGATCGAGCAACAACAACATGTCTTCAAAATGGGGCAAATGTCCTGCAAGAAATCAAAGCAAAAGCAGGAAGTAGCAATACAAACATAATGACACAGAGTAAGAGAGACAAATGAAAAAAAAAAAAAAAAGATAGAGAAAGGAGCTAAGAATTGGAGGCTCATCTCGGAGAAGTGCTGGACAGCAATAGCAGCAGCTCGGGGTCAAGAGCAGCTTAGGAAGGCATGGACAATACAACGGGGCAACATCTCAGTTCATGAGCTTCGAAAAGGGGACAGGATGGACGATGTTCAGCTCAAGGAGACGTGGAGGACTTGGAACATGTTGGCTTACAAACAAAGGAATGAGGAGCAGCACAACTCGCAGTAGAGGGGCTCAAGGAGATCGGGAAGGCCCAAACACCAGCAGTGATAGCAACTCAGTTGAGTCGAGGGCCCATGGCGACAATAAGTTGCAGTATCACACAGTAACAACTCAAGGAAGGAAGGAAAGAGGAAGGAGTGAAAAGAAATGATGAAACTGATGAAGTTGCTGAGGATGGTATGGGGAAAACGCTGAGGAAATTAAGGATCGTGGGAGAAGGAGCCGAGAGATCGGGAAGGGCTGCCAAGCAGAGATGATCATCAAGATCATGGATGCGTGGGAGGACAGGATGATGATGATGTTGAGCTCGCCTGTTCTTTCCTGCTCACACCAGAGAGAGAGAGAGAGAGCAATGGATTGAGCCAAGAGTAGAGCGGGAAGAAGAGCCTCCTGGATGGTCACTGCTAATCTGTCTATTTTTTTTGCCACCAATTGCACCCCAGGAAAACCGAAAAAGGAAAAAAAAGTGGGAGAGTTCAACAAAATGATGGGCAATCTATATGTCTGTCTGTTCAACAAAATGAGAGCTACCAAGCTGGTTGTTGGTTTTCCCCTTCGGTGCTTTCTTTCTGCCGTGAAGGAAAGGCCAAAAGCCGAGAGAAGAATGCAAGTGATGGTGATTGAGCAATTGGAGATGTGAAAAAGAGGATTGCAGAGGGAGAAGTTCAGAAAATCGGGCAAGCTTCAGATCAACTTGCTTGAAGGATGAAGATTGCAGGCTCTGATCCCTCTGAAGGAGAAAGACCGTGGTGGCAGAGTCTGGCAACTGCCAAAGAAAAAGAAGAAAAATAGAAAGGAAAGAAGAAGGATGGGATGAAAAGTGGTGCATGGGTTGGCTAATTTGGCCACTTGGCCGACCCATCTACCAACTTTCCTTCTTTTTTAAAAAAAATTTATCGTATTGGCGTCCTTCGGGCGAAATTCAATTTCTTGGGATCCGTTGATATTTTCAAAGTAAAAACTTCAAAATTGAGAAATTTGAAAAAATAATCGGCTTCATAGGAATTGCAATTTGCATAGATGGAGATTGAATTTCGATAAAAATCGACATTGAACCTCCGACACATATTGATCGTAATTGCTCGATTATTTTTTTAATTCAATCTTTAAAATCAGATATCCGAAAAATATTCTAGGGCCTCCATTGTGTACAAAAAATTTCAAGGATTGACATTATGTAGAAAAATATTTTCTAATCCCGAGTATCGTCTCAAATTTTGAAAAAAATCAAAGTTGATGCACTTAAGGCCTAATATTATCATCTTTTCAATCAGATATCAAAAAAATACTTCGGGACTACCATTGAGTTCAGAAAAATTCAAGGATTGATATTACGCATAAAAATATTTTTCAATCACGAGTATCGTCCCGAATTTGAAAAAAAGTCGAAATTGATGCACGTAAGGCCTAAAATTCTCGTCTTTTCAACCGAACATCCGAAAAATAATCTGGGATCACCGTTGTGTTCAGAAAAGTTTGAGAATCAATATTGTGCAGGAAAATATCTTTCGGCCTCGAGTTTTATTCCAAAATTTGAAAATCGAACTTAACGCACGTAAAGCTCGAAAACATCCGGTAGAGTATTTTTTTTCTAAAAAATGAGTTAAATTAAAGAAATGGCCCGATTTCCAAAAGTAGTGAATGTGTCGAGGGATAGTTAGACATGACTTCCTCGATAAATGGGAATACAATCTGGTCCCCTTCGACGGTCTCCAAGCGCCAATGGACCAAAACAGGATGTTGACAGCTTGTCCCTCTTTGGCTGAATTCTTGGGTAGAGGATGCGGTCAAAGACTTTGACGAGTATCCCAATTTGGTCCCAACATTCACCATGATACCTCTACTGGCCACTCCCTTTCTTTGTCTTTGGATATGTGGGAGAAGACAGTACAAATGCACAGACCTATCTCTTGCGGGCCAGGGGTGCCCCCGGCGCCAAGTACAAAGAATGCGGAAGAGTAGCATGAGGTGTGTGCAGGGAAAGTAAAGTTGTATGAAGTGGGAGTTGGAACCCAAAAGAGGAAACTGGGTGTCAAAACCCGATAGCGGTAAGCGAGTGTGGAACTCAAAAGCGGTAAACTGATGTGAAACCCTAAAGAGATAAGTGGGTGTGAAGTCCAAAAGCGATAAATGGGTATGAAATCCTAAACGTAGTAACTGGGTGTGAAATCCTAAAAGCAGTAAAATGTGTGTGAAACCTTGAAAACAGTAAAATGGGTGTGAAACCTTGAAAGCAGTAAAGCGAATGTGAAACCATGAAAGCAGTAAAATGGGTGTGAAACCTTGAAAGCAGTAAAGCAAATGTGAAATCACGAAAGCAGTAAAGTAGGTGTAAAACTCTGAAAACTGTAAAGCGGTTGTGAAACCTTGAAAGCAGTAAAGCGAGTGCAAAACCCTGAAAGCAGTAAAGCGGACGTGAAATCCTGAAAGCAGTAAAGCGGGCATGAATCTTGAAAGCAGTAAAGCGGGTATAAAATCTTGAAAGTAGTAAAGTGGGTGTGAAAACTTGAAAGCAGTAAAGTGGATGTGAAACTCTAAAAGCAGTAAAATTGGTGTGAAAATCCTTGTGGGCCACCTGTCGTTTGACGCATTATGGCCTATTATAAGTTCCAAATCGACAGAGAACCATATGAAAGGAGAACACATACATGGGAGTCGGGAGATTATCATCTGGGAAGAATCCCCATGATTGACAGGACCATATACGACGATGAATTTATGGATTGGTTGTTAGGTGTAGATCAATTCCTTAATTTCTATGACATTCTAGATAGAGGAAGAGCTCTAAAATGGTGGGAGAAGCAGTAACAAGATCGTGTTCGCAATGGAAAAGAGTCTATTTTTACGTGGAAGCGTATGAAGCGATTTCTAAAGGCTACGTTTCTTTCCATGGAATACGAGGAGTGCCTGGATCAGCTTCACCATGAAAGGAAAAAGATAAATCCTAACACGAAGCTGATATTAGCCCAGCAATAGAATAGGAAATCTCCAAGAAGAGTAATGTTTTGAGAAGGAAAATCCATAAGAAAGACAAGAGACTAAAAGCCAGTCAATAGAAAGGAGAAGCAAACTGAGGAAGTCTCCAAGAAGAACGACAATATTGAAACGAAAAGATTGACAAGGAAGATGTGAAGGAGATTGATGGTCTTAACAAGGATGAAGAACTCGAGCTCAAGAAAGAGATTATTTTAGGATCAAAGGAGATGCAAATTTTGAGCGGAATTATCATTGGAAGAGGAGATCCCGTAGATAGAACCAACGTTGAATTTGGTACATGTGGAAATCCGACCCATATCTATTGAAGATCCAACAATAAGAGCAAGTCAACAACATGTTCATGTTGGCATCTACAACACCTCTAAAGCTCGCTGTCGACGTTTTCACAAGCAGAGGAGAATGATGCGAGAAGTCTGCCTTATCTATTGTTCAAGTAACCTGAATTCAAATTAGTATATTTTGGGTTAATCGAATAAGGATTCTCGTTATTTGGAAAGGAAAGATGAGATGTCTTGACCTGGTCTTTTGGAATGTTAATAGTGCGGAGAGAACATTGGATAAGCTTATGGAATGTTGGCATTATCGAAAATCAAAGAAAGTAGTCTCGACCGAGCTTTCTTATCGATCATGGCTCCTTTTGGTGTCTTAATGATTAATGATGCATAATCCTTGTTTATCACGCTTACTCCGCCGCGTCAGTTGGTATCATAGCATGGCCAACCGATCAGATGGGAGAAGCGGTAATTCTATCTACGACGGTCACAGGACTGGGACCTCTAGGTCGAGAGATCGAGGGATGGCAATAAGGGAATGTAGGCAACAAGTTGATCAACGGTTCGATTGATTGGATAGATGCTTCAATGGACTGGAGAGGCGTTTCAACGAGGTCATTGAAAGGATTGATGCCCTAGCTTTTGGAGCTAACATAAACGGGGAACAAGGGAGGCATCACAACCGTGAAGAGTTACTTCACGGCTGACCAAACAAACAACCTGTTTTTGACAATCATCATAGACCATCTATCTATGATAACATATGGGATGAAGAAGACGGAGGTAGAGCATATCGAGATGCTCCTTATGGGCCACCTGTCGTTTGACGCATTCCGGCCTATTATAAGTTCCAAATCGACAGAGAACCATATGAAGGGAGAACACATGCATGAGATCCGGGAGATTATCATCTGGGAAGAATCCCCATGATCGACGGGACCATATACGACGATGAATTTTTGGATTGGTTGTTAGGTGTGGATCAATTCCTTAATTTCTATGACATTCTAGATAATGGAAGCCGAATCGATATGGTGGTTTATCGTTTGAGAGGAAGAGCTCTCAAATGGTGGGAGAAGCAGTAATAAGATCGTGTTCGCAATGGAAAAGAGTCTATTTTTACGTGGAATTATATGAAGCAATTTCTAAAGGCGAGGTTTCTTTCCGTGGAATACGAGGAGTGTCTGAGTCAACTTCACCATGAAAGGAAAAGATAAATCTTAACATGAAGCTGATATTTGCCCCGCAATAGAATAGGAAATCTCCAAGAAGAGTAATGTTTTGAGAAAGAAAATCCCTAAGAAAGACAAGAAACCGAAGCCAGATGACCGAAAGGAAGAGCAAACTGAAGAAGTCTCTGAGAAGAATGACAATATTGAGACGGAAGTTTTGCAAAAGATTGACAAGGAAGATGTGAAAGATACTGTTGGTCTTAACAAGGACGAAGAACTCGAGCTCAAGAAAGAGATTATTTCAAAATCAGAAAGAGATGCAAATTTTGAGCGGAGCTATCATCGGAAGAGGAGACCGTAGATACAACCAACATCGAATTTGGTACATGTGGAAATCCGACCATATCTATTGAAGATCCAGCAATAGGAGCAAGTCAACAACATGTTCATGTTGGCATCTACAACACCTCTAAAGCTCGAGGTCGACTTTTTCAAAAGCAGAGGAGAATGATGCGAGAAGTCTATGACTTATCTACCGTTCAAGTAACCCGAATTCGAGTTGGTATATTTTGGGTTAATCGAATAAGGATTCTCATTATTTGGAAAGGAAAGATAAGATGTCTTGACATGATCTTTTGGAATGATAATAGTGCGGAGAGAACATTGGATAAGCTTATGGAATGTTGGCATCAACAAAAATCAAAGAAAGTAGTCTCGATCGAGCAGCACCAACAACCATGCAATAGCAACAAAATGGCCAACATGCTTGGTGCCTTTGCATCGAATATTCAGTGCTTTGGCATCGCTGAGCTACCCCAAACCAATAAAGAAAACGGTTAAGCACCGCACTTTCGCGCCATGGCACCAACTATGCTGTCTCTAGAACCCTGAAAGAAATTTCCCTTTTGTTGTCAAGATTTCCTACCACTATTCTTTCTATGTAGTCTAATATCATTGTGTTTCCTTATTTTAGTTGATTTCCTTTTGTTGGTCATATTGATATCCTTAGGATTTTAATTTCTTTTATTAGTCATATTAGTATTTTTATTTAATGCATTGTAGGCCTATGGCCATGGATATCAGTGAATGAATGAATATGAATTGATTTGATATAGTTTCTAGAGCTTTCTCGTCTATCATGGCTCCTTGGGTGTATTAAGGATTTTCGTTGCATAATCCTTGTCTTTCACCCTCATCCCGCGACGTCAATTTATTTTATTAAACATGAGTATATTTAATCAAGGAGGAGTTCCAAAAAATAAAAAATCAATGGCTAGACTCGTCGAAGGAGAAAGGAAGAGAGAAGAAGATAAATATGAGAGAAAAGTGCGGGAGGTGGGGTTGGTGGTTGGAAAGATATATGGATTGACAATTTTACTTGTATTTTAGTGTCTCACAATTGTCTATTTTATTTTTAAATGGACATTTTTGAATGACATGTGTTCACAAGGAATTCCTGCATCGTTTATTTGGTTGGTATACTACTAGGCCCAAGTGATATGTAATACGGTAGCATACAAGACCTTCTCTTACAAATGAGGCGTGGCAAGCAAAATATTGAATGTGTAATTATGAGAAAGATGAGCTACTAGTTTAACTTATCATGCCATTAGCATTTGCTAGTAATGGTATATTATTAAATAAGCCAAATATCAACTGCAAAGTGAAAATAACCCTACATTTTCTTTTGGGAAATAACTTCAGGCACCCTGAACTTTTCACTTTCTGTCAATTTTATTTCAAAGAAAAAAAATTTTGCGACACATGCTTAACTATTTTTCTTATCAAATCTATCATGTCATCACCATTTCCGTCAAATATTAACGGAGATGCTGACATGTCTCCTTTAAGGAGTAACGGCGCCGAGTCACACTAACAAAATGACGTCACGTGTTCCTATAGCCCAATGGCTATTTGAAAAGACCCATATATTCTTGTATTTTTAAATTTGAGCCCAAAACTCTAGTTCTCTTTTCTTCTTCCTCCTCTATCCCCACTCTCTCTCTCTCTACCTCTGTTCCGCTCCCCTCCATCTCCCTCCACCGCGCCGGCCTCGACATCCCTGTCTCCTGAACACGTCATGCAATCGGAGCCATCCTATGCCGTATTGTGCCTCAATAACCATCGAAACTCGTTGTCGCTGTCCCGGCTTTCTGCAGAAGACACGACATTAGTACCGAACTTGGAGGTGCGACTTGACGCAAACCTCGTCCCGTCGTAAACTAGCGGAGGGTCAGATAACTAGAGCTAATTCTGCCCGATCATCAAATCCGGGCCCAAACGGCTCGTCGATCCTAGACCTACATCGAGTTCTCGGCTCTCCCTGGGGAATTCTAATGCTCTGTTGCTAAAGAACGCCGTCAGTGGCTCGCTGCGCTTCAGAATCTTGACTTAGCCCATGATGACCCTAGGCGCGGTGGATCAATCGCGTTGTTGAAAGTGGCCTCAATCGGTGAGCTTCCCGTGTGTCCGACGAGAGCAGTTGGGGCCACGACTTTGGAAGAAGCTGGGATTGGGTTGTCGTGAAGGATCGTCGCGACCATTGATTTGCGAGCAGAAGCGAAAGGAAGGGGACGAAAAGAAACCGCTGAATTGGGGAGAGAGGGAGGGTCCGTTTGGGTTTATGATATTCTTCGGTTGTCTAGGTTGGCTCCGATCGTGTGACGTGTTCAGGGAACAAGGTCGCTAGAGGCGGCACGGTAGAGGGAGATGGAGGGGGAGCTGAACAGAGGTAGACAGAGAAAGAGGGGATGAAGGAGGAAGAAGAAGAGAGAAATGGGCGGTAAAATTTTAAAAAATAAAAATATATAAGTCTTTTTAAATAGCGAGTAGGCCCATAGAACAAGTGTCATCATTTTTTTGGTATGACTTGATGCCATTATCCCTTAAAAGGAGATGCGGTAACATCTCTGTTAATATTTAACGAAAAGGGTGACGGCATGATAGATTTGATAGAGTAAACAAAATCTAGGGTGTGCTGCAAAATTTTTGTTCTTTGGGATACAATTGACAGAAACTGAAAAATTCAGGGTGCTTGAAGTTATTTTTCTTTTTTTTTTCCTAAGTGATATAGATTGAATTTAAACATCACACACCTATATAAATATATAAAGTTGTATCCCACCCAATTAAACGGGCTAGAATAAACTTATTAGAATAGTAAATGCCAAATAATATTTAGATTAGTTTTTATTAAAAATTTCTATATAATATATAAAATTGTACCCACCCTATTTAATAGGGTTAGAAGAGTAAATACTAAAATAATATTTAGGTTACTTCTTATTAGAAATAAACATACATATATATATATATATATATTTAACACCATCCTATTAGTAGAGTAGTAAATACCAAAATAACTTTTACGTTAATTATTATTAAAAAATTGCCAGTAGAGACATAGTTTATATTTACAGCAAAAAATCAATAAGTATTAAAGAGAATTAACATAAAAATACACTATATAAACCTCAACTGTGCGGTATCATACATGTATTTTCTCTTTGTCTAAAATGTCTCTCGGTAATAAGCAAGTGTTTTATTTTTATAATTACGTAATTTTGGACTTTTAAAACCTCTCTATATATATATATATATGCTAAAAGACAATTATATATATAAAGTCGAATACAAGTACATTTAAATAATGGTATAATTGTAAATATATAAAATATTTGTCAAAAGTGTTCAAAAAATATTTAGCAATAAATAAATGAGTTCATTTATATATTTAAGTACGATTCATTCATATAAACAAAATATTTACCAAAAATAAATAAGCTCATCTATATATTAATATACATATTTATAAATGATCATTTTAAAATATTATATTGGAATATTAATGCTATAAAATATGAAAAATCTTTATTTTACACAGATCAATTTAAAGTATACTAATTTAAAAATCCAAACCGTTGACATCTATATATAATTGTTTGCAAATACAATAATTTAAGTATTTTAATTTAAAAATCCAAATTATTCACATTAACATTATTTATCAGAACTAGACAAAACTAATTATTTATAATAAAATAATTTTCCATATATGTTTATATATTTATAAATGAACATTTTAGAAGATTAGATTCGAATACTAATACTTTCAAATCATGAAAACCATTATATATCTATATTTATATATAAACTTTCCTCCCACCCTAATAAATAGGGTCGAATCTGTAAATTCATATAAATTAAGAGTTTTTTTTTTAAGGTTAAGAGTTCATTAAATTTAGAGGCTAGACCAATTGGGCAAGGGCCAAATACGCCCATGTTGAGCCACTAGCCCAGGTGCTGTGGTCCAAGATGAAATGAAAAAGACAAACGTAGCCATTGACTCTCTTCTTCTTGCCCTCCCAGTTATTATTGTTTCCATTGTTGCCCATTAAACAACCATTTATGTGGTTTTAATTTTGTCACTGAATTTTGAATTGTAAGAGTTATGGAGTCAAATAAATTGCCATTTACCCAATTGAATGAGGTCAATAATGGTGATTAATATGAGGAAGTTATATCTCTCACGGTATTTTGCCCTATAAATACCGGGATTGGGTTACTCTCTCTACGTTTCTATATTCTTGGAGATAAGTAACAGCCAACTCTTTGAAGAGGCAGTCGGGCAGTGAGTAGAGGGTATTCTTGGAGAAAAGTAAGCTGCAATGTCCGTGTCCATTATTGACGTATTGCAACGATCTATTTTTTATTTTCTAATCTACAGTTTTTATTTTTATAATACATGCTCTATCTCTTCTTTTTAATATTGAAATGCGTCACGAGTTGGAAGTACTTTATTATCATTTTTATTATAATATTAAGTAATTTTTCGATGAAAGTGATATTTATGTACTGTAATTTCGATTTTATTTTAGTTTTAAAATTTAAAAGTTGAGGAGAGCATGAAATTTGCATATTCCTCTTTTTCTATACTACCATTTCATCACAATAGTCCAAAATTATTTCTCTATTTGTTCTTTTAAATTTTCGAGAAATAAAAAAAAACCTTTTAGATGGTACTTTATAAATTCTAAAAATCTACTGTTATAAATTTTATTTATATTTCGAAATTATTATATTTTAGATTAAAATTATTTTTATTTTTATGAAAGAGTTTAAGATTTAAATCAGAAGTGAGATGATTTACCTCCAAATAATTTTTTTTTGTGAAACTCTTAATAGTATTTAATTAAAATTTTATAATAACAATAACGTCTACAAATATATCAATGAATGGAAAAGTATTGTTACACTTTATAAGGTTATTTATTTTAAGAATTATTTTATATGATAATATAATTAATCACGTACATAAGTATTTTAGTAGATGCATCTATTTTGAATGAAAAACTTGGAGAACATATTCGTTCAACATAAGGAAGAACAATGAATTATTCACTCTTAATTTAACTTTTCACTCTTCTTTTCTTTCTAAGTACAGTGAATTATTCAATTGCTTGAGTTCTTCCTACGCTACAAAAATAATGAAAGAATAACTTCACAATTTCATATTATTACATAATTCCTTTCGGGAAATTCTTGAAAATGCAATTGTTATTTGCATGAATGTTAACTCATTTTGGGCGCGTGGCAACTAATAAAAATGAATTTACGTAAAATTTATTTGGCATTCAAGAAATAAGTGTGAAGATCTTATTTTCAGGAAGGCTGATTTATTTAAAATCAAGACTAACCTCTTTTCTTTAGTTAGCATATGTTCAATTTTCATTTTTTTTATAGGTATGCTCATTTGTTTCATTATTTATTTTTATGGATCTTCTTTATTGAGTTTTTTGGGGTGAATAATAAAATTTCTCATTTTTCATATTCATGAATAAAAGAATCATAATTTTTTAGAACTTTTTGGTTTGATGAATGTGGGATATTTTTTAATTGATTGACACAATATTATGATTTATTGATTATGGACCCAAATATATCAAAAATGACTTCCTTTTAAAATTTTAGTTGAATACATTTTGAAGAGTATGTATCATAATCACATTTTTTTATGTGTTTAAATAAAAAATGCAAAAATAAGAATTAATTTTCACTATTTGGCAATGTAAAACAAACACTATCAAATCATAAACTTGTGCAAAGCACGGGCAAAAAAAACTAGTATGAAGAAGGAAAGGGTATGATGAAACTAGCCATCATTTATTTATGTCAAAATATCTGACAAGTTTGTCACATGACTCACATCTATGACAATCTTCTTCATTATTTCTCATGCCCTCTTATTTAGATAATATGATTGGTGAAGGCCTTTTACAAAGCAATAGCAAAGGAAGACTTTGATCTTTCCCAAGACAGCACACTTTTATATCTTCTCGAATGGCTTTGACACCGCAATCTTTATATTCTTCATCAAAATCATTGTTGTGATTCCGCTCCATGCATGGAGCTGTCCAAAATTTGAAAACATAAGACTAATTATGTATGATATCCATGTCTTATTTTCATAGATCCCTCATTTAAAAATAAAAGGAAGATAATAGCAAATGGTGTTATACCTGCTAACAAGACCATTAGATAACTGATCTCAACAGATGTCCCTAGATAGTGTCTCCATTCCCTTTTGGAGTAGGTCTAGGTTATGGCACATTGAATAATTGAAAAAGAAAATTAATGAAACTATCAAGTATATGAATATTATGCTAATTAAATTGAGATAAGGTTAATAACAACTCAGCTCATGTTTAAATACTTGACCGAGGCATATGCGGGTAAGTTTCAAATAATGATGGAGGCCTTTATAAACCACTATAGGAATATGCAAACCTTGTGATGTGAGACTGCTCATACATTCAATGAAGACATTGTCATCCACTTGTCCATATTCATCTTCATCATCTGCTGGTACATATGGCTAAATTTTTCCATACAAAGGTAAACATAAGAAACAATCAATAAGATCAAGAGTAAATGAAAATCATTTTATTTGTCCAACGATGGAGCGCTTACCAATCCAATCACTTGATCCATCTGAATTCGATCTGTTCAAACAGTAAATGACAATTATTAGACAAAATTTCTTAAATGTCACTAACTATGAGTAAAATACTTCATTATAGTACATGAAACTGCTAGGGCTAGTTTGTTGATCTCCAACATTGATTTCTTCAATATTTCCTAATATCACTCGACAAAAGAGGATGTCTCTCACCCCATCCTCGTGGACATCACAATCTCTAGCACTGAAAGTGAGGATGAGGAGGAAAAAAATATTAGTTCATGTCTTTTGATTACGTAACTAAATGTTGAAAATTTTAGAAGAAATAAAAGAAAACCTTATATAAGGTTGATCCACTGGGGTCAATTGAGCCCCAAATCCAAAAGCACCCATACCAATCTTTCCTGGCAACCCAACACACTATTGACATGGCATTGTCTATGGTGTCCTTATCAGATGGTAGCCATCCATACTGAATATTTGTGTTTCCTCGAGAGTGTTTTACTATCTCAACATACTGCTCAAATATCTCAGCTCGAATTTGGAACCCCATCCTATTCGTTGGTTGGATATTAAGCACTTTCACATTAACGAAGTCTGCCATCCCGAGAATGAACATGTCTCTCACAAAAGTTGGGTTCATTGGTGCTCGTATTTGAATTGGGTTGGACCTAATACCAGAGAGCTCCGACTGGTTGCTTCCAAGTTGGTGTAATGGGAAGTGGCAACCCTCTTTATGGTCAACCCAAGCAATTAGTTTCTTCGAGATTTTCATAACATCATAAATGAACAAACTATGAAAGTCAAGCACAAACATCGTCTGACTCTGAATTTGTACTTGAACCCTACCATTTTTAGTTTGAAAATGGTTATGAATGAGTTGGACTAGAGTGATAGGGAAGTCAAGCACTGATATTATAATAGAAAAACAGATGGATAAGACAGCTATTCTTAAGGATGTCGACATAAGGCTCAAGGAACATATGATTGTTGCATTGAGCTCTCAAGCCTGGGAGCGCTTCAACTTCAGTAGCAGCAGAAGTCGAAGCAACAGTAGCATATTCGGAAGCATCGACAATTTTTCCCTTCTCCATGATTTGAAGCGATCAAATCCTAATGAAAAATACCAAGAAAAAAATTAAGAAAGATGTTTCTAAAATATATACACTACAAGAAATCATAGAGTTAGACATGAAATATATCCAAAGATATATTTCGCTAAAGATAGGTGAGTGGTATCAACCTCGCATTTGAAAATAAAAATAGATAAAAGGATGACCTACCTTGTTTACTATTAGCTTTGGTGAAAATAAGAGCTTAAGGAGCAAACAGATACTTTGAGAGTATATGTTCTAGATGAGAATCAAAGAAAGGAGAGGACCTCTATTTATATATAGAGAAAAAAATTAGGTAAGTATTGCAGAGAGTTGGTGAGTTTCTCTACATGCCATGATTGTCCATGCCATATTATTCTCTCCGATGACTTTCGTTTAATTTATCTTATAAATGATCGTGTTAGTTTGCCGATCTTTCATCTAAATCAAGACATTGTTATGTTAATTTACTATAAAAACTTACTACTACGAGATATGCGTTGACCTTCGAAGTTTTACAAGAAATTACCTTTTTTTCTAAATTCATGGCACCTCCTTCATGACGGAGCGAGCAACTTATCTTTTCTTCTTTAATAATATTTGGACACTTTCCTAACCCCAAAAAATTGATGATGGTTATCTTCTATGGTGTGACGTAAGCATGCATTACCATCTTGGAGGCTCGGTGCTGCTATTTTATAATATAATCATTATGGATATGCAATGATTATCTATAAATATATTTGAAAAAATTTGCGATCGTGGATAATAGATGTACATATACTATCTATAAAAAATATCAAGTTTTGGTTCATATTTGTAAAGTAATATTATTCTAAATAAATCCACGAGAAATAGCTTGCTATTGTAATAATTATTTGGTATAGTTTGTATCCATAATTTGAAATTTAATTTTGACTTTTGCCATTTCAATGCTAATTATTATTGCCAAAACAATATTGTCAAAATTTTCAACAAAAATATATTATCTGTAATATTTTTAGGCTAATAATCCTATAAGATATTTATTTGGCCTAAAAAGCTATTTATTTGATTTCCCAGCAAAATTTTTTGGTGGGATCCAATCACCAAGTTTTAATTGCATGACTGTGGCGCGTAATCATTTGCAATACGGAAATATATTAACTTGGTCCAACCACATGTTTTTTAGGCAATGACTCATTTAACTAATTTGGTAAGCAGTTAATATAAGATATGTGAATATAAAGTAATCAAGACCTTATGGTATATGTTTTACTTCTTTATTTATTTATTTATTTTGTAAGAATATATTTTACTTATTGATTTTGAAATTGAAAATACAACTGACCATTATAAGGCACAATAAAACCACATTTATGCCATTTTTATGTGTACATAAATATATCATAACAATAATAAACACTATAATCAACAAATTAGGGTATACAATATAATTGAGTAAACTATCAATTTGGTCCCTCACTTATGCAAATTGCATCACCTTGGTCCCAACTTAAAATCAACATCACTTTGGTCCTTACGAACATCAATTTGGTCATTTGGAACATCAAATTAGTCCTAGGTACATCACTTTAGTCCTTTTTAATATAACTTAGGTCCTCGTAACATCAATTTCATCTTTTGTGACATCGATTAGGTTCTTTTGTAACATCAAAAAGGTCATTCAATCATTATGGTCCCTGAAACCTTGTGAAATGCATCAATATAGTTTTTACTGTCATAACTCTGTTAATCTCAGTTAACTGTCCCAATAAATTTTATCAAATGAGTCCTCTTCTTTTCTATCAAATAATTCCTCTCTTCTTCTTCTTCTTTTAAGGCACAAATCATGTCGAAACCGAAACATATAAATGCTTTTCATTCATTCATTACATATAAAATTACACAACGAGGGGATCAGGAACAACTAAGGTTAGATAATCATCACCATCATCACTAGAGAGGGGAGAGGGGCTGCTACTCAAACTCAGAATCGAAGTCAGAACTGAAGTCAGAATTGTCACCATCATCACTAGAGGTAGGTGTGCTCTCGTCAGACATTCGACCGTAGTCGATGGGAGAATCATCTTCATTAGAGGGGGGGGGTGCTCTCATCAGATAATCGGGCAAAGGCAATAAGAGAGATATGATAGTCTTCATCACTAGAGTAGGAGCTTGTTGACAAGGAGAAAGTAGAGGAATCGTCAAACCCTTCTTCATCTTCTTTTTTCTCTTTCTCTCTCTTCATCTTTTTCTTTCTCTTCCTCTCCTCTCTCATCTTCTTCTTTCTCTTCCTCTTCTCTGCCATCTTCCTCCAATACATCAAGATTCCTCCCTTCATCTGTCAAGGCCCTCTTGGTTGGTGGAGAGGGAGATCAAGAAGGGGAACTATTAACTTCATCTGTCAGGGCCCTCTTGGGTGGAGAAGAGGGGGAGCGAGAAGGAGAACGATCTTTGATCTTTCTTTGACTTCTGTCCATGTTCTTCCTACAAGTTAAATTTTGAACAAGAGAAGAGAGAGCTAGAACGGTATGAATCATGGGGAGAAAGTACGCCATTTATAAGAAAAATACTTATTACTTTACTTTTGGGAGAAGTAAGGTGGTGCATGACCGCAAGCGTGCATGCATTCATCGGCAGGTGACTCTTCATTTCCCGGTGAGATCTGAAATATTTGGCTAATTCAATGTGACTCCTTGATTTCACTTACCTCATGCCATAAACAGGTTTGAACATGTATGAATATAGAACAATATGGAGAGTTTATGATGCTCATAGGCAAGCCACTAGTATTTCATTTCATTACAGATGGACAAAAACTCCACATAGCATAGACAAATGGAACAAAATGCAGTTGCATATACAAATGGACAAAAACTTCACATAGCAACTCAATGGTGTACTCAATGCTGCAATCATAGCAACTTAGTGGATAAAGCCACTACATATTTGAGACCAAATTGATAGTTTACTTGCACTATATCTAAGCTATATACCAGCAACAACGATCTTCACAACCAACAAAGCCACTACAATGGCCAAAATCAACAACAACTGATTCAGCTTCTTCAATTCATTCTCACACGCCGCAATTTTGTGATCTTGCGACATTGTTGAACTGCTCTCTAGTTGGTCTTCCCATCGAAAATACTTGCAAGTTATGCTTGATCCTTCCATAAAGAACACCTATAAAATGGTCGATTGAGAGTTGTAGTGGCATTGGAAATCATCTGATGAGCTCTTCATCCGCAATAATAGAGGAACGACCCAGCTCTGCAAATGGTGAAACTGCAATTGGACTAGCAACTCATCATGGATTTGTGATCTTCTCCAACCTATTTCTTCTGCAACAGTTAGGCTTCTTTATCCAGCCTCAAATTTCTTCGTTCTTCTGCAATGGAGGGGCAATGATAACATAGGAATTCAAAATTAGGATTTCCGGTGACTGAGGGTTTCCAATTTAGGAAGAGAAGATGGCTAAAACTTAGCGTTTTGGGGGGAGGGAAAGAAAGAAAATTCAAAAAGGGAGGAAAAAAGGATAGAAAGACTATTTTGATATTCCTTTCATTTGTCATCAAAACCTAATAGCGACTGACGGAAGGATCGATTTGATGTTACTTTAGGGCCAAACTGATTTTAATAGGACTAGATTGATGTTACTTAGGACTAACTTGATTTTACTGGGACCAAATTGATGTTACTTAAGACCAACTTGATGTTACATGGACTAAATTGTTGTCCCTAGGGACCAAAGTGATGCTAATTTTACACCCGGGACCAAGATGATACAACTTGCATAGGTCATGGACCAAATTGATAGTTTACTCCAATATAATTTGTTACACTTACATGTAACTCAAATATCCAAAAAAAGAAATAAAGAATGCCATAATAGTTACTTAATCTATTACTCCAAATAAAAAATATGGAATTCGTTAGTATGTTTTCTGGTAAATTGCAAAATTAATACAAAACGTTTTACGATTGTAGCACTTTGGTACAAAAAATAAACAGTGTAACAATCAAGAAATTTTTTTTCCAAACTGTAATAATATTGTACAAATCGTCAATTTGGGGCTAACTGAGTCAATTAGTGCTTATGTGGATCCTTCATGGCTGCTAACAACATTAAGCATCGCTTATGTGGCTCTAAGGGGTGTTATCATGTCATTTTAAATTAATAAAAAATAAAAAATAAGAATGAAATTAAAATAAATATTTAATAATAGAAATATAATAAATAAAAATAAAAACAAATTAATTTAAAATTTTAAATAATTTTTTAAAAAAATTAAATTAAATATATACAGATAAATAAAAATAAAATTATAAATAATGTAAAATAAATAACAATAAAAATAAAAGTTATAAAAATTCAAAATAAATAAATAAATAAACTAAAATAATGATATTAAGAAAGAAATTAATATTAATATTAAAATATATGAAATTATTAAAAAAACAAAAAGAGAACGGGTGAACAATGGTTGGATATAGAGGTGGGGGTGAGGGTGGCGCTACCGCGGGCCACCCATTTTCCTCCCTGACCAAGGTTGCCGGCGGGCTCAAAACCTTCAGCAACCTCAATCGAGAGGGTGGTGACCGACTGAGATCTCTAGCATATGGGGGCGGAGCTAGTTAGTGTGTTTTCACCCTTAGAGTTGCCTTTAGTGTATTTCATTTTCCCATGAAGACTTGTCAATTGTGTTTCCATAATCAAAAGGCACCCCATTAATCAAAAGGATTGTAGCGCAGTGGCGCACTCCCTCGCCTGATAACCTATAGGTTTCAGGTTCGATACTCAATGTATTTATCTGTTCCGACTTATTAATTATTAGGATATTGATTTTATTGTTTTATGTTCACCGGTCTTCCTTTATCATCCAAAAAAAAAAGAGAAGCTATTAAAATAGGAAAAGAAAACCCTTCGCTTCCTCTCCACTGTTCTTGTCTATCTGCCGAACTCTGACTCTTACCCTGCCATACGCCTCTCAAAAACAAGAGAAAATTTTAGATAATTCTACTTCAAACGACGTGGTGAGGAAGATTCAATAATAATTCTGTAATGAAGAATAATTATGATAATTATCTGAGTGATTAGCATCAATACTTTGTTTCATGCAATTTAATTGACATTTCCTTACGTCACGTGACGAAATTGGATCACTCAAGAACTTTTCCAGAAATAAAATTAATAACCACTCCCTGCCAACGGTCACCGCCAACATCTAATGTGCCAATATTCTTTCTTCTCTATCTTATAGCCCTTTGAAATCTCAATCTTCACACCTGCGTTTCTCTTTCCCTTTCCGTTCCCTTTTTTCGTTTCCCAAGTCCCACGCTCTCTCCGGAAATGATCTGTGCTATCGAAGTGCCCCCCTCTTTGCCCCGTGTACCCTTCTTGCTCTCTCTCTTTGAAGACTTTGCTTATCGAAGTGCCCATGCTGCCTTCCCCCATAGAGAAGCACCCACCACTACCGCTCCATTTCCCCGCGGATGCACTATAACGGCAATTGGCATCCCTCATCCTCTGCTTCTTTGTCTATATAATTGGAACCTCATTGCTTCGCCATAAATATGTATAACACCCAATTCTTTTTAATAGACCATCTAACACCTGTTTGCGACTCATTTACACTCATTTTCTGCACTTCGCAGTAGATGTGAGATAACATGCGTTAAGCTCACGAGGATGGCCCATAAACGAAGCCTGCGCATGGAGCAGCCCTGATTGAAGCCCGAGACAAGATCCGACCCGGATCTGCTGCACAGTCCGACTTGGACAGCATTGGAATGGGTTGGCGGCTCAAGGATAGAAATTATGGGAAGTTTCCTAGCATGGGCATGAACGAATGTGAACGGTTTTAAAATTGGTAAGGTTTCTCCATCTTGGAGAATTTCCTATGCAAGGCGTCCAATATATTGCTTAAGGTGGAACGTGTATATTATTTACCTTGTTGGGGATTTCTTATTTATGTGCACGGTCTCATATGAGGAGAATTAAATGAAGAATATTTATTTATGTGCACGGTCTTATTTAACGTAAGCCGTCTCGACGTCATTTATTGTTAGTAGTATTATTAGGGAGAATCCCCACGGCCAAATCCTATGCTACATCATCGTCAGAGCATCGTCATCAACACCTTCTATGATATCTTTCCTAAAATTCAGTTACCAACTAGACCTACGGACCGCCGAGCCATGGTGTCATGCTCTAAAACGGTGATGTCGGCTGGTGGTTTCGCTATAAATCCTTGGGACTGTGCTCTGCCACGCTTGACACCACTGATCTCGTAAGAGATTCACCAAGCCGGCGCCAAAGGTGGGATTGCGCGTTTTAATGCGAAACACATCTTGATCTAATTTTTGGCGTGCTGCTCTTTGCTTCATATTTGATTGTCTTTGTCACGGTTTAACATTTATAACTCGCCTTGCTGTCTTTTCCCATAAGGTCTCCGACATATTGCCCCCACGATTTCATTCAACATATTGCCCCTATAATTCATTTCTTATGCAGCTAAAGTCCAAGGTATGCTAATTGGTGTGCGCGATTAAACGATGTATTTTTTTTCCTTTTCACCTAACACGACCCCCCAAAACTCCGACTTGACCACTCCTAGGTTTGTTTTGTGTCCTATGCTTGGTCATGTAAGAGAAAAAACTTAGCCCAAGTTCGTATATACTCCTACTACTGCTGTATACTTCTACGCCAACATATTGTGGCAGTAATTTGGATGGACTGAATATCTTGGCATTCGGCGAAAGGGATTTCTCAATGATTGGTTGTTAATTGTCAACCTAATCGGCATTCTGCTTCTATATAAGTACATTTCCTTCTGCTTTAGCCATTAATTTTTGTCTCACCTTGCTTCTATCTAATTTTCAATGGTAGTTATCGACTGTTTCGTTTCGTTTTCATGTTCTTCTGATTTTAATCTAATAAAAGCCAACTAGCTGCTTTTACCAGTTAAACTACGCTGCATTTGCCTTCTCCACATTAAACTCTTTTGCTACAACTGGTGTACTGCATAGAGTATAATTGCTGTTAAGGTTCTCCTTTTAACTACGCAATTTTTTTCATGCATGAATTAGTGCCATCGTAGTTGAAATTCATGCATGAAAAAAAAATTGCGTAGTAAACAGAACTGATTTTTTTCTCCTCCTTTGTTCAGATGAATGCATAGTGATTGTCTTGATATATGGTTGGGTATGAATGCATTAATAGTTACACATACACGAAGGCATAATTAGAGCACTGCAAGCCTATACTTTTTTATTTCAATAGGACTCCTTACGACCAATAGTTTTGACTCCTTACGGTCAAATCATATGTAAAATAATTAGGATCCCGATTCATGAATTTCTCGGTTCGAGAAATAAAAATAAGAGGATCGAACCATTTCTTCTTCTTCTGACAATAAATTCCTACCTCCCTATCTATCTTTGAGATTATTGGAATTTTCAAAACTCCATGGACATGCAGAAGAGAAATGATATCCCCACTCGGACCAAGACATAACTTTTACTTGTTCAAATAACAATTAAGGTTCAGCTGGGTCAGGAACAACGAATCTCTTTATGATAAATTGATCCATTTTGCAAGTTCGTCATTACGGGTAGTTTCTACAAAGGCATGTGGCCGGATTTACCAATTCAGTGAACTTGCAGGGTGTTCACTTGAATATCGGGATTAGTCAGGCTGAGCCCGGTCATCCTCGTTATAAAAGGAAAAAGAAAAAAAAAACAACAACATAACTGTGAAAGTTCATGATTGGCTCTTACCTGCGAAAGTTTTTGACGTCTTTTGTACACACTCTTCATTCAATGCTTGTACTTTCCGTTAATATCATATGAAGGAGAATTTTTAGCATTTTATTCTGTAATATCTACAAATTTTTGATAAAGTCGAAATAATATATATTGGGACTTTGATAATTTAATTAAATTAGGAAGTCAAGGATTTGATCAGGAGTTAGATATTAATTAAGGAATTAATTATTTTACATATGATTTGACCTAAGCGGCTAATGAATAAATTTTGTTAGAGAAAATAGTACCGTATATTCCAACTTTTGAAAGTCGTTTCAGTTTTATTCTATCCTATAAATTTTATTTGAAAATACTCATTTAATTCTAAATCTATACCTTTTTTCCAAAGATTGACGGAGAGGTTAACGTGGCTCAGTTAAAGAGGTAATGGTTCCTACGTGTTAGGTATGAAAAAAGTCACCGTGGAATAGATTCTGAACGGAATATACACGTTAGGTATTTTCAAGTAATTTTTAAAGTATATAATAAAATTGAACTATATGCAAACGTTAGATTTCAGGCAATGAAATCTAAGCAAATTTGGAAGCCATTCTCTTGGCCGATTACCCACGAAATTGTGCCTTCATCGCGTCCATTCCATCTCGGCTGAGTTCGTCCACATTCTTGACTGAATTTGATTTGCCATGATATTTTTCTTGTTCTTATATCCACTACGTGGCTAAAGGGGTAATGATTTGCCTTCCATGCTAAGAATTAGCTAAACTTAGAAATTCACTCAAAGATTGGCTAACCATGAATCTACCCTCATCTTCATTCCACGTGAACTCCGTGACCACCACCCTAGGCTTTTGCCATCTTACAAGGGCGGCCTGAATCGGATTTTGCCGTGGGTTTATGGACTTGACAATGCATTGGCCTTTGGTATTGGGCTTCATCGATGTTTTATGACACATCTTGAAACCATCCATATCACGAACCATAAAAAATGGGTGTAAACATCTACATATAGGTAATTAAGTAATCTATTCAAAACATGTTGAATATTGTTAATTGTTAATATAATAAAAAATATATTGAAGACATCACGTTTAGATATATATATATATTATATATTATTTGGGTAAATTTAACCGTACAATACGATATTTTAAAAATTTTCACCACATAGCACATATCATATTAATTTCACCAAATTGTACAATATTTTGAAACTTTTTCATGGCATAGCACGACTTCAATTCCCTAACGGAAAGTTAACGTGGCTTACATTATCGGACCTACCCTTGCAGAGCTGAACTTTTTGTGGGCCCAATTGGCTTCTTCCCATCATATAAAACGCGCAATTTGGTGAAATTAATACTATATCTGCTACAATATGAAAATTTTTAAAGTTTTATACTATAAAGTGAAAAGTTTCAAGGCTCACAAAAATCTAGCTGTGCAAGGTGGGCCAAAAACATGGGGCATGTAAGCTCTCCGTGAGGGAATCGACAAAGAATCAACGCCGTCCTATACCATGAAAAAATTTCAAAATATCATATAATTTGATGAAATTAATACGATATGTGCTATGTAGTGAAAATTTTTAAAATATCATGTTGTACAGTAGAATTAACCTATTTTATTTTGCACATTTGTTGAAATATTGAAATTAAAATCCTTATTTTCACATGAAAAGTTTTATTTTTAAATTTGCTAGTAAATCCATATAACTAAATAATATCTTATGATAATTTATGCATATGATTAACTAATTATTTTCAAATATTAAAATATTTATATTTATTTTCATATATGTTTATTAAATTATTTGTTTTTCAAAATATTAAGTATAATTATTCCATATATTGATAGCATCTATTTATATATTATATTAATGTTGGCTCCTCAAGGCTCGAGTGACGAGAGGCCTCCATTCGTTCGATAATAACTTGTCGTGTCAGTGTTTTCACCCATTTATTGGCTCCTCATTGAAATTCAATTCGAATGCATCCATATGGAAATATCTATTGCAATAAAGAGGAATTTGTTTCGCCCGTTTTTCATATGGAAATAAGTTAGTCTTCAATATAGAGCAATTTATTTCCCCATTTTTCATATGGGAATAAATTAATCTTCATTATTCCTTTCTTATTTATGACGTCACATTTCCATTTGATCTTAGAGAATGAGAGAAGAATCAGAATTATGGCGGACTGGAGTAGCCTAGGTTGTGATATGCATTCCATGCTAGACTTTTAATTGGCGGAGCCCGATAAGCCGTTACTCGCCCGTTCCATTACATGCTTTAAGTAGTGCTTGCTCTGCATCGTGGTCAGCATTGTGATCACCACCACGTTCTACTTTGCCCTCCCATCCAAGCTCACCGCGATCGCCACCTACTGATCTGGCCATCATATCATTCTCTAAATTAATTGATTTATTTTGAAATAGAGACTGTGGGGTTGTTCCGGTTTAAGTATCCGTTGGATCTATGCTTCCAAATTGTCTGGCTGAGGGATCTGATTGAGTCTTTCACACCAATTGCTATGCTTGAGTGGGTCGATCTGTGAGCGGGGACGATGTTCGTACACTACCAAGCCGTCTGCTAGTTGTTCTTGGGTCTCTGGTTTATATGATGAAGCTCTATCAAGCTTAATAAGGAATAAAATGTCCAGCAATTGAGGTATGTTGTTGGGACTTTCCTTTTTTCAGTTGACATGATGATTACGTTTTTTCTTTCTAAATATTTGATTAGGCATTAAAACCTCCCAAATGGCAATTATTAATGGAAAACTCCTATAAAGCAAGACACAAGTTGGGAGCCAATTATATTTTATGTCGGCAATATAGCGGGTGAGTATAGCACTAGAGGTCTAAGCCACAATAATTATGGTGGAAATGTTGTTCCAACAAAAGAGTATGTAGGAAGGTATGCTTGCAGTTTTCTAAATATGTGCATCCTTGTGAGTTTCAGATGAATCTTTATACTCAAATTTTTGATGATTTAATCAGTGGGTGGATCCATGGTTGATTGGGGACGTGAACATAATAATGTTGGATAAAAGGACGAAGATGCAATGTGCGTTTCTGTACATGTTAGAAGCTTGGATGTTCTCTACGATGACATAATATTTTCTATTAATGTTCATTAATTTAATTTAAGATATTAATTAAAATTATGACTGTAATTCGTTCTATCCATTGCGAGCCCGAATCAAGGAAAGCCTTGATTGAAGAATCATCGCCGCAATCAAATTCTCTTATCAAGGAAAGCCAACAATCAAAATCCTAAAGGAAAGCCAAAATCAAAGGAGAAACATTGCATGCATGGGTGAATGAAAGTTTTAAATATTTTATTATTTCCTTCTCCCTCCTCAGATCTCTCCATTGACTATTTTATTTCTTTGTCAAGAGTTTTTCATTTCAAAGGAAAGTAGGGAGGAATCACTCAGTCTTTAGAGTATATATATGTATAAGTACACTAAGATATTATCAAGGGAATATTATTCTCCAAATCTTATTTTGTTCCTTGAACATCCATACAGACTAGAAGAAACATGGATGATCAAATGATATAGAGAATATATTTTGTCAATTTACAATCTAGATATAAAAGAGACCTGATAGCGATAGAACATGGTTGTAGATTTTTGAAAAGCAATAAAATTGTGAATATAATTTATAAAATATGAATAATTAAACTCTAAGTCGTCATTTCATTACATTTCTTAATATGTTTTACTGAAAATTAGCTAAAATACGTGAAAGATGACACCCGCTCAATGCTCGACTAAAAAAGCTAGTTTATTGTAAAAGTTAGTAAATTTTTCTTAAGTGATATATCTTAACGAGTATTTTGATTTGAGAAATTATTATTTTTATTTTGAATTGCATTAGTTATAGAGTATTTATTAAGTAGCTTTTATTGTTATTCAAGTAAATCTTACTAATATACTAGTTTATCAGTGCTTTTGGCCCCATGCATTGCACAAGTTCCTTTTCGTATAGCTTTGTATCATTGTTCTTGTAATTATTTATATTTTGAAACACAAATTTCTAATTAAAAATAATAGTTATTAATTTTAATTTTAATTTTCAAATAGTAATTTCAATATTTTTTGTTAAAAATTGGGGTAAATTAGTTATTTTAATAATAGTTTACAATTAATTGTTTCAATTCATAAGCATCATATATTTTAGTTAATTGAAAATATACCATATATATCAAGTTCAGTAATTAAAAAAAAAATTTACCCTTTTTATTTAAAGAGTGCTTATGACATTCTTATTTTTAAGTTTTATTTTTTATTCTATTTATGAGCTTATATTCAAATTATTGTCATAAGTTTTTCTATACTTTGTTATGGAAATCCCATACATGATCAATTAAAATTTTCTTGTAGTGTTTATATTTTATTTTTTGGCCAATTCTTTATATTTTTATTTATATACAAATTGACTATAATTTAATTAGTAGTGTTTATCTAATACTTGTTCTCAAGTCTCGCCCCTTTTTGTAGAGTTTGTATAAGACTTGTTCATTGTATCTTAAAATTTATTATATTATTTTTATATTTTTTATTTAGAATAACATTTTGTATTATAATGTATTCAATATAGGAAATTTTGTCTTTTTTACAATTTTGGGAGCATTTATTGCGGGCATTTATTATATGTGTACCCCCATTTTATTATATATATATATATATATATGATTATCAATGGTAATTATTTATAATTTTACAATTGTCAATAGTGACTAGAAATTTTTAAATAATAATCCTAATATATTCGAGACTCGTTATAAATAGTTGAATGTCGACTTGATACAAATTCTATTATTTAAATTGCTTTGAATATTTAATTTCTTTTTCTTTTTGAAAATCATATTTTGTTATACTGTTAGTTTATCTTTTTCACTTTTTATGTGGTCCTAACTTCACAAAATAGTGTCTTATATTGATTTTTGAAAATAGTGTGTATGGGTAACTAATTATTTATTTAATGTACGTCGCATATTTATTGAACTATCAATATAGTACAAAGATATATTAAAATCATCTTGTTTGGATATACAAACTTTGTTTTGTAAATAATATTATTCAAATTCATTAGTTTCACACGTAAATTTTACTTTTGATATGCTCGTAAATTCATATAATTAGCATCTTTTGGTAATCTATGCATATGCTTAAGTATAGGTGGTCCATTTTGATAGTATTTACAACAAAACCTTGTCAATTTTACTATATGTGATGATTCTCATTTATTTATTTCTTGTCAAATATTTTTAATTATAATTCTTTGTTTTAATTTTCTTTTAATTATTAAGGGATTTAGCTGCTTGTAATGCTACACTTAATGTTCCTATATATATATAAAGCAATTTCTTAATTTTGAAAATTAAAATTAACTTATTTTGACTTTTTAATTAGTTAATTTACTAAATCACATCTAGCACTATCAGGTGAATTTTGCTATATATAGATAGATATAGATATAGATAGATAACTCAAAATCCTTATTTCATACATTAAATTTTATCTCATATATGCTCATAAAGTTATATAATTAGTGCGTTGTGACAATTTATGTATATGCTTAATCAATTATTTTCTAGAATTATAATATCTATTTTCATATTTGTTTATTAGAATCTTTTATTACTTTAGAAAAATTTCAAGTATAATTATCGCATTTATCGATCACATTTATTGGAAGAAAGTAGTCAATTTTTTCATGATTCTATTTTTATGTATATTTGATTAATTCTTATTGAAATTACTCATATATATTTGTGAAACATAACTTTTCTTTTTAAGAATAATATTGGGATTAAAATTAAGTTATCTTCCATTTTTCAAGTTTATTAATTTAATTGTGGATATATAATATAGATCTTTAAGTAATATTTTAATTTGGAAAATTAAAATAATTTTCTTTTACTATTTTTCAAGGCATTATTTTAAACACATTTAATACTATTGAAGTGAGATTTTCTATAATTTCTAATTCCAAAAATTAAAATTATTTTTTTCTATTTTTAAGTATATTAATTTAAGAATATTTAATGCTCTTCAAGTGAATTTTCCTATATGTATAGATATAGATAAATAGATTTTCCACGTACTTCAGTGGGCGAAATAAAAATTATGAAAGTATCCAAATGTTGAATAACTGAAATGAAGAACTAGGAAAGGTGTTCACTTACCCTGACGGACAAATTATAGGATGTGGTGAAAGATGATAATAAATTTCAGGCACTTCTTTGATGGAGCCTTTTTTTGTTTTAATAAGGCTATGGGTATATTGTCGCCTGCAGATAAGACTAATTCTATTTGGATGTTGATGTAATGCAATCTTAATATTTACCATCAGTCACAAGGTACGCAAAGCCTTCTAGAAATAAACATCGATGCAATCAAGACACTTCAGGCGCTTATTCTTTTATTTCCTAAAGGATTTCCGTGAGGCGATACATATCGTTTCGTGAGTATATAAATTAGGAGACTCCAAACAAAATGACAAAAGAAAAATGCGATTATAAATTGCAAATTTTGTAAGTATCCTGACTTTTTTTCTTTTTTTCTTTTTTTTTCTTTTTTTTTTTTTGTACACCTTTTCCCACCCGACTCCTTTACAAGTAAACACCGGTGCATTAGAGACGGTAAACAGAGAAGGTCTGACTCCTACAATGGCTGTTACTTGATCACAGATAGTGGTGAACCGGTGGCGGAGGAGGAGATGGAGGAGGTGGTGGTGGCGGGGTTGGAGGAGGAGGTGGTGGCGGTGGCGGTGGCGGACTCTTGGGCCAACAGCCGTACGAACTACAATCAACAGGATGCATATAGAAAGCCGCGCATTCCTCCAGTGGCCTCTGCTTCGGCCTGTTGGGTATGCAGTTCTTCTTGTCGTCCATGTCTTTCAATTTGAGGCAGATTGGTGGCTCGGTGCAGAAGTAATTGTCCGAGTACGTGAAGTTCTCAAGCTTTGGTAAGGCGCAAATGCTCTCGGGGATTTCACCGGATAATTTATTGTGAGCCACATTGAGCTGCTCTAGGCTCTTCATCTGGCCGATCGTGTCGGGCAACTTCCCGACGAGGTTGTTGGAGCTAACGTCGAAGACTGTGACTTGGTTCAAGGCCCCAATCTCCGGCGGCAGGCACCCAGTTAGGCCGGAATTGATGATGACAACCTCATTCAATGTCGCTGCCATCTTTGATATGCTTGGGGGAAGGCAACCATTGAAGTTGTTGTTCGCGAGGACAATGACAGATACGGGAGAGTTACCTGTCATGGAGATTATCTTGTAACGTAAGAATATTAAAGAGAGATTGGTTGTACATCAAGTGAGGCATTTTTTGTTAGTTACCGATATTTTGCGGCAAGGACGAGGTGAAGTTGTTGTTGTTGATGAAGAGCGCATCAAGCTGCAGATCAAAAACTTTCGTGGGGATGTCACCGGAGTACCGGTTGTACCGAATATCAAGGTACTTGAGCGAAGGAATCTTGAGAAGGACCGATGGGAACCCTCCCGACAGCTTGTTGTTGCTCACGTCAAGCTCATAAAGGCGCTTGAGATCGCGGAACGAACTAGGTATGGTCCCAATGAAGCGGTTCGAGTTCAAGTGGAACAAAGCGATGTCACATAGTAAGCTGAGCTCTTCCACGAGAGTACCCGAAATGTTCCCATGGTTCAGGTCTATTCCGGCAACAGTGGTGATGTTCGAGTCATCTTGGGCAGGGGCGCAGTAGACACCGGTGTAGTTACACACTTCGGGGCCGCACCAGTTGCCCGTGAGATTCTTCGGGTCGTTGGTGATCGCGTGCTTCCATGCTTGGAGGGCTATGTATGCTTTCTCAAGCCTTGGGTTTGGGACAAAGTATGGAGGGAATGGAATTTGTTGGTGAGAGGGTTTGGACAATAATATGACACAAAGAATGCCCCAAAGGGCAGAGTTTAGATAAGGTTTTCGAACGATCTTCATCATGTTGGGAAGACGATCAATGAGATGTTCTTTTGGGGTCTGATGAATTTGGAAAATATGGACGTTTATACTGGGGAAACTTGTGTGTTTTGAACGAATTTGATGTTGATATATCAAATTTTTGCAATTTTATATGTTCATTTTTTAAATGGATTAAGAGCCTTGACTATATCTCACTCCAATCTTTTATTGGCCCTTTTAAATTTGGGGAGAAAAAAAATTATATATGAGGCAACGGTTGTTGGATTACAGAAGGGGTTTTACATTAATCTTTGACTTAGACCACCAACAAAGTAAGCATACATATGAATCTTCTGCTCATTTTATCTTATGTATTTAATTTGTCTCAAAACTGTTAATTCGTGTTAACATGTCATATTCATATCCTAAGAGTAACTCTCACGATACTAGGCCCGGGTTAGCAGTCTCAGATTATATATCACGTTAAAATTTTTCTTTTAGCAAATTTCATTCGATTTGTGTTATCAAACATCAGATATATACGCCTGTCGATCTTGATTACATTTTCTTTCGTCACATGCTTAGCTTTATTTAGTAATTATTGTCATGCAATGATAATTAACTGGCATGCATAGGTAAACATTTGTTGTGGGGAGTTGAAAGAGGGGATCGGTGTTTTGACCTCACCAAAAACGCGGTTCTTGCAATGCTTTTAATTCAGAATTTTTTTTTCCTTTTTCTGGGTTAATTAACACTGCAAGTAGCACTATTTAAAATTAGTCTACTATTTAAGCAGACTTACTATTACATATAAATGTATATCTATGGTTGAGTATAAGCATCAAAATTGGCTGCTCCGGCATGTACAATAACACGACAGCGACCCGTGGGTGCTACTAGTGTGCAATTTGATATGACCGAGGTCGCGGAGGCAGAAGCAACACCAAGGCATATTCCAATGATTTAAATACTGATTATGTTCATACGTACACTTCAAATCAGAAAACATATAGTTGAGAATGAATATGAAATTGGTTAATATATAAATTAATTAATTAAGTATTGATATGTCTGTCACCTATTTGATATATTCAAGTACACTACTGTTGAAGAAATTCTGTTTTATAAAAGTCTGGTTGGTTATCCACAAGCTTTCAAGCTTGATTATGAAAATCAGGGTGGTTGCAATTTCCACTAAAGAATCATGCCTTGATTCATTCCAAGGGTTTGGTTATGTGTCAATTGGACCCCCGACGGTAGCCTTTGTCTGCTTTAAACTCACACTTCTATAATTCTATTCCCTAATAAAGCTAGCTTAGCTATTTCTCCTCCTTGATCCTTTTTCACTAAATTTTTTAGCAGAGACAATACTCGATCATCACTTCATTTCCGTAATTTGAAACCCTATTTGAGTTCAGTGAAAAATGGGAATCAATCACACGATTATGATGTCACATCTAATAGAAACATATACGTCAGAGATGATAATCACATTCAGGACTTCTTGATTCTAAAACTTCTAATTAGGATTTCTAAATTCCTTTTTCTAAATAGTGAAAATATATCACTGTTACACACTTTGTATTTTTCTAGTCTAATTGCAATAATAAAGACATAAGTCCGAGGATTGAGCTAAAACTAGCATGTTTATTTATGGATATTATCTTTTGTTTTCTAAACTTCAAAAGAGACCCATAAGCCCATAAGGAGGTAGGAAAAGGACGATTAAAAGGGTATAGAGAGTCGCACTGCACTTAAAAATCAAAACTTCATATCTCTTGATGTCAAGTCGAGAGTAATATCACCTCACTAAATCTCATTTCTCAATTAATGATGCATATTAGGTGGGGAAACTTTGGAGCATGCTATGTTATTACTGTCGCGACTGCCCACTGAAACTTTCATTTTCGCATTTTAATGATTTTTTCAGGTTTATTTTAAGTGAAAAAAGATATTTTTGATCCTATAAATTTAGCATTCGGTCAATTTTAATGTTCTCAGTTTTAAAAGTGTCGAAATTAGTTCTATAGATTTGCTTCGTAAGGAAATTTTGGTCCATTTTATAACTTATAAGACTAGATATGTCTTTTTTTAAAAAACTTATAGGACCACATTTTGATTGAAAGTCAACTTATATGACCAAAAATGTCTTTTCCAAAACTTATATGACCGAAATTGTTTTACAGAACAAACATATAGGACCGAATCAGTAATTTTAAATATTATATGACTAAAATTGATTAAATGCCAAACTTATAAAACAAAAAATATCATTTTCCCTTATTATAAGCATACGATGTGACATATATTTGGTTTTATGCCTACTTGCATAGATGGGAAGCTTCTATCGAAGTCTCAAGTCTACGTGTGCGTGTGAAAAAGAAAACCTCGTGCTAGATCTTTTACCAACTGTATGAAAAACCTATACATGTATATAGTTTACCTTAACTTCCACTATGGGGCCCAAAAAAAAAATTCAACTGTGGAAATTAGTGAAGGCACTTGAAAGAAAATAAAGAATCTCAAAGGACGTACTCAACTTTTATATAATTTGAAACTTGTTATCTTTAGACTTTTTTCGCCGTGTGCTATCTTACATTCAAATGTCCAATGGGTTCGATTAATTCAAATTTGAGGCTGGTCAATCCACTAACATCGGTACGAGGCCTAGAGGGATGTTATGGTGCATGCTGTGCGCGTAACACCAAGCTAAGAATTAGCTAAACTTGATGTTAAATAACCATCTTCTTACAAACTGACCTAGAATGTGGCCAAGAAAAAAAAACAACAAACAACCTAGAATTACTCCTGAAACGCGAGAAAGTCTTATACGTAACGGATATATCATGTGGTAATGTTATAACTTAATAAGGGTTCATCAATACCTATTTATTTTAAGAAATATCACCAAAAAAAAAGAAAAATTATTATGAATAAAAATAGAATTTTTTTATGTAGTGTTGGGTGACACACTGCCTTATAGTATACCCATTACACATACCTTGCTCAAAATCACTTGGAGAATACCAGGACATTGCGTAAAGAGTAAAAGATTACCTTAACTAATAATTTGCTAATATGTAGGACCCCCGGTCGTAAAAACAATGCATCATTGGAATTTTCAAACATACAAATTATATATGTCGTGTGAATTTGGTGCTACCGGCATGACCCGGTTAAATCCTTGGATGTTTGGTAAGGCGAGAGGTGGTTCATTTTGAGGCAAAATATAGTTGGTTTGGTTGGAAGAAGAAATTTCTTGGACAAAAGGGGAAGGGAGGAAGAAGAAGCCCGGGGAAATCTTAAAGTAAACTACACATTCAGCAGTGGAGGATTCGGAGATCATTAGAAACACCTCGTAATCAAGGTTGAACCGACGTTCGAAACGATATTAGTTTCGCCAATAAATTCATCGTGTCCATGACTCTATAAAGAAATAATAATAATGAAAAAAGTCTATGCTCCTGAACGGAGGTAGAGAGGGAGTTTTCTTTTTTTCGGTGGATGTAAGGCGAGTGTTTTCGTTGACTTGGTTGGACAAAAATGACCCCATATTCTTTAATAGGGAAAAAAAAAGAAAAAAAAAAGGGTTTTTTTTCTTTTCTTTTCCATTTTTTTTTCTTCCTCTCCTCCACGAGATAAGTACGGATGATTCGGAGAAATTCCGAAGGCTGAAATGAAACAAAATTCGGTTGATGGAGAGATATGAACCATAAGGCCATGAATAATTACGGATGAAATGTCATTGGCCCATGAATTATTTTGTGTACGAAGTCTTAAAATGAGGGGACAAAGGGCTGACGGCAATCCTAATGTAACTATCAATCCACAAGTGCTTGTAATTGATATATCATATGGTATTGCGTCTCCAGACAAGTAAAAAAAAATATTTTTGTTAACAGTAAATTTTTTGTAATACCTCTAAAAATCAATAGATATTAAATCTTGACATATAAAGAGTACAATAATTGTGTGGACTATATATATAAGGTATGGTGGCCTTTGGACCAACTTCTTCGTAAGACAAAGTCATGTTGAATCAAAAGAGAGTGTAATGCAACGTCACACGCTCTCGTTTAGTAAACAATAGGTTTCAGGTTCGATACTCAGTGAGACTGCATGTACCATTTATTAGCTAATAAGATTACTATTTTATTGTACTAGATTCATTGGCATCTTTTGTAACCGAAAAAAAGGCATGTTCATGTCTGTTTCGCCTGAAATTCGTGATATACTCTCTGATTGCCACGTGGTGGTTATTGTCGCCAAGCATACAAGGATCTTGTCCCAAGATATAAGTGAGGGTGAAACCACTAGCCATCCTCACCGAGCTAGTGTGTTGCACCGCGGTCCCTAGGATCCTTAGGATTAGCCGGTGAATGGGTTTCGATGTGATGTTGTTGATCAGGAGATGATGGAGATGTTTCAGATGATGTCACGGCTTCGAGAGTTAAGCCATTTAAATTCTCCCATATATGCGTGTGATGTATTGCCCAATACTTATATGAAGACGGCCGGGAAGCCAGTCTTGTGGTGTCAAGACGGCTTGCAAGCCAGTCTAGAGAATAAGGGTCATGGCCCTAGGAAGGTTCGTGAAGATGAGTCTCGGCTGGTGGCGGCCGAAGAGGATGAGTTTTGGCCCGAAAGTCTCGACTCGAGGAATGCCTTCTTGATGGTGGATCTCAATTATAGGCAGCCAAAAAAGGAGAGTGTTGGCCTGGAAACCTAGACTCGTGTTGTAGACTCACGGCCCCCGGAAGGTTCGTGAAGGTAGCGGGTCTCGGTTGGTGGCAGCGGAAAGTTTAAGCCTTTGGCCGGAACCTTTGATGGCATTCATTCTTAGCCCGAAAATGTTAAATGGGTAGAAAAGATAAAGTCGACGGGTTGCTCTGGAAAGCTATTGCATAATAAAGAGTGCGAGAAAGATAAGAATACCGACGGATCGGCTTTGTGCGAGAATTAAATGTGCATAGTATTGAAGTGTGAGATATTGAGGTGCCGGATATGTAGATGTGCTGAAATGAAAGGGCAATGTATTGAAAATTACGGGAATGTAAATGTATTGAAATGATGCGATAGCGTTGAGCTGTTGTGTGTTTGTCGCAAGGAGAGAATACAATAAATGGCCTACTATGCTCTAATAGGCCGGACCTAGGATAGACTATCTTGAGCAATATCCGGTCTTATTACATCAAATAAACAAAACTAGCAACTAACTATGGAGCTCCTTATTTGTTTACTATAATTTAGGAAATAAATGAAATCCTAGCTAAAATAGAGGAATCACCTAACTTGGCAAATAATCTTGCCAATGTTGTAGTGCCCAAAAGTGTGCGCGCCTAGCTAAGGAAACAATCCCTAGCTGCCTTGTGAGAAGGACACCAGCCTTGTGTACGCGTCTAGGTTCGTGATTAGCTCCACCTAAAAAAGAATTGGAAGACTTCCCATGTGTGAGCCGCTTGCCAATCTTCTCGGCTATTTCCATCTCTTGTTCCCTTAGCTAAGGAAATAATCAGAATTTCCTTCCCGAGTAGCCAGCCTTCCACACGGCTATCGTACTGGGTCTTACCGAGGAATTCATGTCGAGTTTTCTCGTGGACCCTTGTTGTCGGTCTAATTAATACAATCCATTTTAGCAATAATTAGAAATGTGAGCAAATTTTGTATAAAATATGTAAAAGCATTTTTATGATAATACTTAATAAAAAAATAAATAGGAAATATAATAAAGGGAAATGGAGGAAAGGGGGAGAGACAGAGGAGGAGGTGAGAGAAAATAGTCGTGGAGTGATAAAATGGATGATTAAAGACAATAATAAAACTTCTTTAAACTTCCTGCTAATTTAAATTGTTAAAATTTATCATTTTTATTTTTCAATGACATTTTTAGAATAATGAAAGTCACCGTCCCTCTCCTTTTTGTTATATAGATATAGATATATTTACAGATGCATACATAAGTGATATATTTAATTTAGTTTGATCAGAAAGAGGTAGAGCTTTGAGGAATGGAGTTTTGATTAAAGAAGTTTGATGCAGTGACACAAGTTACCAACGCAAAACTATAAAATTTTGTATTTGATTTTCGTGGGAAGAATTGTTGTGCTTCTTTATTTTAGCATTTTCCTTTCGTATTTTAGGCCATAAACCTCCCTTTAACCAAGAAAAAGTAGAGCTTCTCATCGAGGGAGGAAAAAGGATAGAGCTAAATTTCAATCCAAGACACCTCGACTGTTATTGAAAACTAATTAAGAAATAGTCAAGTAAATCAGATCATGAACCATGGAATCGTCGACCATCTTATACATTATATAGACCTCCCCCCCCTCCCCCAAACTTTTCCGTCGGGGGGCCCCATGGTGTGGTGAAAGCGTGAATATTGTCTAGATGTCTTATGTCTTAACAGAAATAAAAAGGTTGAAAGTTGAATCTTGATCCTTACCACTTCAGAAAATCAATCCCTTAGGCAATTAAGGTTTCCACATACATTTTTACATCTAGAGATTAGTCTCAGCTCAGGTCGAAGCAGTGCATTTCGGACGTCTTCTAAGTTTCAAATGCATCAAAAAGAGTTAATTCTCACAAATCTCCAAGAAATTTTTAAGTCGAGACCTCGAGAAGGTGCATACATCAACAGATTGCGTGAACATGACCAATAGTTAGCTCTCTCTCCTAGGCTGCCCATTAAATTATTAGAAACGAAAGGTGCCAATCACCAACTTTGGTACGTCGTATTAAATACATAGCAGAAAATAACTATGTTGACTTGGCTATACACGGTGGATATATAAATTTCCATGTAAAATGAGAGGGGCGTGGTATACACTCTTCCTTGGCAATTCGCAGGATTTTTTTTTTTAATGGTAAGAGGCATCACTTAATACAATGAAATAAAACTTCTAATAGTTAATAAAGGGGTGTGGATAGATTCACAATAAGAATGAAACCCATAACCTTTTGATTGGCAATTAAGAGATTTTATATTTGATTCTCGCCAATATGACGGCTTGTTGTTTTTGTTTAATTTTTTCATTTATCTTTGTTAGAGTCATGAACTGCATTGAAGTCAAAAAAGAAAATAAATGTAAAGCATGGTCTTCTCCGAATTAAACTACTCGTAGAATTCCCTTTGAAAAGTTCTATTTGGTTATTAATAATCTAATAATTTCTTTGTTCGTAGTATCTATATATCTGTCTAACTATATATCTACATAGCTATAGCTATATATGATAATAAAAAGAGAATGTCACATAGGACTAAGGTGTGTTTATGTTAAGTGACTTTTCAAGTCTCGTCAATAGAGTTATGACAAATGGCACAATATTATGATGCCACCTGTCCCATGAAAGTCCAGAAGTCTCTAAATTGCATAAGTCTAAAGATTATAACTTACCAAAGTTTAAAATATTTAAACTAATGAAAGTCCAATGATCCTAACTCATGGTACTCAAAACATCTTAAGTTTGTTGTTTCTGATAGACCACCAAGGTGCCCATACGAAAAAGGATTTAGTTGATTTCTTGACGATGCTTTTTAAGGTGATGAAGTTAGGATTTGTTATCTCGATTTTATTAGTTGTAAACTTCTCCATTTTTTAATAGACTACTTCATGTTTTCGTAGGATAAAGGAGATGATAGAGATTCACCTCTCCATTATTATTAATATATTACTATCTTTCGAGTTTATGATATCTTGATGAATGTAAATGGTCATTCCATTTGAATAGCAACTGAGACGATTATCTACAATGCGGAACTACCAAAGGGAAGGAATTCTATTTCTCTTATTAACTATATTGGTTAGGTTGTATATTTATCTTCTATAATGATAGTTGATCAGTTGTTTGCCGTAGCAATTCTAGTCCGCACATATGTACGGCCTTTCACCTAGTTGCATATATTAAGGACTAAGTTCTTGCCCATTTAGAACTATCAAAGATGACATATTAATTCAATAAACTTCCTACTTCCGCGTAACCATGTTATTTTTTTTTCGGTAAGTAACCATGTTAAATTAGTCGTGGTCTATCCTTTCGTAAGTTTATTGCCTTTGATTATTTGTTTTACTTTTCTGATTAAGTGTATCATTTTACTAATGTGCAATTTACATTTATTATCTTTCTGAATATAGGTTTTTCTTAATTAGTGGTGAAATTTGATTACCATCAATCATAAATTAACGGTTTAAAACACACACACCCACACAATGTATATATATATATATATATATGAAAGTAAAAACATGGTGCTTTCGATTAGATGGCATTAGAACACCCAGATTATTGAATGAATTTTCTCAAATGTAGGAGATTTTTAATAATTTTTATATTTTTTTGGTTTTTTACGGATTATTTGTTTTTTGAATTGATATATACTTTTTTTCGATAGATTGAATTGATATATACTATATGTTAGTATTTTGGTGGATATTTAATTTCGATATTTTTTAGGATAAAATCTATATAATATTTTTATGCGGAAAAGTGACTACTTTTCTATTTTTAGTGTTTTTCTTCTTTTTTTTTACATTCTCATCTTTTGCATTTACACACTTTTCTCTTTTCATCGTTCTCATCACATATGTTACCCATTTCACATCATCAACAATAATATAAAAAAAAATTAAAATTCAATATATCATATATGGAAAATCCATTGGCTTATTTCCCCATAGAGAAAAAAAATTTGCTCCGCAACTCCAACCTTGACGGAAGTTGTCGGTGACTTTTGTGCCCACCGACTTCTATTCGGAAGTGGCTCGCCACCGAGGGCGCCCCCACCCCCTCTCAGATCTGTTAGTCACCCTTTTCTTTTTTTTTATAGCTTTTTTAATTTTTTTATTATTTTGCATTATTTGCTAAAATGGCATGACATCGTTTACCCACCATGTCAGCAAATTGGACAAAAAATTAGATGAATGCCAAAAGTGGCAATCGAATCAAAGTCTGTGAAAAATGGGGCTTTGATCACGTGCAAGCCACGAGCCTCGAGCTTCCTCGAACACCACACGAACAACCTGCAAAAGGGGAGATCGAGAGGAAATCTCAATTTCTCTTTCCGGTGCATAAATGAGAGTGCGTACGAGGAAGAATAGAGAATTGAACTTAGGGTTTAGGGGTACTTCGAGAGATATTTATAGAGATATACGAGATATTTGTATCAGGATATTGTAATATGTATCAAATATTCAATTGCATACAACCAGTAGATACACTCGCCAAATAGAAGGTTAGTTATTGTATAATATCTCATAAAGATATTGATAGAACATTCTAGAGATATGTCAAGATATCGATAGATGTACAAGAGATATAGGTAGAGAAATATCTTTAATATGATTTAATTACAAATTTGGCTGTATCCAAGTGGACCCATAATGGTAAGACAAACCAGACGGGTCAGATCGATTTTCCAATCCCTAACATATAGCATTAGCAAGGATAGCCGAAGCCCAACCAAATGGGATGTCTTCTTAGCCTACGTGATTTTCTACGTGGCATTTCCATGGGACAAATTGAGGTGACAAACTTTATCCATATGTTAGTTAGGACTTTGAATAATACACATGAACATAGGGTACATTTAAGTGACTTATTTTGCTTATCTCAACTACATACTGTAAGCAGCGCTTGCATCGCCTCTCTTTTTGGGATTTTTCACTTAACAAATAAACTAGCTAAAAAGAGTTAGCTGGACAATGATTCGAGTGATTTTTCGCTCTCCTTCCTTTTGTCCTCCGTCGCTCATCTATCTTAACAATGAAAACTAAATTTATTATTTTCTTTTACCCAACAAAAAAAAAATCCATTCTTTCTACTACCAAAAAAAAAAGATCCATTCTCCACCTTCATTCTCCTTTCCTCCCCTCGTCTCCTCTCATCTCCCTCTCTCTCACTAAGTGAAACTTATACCAACTTTGAAGGTTCGTGTCTCTCAAGATTAGGGTCAAATGAGGAGACACCTTTCCTAGATGCATCCTACGAATGCAGGTCCGAGGAGATACAAACAAACAAGTAACATCTACGTATAAATGGGTCTAAGGAGAGAAGTGAGGTGCTCGTGCCTCCTTAAACTAGTCCTTCAAAGATATATATATATATATATATATATATATGGCATTCTAATTGAGAATGAGTAAGCCCTACTCCCCAGCGAAATTCCCTGATGCTCCAAGCATGTTTTTTTCTCAGACTAATTTTGTTGTGGTGAGCCATGAAGAGATTAGGAATTTCACTCTTTTTTTTCCTTATATTTACGCAAGTTTATGAAAAATAACAGTGAAACTTTTGACTTGGACCTATTCTTTGTTCTTTTTTTTTAAATAATAATAATAATAATAATAATAATAATAATAATTGGTCTACTTAGAAGGCCACTTAATTGAATTAAAAATACTCATGCCAACTACTTATCTTTCTTAAACTTCAACAACTCTCGACCATGTCCAAAGTAAGAAGAAAAGATGTCTTGCCTTTTTCTTTCTAGAAACGAAGAATTCCGACACCAATATAGTTCATTAGTTCAAAGATTCATATATTTATAACACCAGGTAGGGCTAGTCGCTCCCTCATCCATCGTATATACATGTTTCGTACGCCTACTTTATCTCTTTTGAAATTATATAATGGAAAGACTATGCGTATAGAAAAGAATTAGAGTACAGCGAAATAAAGGGTACCAAAGTTGTTCAAATGACAATTTGATTAAAAAAAAATCTCAATTCATAATCGTAGATGAGTCTCACTGCACTAAACGTTTTACAGATATATGAAACTTACCATGTGTTGGCGTCTCCTTGATCCAAGGAGAAGTGACCACTCAATAATTAGTGCTGGGGCCTTGGAAAAGTTAGTGTCAAAATGTGGTGAAAGCAGAGGAAGCATGGAATGGCATGAAATTTTGAGAAGAACCAAAGGTAGTTTTTTGATGTGAGGGGTTGGTGGACCGTCGGCAAGTCAGTAAAAAGGCACTCCCATTAATAATCGCTCTGTTCAATTTAATCCTTCATCTCTAAACCTCTCTCTGTTTGTTCCATTATTAATTTATCATATCATTAATTTCAACATCTTTCTACATTTAAACTTCTTAGTATGGTCCAATATTGATTTATTATCTCTACTTCTCCTCTCTACTGTTAGTACAAAGAAACCTTTCATCACACTCCATTGCCGAAATTGCACAACTACATAAAATTTTATTAATAAGAACAATTAAATTGAGATCATAATAATAATAATAATTCTTTTTATAATAACTATCCGCTAATTCTAAATTTCACTCACCCTCTCTTTTCTTTTTCTTCCCATTCTCTCTTCCTCCCCAATTTATTTATTTTTTTGGTTAGATTTTTTTCTCCGGTAGAATCTTCCTCCCCAATTTTAACTTTGTCATCTTCACGTTGTGTTTTTTCCTTCTTTTTTTGTTTTCTTTTCTTTCTTTATTTTTTGGGGTGAATATATTTATGCATGAGTCTTGAACTCCTGATTGTCAAGAGCACGTTTTGGTCATTTGGTAAACATCTACAAGGGGTGACAAATCGTATCGTCCCACAGTTATTAGGCCGGTTGTCCCGACACGATAACTCTAATGCTCCCGGCACAAGATGATATGAGCAATTAAGGGGCAGTGTGTAGTGAATCCCACAATTGACAGAGGAAGTAATGGAACAAATGGAATAAAAATCAGGGAAGGAACGATGGAAATGCTTGTATTCAATCAGCAACTCTTAAGGGAGAATTGCAATCCTCACAGTAACACATTCAGGAGAAAAAGGGGATGATATTTCAGAAGAAGATGAGAATTACAGAGGGGGAGACTTCAGGGGATGAGAGAAGGGGAATATTACTCAACAGATTGCCTGCCCTTTCCTTCGTTCACCTCCTTATTATAACCACTCATTCCTCGCCCACATATGCCAGCACACACTTTTCTAACTAACTCGGGCCTCAAACGAAATCATCAAATCTTCGAGGAGGAATCTTCTGACGAGAGCTCCTTCTCTTGGCACCTCCACCGTCATCCATGCTGGCACCTGCTCCTTCATTCACAACAATACCCCCATCCCAAAATTGAACCTTGCCCTCAAGGTTCCAATCAGGAAAGTTCTGTAGTATGGAGGACTTATCTTCCCACGTAGCAGCCTCATCATCTAGGCCTTCCCATTTGATCAAACATTGATCTACAAGACTGCCAGCCCTTTTAATGATTCGTGATGCCAGAATTTTCTCTGGCTGCAATTGGAATGAACCGGTTGAGTCCACCAACTGTAACGGAGTGACCTGCTGATCCGGGTTTCCGATGCATTTCTTGAGCATCGACACATGGAACACAGGATGGATTCAGGCTGCCTCTGGTAAGGCCAACTTATAAGCCACTTCACCTACTCGTTTTAGCACCTGGAAGGGTCCGAAGTAGCGTCTTCCAATCTTGTGATAGCGTTGTAAGCGAACCGACCTTTGGAGATAAGATTTCAGTTTTACATAAACCCAATCACCTTCTTGGAAGTGCACCTCACGTCTCGTACGATCAGCTAGCTGCTTCATTCTGAGCTGAGCCTTAGCTAGATTTTGCCTCAGTAAGGCGAGAACCTCATCTCGATTCAGCAGCTGTTGCTCCACCAAGTCATTAGAACTACTTCCTTTAACATACCGTGCCATCGTGGGGGGCTCTCGACCATATAGAACTTGAAAAGGTGTCGTTCCAGCAGATGTTTGGAAGGAAGTATTGTACCAATACTCTGCCCACGGAAGCATTGACACCCAGCTACGTGGAGAATCAGCAAGGAAACATCGTAGATACATTTCCACGCATTTGTTGAGCGCCTCTGTTTGTCCGTCCGTTTGCGGGTGGTAGGCAGTGCTGAAAGCCAACGTGGTGCCCTGGAGTCGATTAATCTCTTGCCAAAACGAGTGCATGCATTTTGGGTCGCGATCAGTTATAATCACCCGAGGTACCCCATGTAATCGAATGATATCAGCCACAAAAACCTCAGCAACCTGCCTACTTGTGACATGAGCTGGTAAAGCAGTGAAATGCCCGTACTTCGATAATCGGTCGACGACCGTCAAGATAGTTGCTTTCCCTTTAGAACTAGGCAAACCTGTAATGAAATCCATGGAGATTTCTTCAAATACCATCTCTGGAATTGGAAGAGGTTGAAGCAAACCAGCTGGACGCTGGAAATTATCTTTCATTTGTTGACAGACTTGACAAGCAGCAACAAATTGTTGAACATCTTTTCGCATATGCTTCCAAGAAAAATTAGAAGATAATCGATGGAAGGTTCGCGCTATTCCCGCGTGCCCTCCAATTGGTGAAGAATGAAATTCTTCTAGAAGTGTGAGACGGAGAGGTGACCCCGAAGGAATCACTAGTCTTCCACGAAAAAATAACAAGTCATCCTTAAATTCATATCCTGGTAGGGAGCAGGGGTTTGTTTGCAATTGCTGCTGCAACTCTAATAACTCGGGGTGCTCTTTGTTAAGCTTGCGCAACTCATCGGCTAAAGCAAACTTTCGACTAGATAGAGCCAGCAGAGTAGCTGCAGGTACTCGGGATAAAGCATCTGCAGCTGAGTTTTGCTTGCCAGGACGGTACACTATAGTGCATTCATAACCAACCAGCTTGCTAAGCCATTTCTGCTGTTCAGGAGTTTGTATCACTTGCTCCTGTAAATTCTTCAAAGATTGCTGGTCTGTGATAAAGGTGAATTTGCGCCCCAGAAGATATTGTCGCCATTTATTTACTGCTTGGGTAATGGCATACATTTCCCTGTGATAAGTAGAAGCTCGTTGCATTCGTGGACACAGCTTCTGACTGAAATAAGCCACGGGATGACCGTCTTGGGACAACACAGCTCCAATACCAATACCAGAAGCATCAGTTTCAACCTGAAAGTCCTTAGAGAAATCGGGTAAGGCTAATACCGGCGTGGAACTGAGCTTCTGCTTCAGGGATTTGAATGCTTCCTGCGTCACTGTATTCCAACAAAAAGCATCTTTGCGCAGCAGGTCAGTTAAAGGACCAGAAACATGGGCATAATGTCGAATAAATCTCCTGTAGTACCCAGCTAAGCCCAGAAAACTACGGACTCCCTTGACATTTTGTGGTTGAGGCTACTGCAGAATAGTGAGAACTTTGTCCGGATCAACCGCTAGGCCTTGTTTGGAGATAACATGCCCCAAATAACCCACTTGAGTTTGACCAAATAAACATTTGGATTTCTTGGCCACAAGGTGGTTATCTCTCAGCAACTGCAAAACCAAACGTAAATGTTCCAAATGGGTCGCCCAAGTGGGACTATAGACAAGTATATCATCGAAGAAGACCAGAACAAACCGGCGCAAATAAGGCCGAAAGACTCCATTCATGAGGGCTTGGAAGGTCGAAGGAGCATTGGAGAGGTCGAAGGGCATTACCAAGAACTCGTAGTGTCCGTCATGAGTACGAAAAGCCGTTTTGTCCACATCTTCAGCTTTAATGCGTATCTGGTGATATCCTGCCAATAAGTCCAGCTTGGAGAAATAGTAAGCACCATGCAACTCATCAAATAACTCATCAATAGTTGGAATGGGAAATCGATCCCTAACTGTAATAGCATTGAGAGCCCTGTAGTCGACGCAAAAGCGCCATGTACCATCCTTCTTACGAACGAGCAAAACTGGAGAAGAAAAGGGGCTGGTGCTGTTTCGAATGATGCCCTCTTGAAGCATCTCAGCCACCAGTCTTTCCATTTCCTGCTTTTGAAAGTGTGGGTATCGATAGGGCTTCACGTTTACAGGACCAGAGTTGGGCAGCAAGTGGATGGAATGATCTTGTGCTCTCGAGGGCGGTAAGCCATGTGGTTTAGCAAAGACATCCGAGAAGACCGTCAATAACGCAGAGAGGTCTGGTGGGTATTCTGGGGTGGATTCCACACTCGTAGTTAATAATTCCAGACGAAAAAAAGAAGCAATAGAATCAGTATCCTGCATACGTCGCAGACACTGTAGCTGGACAGGTTGAATTGCAGGGGAAGAGTCTCCTATCCAACAAATCCGCTGCCCTTGAAAATCGAATTCAAAGCGACGATTTGCATAATCTGTGAGAATCGGACCCAAGGTGGCTAGCCAAGAGACGCCCAAAACTATATCAGACCCATGTAATTGAAGGACATAAAAATCGAGTGGAAGTTCACAGCCTTGAATTGACAGAGGAACACTTCGAATAAGCCCTTCACAGAACAATCGTTCACCGCTCCCAACTAACACTGAAAAAGCAGGAGAAGGTTCAATGGGTAACCCCAGAAATTTCGCCACCCGAGCTTGCACAAAATTGTGCGTGCTACCCCCATCCACCAGAACCTGAACTGGCATGCCATGGATGTGGCCAGTAAATCGGAGAGTGGTCGGCGAAATACTCCCAGCCAGTGCATGATAAGAAATAGTCGAAAGGGCTTGTACCTCTTGGATCTGTAACTCCTCGGCCAAGGCAGTATCACTGGGCGTCGGCGATACAGGTTCGCTGTGTTGCCCACCTTCATCCTCAAAGAGAAACAGCTTCGGTCGAGAGGCACATTTATGATTGAAGGTGTACTTCTCATCACAGTAAAAACACAGACCCTTCTCACGCCGTTGCTGGACTTCCGCATAACTCAGTCGTTTCACTGGTTGTTTCCCCGGAAGCGTTGTAGGAGGGGTGATCGTTGAACCCACGGAGCTGGAGGGAGTGGATGGCGTCGGAAGCAACGGAGGGGAGCGACCTAACGAAGGCCGAATAAAACCCTTCTCAAGAGCAAGGCGGTGCTCATGTAGACGGGCCAAGGTGATAGCATCCTCCAGTGTAGTAGGCCTATGGGCCAAGACTGCTGTCTTGATATCCAATCGTAAGCCCGAAATAAAACAATGGAGCAAGAACGTACCGGGTAAGGCCATAGTTTCATTAGAGATCGCTTCAAAGCTCGCCTGATACTCAGTGACAGTGGAGTGTTGGCGGAGTTTAGCCAGCCGCCCTTCAGGGGCTTCAAAATCCTTCTTACGGAACCGAGTAACGAGGGCTTCAGCAAGATGTGGCCAATCAACCAGCTGTTTGTTACGAAACATCCAGCGATACCACTCAAGAGCGGCACCCTCTAAGTAGAAGGAAGCGAGATCTAGCTGATGCTCGGGGTTGATGTTATAAAAGGTGAAGTAACGCTCCACCTGAAATGTCCAAGCTTCGGGGTTCGTGCCGCTGAAACGGCTAATGTCAACCGGAGCCGGCCGATGACGTAAGGTCGGAGTGTTGTTGGTCCCCGATCCTTGGCTCGAAAAATCAGCAGTAGCAGGACGAAATTTACCCGGAGTCGCCATGAAATCGTCCAGTTGAGTGCCCAGGGAAGACAAGCGGTGTAAGACCTCCTGAAATAGCTTTTGTTGACCCATCACGGTGGAATGCAAGCCTTCGAACTCCTTCTGGTGTTGGAGTTGAACCTCCTGAACAGCCTTTAGAGAATCATCGAGAACCTTGAGGCGAGTACCCTCGGCCATAGGAGATGAGAACGCAATGAAAGCACCAATGTAGTGAATCCCACAATTGACAGAGGAAGTAATGGAACAAATGGAATAAAAATCAGGGAAGGAACGATGGAAATGCTTGTATTCAATCAGCAACTCTTAAGGGAGAATTGCAATCCTCACAGTAACACATTCAGGAGAAAAGGGGGATGAGATTTCAGAAGAAGATGAGAATTACAGAGGGGGAGACTTCAGGGGATGAGAGAAGGGGAATATTACTCAACAGATTGCCTGCCCTTTCCTTCGTTCACCTCCTTATTATAACCACTCATTCCTCGCCCACATATGCCAGCACACACTTTTCTAACTAACTCGGGCCTCAAACGAAATCATCAAATCTTCGAGGAGGAATCTTCTGACGAGAGCTCCTTCTCTTGGCACCTCCACCGTCATCCATGCTGGCACCTGCTCCTTCATTCACAACACAGTGACGGATTAGCTCAACACAGCAGTATACACAAAAAGGGTCGTGCTGACACTGAACACAAACATGGTAAAAAAAAAGGTATTTTTTTCACACATTATGGGACAATAACGATAAATTTTTGTGCCTTACCGGACCATTCCAATAATGACATGGCACGATAAAACACGAGCAAAAAACGAATTGATCACGCCGTGCTATTGGGCGGGCCGAGAATTTGGATTGCATATTTCAATCGGAAGAGAAGCCCATCTCGTTAGGGAGCCAACGAGGGGGCCCGTTCAAAGTTGGGCCGGAGAGGGCAGAGATATACTAGAATGCAATACGACAACGTTTAGGGGACGTTCATATAAAAGGCCTGTCGCAACGCAAAAGTAGGGTTTTGAGCTGATCGAAGGGTTTGCTAGCGGAGCCGTCGTCCCTCCTCAGAGTACTCACAGTCCTCTGCTCCACCGCCGGAAGCCCTAACCTCCATCCGGCCATGGCCGTCGGGTCTCTCTCTTCTCTCTCTCTCTCTCTCTCTCCGCCCGGCCATTTCATGCTTACGACGCTACGACCTGTTCCCGTATCTCTTAGTGGCGCGCTGATTCGTTTGCTGTTGTGTTTGGCGCAGGAAGAACAAGCGGATTTCGAAGGGGAAGAAGGGTGGCAAGAAGAAGGCGTGAGTCCTCAATTCATCCCCTTCCTAATTGCATTGGTGCGATTGATCTGCTTTGGGAGCTTCTCTGGGTTCTCATTTGAAATCTCCGTGTTGTTGTTGTGCAGAGCCGATCCGTTTGCCAAGAAGGATTGGTACGATATCAAGGCTCCGTCCGTGTTCACTGTCAAGAACGTTGGGAAAACCCTAGTCACTCGTACTCAGGGCACGAAGGTATTGAATGAGACTTCTCCTGGTTTTATATTTAGCATTCGTTAGCAAGTAAGGGGAGAATTGGGATAAATTAAGTAGCTTTTCGTCTGACAAATCGTCTGAGCTGATTCAAGTTCATTGACGGTGCATAGTATCAAACCTGCGACGTTAAATTGGGAAATATAGGTACAGCGAATTAGTTGTTTTTGGACGGGGGTACAGCCTTTGGTTTCTGTCTGTTCATATTTTAGGTTTTGAGCTTATGCTCAGTAGCCAATGTTTGTATTTTGTAGAATTAGCAAATGTTCATTCTTAGTAGAAATTAATTTGTTAATGCATGTGAAATTGATATTGAGACCCTGTAATGTTAAGATTTGATCGAGTGTTTTCCTTGTATAATCAACCCAATAAGAAAATTGGTAAATGTGTTCTCGGGCCTTGCAAGAATACGGTCTCATTGATTTCTAATAGAGCTGTTGATATAAAATTTGATGGTTCTGTCTCTAGTCAGTTTCCACTTGAACTTTGATTATCTGAGGTCCTGCTTTATTAATGGGGCTTTCGGTCCTATTTTCTTTTGCCTGTCTGGGTTGCCATCTTATAGATTGCTTCAGAAGGACTGAAGCACAGAGTTTTCGAGATTTCCTTAGCTGACCTCCAGGGTGATGAGGACCACGCATACAGAAAGATCCGTTTGAGAGCAGAAGATGTCCAAGGGAGGAACGTCCTCACTAACTTCTGGGTAAGATTTAAGTTTGCCTTCACTCATACCATCACTTGATCTTGTTCCTTATGTAGCCTAACTAATGAATGTCCCTGAATATACAGGGCATGGACTTCACCACCGACAAGCTGAGGTCGCTGGTAAGGAAATGGCAAACTCTGATTGAAGCTCATGTGGATGTGAAGACAACAGACAGCTACACTCTGAGGATGTTTTGCATTGGCTTCACCAAGAGGCGTCCTAACCAGGTCAAGAGGACCTGCTATGCTCAATCTAGCCAGATTAGACAGGTAATCATTGGGTAACATGATTTTAATATTTGTTTTAACTAGGTAGAATCCTTGAGAATCCGGAAATATGAAAGGTCATGCAACCTCTAGATTTCTGAGAGATTAAGAGAGATTGTCTGCAACTATCTGAATGTTGTTTCGCTTAAACTGAACGAATTGAATTTATGTTTATCTGCATTTGGTACATATTTTTACCTAATATATGCCATTGGATTTTATTTTAGATCCGCCGGAAGATGAGGGAGATAATGGTGAATCAGGCAACGTCTTGTGACCTGAAGGAGTTAGTTAGGAAGTTCATTCCCGAGTCCATCGGAAAGGAAATTGAGAAAGCAACCTCGGGCATCTACCCCCTCCAGAACGTGTTCATCCGCAAAGTCAAAATTTTGAAAGCTCCCAAGTTTGATCTTGGAAAGTTGATGGAGGCACGTCTCTTTATCCTCCTTACTTGAAACACACTGTTTTTGGAGTCAGAAAAATTAAAGCTGTTTTTATTTATATGCTTCAGGTCCATGGTGATTTTTCGGAAGATGTTGGCGTGAAGGTGGACAGGCCAGCTGATGAAACAGTGGCAGAAGGGACCACCGAGGTCATTGGCGCTTAGAATGCAAGAGACTGCCGAGGTTTCTCCATCTTGTCTCTGGCTTACAGATGTGTTTATCATCTTTCTTTTTCTCCAAACAATTTAGAGCCTATAATGGGGTTTAGCTGAGCTGCTGCAAAGAGGAGACAATTTTGTTCTTGATTTTGTACCCTGTTAGATTGTCGATTGACACCCTATTTAAAAAGCATTTATGTTTATTTTCATTGGGTTGGTTTCTCAGACATCCTTTCCATTTTAGTCATGGATTTCATGGAATTATCTGAGAGTGAATATTCACTGATCTCCTAACAACATTGAACTGGAATCAGCCTGGGTGAGAAGGGGCTATGATAAATGAGATAGACTACTACAGGGCTATGGCTCGGTTTCGGTCAAGTTGAGTGCAGTCTTATTTTAGGCTCGGCAAATTTTCAATCTATTAACAATTAAATTTTTTGACTATTAGATGAAAAATGACCAGGACTTGATTATTGGTTGTCGATGACTACTTTATTTGGCTGCGGCTCATTGCAATTGCAAGGCGTCTCAATTCCTTAAGGACATTTCTTGGAGGTGCCTCGCCGAGGCAGCATGGATGAGTTCTTATGTTGGATCCAGTTAAAGTTTGTGTCCGAGAGCATCTTGCTAGTTAGTTGAAAATCTGGTTCAAACTAGTGTCAGGCGCCTTCGCCTCTCAACTTTCACGACTATATATATACATATATAAAACTAGTTGAGATAATCTAGTCAGTTAGGAGTAATGCTGAGCAATGCCGGGCGCCTTCGCCTCTCAATTGCCTATTTTTGGTTGGGCACTTTAGATGGCATTCTTTCTCGTCAGGTAGCTGACTTGTGGTCAGTGGTGATTGCAGCCTCCTGAAAGTTGGGAGGTGGGGTTCTTGCAGTGGGATCTTACCATCAGCTGCCGACACCCACCCCTTGATGCTGGCAATTTCGACCTCGGCTGGGATGGCCCTTTGAGACCGGCCTTTGAGACTGGCCTTTGAGATCATCCATGACCCTCATTCAAGTTGGGCATGGACACTTCCAGTTTCGATATTCTGTCTTTCAGAAAAATAGAAAACCCAAATTGTATGAATAAAATTTGTAGATAATATTTTCTATAAGAGTGTAAACTAGGCTTGTGTTTGGTTTTCAACTTAGATCATGATCCAACTTAACTTGATTTTGCGTAATGAATATTGTCAACAGTTCAGTTTGCGTAATGAATATTGCAAGTGTTGACAAACACATGATCTAATTTAACTCGATTTTGTGTAATGAATATTGCAAGTGTTGATAAATACGTGGATGAATGAAAATTTATATATGTATATATATAGTCGTGAAAGTAGATGAAAAATTTATTATTATAAAATTGATTGTAAGAGAGATTAATAACCAACAAAGGAAAAATATGAAAAATCAATTACTTTCATGAAATTTTTTGATCTACTAAATTTTTAAATTTTGGCATGAAAAATCACAACATTTACCTCCATTTCTCTTATCTATCAATCCATTAATTAGATCGTTGAAACTGTTGACGTGGCCGTTAACGGTAGTGATGTGGTAGACGGTTTGCCTACGTGAATAGCATGCCACAAATTTTTTAACCTAAAAAATCACATAGTTTGCTTCTTTTTTCTAATTCATCTACTAAAATATCAATAATTTTTTCCACGTCTACCAAAACATCAGTAACTTTGAAAAATCACATAATTTGCTTATGTTCCATCATCTACTAAGGTATGGCTTCTTTTGAAAATCACATCTACCAAAATATGACTTCTTTGAATAATTATAAGTTTGAATTAGGGACCTATATATGTATATGTTGATTTGAATGTTAAAAGAATTTTTAACAGAAAAGAAGTGTTAAAACGGTCGCTAGTTTGTCATTTGCAAATAAAAAAAATATCCATATCTATTATCACATTAAGTAATATATGAATTTAGACATATTATACTGTAAAGACAATAATCATGCCAAAATAACCATTACAATAGGCTTATGCAAATCAACGTCTATAAAATTTTAGCATGATTAAACTTGTTAGACACGATGACCGATTACTTTATAATGGTTCTACTTATTTTGGCATGGTCCGTGTTAATATAGATTTCTGAGATCGATTGTTATTGAATTGATAATGCAGATATGATGAAAATACTGAAGATAGAAATTCATCATATATGCATTTAAAATTTAATACCTAAACTACAAACATAAAATTGAAAAATCCTAAAATTCTAAAAACTTTTATGTGCAATAAAAAAATTGTTGAAGAACTCACCTCAAAAAATCTAGGGGGAGAACAAGCAGAGCAAGAAGGGTGTCGAGCAGGAGAAGGAAGGAGGGGTGGGAGGGTTGAGCTTGAGCTACCAATCGATGGTAGGAAGAATGGCGAGGAAGAAAGGATGGGACGAAAGGGGGTCTCGCTTGTCAGAAAAAAACGGGAAAATGGGTTTTGTCTATTTGCAAAAATGGGGTTGAGTTGAAATTTTCAAAAATCAACTCACAAACCAAATAAAGCATTAATTGTTGGGAATTCACCCAAGGTCTCCCATATATTTTGTCATTATTTATAGGGTTAATCACTAAGAAATGCACGACCCTTGTATTTTTTCTTAAATATAATACGACATTTAGAAAATAGCAGAGAAATGGATGACATTTTTATTTTTTCCTAAATATAGCACAACATTTGTAGAGTAGTACAAAAACTTTTACATTTTTTTCTAAATATAACACAATTTTTTTAAAATAGTACAAAAATGCACAACCTTCAAGCACAATCTTCTTTTTTAACGTACTAGAATGCAGCTAAACTTGAAAAAGTGCAAAGATCATGCTTATGTGCTACTCTTCAAAAATCGTGCTAAATTTAAAAAAAAAAGTGTAAAATTGTGTTTTTTTAGATGATTAACCCTTATTTATATCAATTTTGGAAAATATTATGTAAACTAGACTTTGTGCCTGCTCCACGAGGATGGAATATAAGGTTTTTGAGAAAAATTCCATTGAACTAGCCGATTCTATAGGTTTTCTATTTAGTTTTTTAATGTAAAAATTATTAGGTTGTTATAAGGACATAAACTCATAACCCCTTACTTCCCATACTGGCATGCTACCAACCAAGCCATCACTATCTTCTTGTTTTTTTAACTCCACTTTAATGTACTTATTAAAATTCAATATTTATTTTGGAATAAGAAATATTAAATATAGACATTTTCTTATACTATCCTTATATTTCTTTGAAATCATCATACTTTTATCCTAATTATCATATTTTTTTAATAATATAAATACTTATTTTATTTTAATTAAACGTGCAGTCCGACCCATCGACCTCCCGATTGAACCCATAAATCCATGAACCCATATTCCTTCCAGTTCATCGTCCGGTCCGGTTCTGATAACTCTATTTAATAATTCAAAAAAATTGTTTTTTAATTTTGCCTTATTTCATGTATATTCCCTCAAGCAAAATTGACTCCATTGAGAAAAATGAAAATTAATGCATGAAAATTAAAAGTTAAACAGAGGGCGAATGTAACGGAGGGACGTTGAGGTGGGATACGTGTAAATATATGGCGAGGAGTGAGATGGGCCCGGGGGTGCGTAATATTAGAACAGTGGATAATTCTTACGTTCATTCTTAGCCACAGTAACTATATATTCAATTGTACGAAAACGTACTTGTAGAATAATGTTTTATATAAGGAGAATAATATTTCGTACAATATAATCAGTCGACTGCAGATATTCAGTTGTACAAAAAAATTTTGTACTTGAGAATAATATTTCGTATAAAGAGAACAATGTTCCGTACAAAACAATCAATTGACTATATATATGAATCAATCGTCTAATTGTTTTATACGAAACATCATTCTTCTCGTATAAAACATTATTCTAAAAGTACGAAAACTTTTCATCCGAAGTAGTTCTACCATTGCATCCATGCATTAAGGTTCTATTTTATTTTATTTTTTCCGATAAATTTGAGCATAGGAAATTTATATGGTGGTCAAAACATGAGAAATTTTATTAAATAGTGCCATAAGGCAAGAAAAAATAATATAATAACATGGCCCTTCTGTTGTATAATGGAAAAGAGCGGAAAAAAATCATGAACAAATTTAATAAGGCATCGCATAATTCAGCAAAAAAGAAAAGAAAAGGTATGGTTGGTTGCCTTTTCGCTTTCTATTGAATGTCGGGAAATAAATCCTCTCATCATATGCCAAAGAGGCAGGAAAATCATGGATCTTGGTACACAATCCTTAGAGGACAGCCGGATCTCTGTATTTCTTGAAGATATTCTCGATATCCGCCATTACTTCTTCGGAAAGAGGCCTCTCGACTGTCAGAAAAGCATCAATATCTTCCTTTAATTGCTCGACAGAAGTTGCACCAATGATGGAGCTCGTCATGAATGGGCGGTCTCTCGCAAAAGCGAGTGCAAGCTGAACAAGGGTTAGCCCGTGTTTCTTCGCGACCTCAAGATATTTGAGCATTGCTTCCTGGTAAAATTAAAACAGCAGCAAAGATACTACGACTTAGTTCTACGCTCTTCGTTTTAGAGAAAATATCTGTGTGTCGAATGTTATAGGGTTCATTCATCATTAATAACTTCCCGTAAATGAAACATCATAAAAATAGCAAGACCTCATCGCATGAATTACAGTTAAGAAACACTTGCTAAAGCTGCTTTAATCTCCTGATAAATCGAACTTTTCACATGCTTTATGTTCTACTTGCAATATAAATTATGTTTATTTTCTTAATTATTATGCAAAAGTTCTGTTTACCATTTGAAAATAAACCTACATACCTTGGCATATGACTTGTTGTATCTCGCCATGTAGCCTGGGAACAGGTTGAATCTTCCCTTCTTGGCAGCCTCGGAATTGATGTCCAAGTACTTCCCACTCAACGCTCCACCAGCAAGCGGAGAATAAGAAAGTAAACCGATGTTGCAATGCTTCGGGTGGCAAACTTCCGCCAGATCAACTGCAATTTTAACATGAGCAAGAAAGGATTACAAACTTTTGACTTAAAGAGAGACTTCGTGTAGGCGTAATCTCTCTCTCTCTCTCTCTCTCTTTTGGGGGAGTCTGGATGTGCAAACGGAACTACAGAGAAAGCCAACAGGGTTTTGCTTGAATTTTCTCGAATTAGTAGCAGTCTTCCTCAGTTAAAACTAGAACTATAGATTAGCTGGTTGTTACCTGGTTTGGTTCTTAAACCTATCTACGCAGTTTAATCCTTTCTAAAACCTAATAATTGGCCTCTCATTTTTATCAGCTGCAAAGGATACTGAAAATTAACGCCTCTGAGATCGATGGTGAACAAACTGTAAGATGACAACTTTTGAATGGTGATACCTTCAACACGGCATCGGAAGAGCAAACTGTAGCTGTTCTGTATGCTAACAATCTTTGGTAGGCCCAGAGTTTTAGCAGCGTGAACGAACTCCATCACCCCATATGAAGTCTCATTCGAAACTCCAATATAACGGACCTGATATTGAGTTCAACTCCATTTCAAGTCATTCATGATAAAGTTTTCAAGATGCAACTGTTATGAAAGAATGTCTCATGATCGTCAATAATCCAAATTTAACCTGATATTGACTTCTCTTACGAATTTGTAGAGAAGGCCCTCGTTATGGTTTGAGAAACCTAAAGTTGAAGTATAAAAAAGCTGCAAATTACCTTTCCTTGATCAATGACTTCTTTAAGGGCCTCCAGCTGCTCCACAAAAGGTATGCTTGGTCTCCACTTTGCATAGTCATATGAAAATTCACCAAAAACCGGAACATAACGGTCTGGCCTGAAATAATATGATTTAGTAAGACACTAGAAATTTTTGGTTATATCTATCGAGCATGGCTTTGTAATTTTAAGTATATTTAGCAACGGAATAAACAATCGAAATACAATAGTTCTTATTGAAATTTCTTCCTAAATACAGAGAGTGAGAAGTAATGATGGACAAAGAGGGCTAAAGGACCTATGTATACCTAATGTGATCCCACTAGGGGAAAAAAGATGAAAAATAAATAAAGGTGCAGCAGTTCTTCTACGGAATAAGATAGGCTACCAATGAATTTGAAGCAAATCTATATAATCAGTTCCGAGGCGCTTAAGGCTCTTTTCTACGCTCTCCCTGATGTTGGGAGCATCGACCCGCAACACATCGATGTTGTCGCGTATATAACCTCTTCCTTCCGCGTAGCCGCACACTTTTGTTGCCACAATGACCTAGCCAGCACAACAAAGTCTGTTCAATTATAGCTTCTTTTCCCATGTTATCAGTTTTGCCAGCAATACTTTACACCACCAAAAATATCACAAAAGCAACCCTCAGCAATGAGATTGGAAAGCCAATGACAAGACCACTGAATTTGATAACAGAACCAAATCCCATTTCATTCCACAAAGCTAAGTGAATAAACAGAAAATCTGAAATCTAATTGTCGCAAATAGGAAATGTAACTGGCACCAACAAGAAAATTTATAGGCCAACGCTCTCAGTTTAAGCATTTGCTTTCAGAGTACAATTTATTATCGACATAGAAAATGCAGATATATCTCCAACTGATAACAAGACATATATTGTTAGTTCGCCATCTTCAATCTTGACAGAAAGACATACATGAAAAGGCTGACACTAAATTTCTCTTAGTACATGCTGGTAGCACTATAAAACAATTCTTTGAAAGGAACCTGAGTCAAAACTCCATTTAATTTAAGCAAGCTCACAGCAAAACGAAAACATTGGCTCAAATCACAGGCTTATTCGAGTACGAAAATTTCTGATGCTCGTCTCCAATTCATAGACTACTCTAATGGAATACATGTACGTATGCAGGAAAAGAATGCGCAGTATATAGCTCGGACTGAAAGAAGCAAAATGCTTTGAGTCGGGAGCTAAACTCGAATACCTTATCACGTGGCCAGGATTTAAGCCAGCTGCCGATATAGAGGTCCGTTCTTCCATTCGTCTCCTTCTTCATTGGCACTGGATACTGCATCAAAAACAACCTTCATGCCATTTCTAATGAATCTTTATGTAGTCAAAGCACGAATCGAGAATGTCAAAGAAAATCTGATGATGTATACTTACAGCCTCCGCAGTGTCGAGAATGTTTACGCCATGCTCGAACGCATAACTAAGAATGTCATGAGCTTCCTTCTCCGTATTTTGCTCCCCAAATGTCATCTGAAACATAAACAGTGTCTCCTAATTGACAATCTACGCTCAATTAGCATCAACAAAATGATGAGGATTATTCGAGGAGGATTCGCTACTGTTCCGATGGTAATCTCGCTGATTTCGAGGTCGGAATCGCCGAGCTTCCTGTACAGCAACGGGCTCTTCTCGCCGAGTTTCGCACGGACGGCTACGGCCGACTTCCTTCTCGACCGGAGCTTCACCGGGAACGCCGGCTGCCAGGAGAATGCAGCACGCCGGAAGGCTACAGAGGTGGAGGTTCCGCTGCTGCTTCTGTACAAGGAAGCCGGAATGGGAACGGAAGAACTCATCACAGCAGTTGAAGAAGAAGACGCCATTGGAAGTTGCGAAGGGAAAGCTTCGGTTCAAACTCCTAACTTGCCCGTTCTCCGTCTCTGTGTCTGTGGAAGCCGGAAGGCCTATAATTCAGCTCAGCCTTTATCAGAACAAATACTAAGAAAAGATGGATTGGTTCGCGTAAATAAAATTTTGGGTTCAAGTCTCGTGAAATAAAGAATATTCACGATTGTAGAGTTTCTCTTAATTGACCGAATCTGACTTCGAATCTAGCTGTAAAAAATGAAATAAAATAAAAGTAGCATTCTAGTAGCTATTCTCTATGCAGATTACCGCGAAAGGCTGAACCAGACTGAATCGAACCGAATAAACCTGAACCAAGTGCAAAATTAGAATTTGGGTGAATGAAGAGAGGAAAATTCTATATTACCTGAGCCTAGTTCCTTATTGAACGCTTAAACTGAATGTACCGAACTTTATGACCAATTTTTGATTGTGCACGTATAACTATTTTATTCGTGCAGTGGCTTGAGTCCATCAGCCGGCTATCCGGAGTCCGAGAGGAATCCAAACGACTCATCAGCGAGACCATGATCAGGGTCGAGAAGCTGAACAGCATTGCAGAATGTATGGGAGGCAGACAATTTCACACAGAACATCGACATGAAGGACCGATCTCTGGATAGCAATACCACATATTCGTTCTGCTTTTAGGTGACTTCCAAGTTCCAACTATTTCCTCGCACGAACACCTCAACCGTTTTATGGACTATTTTTGGGTAACTTCCAAGTGACAGTGAGCAAAAGAAGAGAGAGCCGAGTTCCATCGGTACTCTAAAGACATTAGCACGATTTATTACAGAGATATTATCGAACCCGACTAACAGTTTTGTCACTACAGGTTCCCATGAACACAAGGGCTAGCAGTCTTCACTGTCTAATTCAAGAAATGATCCCAAAACATAATACCAGGAAACCATTTCCTGTCATGGTACAAAAAGAACATAAAAATGGAAACACATACAATACAGCCCACAAGAAATCTTCCTTCTCCTCAGTCCCCCTTCGTAGATGTTCTCGAGCAGCCACAGAAGCACCCTTTCTTCAGCTTCCTCTCGCTGTTTCGTCTCCCGCTGTAGATAAAGTCCCTCAGAAGCACCCCCGTCCCAGATCTCGAGAACCGGTTCTTCCCTTTGGACTTCTTCTCGTCCTCCATCTTCACCAGAATGTACTGTATGTTCTGCACCTCGAACTGCAGCCGTCCAATCTTCTCGCTCTCTCTCTTGGCCTGCTCCCTCACCTTCTTCTCATGGACAGCCCCACCCAACTCATCCACTTCCGCAGGGGGGCCGCTCCCATCCACCGAGGACCGGCTTCCGTCAATATCCTTTGTCAGGTGATCATTAATTACCATCAGTTGCACAACTGCATCCTCGACTTCTTGTAGCTGTGTTTTAACCGCTTCGAGGTTGGCGTTCTTCTTCTTCCTGCTCCCCTTGCTTGCATCCACCTCCTCCTTTATATCTTCAACGTTTGTTCTTATGCTCGACAACTTTTGGGCATCCGATACGAGTCTTTCCAAGATTTTTCTCCTGTAAACTTCTTTCTCCAGTTCCCTGCTATTTGAAAGCTCGAGCTTGTCGACTCCCAACTCTTTCTCGAATTGCAACTCCAAGAACAAGTCTTCACTCTTCTTCTGCTCAGTGATCTCTGTTGCAGTTGAGGCACGAGAAGAATCAGGAAGGGGGTCGCTGTCCCTTAAGTTTCTTTGGCTCGTTCCTGAGAAGGAAGAATCCGAAACTTGATCGAGAGGGATATCTTTCATGAGCAGGCCAGTCCTTGAACGGGGAACTTCATTTTTAGTCTCATCCCTGGTGACAACTTTTCCATTGAGCAACTCGTCTTTGGTCTCCTCAACCGAAGTTCTTGGGTCTTCAACTCTCTCCATTTTGAGCCTTCCCATTTCTTCCATGACTGCCTTCTCGACAGCTTCAATTCTGCTGTGCATCCTCTGCAAGTTCGAGATTCCTGCTTGTATTGCAGCACTCTGGTCTTCTCCAAGTTCCTGATGGTTCTCACAGATCCTATTAGCCCTTTCCTCCACATCCTGTAAAGAAAAAAAGAAATAGCATCAGCACACTCTTTTATTTCAGTCTCCTAGTAACAATCAATTACACCAGTCCGACGATCTCAAGCTATAAGATGAAGTGCAAATACCTTCTTTTCAAGCTTCCCCTCCGCACAGAGTTGTCTCCAGAGGAGAGCATTCTGCTTGAGTGATGGCATGTCATCTCGAAGAGATGATATGACAGGAATATACGCAGACAGCTGGCTCTTCAACCCTCCAATCTCCCTCTCCAAGAAACCAACTCTTTCCTTCATGTGTTCGATCTCCTCGCCTCCTGAATTCTTTAGATTCTCACAAATCTCTGTTAACTCGTGAACCTTGTTCTCCAAGAGAACTTCACGGACACCTGAAATTTGGAGATCGAAGTAGAATGACGAAGCCTCTGACTCCCACAGCTCATTTTCATTACTCCTCTCTAGCAACTCTGAGCTCAAGCTCTCTTCTCGAGCCCTCCTTTCCTCCACTTCCTCTCTCAATCTACTAATCTCGAGCTCTAGTTCTCTGTTTGCTTCTAGAAGCCTCTCAATCTCCTCCTCCCTGTCTCTTCTTCCTTTCTTCGACTCCTCATGCTCCCTACTCAGCTCCTGGACAGTCCGACAGAGCTCGGTTGTTGAGCACTGGGATCGCTCGAGCTTGTTTTCCACTTCAGATAGCTCCCTCGCTTTCTCTCTGAGAAAATCATTCCCCATTACAATCTGATGGTTCAACTGATCATTCAGGTCGTTGACTTCATGCAGTTCTCCACTCAACTTCTCAACAGATCTCACAAGGCAGAGATTCTCTTCCCCTTTCACACCCAACTGATCCTTCAAGTTTCTTACCTCCTCCCTGAGTCTTCTGTTGATCTCATAGAGTTCTTGAAGATCTTCAGAGAGAGTTTTTATCTCGCACTCTTCTTCCTCCACTAAGCTCTTGTAAACCACCGAGAGGTTTCCTGCAGTGACTGCTTCTCTAAAAATTTCATCGTTTTCCTTCAAAAGAGCACGATTCTCTTCTTCCGTCAGACACATCTTTTCATGCAAAACTCGGTTTTCCTTTACTATTTCCAAATTTTCATGCTGCCACTTATCTAATTGTTCGCTGAGATTCTGTAAATCATATTGGAGTTCTTTCTCTCGTTCACCTCCCCCAGTAATTTGAAGCTTCAGCAGCTCGTTTTCCTCTAGAAGTTCGGTCTTCTCTTTTTCCACCAGGAAGTATTCTGCTGTTATCTTTTCGAGTTCCTTCTCCACTGACTTTTTCCCCGTCTCAAGTTCTTCACCCTCCACTCTAACTTGTCCAAGTACCGTCAATAGCAATGAGTTCTCGATCAACAAACTCAGCTTCTCGTCCTTGTTTCTTAAGAGAGAACTCTTCATATTCTCAATCTTATCCAAAATATGAAGCAACGGAACTTTTTCTGTATTCGCTTTCCCCACTTCATCTCTGTACCAAATTTGTGGATCAATCTGAAGTGCCCGAAAGACCTGATAAATCCCCGTCCTCAGCCGCCCCACTTCATCTGAGAGCATCTCGACTTCAACCTGCTGCTCAAGATTCTCACTCTCTAGTTCAGTAATCAACTTATTTGAAAGCTTTGAAGCTTCTACTTGCTTCTGGCACTCGAACAATAGAGACAGGTTCTTTTCCTCAAGATCCTCCACGAACTTCTGCAGGATGAAGATCTCGAGCTGGGAATTCACGGCCTTTTCCACCTCTTCCTCGAACTCCTTCTTCCTCAGCCGAATCTCTTCCTGTAGGAACTTCACATGGCTCTCTAGACCCGCCAAACGTGTCTCACTTGATTGAATATAGGTGGTTCGTTCTTGCTTCTCCAGGCCAAGGTAACCTCGGAGCTCTTCTACTTGGTTTAGAGTCGTCTCCTTCTCCTTCTCCAGCCTTGAGCACTTCTCTTCCATGTTCTCAAACCTCCTCACCAAATTAGATAGCCTCCTTTCGACGTTTTCCAACTGCGAGGCCAGACAGCTCCTATCTGTGAGAAGATTCGATTTCTCATTAATTACCAACTGACAGAATTCATCTACTCTCCTAGATTTCTCCCTTAAGCCTTCCACCTCAGCTCTTCCTGCAGACAGAGAACATTCCAATGAAGCATTCTTCTCTAGGAGCTTCTGCATGTCCTCGGTAATCTTCTGCAACTGAGAGAGTAAAGTGGCCTTATCGGTGACAAGGGTCGATTTCTCTCCCTCCAGAGATTGGCACGATTCCTGCAACTGCTTCACCATCTCCCTCGACTCCCTCAGAGCTCCATTCAACTCACACAAGGACCTCTCAAGAGCTGAGTTCTTCTCAGAAATCTCATCCATTATCTTCAGCTTATCATGAAGCGTTTCTCTCTCCTCCTCATCATGCTTCTGGCCCCCTCTCAGCTCTGTGTTTTCATCTCTCAACTCCTCAACTTGCAACAATAACAAGCCATAGGAACCATTCAAGCCTGTGATCTCCTCTCTTAACTGATTTATCTCTCGCTGGAGAGCATTACACTGCTCAGCCTGAGCAGCAAAATCCTCCTCGAGTTTCTTTTTCATCTCCTTCAAACTGCATAACTCCTCCCTTAAATTTTTCTCTGAAAGGGTAGAAGCCGAATTGATTTCACTGAGGCTGCAGTTCTCTTCCTTGACCCGCTGGATCTCCTCCTCTAACGCGAGCTTACGAGCTTCCAAGTCCTTCAACATCTGAAGGCCGCTTCTGATCTCCAAAGCCAGAGCTCTCTGCTCCTCCTGAGATTCATAATACAACTTCTGCAGAGTCTGGAGGCTGGCATCTACATGATTGAATCTCATATGCCCATCTTTCATTGAGGATTGAAGTTTCTCGAGCTTCTCGTCTTTGTGCAAAAGCTCTTGGTCCTTCATCTCAATCTTCTTTGCTAAATTCTCTGCCTCACACTGTAAGGAACGGTTTGATTTCTCCAATAAACTACGTTTTTCCTCAGCACTCTTCAGCTTCTCAGCACCAATCATGATCTCACTGTTAAGCCGTTTGGCTTCCTCCTGGAATCGAGAAAGCTCAGCTTCCATCTCACCCAGAGTCTCAAGGCACTGCTTGTATAGACAAGCCACTGCTTCTTTCTCTTCATTCAACTTTTTAACAGCCTCCCCGAGTTCTAGGACTCTTCTTTCTGCCTCATTAGCTTGCTCCGAAAGCTTCCTTGCATCCAGCTCAGCAAGCGAGATTTTGCTCTCAAGAGCAGAGATCGTCTCTAGACATTGATGATACTGAAGTAGCCCAGCTTCTCTCTCAGTTTCTAATCTCGATAGTTCGTGCTTAAGATTCTGAGTTTGCGATTCTGCCTTTTCGAGCATCAACTCAAGATTAGATATCTTTTTCAAACTCTCATTGTACTTCAAAAGGCTCATGTCTCTCTCAGTCTCCAGTTTCGCCAGGGCTTCCTTCAGTATCTTAATCTCAATCTCGGCTTTGCCTGCTCTTTCATCAAGCCCTTCCACATGTTCCTGTGCACAATTGAGCTCCCCCTTCAGGTTCGACAGCTTCTCCAAACTCTTTTCATACTCTGCCAGTATAGAATCCTTTTCAGCCTGCATCTGGGAGAGGATACTCTTCAAGGTCTGGACCTCGACCTCAGCTCTGCTCGCTCGTTCCGACTCTGAAACAACTTTAGTCTTGAGGTTTTTGTTCTCATGGGACAATTGGGACAGCCCTTGTTGGAAACTCTGGTGCACGGCATCCTCAGACTCAAACATGTCATGCACCTGCTTCAGCCCCTTCTTGGTAGAGCCAGAGTCAGATCCTTCAGGGTCGAGAAATGGACGAATAGGATGTGGCATCTCAGGCGTGTGGGGCTCCGCATCAGGGCCAGAAGAAGAGTTTGAGGGCGACTCATCAGAAAGAGAATAAGGCACTTGGTCTGGGAAGGCTTCAGCCATGGTGCGATGGGCTAGACGGAGCTCCACGGTCGCATGGTTGTACCTTGATTGAAGACCAGTCACAAATTTCAGGAATACATACTTATGGTGAAATCTCAGGACTATATATTTTTCCATTACTCGAAATGCACAAAAGAAAGGAGTAAGGGTTTGGATTGCAGAGTAGAAGACGTAATTTTCAAAGGAAGCTGGAAATATTCTCTTTGTTTTTTCGAGAAAAAATGCAGGGACAGAAATCAAATGCATTGTACTTCTACCAAAAAAAGATGCATCTTACAACAAGCAAACAGAAAATTATTCAGACTACGTTTTACTTTTCAAATCTTGAATGATCATATTCATGCAATGCTGCCAATGCATTGAGTGCATCGAATCTCCAAATCTTTATGCCTGGTGTTTTGATGTTAATTAGACCTTATAGATCAAATATAAAAAGTGTACTCTATTCTACATCCCTCTATTCTCTGTCTCCAGCAGATTTCTGTTCAGTCACCATTGATTTTTGTTGGCTAAATTTGCATCAGTAAGTACCTCTCTGCTAGTGCACGGTAAGCTCGGTAAAACTCCTCGACCAGCTTCATGAGCTCCGGCCGTCTTTTGTAGTACATCTCTGCCCTCCTAGCAAACGAGTCTGCATCTTCTTCGATTAGCTTGATCATAGCTTTCACTTTTGTATCCATATCTGTCCAACAAGAGAGACACAATACTATTAATCTTACCATGAAACAGTGTTCTGTCTAGCAAGTAATGCAAACTCTTTAGCTGGTCAATGGAATGCTCATCCTTGGTGTTTAAAAAGCTCTTATTCGTTTCAAATACATTTCAGTAAAATCTGACAATACAAACCATGCATTGGAAAATATTTCTTATTACAGCACTATCACGAGTAATTCTATGAGTTTCATATGAAACAGCAAGTAACTGAGAGAAAATTGAATCACACAGAGAAAATTCAAGACGTGCTCTTTCAGGAGTCAAGATTAGTTCCAATTAGATCAAATCTCAGGTTCACTGTTTAAAGTTCTTTGCAGCAAAATTTTTTTGATAAATAATGACTCAGCCACCGTATTGGAAAGTAAGGGAACTGAACAAAATCAAAGCAAATGGAAGCTTTTCTGCAGAAACACGGCAGAGTATGAATTTAACCAGTGAAGCTGGCCATCAATACCTGTGAGATTCTCCTGAAGCCATTTCGAGTTTTTGGGGCTGATGTGGCTGCTCCACCACCAAGAGTACAAGCGCCTCGATTCAGAATGCAACAGAGTTGCCATGAGCCCAGCAAGTAACAAGTAAACGGCTGGTTTTGACTTGGCAAAGGCCTCGTCCAAACTTAAGTTGTGGATCCAGGCCAGAATAATACACTAGTACAGATTCCTCCTGCCACCGCTTTACTTTACTGGGATAACTTTGTATCTTGTTTTCGGGAACCTGGATATGGTAAATACAGGATTAAAACAGATATGGGTACGATTAGGGAAAAACCACTGTAGCTCATGTATGGAAAAGGGAAGCCATGGATTTCTCGAAAAATTAACTTTCTACTAACCGTATAAAGGGAGGAGGATGAAAACTAATCTTGCTTTAATATCACAAACAAGTGCACGAAAGACTAATAAAAGCAGGAAAAATTAACATACGCACAAAAAATTGAAGAATTTCCAGGTAATCAATTGGAATCTATAACATCAGATCTCACAGAAACTCAATTGAAAATCCAATCAAATGGATGCAGAACCACAGGCAAAGAATCCCGAGTTTTCACGAAAACCAACTCGAACACAAACTGCTGAGGTGGGATTACTATGTCCAGAGCAGAAGATCAGGCAAAGAACAAAGCCATGCCAAGAGAACAGAGCGAAACCTGAAAATCGAACTCAGCAGACACGCGGATATAGGGGCAACAATGCAGCAGCAGAGCGAGAGTGAATTCATAATCAGTCAAATTTACTCAGCAGAACAATGTAAAGACTCAAACTTTCCAGCAAATTAGCCCAATTTCTGAACAAAGCAACAGAAGATCACGAAGCTAATAAGCTAAGGGAAACTCAGATTCATCAGAGGACAAGATCATCAGGAACTTACAGGAAACCTTGTTGACTGCCCCAGATCAGAAAAGACACACACTCTCCTGTCCAACTACAACACAGACGGATAACCTCTGCCCCGAAAGACAATCAGCTCATCATCAGGAAGAAAGATTGCCCAAAAGGGCCTACAATGCCAGGAAGTGATCAGCAGCTATGGAACTGTAAAAAACTTCCAGCTGCCCCCATTTCTCTCTCTCTCTCTCTCTCTCTCTCTCTCACCCCATTCTCTCTCTCACTCTCTCTCTCGTTTTGTCACTCTGTGCAAAACTCTCGTTTTCTTGATGGGTCATCTCCCCTGCATTATATTTGAAGATTTGGTACTATGCTGCCGAATGTGTCTATAAGTCTATAGACACAGATAGGTTGAGAGAGAGAGAGAGAGGGAGAGGGGAGAGAGAGTCTGTAAAGGGTGGGACAATTATGGATGAAATTTGGATTGTTACAATGATTTTTTTTTTTTGAGGTTGTTGTGTGGTGTTGCTGTTGCTGTTCTTTCCCGGTCGGTCATTTTGGAAGTGTGAAGAAAGATTAACGGCTGGGAAATAAGTTTGATTGATCACTAATTAACTAAAGCATGTATAATAATCTCCAAAAAGGAGTAGAGATTACGATGCCTAATCCACCCCTTGCTTAACATCTCACCTATGTTCTTTTCTTGGGCTTGTTGATAGCTCACCCCACGTGCTTTTTAATTTCCACTCTCTTTTAAAAATTCACTTTACTAAAAAAGTGTTAAAAATTTTGCCGCGAAATTTTATCAAATTCTTTTCTCAATTTATTGATTAAAAATATTAGTTTTTTTATATACTGAGTTGCAAATCGCAAGGAAATTTCTACAAGGGTCGTGGATATTCATACTAAGATTGTACAATTCTGGTGACAATTATAAGAGAAGCAAACTCGGATGAATTAGGATTGTGTTTTGATATGCAAGAAGAGAACCTCAGTTGAAATATGGGTGGAGATTGGAGAATATATTAATTTCTTCCCCTTTTTTCAACTCCAAAAAAAGAAAAAAATAGCATTTTATAAATTCTCTATCTATTTAATGAAAATGAAAATTTATAATGGGCATTCCATTTATGTTTTTATTGTTATTCCCATTGCTTAAATGGGAATGGATAGGTGGGGCATTTTATTTTCATCTTCTAAAACAAAAAAACTCCCCATCATTTAATTTTTCTTTTTTTTTTTTGAAAAATTTTAATATGACTCTAGGTCAATGTGACATGGAGTTTCCCTACCATTGAATGGTGTAGTGGATCATGAGATCCACACTAATTCAACGGTGGGGAGACCCATATCACGATGACACGGAATCATATTAATAAACCTCTTTTTTAATAAACAATGGGTGTTTGACTGCTTAGCAAATGTTGATATCCCTATGCATCGGATTAACTGTCATGACACACGTATAGGATTGACTAAATCTTGAGCAAGAATGGTTCTTCATTAAGACATAATAATCAAAAACTAGAAAATGTCCTCCATTGGTTGGTCCATGAGGGCTATAATACATTAAATTTTTTGGGTGAATTATAATAGACCAATTAGATTCTGGATGCTGCAATATTCTCTCTCTCTCTGTTGTTTTTTTTTTTTGGGTTCCGGATCATTTCAGTTGGGGCAAGGCTACAATCTTTTTTATTTCATTAATCTAATAACCAAGGGAATAGATAATATAACTTCCAAGCAATAAAAAAATAAAAAGATAATATAGCAATTTGCCATTCGTAATATATTATCCCATAGTCTCACATGGCACTCTAATTATATTCCACTTTGAGTGGCTGCAATAATTATTAGGGAAGGTTGGGGTTGGAAGAAAAGCTACTGGTAATGTAAAAATGAATGAAACTTTTCTCACCAATGCAATGAGTGATAGCTTTTCTTCCAATGCATTTAAAGGCACGAATGAGAACTACATTTTTGAATCAAATTTTTGAATCTTTCGCGGCAAAAGATTCAAATTTTTGGTACTCAACCTGGAAAATCAAATTGGATCTCAAGCTTCATCTATCCGAGACATTGAGACTCGGCTTGGACAATTGCTCAAGCTTTAAAGTTGCGACCTCAAAGATCGCTTCCCAGTGACATCGACGTTAACCCAAGAGCATGTTAATGTGGTGACATTGAGGAATGGATGGGACTTGGATGCGGAACAACGCAGCAAAGCAAAACAAGAGGCCAAAGAAACAAAACATGAGTCCAAAGATGCAGCTTCAAAAAAGCCTAAACATCTTCCAAGTGAGATTCCAACTAAAAATGTTGCAACTTTGAAAGCTAGGAAAGAAAATGAGAGGCCTAGAGTAGAGAGAAGTTAGCCACCACTCCCACTTCCTCATAGAGCTCGTAAACAAAAGGATGAGTCTTAATTTAGTAAATTTCTCAATATTTTTTAAAAAATTACATATTAATATCCCTTTTGTTGAAACTCTTGAACAAATGCCTAGCTATGCCAAATTTATGAAGGACATACTTTCCATGAAGAGGCGACTAGGTGAGTATGAAACTGTGGCTTTGACAGAAGAATGTAGTGCTATTTTGCATAGAAAATTACCTTTTAAGCTAAAGGATCCTGGTAGCTTCACTATTTCTTGTTCGATTGGTTCTTAGTTCTTTAGTAAGGCATTGTGTGATCATGGTGCTAGCAATTTGATGTTTTTATCTATTTATCGGGAATTAGGTTTTGGGGAGGTTAAGCTTACATCTGTGAATTTGCAGTTAGCCGATAGGTCTATTACCTATCCACAGGGCATCATTGAGGATGTACTTGTTAAAGTGGATATATTTATATTCTCTGTTGATTTTGTAGTACTTGATTTTGAAAAGGATAAGGAGATATCAATTATTTTAATGTGACCGTTCTTAACTACAAGGTGTGCTCTCATAGATGTTCATAATGGCAAACTAACTATGATAGTCAATGACTAGGAGGTAACATTTAGTGTATTCAAACCTATGAATCTCTCAAGCGAATCTAATGAGTGCTTTTCTATTAGCGTTCTTGACAGTGACACACGTCCAACCCTCAAGATGACATGCCCGGACAATGAAATGTATCATTCCAAGGGGCAATGAAAGATGTTGATTTCCTTGGAGTGCTTAAATGGCTAGAATCGATACAAACTGGTTCAAGGGCGATAGATCAATGTGAATTCCAAGAAATTTTCTATTTGCCCAAACTAATTAAAAAATTTGTTCCTTCGCGGGTGAAGAGAGAATTTAAGGAATGTGTGGCTTGGCGAAGAATTATGTTCAAGTGGCTTTATCTAAAGCTGAAAAGAAAGAGTCCTCAAGCAAATGAATCAACATAAGTGGCAATCAAAACAACGATGGAAGCTCAGATACCCAGGAAAACATAGACTTAATAAGAGGTGAGTATTATATTCTTCTTATAATTTTGCCAAAACATTGAGGACAATGTTTGAGTTAGGTTTGAGGATGGAATTTTACTTTTTTAGTGATTTGATACTCTTAATACTTGTTGATTTGAGATGATGTGGTGATAGTTGATGATATCTGCTGATTGAGCTCATAGTAGGTTTGGGGGACTTGAATTGCTGATGTTCAGAAGGGAAAAAAATAAAAGGTTTCTAGTTTTTGGTTTTGTTTAGGTTTTTATGTGAGAGTCAGATGTTGGCTTGACTTAATGAAAATTAATATTGAATTGGTCCATATTCAATGACGATTTTAGTGATAGTATTCATTATGTTGTAGTTAGAGGATTTCTTGAACTTGGCTTCTGTTTAAGTCTGATTGCACTTACAATCATCGTTAATGAAGTTTTGAATTAATAAATTTAAAAAATATAAAAATTACAAGATTTTAAAATTTTATTTAGTTTCTTAAACTAAAACATTTTTCAGAGTCATACATATTTTGAGTAGGAACAGATTTAGTTAAAAAGATTATGAATTGATTAAACATATTGATTCACCACCTGAGTTCACCCGGATATGATTTCTGATTTGGAAGTCGAATTATGTCAATATAGTGGATCAAATTACCCTTGGTGAGATTTTGAGCATTCTAGTAGGATTGATACATCTGTTATCAATCAATATTCTTCTTTCATGAGGGTCATTTCGGGGGCATTTGATTTCAGAGTTAAAGTAACTTTGATTTTGATTTTGATTTTGATTGTGGAAAAAGACAAATGAGATGATATTATAAATTTGACTTGAGAAACGTATGTTTTTGTTGTTTAGTGGGTAGAGTTAAAATCAAAATCACGATTCTGAAATCAGTTTCAAATTTCAAACGGGACCTTCATGTTTACGTCGCTCTAGAACTTGCTTCATATACTCATTAAGACTACATTTATATGCATTTATGAAGAAGACGAGGGCAATTAGGTTGTTTTAACCAAAAAGCCTAGCAATTTCATTTTGATCCATTAATGAGTCACTTTGAGCTTTATAATTTTCTTATTTCTTTCTTCATGACCCATGGGATATGAATTATTGATTTTTGGGGTGAGTGATGGTATTCATTTTTGGGATGAAAGTGAATTAGATGAGTAAGAATACTAATTATAAACTGTTTATTTGTATTAGTACTTCTCTTCTTTAGAAAAAATAAAAGTAAAAAGTAAAAAGTAAAAAGATGAATAAAAAATGTGAAAAAGAATTAAGAGAAGAAAGAAGTCATGAAAAGTGAAAGAATTAGGCACTCAAGACTAGAGATTTGATGTTTGTGGTTAGTCAAAGTTGAGAATTAATGATTTTGGGGGAGTGAAGAGTTATTGAAATTCATTGTTTGAGAGTGGAGAATTATTATATCATGGATTTTATCTCGGAATTTCAACCACTTTCTTTTCCTTTATATTTTAACCAAATAGTTGGTTGAGATACCTAGCCACATTACAACCCATTAAAAGTCCTTTCCGATTCATGTTTGCATATAACTTAAGTAGTGGAGATGGGATGGAAAAACAAGCCTATGATAGTGCATATTCACGGAATTGGATTTGAGTGCAAAAACAAAGCCTAAACACTTGAGAGTGAGTGCATACACACTTCCTAGTAAGGATCCACTATATTGATATGTTTAGCTTTACAATGAGATATTATATTGAGACTCCTGAATTGATAAGGATGGTTTTTTTATTTAAATACATTTTCTTGAACAACTTGATTTATTTCTTACTCTTATCATGTGGGCTTTTAAATGATTATGAAGAAAGAGATTTCAAGTGTGGTTTTAAAAGAGCTTTGGTTAAAATATTTTGAAAATTTTTACTGCACTTCTTATTAGGATGTATGAAATTCGGCAATATATTATTCTCAATCTTGAGTTAGGTGATGAGGGAATGAAACTATTAGATAGTGTGAGTCACTTTTGAGAATTTTAAGGGGATCATTCACATTTATTTGATTTGAGACTAGCCATGAAAGTTTGGTTGATTGTTTTGTTTAGTTTTTGTTTTCTTTTTCTATTTGCTAGAGGACTCGCATATCTTAGGTTTAGGGGTGTGTGAACTCTATTAAAATAGTTATTCGATACCTTTTATGCATTTATTTGGAGGTAGTTTCTCAAGTTTAGATTAGTTTTAGTAAGCTTATGATTTAAGTTACATTCATTTACATTTTGGTAGGATTTTAGAGTTTTAAGTGCTTTTTGGTGTTTTTAGGAATTTTAGAAGTTAGTTCATGCATTGAAGCTTTATTTGGGAATGAAGTGGATAACTCAACTCCGTTCCAACTATAACAATTATATTATTGGGGGTTGTAATGATTGTATTGTTGAATTATAGGAAAAAGTAATGTATAGTTGAGAGAAAGTAATGATTGTGTTGTTGAATTGTTGAAAAAGTAATGAATAGTTGAGAGAATTTAGTATTAAAAATTGAATTGAACGGTAGTTATGATAAAAAATGAAAAAAAAAGGAAAAAAGTAATAATTATATTGTTGAATTGAAGATAAGTGGAGTTAAGTGAAGTCGAGAAAAAAATTACTTCATTCCCAAACAAAGGCTGAGTTTTTGCAACCTCTAAGTTTTTGTGTTTTAAACAGGTTAAACTGGAGCTAAATAGTACAAATTGCATATCAATGGAAAGCTCATCGAGTCAAGAGCATAGCGGTTCAAATGGTCCGTCAATCGAAGTTTAGATGAGGAAGATATGATCGATTGAAGTTTAGTGCTCGACCAAGAATTATTGAACTGAGAGCCCTAGCTGTGAAAACGAAGGGTTGCAGCCCTCCAAGTCAGTCCGATCCAACCTGATAATGCTTATTTCGGGATTTTTCTCAAGCCTTAAGGATTCTAAGAGGAGGCCATTATTAGAGAGATATTTAACTATTTGTAATTAGGTAGCTATAATATTTTTGGAGATAGAATAATCTAATTGGGACGGTTAAATTAGGAAACTACATCTTCTAGATAATGAGATCTTTGGAGATTTTGTTAGTTTTTTTTTCATGTTTTTAACCTAGGAAATTAAGGGCTGAACGTTCATTCACGTGAACCAAAGAAAGGTGAGAACGGAACTTTAGGAGCAAGAGGAGGTGGAGATTGATATCGTGGTGACCGTGACTCTAGTTAAAGAATTGGCTACATCATTCTTTCTCGTTTTTCTTCAAATCCTTGTTATCATATTTATGTTTTCTTCTAGGATTTGATATTTAACAATACGATCATGAGCTAAACTCCATTATCTAGGGCTTCAATGGGACCTAGTATTTTTATATAAAATTGTGATTTCTCTTCTCTATGTCTATTAAATTCAATTGAATCACTTATCCTATCTTGTTCTTAATGTGATTGATTGCTTGACCACCAATTAATTTGATTGGGAAATCTAGATGAGCTCAAAAGAGGATTTTAGATTAAGTCGTGGATATGATAACCTAAGTTTAGTTTGAGTTGGAAAATCAACTAATTCCTGTGAGGGATAGGAATATACATGATCGCCTTAAGTAGTCACTTAGGGTTAAATGGGGGGTTATTACGCCATATATCCCATGATTTTATCTTTTTTTCAAATCTATCACATACTTTAAAAATTACTCAAAAAGGTCTATGGTTTATATTTTGCTCCAAAACTATCACGCTGTCAATTTATCTGTTACTAAAACGTAAGTAGGCTCTAAACTTATTTCATAATTTTAATTTTTTCTCAAATCTATCTCGGATAAAGGGTCATAATGGCAAGAATGAGTCCACTTACGCTCCATGTCAATAACACCGTTAAATGTTAACAGAGAAATTAACGCCATGATAGATTTGGAATCGGATGTAAACCATGGATTTTTCTGGGTAATTTTTAAATCATGAGATATATTTGAAAAACAGGTAATACTATGAGATATCTTGTGTAATAACTCCAATGTTTAGTGGGTTCTCGCTTATTAATTGCCTAGGATTAGAGTAGTTAATTCGATATAAGTGATTCGTTTTTGCAGCGCTTGAAAGATGGGTAAAAAGATAATGGAGTAGAAAGATAATAGAATCATAAGTCAGTAATTCATGAATTTAATAGAATAGAGAGAGAGAATGATCAATTTTATATAAGGTACTAGGGAAAATTGAAAGTCCTAGATTCATCTCCATTGACTTTACTCATGTTTACTTCATCGCTTTAGTTTAGCTTTTAGATTTAGTTTAATCCACTCTTTCAAATCCAATTGTCTGGATAAAAGCTAGTTGTGATAGTTTTGGTACCTAGTGAGGTTTAGATCAGTCTCTGTAAAACGATAATCTTACTCTCATATATTACTAGAGGCGGTACTTGCACTTGCGTGAATTGACGATTTTTATCACAATAGCATACTTTATTCGATGGAGACGAGCTAAAAGCTTAAGACCGAATCAAAGGTCATCAAATTCCTAAGGCACGAAAGTGACAGAACTTTCCAATGCGATATTTTCGTCGATATAACTAGATTATTCGTATTATTTATGTACCATAATTATTAAGAGTACAGTTTATAGTGTCAAAATCTCAAGTGGTATATTGTAGATTCGTAAAATCGGTCTATAATACTCGAAAACCCACGCAGTACGGGGACTTAATCGAAGAGCTCAAGTATCCAAACTAGAAACTTGTTAGTAATCTGTGAAGATGCACTTATATGAAAATGTAGTCAGATTTGGATAGTTTGGCCAATATTTGTCAGCTTGTCAAAGGTGGGGGGACAATATGTTATATAGGACGGTGGTGGTGCCACCCCCCTTTTTGCCAGGGCCGTACCTGGTGCCCACTTTTGCATAGGTGAGGAGTGAAATCGGTACTCTGTAGCAAAAAGAACCCTCCAGCCGAAGATATTGACAATTTTTTCTTCCCCTTCCCATGGAAAAGCAAAATAATGTCGAATTTAAATGCAACAAAATGTAGCTCAACGATAAATTAATCTTTCAATAAACAGATTATGTTTACATTCAGTGTAATATTATAACTTAAGAACTTATATGAAGTAATCTGCGATCTCGGGAACTAAGAAGATATATACGCAAAAAAATGGGTTGTGTAAGTCAATAAGTTAAAAATAAATTGTACTTTCATTGAAGCAATGGATTGAATTTATTTAATTTTTTCTGATTACTTGCACGTTATCAAGTCCATCTTACTCATAAGTGGTAGATCTTCATTCAATCAAAATCATACCTAAAAAATTCAATATCCTCCCAAGTCCAACAACACTGGGCAGAATTTACGAAGCTTCAGGCTCACAATGTAAATGAGCAATAGAGAAAGTACCAACCTAAACACCTATCAAAAATTGAATATCAAAAACTAATCGATGGCACGCATGATCGATTTGACAGCTAAATATGATCCTGCTAGGTTAGACTTGACCCTAGGCAAAACATGAATTCTTTCCCTAACATTATTCAAAAATTTTCTTAATTGGCAGATTTTAATGATTGATGATTGTATTTGAATATTTGAATGGACCTCCAAATTATGATGATAGACTTCCTTCCTTTTAATTAATATGCTAAATTAAGAATTACACTTGATATATTAATAAACTATAAATCAAAATATAGCTCGTAACGTGAGTGGACCTCTAGTACGTAATATACACACACACACATCATTCTTATTTTTTAATCCTATTTCATGAAAATACTTCCAAACAAAGTGTAAATCCGGTGCATTGTATCACTTCACAGTTAAAATCATCCCCCAAAAATACATGGCTTATATGATGCTCGACTCTCGAGTCAGATTCGAACATTTTGCAGCTGGAACTTCTCTATGTCCACTTCATCAAAGGTAGATAAAACGTTGCCATATATAGCATCGGGTCATAAATTAAATTTCGTAATTTTCATAGTTGGAGGTAAACATTTTACATATATCTATATCTATATATATATATATATATGAATTGAGACATCAGTGTACTGTACAGCTGTCTTCGGTGTCAATATCTGACCTTGTGGACATTAGGTTCAGATCAAGTTCCCCAAACAGTCCTTTGACTGTAGAGTTGACCAAACATCTCACATTTGAACAAGGGCTGATGCCGCTGATCATGATATCATAATGGAAAACCTTTTAATATGCATAAGATGTATCAAATCAATGGGCACCCACATCATCAAGACCGTTGAATTTTATGATTGAGCACTGGCCTACTTATATGCAAGAACCTCTCCTTCACCAACTACCAACCATATCGATTCATTAACACTAGAAACTATGGCTTAACCCGGGCATACCAGCTCAAACAATAACGATTATTTCAACACGCTCGGAATGAATTAATTTAGAAGAGAAAGAAATAAAAATTGAGAGTGAAAAAAATGAAAAAATGAAAAATAAAATATAGAATTTTAAGAAAAAGTAATGAGATAGAATGCGAGATTGGGGGTTGAAGGAGAGAGGAAAATAGTGAGTGTGAAAAGAAAGTGAGAGGGGAGAACAATGATAAATTGGCAATATTATTTTTGAACTCCTCTCTTTCATTTTAAATTGTATCATATTTAAATTAAAAAAATGATTTTGAATTTTTAACCACATCCTATAAATAAGGTAAAATTGAACTTTCATTTAAATACTAATATAAAATAGAAAGTATTAAGACAAAATATAAGATATCTCAAAGGAAAAATCATTTGCCCCTATTTTTAAGTGCAAGATTAGGTTATGGAAGAACAATTTGTTATTAGCGGAAAGAACCTCTAATTTAACCTTTTAATTAATTAATTAATTAATTAATTGAAATTAATTAGGTCTTAAGGTCAAGTTTCGTTTTCAAGATCCTAATGCGAAAATTGATTACGAAAACGTCATTTAGCATTTCCTTTTTGTTGCAAGTTGGAGTAAGCGAAAGGCAAAAGTCGTACCACTATTATTGTTAAAGGGGGTCCACCATTTACTTCCAAAAGAAAATTGGAGTGTAATTACTCTCCATAATTTGAAAAAATACAGACACATTGGATATAAAACTATTTTATTGATTAGGTGGCGTTTGAATTCTATTTCATTCCAATTCCCTCCATTCTTTATTCAATTCAACAACATAATTATTTTTTTTTAATCTTTTTCTCTTATTTAATAATAAATTTTCATATCTACTTTTTCTTAATATTATTACATCAATTTTTGAATAATAAATTTTCCGACATACTTTTACATCCATACATATATACATACTTTTCTGTCTTTTTCTCTAATTTAATAATAGATTCTCACATCTATTTTTTCCTAATTATTATTATAATTAATTTTTTAATAATAAATTCTCCATATACTGTTATATATTTTGTCTCTAGCGATTAGTGTAAAGTGAAATTGAATTCCAACTCCAGTCCCAAACTAATCCACAATGCCATATTAATAAAAGCTATGAAATATTATAAATTGAAATATAGTATCTTTTTTTTTGTTACAAAGGAGGTCCAAAACTTAGTATAATGAAGAAGAAATTATAAATAACTAATAAGTGTGCACCGATAGTCTCACTAGGTATCGAACCTGTGACTTCTAAGTCAACAAGCAGAGGCGTGTGTCACTGCACTACACTTTTTTTTATTAAGAAACTAAATTTGGGATAAAAAATTTTTAAAAAAATTATAGCTTTACTTCATATTTTTGAACATTTGGGAATAAGTTTGTGGAAGTGGGGAAAAAAAAACTTGGATAACTGCCTTCGGGCATCACGAGATCAACCGCTAGCAAACCCGCATCAAGTTCGTCCGTCTATGTTATAAGAGTCGATGCTGGGGCAATAACCGTAGGATGGACGTATTTGATGGGAAGAGAACCACAGAATATGGTTGAGGATTGAGGATAGGGGAAGGTGAATGAATGATATATAGCAAGTTTCACAGTGACAAATATGAAAATCTGAAAAGTATGAATATCATCGCATTACATTTCATTATCCGCAGGAGAAGATATTGTGTCTAACGAGTATAATAGGTGTTAACAGATTGATTTAGGCATAATTAGAAGTTATTTTCCTGTGAGGCAATAATCATATGCATGTAAAAGAGTTGATCAATTTCTTCCTACGTTAATTATGTTTTTTTCGTGCAAATAATTTTCCTGAAAAGAACCAATTGGATTATTAAAGAGAGCCTACACTAACAAAAAGAAAAAAAAATTTGTGGGCAAAAAGGAAGCTGTAAATTATTGGCCAATGAATGGAAATTGCATATTCGAACCTTTTTTTCCGATTATATAGAGAGGCGTATGGGTCTATTTGTTCAATAAAATAAAAATTCTAATAGCTAATAAAAAGGCATGAATAATCCCCAATAAGTATCAAATATGAAACCTCTTAATTATCCGATAAAAATATGCGCCACTGTATCATGCTCAAATTGCATTTTCAAACTTTGCACTTCGTCCACTTTCACTGGAAGACAAATTTGTCATATATGTAAAACCATAACTTTAGGCAGCTCATGGATCTGCTTAGTCATAGATGGGTGATGCCACCTCGATCGATCTTGCTTTATATCATGAAATAGTGGTCCCGATCTCCACTTCAACGCCGACATTTTCCTTGTTTTCGCTCTGGATAATTAATTAGCAGCTGATCAAAAATATCATTTTTGTGTCCTGATTTTTCTATAATTATATCCGATGACCCTTTTGTTTTTTGGCATCATTTGTTATGCTCTTATTTGATGACCCTGTCGTTTTTCGGCTTGATATATTATTACTCGACTGGCTATAATACTATGTTGTTTATGTATGTAGTAAGGGCGAATGCAGCTCGCTCTTGGTCAAGAGAAATAATGGCATTATTGTATATGATTAGTCTCAAGACCATCTAACATGCAATGCATGCATACAAGGACAAAAAAAGAAAACATAATAAATAATTATAAACTGAAAGAACCTCCAATCAACGACAAAGGACAAGTCTTACCACTACTGATATATACAAACACACATATATATCCTTATATGTATATATATATGTATATATCATTAAGAAACACTACCATTACACCATAAAGATTTAATTATTTAAAAAATAGAATTTATGATAATACGCTTCAATGATCAAATCTCAACTTATCACAAGGTGTTGTGTAATTGGCCAACTACTCTTCGTATTGAGATTCAAACTCATTAGAAACACGGTGTGGTTAAGTCAACTCAACTTCCCAGCATGAATTAGGCTTGGCTAATTGATTAGGGACTACTTTTACTGAAAAAGCAGAAGAAAAGACTATTTATTAGAGAAAGAAAATTTGGTATATTGAAACGTCTTGGGATTAAAAGTTCTTGAGTTCAATTCTCACAAGAAAGACTATTCATGACTCTATATTTCTTTTCTCTTATTTATTTCCATTTAGGTCAATGAGTCTCATTTATTTATAAAAAAACGAAAATTCTGTTATCATAGTGGTTTCTCATCTTGCTAGTGCTAGTTATAAATATCCTTTTACAGAGTTATTATATGCCAACCATTATAAAACTAATTTGCCTTCATTGTCAAAGATAAACTCATCATGCATCTACATTTCAATTTAAGGGAAATATTCTTCCGGGTGAGGTTTTTACAATGGCTCCATTTATAACATGTGAGTTGCCGTGCGTATATATATATATATATATATATATACAAGTTTAATATCGCGTGGAACTTTGCGAAAGGCGATAAATATGTAAAAAACTGAGATTAGGAGATATAGTTAAAATTGGAAGGGAAGAAAGCTCCTTGATCACTACTTTCTGATTTGAACAGGAAGTGTAATATCATTTTCGATTTTAGGTGCTTCCTTCCCTAAGGAAAAGCCACTGCTCAACAAAACCATGGGCCCCTTGGCATGCCAAAGAGAGTCTGCACATAGTGAAACTTCTCCGTCCAATTTATATGAACGCATGGCATCTCTCAAGTAACAAAATTGGCACATGAATAGATTGAACCAGCTTGCTAGTTAGCATACATGATCGTATGTAGTAGGAGATAGGAGAAGTGGACATAAAATTGAACTTGGATTCGCTTGAATTAGTGTCGAGGGCGAATGCTCCTCCACTAAATTTCATTTCTGGTTTCCACCATAAAAAGAAAAAGGAAAATCTCTTTTTTGAAAGTAAGGGTGGCATGATCTGTGCCAAAACTAAACAAAGGGGCTCGATCGGTAGTCCCATTGACGAGATTGGAACTTAGAACCTCTTGATTCTTACCAAGCAAGAATGCTACTCCCTTTGTCAGAGGATATCTTCATTGTAATGTCTTGTTTTGAATTTTAAATTCTACAATAAGATCAGGGAAGCAATTCTCATGAATATTAATTATAGGTTTGATAATAGATCTCCCGTTCGATTCATTGCTATAATTAAAATCGAATTCACAGTTGGGGGACAATCCTATATTATTGTAAGGTAGTTTCTCGGTTTTACTATTAGTTCTCTAATTATTATCTATAAAAAAATTTCTACTAGCTGGGGCTGATTAATTATATAGACTCGTGATAAAATTGTTAGATTCTTGAAAATGATATTTATTGATGTATTTAGAATTGATGTACTAAGAAATATATAATTATATATATTGATGAATATGTACTTAGAAATAGTAATTATCGTGTTTGGAATCATGATGAGTATATTCCTGACATCTACATAAAGTTACCGTTATTCCCTCAACTTTATATCTTAATAATATTGTCATTTTATTGGATAATTTGATGTAAGCATATATAGCATCTCTGAATGAAAAAACGAATATACAGTTCTGTTACCTACTTATACAATATATTTAAATCAAGAAATTCGAAGTAAAACTTTGTTTGGAAGCGCTGCTGATGAAAGTTAAAAATGTTGAAATGAAAATGATGGTAATTGGTGAGAGAAATTGTTCCACGCGTAACAATTAAATAGAAATACACGGGTTTATAAGTAATTAGGTACCATAATTTATTGGCTCAAATTTTTGGATTGGAGATGGTTCAATAGCTTATAGGCCCAATGAAATTTTACATGATATTAGAGCATGTTATACTTTCGCGCGCCCTTGTGGGCTCACACCACTTCAAGTTGGCATGAGTGTGGCCAGGTCCAATTATGAGGCAAGCAAAAGTGCGCTCATGTTATTCAGGCCCGAGCGTGGAACTTGTAACAATTAGTTTGATTTGTCCCCCTAGCCTGAGCACAGAAGAGAATATGTCCGGCTAATGGTCAATTGTTCTGTGAGGGTGGGCGTTGAAATTTAGAATCCCACATGAAAAAGCTAAGTGTAATTGAATGGGTTTACATGAGATTGGATTCCACAACCCATCAGCTTGAACTTTTGGGTTGAAAATGAGCTTAATCGCTTATTGACCAAAGTGAGAATTTTACATGGTAAGAGTGGGTTAACCTTTCGCGAGCCCGTGTGGAGACTCACACCATGCCAAGCTCGAGTGTGGAACTTGTGACTAGTGAAATCCAAGTTCGAAAATGGAAGCCCGACTCGTAGTTGGTTTGACGCCCCTTGCCCGAGTGTGGAAAAGGAAGTCCACTTCGAGGTAGGTAAGGCCTAAGTCCAAAAGAGAGGAGACCCAAGTATGGAAGAGGAAGCCCATCTCGAGGTAGTTAAGACTTGAGTTCAGAAGAGAGAAGAGTCTGGCTCAATGTAAGTTGTTGAGAGCAGGTGTTTAAGTGTTCACGTGACATGCGTAGATAAAGGGTGAGAAAGACCACATGGTACCATGTAAGGGTGGGGATTGAGAGAGATTGTCCCACATGAAAAAATTAAAGAGAAATCTACGGATTTATAAGAGATTTGGTACCATAATCAATTGACTCGAAGTTTTGGATTAGAGATTGGTTAATACCTTATAGGTCTAGTGGAATTTTACAAACCTCTTTGAATATATATAAGTAAGAGCGATTGTCATAATAAGCTATCAACTTGCTCGAGAAAATCATATTAATAACCGTCAAATTTAAGGCATAGTTTTAGAGTCAATTTCTTTTCTAGAACAATGACTTTTTGCTTTAAAAAAAAGTAATGAAAAAAAAACACATTTATTATACTTCCCACCACACTTTTAAAATATGAATACCCTTTTATAAATACCTCTTCTTGGTGCCTTCGGCTTGGGATAAAGGAAGTCCAAGATTCGTGCCTTTTAAGAGACAAGAGATACGCAAAGTCGCCGACACTTACGTGAACGCACGGCTCCTCTATAATTTGGGAATGGAGCGCAAAAAAGTAGATATCATACGGATCAGATCACAAAGGCAAAATGTTCGTAGATTGATGCATCCTATATAACCATAATTTATATTTTTATATCCCCAGAGTTAAAAAGAAAGAAAGAATAAAGGGACCCACCATTAATTGTATACAAGAGAAGTTTCATGATCTATATATCTATATATATACTATATATAAAAGTATGACAAGTAACCATACTTTTATACCCTCGTAATTTCTCCTCACACATTTTCGTCTTGTAACTTTTAATTGCACATTTTTACTATATATATAAAACGACTTTTTTTATTCACTGCTCATTTTTGATACTTTATTGCAACTCTTCAATCTCAACCGAATTAGCCCTTCATAACGGATATGTATTTCATAACCGTTTATATTTTTAAAATTTCATTGCACCATATTCGTTTTCAACATCGTCATAGATTAATACATTTATTGTCTCATCTCTATGAATGACATGATTGTTTTCAAAATTTCATATTTTCCTAATTTTTATTCCAAAAAATACATATATCATTTATAAATTTCTACCACTCTTTTCGTACCTTTTACTTTCACATTTTGGTACTTTTTCTCATACATTTTCAACTTTCTATTTATCGCTCATTCTCAATATTCATTGTCTCACATGTTCTATTATATATTGCTTCAGCTGAGTTAAACTTTATACATCTTTTCTAAAGTATGACCCTTCCCAAAGTTTTTCTCCAACTTTTTTTCCTTTTTGTTGTAAATTAATAATATTACTATTTTAACATTTACTCAAATAATACAAATGCCACTAAACATGATATTTTTTCAATAGCATAGCATCCTTTCATTCGTTTTAAAAGAAACACTAAATTTTACGTATTTTTTCTCATGATCTTTCGACTTCAAAGCACCCATTCATACTTTTTCACTGTAAAAACTACCTAACATGTTCATTCTCTTAATTATTCACTCTAAACAACTCATCAAATATGAAATAATTTCTCCATTCAGCGCTTACGATTCCTCTCTCCACTTTCCTATATACATTTATATTTTTATATTTCCTCTTTTTGTATTTAATTATTTCTCCTTTTAATTATTTTTATTCTTTAACTTTGTAATTTCCCATATTCTCTTTCGAACATAATCCTTTTTACTTTTTTAAAGTTTCAAAAACCAACTTATACCTATTTTTTCTCATAATCTTTCGATTTGAAAGCGCACTTTTATACTTTTTCACTATAAAAATTAAGTAGCATGTTCTTTTCCATACTTATTCACTCTAACGAACATATAAAATATGAAATAATTTCTCCATTCACCGCTTACGGTTCCTCTCTCTTTTTTTTATTTGCATTTGTATCGATGGATTTTCAAAATTTATATTAAGAATTTGTAAAAATTATCGTATAGATGGACAATGTTACATAAGCTTAAAGTCCCCATGTTGTCAATGTCCTACTTCACTAGTTCTAGGTACATTTTCGTTGTTGTTCCTCAAGGGTACATGTGTAAAAATAAAGAGACGAGTTGTTTCTAACGTAAATCTAATATCGATTATCAATACAACTTATCAATTTGTAACTAAAATTAAATTTACTCTTGTGCCTTAGGTGGGATCTAAAGTGTATCGTTTGTTTTTTATTTTATTTGTTAAGTTTAAATTATAATATATAATATGAATTACTAAAATAAATTTATATAATGGAGTCTGATCAACTTCCTTCCAATTTTCTTTCTTTAAAACTTAAACCCGACCCCAAAGTTCTTTAATTTTCGGAATTTTTTTTTATCAATTTGGGTTGGATTTTTCTAAATTTTAGAGTTATGGGTGTCATTGCAAGACTATTCGTGAAAATAATATTTCTATTAATTATTTTGTAAGATTTTATTAAAATTTTAAATTCATTTCTCTATTTTTCTTTAGGATATTCTATTGAAATGAAAGATCAAGTCAAAAAAATATATCAATTGGAAAAATGTTCTTGAAATAAATTATTTTAAAATTGCATTAATTTCATTTTTTAAAAATTATTTCCAATATTTTAATCATACTTATTATTGTTCATATCCTAGATTCTGCATCAATGCTATACGCAATGTGAAAAAGAACATAATATAAAACATTGCCTTTGTATTTTCATCATTATATACCATTTGTAATTCTACATAGTTTGAAAAAATAATTTTTTTGGTGAAATAAAAGAAAAATAACTTTGGTTGAGATAGAGATAGAGTAGGGGCTGAGGAGAAATAAGTAAAAAGCAGAGTGAAAATTGACCACGAGTGAATTGATGGAAGAGCGATATTAGATATATGGGCAAATTACAAAAAAAAACCCAAATTTTGTAAAAAATCTCAGTTTTGTCCTAAATTTTGTTTTGTAACAAAAAAAACCATAAGTTGTCTAAAATGTCTCAAAAATTACCTCCGTTATAACTTCCGTCAATTTTTGTTGCTAATGGTGGGTCCCTTTAACAGTCCACGTAGGTCACACGTAGGCAAAAATTGACGGAAGTTATAACGGAGGTCATTTTTTAGACATTTTAGAAAACTTATGGTTTTTTTCTGTTACAAAACAAAATTTAAGACAAAATTGAGACATTTTACAAATTTTGGGTTTTTTTTTGTAATTTACCCTAGATATATAAGTTTAAAATTTGAGCATTTTATAGTTTTATTTTTTCCTTCAGTTTTACTTTTCTTCAATAGAGTAAAACATAATTTGGATAATTTCGTAAAATTATACAAAAACTGATACATATATTTAGATATAGTGATTTGTTATTGGTATGCTAGTTTTGTTATACTTTTTTATGTCACCCATATGTAAATACTATTATTAATATATATACATATATATGTTTCCATTGAATTTAATATTATTTATTTATTTTATTATAAAATTAAATGAAATATATTTTTGAATATTATTAGTTTCCTTTAATAATTTTATTTTTAATTTAATATTTAAATACTCACGGGATCCACGTGGCAGATTTCCATATGCAATGTCTACAATGTTAGTATTATGTCAAAAAAATCTGTTAAAATTAAGAGGAAAGTGATGACACGCTAAACGTGATAAGAAACTCATAATTTATAATTTTTCCAATCAAAAAATTCGTGCTAGAAATAATAAAACTGCCAAAATTTTCTTTTTTGGGTCTTCAACCATCATAGATATTATTAACTCATTTTATTTTATTTATTTATAAATTAAAATAAGACATATTTTTTTATTAGAAATAGTCACAAATTCATTCAAAATGAGAGATTATTAATTTACTATTATTTATATATTTCTATTTTAAAAGAGTTTTCTTATAAAGTCTGTTGTTCAAGTATTATGTATTTTAACCTTATCAAAGAAGGTTTCATGTGCAACACGCGTGTAAATTTACTAGTATACTTACATGTAAGATAATTATATGCATTAACATATACGTATATATACTTATTGTCTTGATCAAGTTGTATTAGATATGGTCATTGATTATCAGCAATTGTAACCTATCGCTCGCCAGCAAAAGATGGTTGATAGATCGGCTTTATTATGTTGGGACCATCTCCGGCAACTGGAGTTCTCTCCTTCTCAATAAATACTTCATCCCCATGTGAAACACAGGCCTAACCAAATCATGCCTTGACGGTCGCTATACGATCGTTCACACACCAATACTATAAAAGTCAAACAGTCATTTTTTAGCCACGACATGATATGACGAGAAAAAAATCGATGAGATCTTGAAAAATTATTACCATTATGAGTGCTCATGTACTTAACATGCAACATTTCTCATTTACGATAAAATTTTAACATTATTTCCTCATGTTTCCTAATGAGATGCAATGGACTAAGGATTCCTCGTTAGACACCTTTCCCGCATCTACCTCAATAATTGCAAGCAATGAGACCTCACGAAGTTATGGGTAGAAGGGAGAATGGGAGATGGTGTTGATTGAAAGGAGATGGGCCCCTGTAAAAGGGATATGGACCCCATGAGAACAGAGAAAAATCCAAGATTGTGTTTTCGTTTCTTAGCGGAGTAGCCAGCCAGCTGGTCCCAAAACAAACGCATGCTTTGATGCTCAAAGGATCTGAAAAAAGTTTGGTCAGTAGAAAAAATTAAGACAGGGAAAAGGAAAGGGCAGCAGCAGCACTAATCTACCGATTGTGCAATCCAGTCTGCTGCTTTGCTTCCATTTCTCACATTTTGGTTGGTCTGATTATTAAATATTTTTATATATTCTATTGTTTCTTTTCCCTCCTAAGGAAGCAATTTATAATAGAAGCTAATAAAATTTCATTGGTTTTACGAGAGATTTGGGATCATATGCAATTAAAAGTTTGAATTGGTAGATAAGAGCATCCAATCCTCTTATAAGCTGAGGGTTCTCTTTGTATTTGAACGATGCGAGGGGTCATAGGATCCTCAACAACCGCTCTCACACGTAGGTGGGGTTCGGTATGTGTAAATCTATATGAATTTCTAAGAAAATTGATTTAAATTTTTTGGGCTCACAAAATTTTCATGTTTGATTGGGCCATGAAAATCCACATTTTTTCTTGGATGAATTGGGGCCAAAGCCCAATTGCATTAAAAGAAGGAAATCCACATTTCTACTCTCACAATCTCACTTGAATAGTAATGTAAATTACCATCGGAGAGGTGGAAATGTAGGCTCCACCTTGATGGGAATGTGTATTATTAGTGATTTAATTGTCGGGAATCTACCAAATGTCTCCTTAGCGCTAAATATCAATGTGAGATTTTGTCTCTTGACATATGCTCTCACGTGTAGCGTAGTTAGAGGTGAACATCCGGGTCAATTGGAAAATGCTTGATAAATTAGATTTAGAGAATATATTTGCATATGCTTTTCAAAGTATTTTCACGAGAAATAGAAGAATTGCTCATTTTTCTTTTTTACAAATGTATAGAATGTATTATTATTATTCATTGAATAAAAGAAAAAAGAAAAGGTTCAGAGTGAGAGTGCAAAAATAGAAATAAGTAGGAAACATAATAAAAGAACAAATTATTCTTGGACCGATTATCTTTCTCATTACGGATCAGTTTGGGCCGGGCCCCGACCCCTGTTTATACCTTAAGCCACATGCATTTTCTTATACCAGAGAAAGGCCCACGACTTAGCACGCGAAATTAAACCGAATCTATGTATATAAAGTTGTATTCTCACTAATAATTAAAGGTAGAATGGTAAATGTTTTAATTCATTAATATGCAATATAGATTTTAAATCACAATAACAATAATAATTATTATGTAAAAATAAATATATCCAATACAGTGTCTTAATAAATTAATATACAATATGAAATATAAAATTAAATAATAATTATTATTGTAAATAAAGGCATAAATATATCAAAAGAAATCTATTAATCAAGAATCATTATTTCATAAGTAAATAAATATTCATAATTTTAAGGATTTCATTTGTAAATAGTTATTTATAATTTTAAGGAAATTGGAAATTATTTGAAATTTAAAAGTAAATTTTAAAAATCACCGTTAGTGTTATAAAAGTTCGACAAGAAATCTCACATCAAACCCAATTTGTCAAAAATTATTCAAACTCATGAAATTTAATACATGAAATGTGATTGAGAATAATTAGGTTAATGCTAACTTTAAAAATTCATAGATTTTATGATTATTATTCTTTCATTAATTAAAGCTAAAAATTTTAAATAAAAATTTGTGGATTTAAAAATTATTTTTCTACAAATTAGATTGATGACTACGATTATGTCTATAAAGTAAATAAATATTCATAATTTTAAGGATTTCATTAGTAAATAGTTATTTATAATTTTAAGGAAATTGGGAATTATTTGACATTTAAAAGTAAATTTTAAAAATCATTGTTAGTGTTATAAAAGTTTGACAAGAAATCTCACATCAAACCCAATTTTTCAAAAATTATTCAAACTCATGAAATTTAATACATGAAATGTGATTGAGAATAATTAGGTTAATGCTAACTTTAAAAATTTATAGATTTTATGATTATTATTCTTTCATTAATTGAAGCTAAAAATTTTAAATAAAATTTTGTGGATTTGAAAATTATTTTTCTACAAATTAGATTGATGACTGCGATTATGTTTATGAAGTATTTTACATAAATTATTTGCTCGAACTCCTCAATTAATATTATATAGTGTGGGTTTGAAATTTACCCTATTAAATTTTATATAGTATAAAAATAAATTTTCTATAAAATAATATAAATTATAAACCGATAGTAATTAGTATGTTTATATTTAAATTCTTATAATAAAGTATGTTTATAAAATCCGTATAATGCATGGCATTAATAACTTCGCACAACAAATGGCTAGAGTTTCTTTGAAAAGTGAAGAAGAAGCTTTATATAGTAGTGAGAGGAGAAGCAAATTCGCCAGGAGAAAGCTTTCGAGTATGGGGAAATCATCAGGGCCAAGAGAGTAAAGGCCAAGAATATGGGTTCACGAGGCGCAACCTTGTTTGCTATAAATGCGGCAAGAAAGGGCATTTCGTTCAGGATTGCAGATTGAAGATGAAAGTTACTGAAGGTAACGCGGCAACGAAGGCCCTTGAAGATAATAAATATTGGGATGGGGGTGAGATGAAGTCATCCCAGGGAAAAGAGGTAATTGCGGCAACAAGTATAGTAGCGAAGGAGACAGCGAGGCTAGCACTGGCAGTGTCAATGTCCACTGAAGTCGATTATAGCGATGATTGGATCATCGACTCCAGATGTTCCAACCACATGACCGGCGACAAAAAGAAGCTTCGGAGTACGCAAGCCTATAGAGGAGACAATGCGATCGTGTTGGCAGACAACACCAAGCTACCTATTGCCAACACCGGGAAGGCCGAGATTTCTTCGAAGCTTAGCACGAAGAAGTTACAGCTATGAGATGTCTATCATGTCCCAAGTATGAAGAAGAATTTACTTTCAGTGGCATAGTTGACATCCGCCAGTAATTATGTGGTGTTTGGACCTAAGGATGTGTAAGTGTATTGGAATAGGAGATTTTCCAGTACACTGATTATGGAAGGAGGGCGGAAGGATTCTGCCCATGTAATGCCAGCAGAGAAGAGTTACATAGACAAGGTATGGAAGAATGAGACTGTAGACTTATGACATACACGTTTTGGACATATAAATAATCGTAAGTTGAAGGTGATGATGAATAATCCGATGCTGAAAGGATTGCCTTAACTCGAGGTGCGTGAAGATACAGTCCGTCCAGGGTGCTAACACAGGAAGGCCTATCAACTGCCCTACAAGGAGTCTTAGGCTAGAGCAGAGGAGCCTTTAGAGCTTATCCACTCAGATGTGTTCGGACGAGTGAAGGAACCATCTGTCGGAGGCATGAGATACATGGTAACCTTTTTCGACGACTACTCCAAGTATGTTTAGGTTTACTTTATGAATGAAAAGTTGGAGACGAGAGCAAAATTTAAAGAGTTTTAAGGAGAAGGTCGAGGCCGAAACTGGCGGGAAGATAAAGTGTTTGTGGACAAACATCAGGGTGAATACATGTCCCCAGGAGTTCACGGATTATCTATGCCAGTGTAAGGTCCGGAGGCAATTGAAGTGTCCAAGTATCCCTCAACAAAATGGGATGGCAGAGAGAAAGAATCGACATGTTGCAGAATATGCTGAAGCATGTTGCATGCCAAGCACGGGCCAGCTCATTCTGGGGGGAGTGCTTGAAGACAGCTGCGTATGTCATCAACAGGCTCCCTCAACCGAAGTTAGGATTCGTCTCACCATATCAGAAGTTATGGAAGGTCAAAACCACGGTGAGTCATTTTCAAGATTTTGGGTGTGTTTGCTATGTGTTTGTGCCTGATTATTTGAGGAGTAAGTTCGACAAGAAGGCCGTGAAGTGCATATTTGTGGGTTATGACAACGAGAGGAAAGGTTGGAGATTTTGCGATCCAACCACAAACAAAGTCTACTTGTCGTGGAACGTGGTATTTGATGAAGCCTCGTCATGGTGGGTCCTAAAGCATGTGTTCTTGCCCGAGTCAGAGGCAAGAGAAGATTCTGTAGAAGATAATACAGCGGAGCAACCAGAAGAAGAGGAAGTTCGAGATGCAAAGCCACAAGTTCAGTTGCCCACGAAGAAGGCAAATCCTTGAAAAACTGGTGTGTATGTCACAAGATCAATCAGAGACTCGCGAGAAGAGGAGCTAGAGGAAGAGTCACAACCAGAGTTGAGAAGATCAAGTCGACAGAGGAAGCCAAATCCCAAGTACGTCAATATGGCTCCGATACAAAGAGGTGATCGTCATTTCGAAAGAGCCATAAAGAACAAGTGTTGAGGGGGAGTGTTAAGAATCAACACTAAATTCTTTTTCAAGTGTCTTGAAGAATGTAGAAGCATTTAGACAGCTAGGGGATACTTAAGATATTACTTTAGAGAAGTCTATAAGAATTGGGGATGAAAATCTAGATAATCTATGAGGACCATTATTTAATTAACTAGAAGAATCTAGAGAAAAGAAAAAAAAAAGAAAAATCTAGGGAGTCAATAGAAAAATCTAGATAATAGGAGTTAGGGCAGCCACCTACTATAGATAGAGATATAATTGAAAAATAAAAGTTAATTGATAGCTGCAATAAAATATATATATGAATTGGGCACGCTCACAAAGAAGTGTCACGACTTTACTAAGCCGTCGGCTAGTGGTTTATCGACCTTTGAAGTGCTCTAATAATTTAATTCAAAAGAGAATATTCGTGTATTTATCTATGATTTCACATAAAGTTAACTCTTTAATTTCAATTAAATGAACTTTTACTATATCTTATTCTTATTATATACAATGAATTTCGGACAACTGCATTTATGTTATTTCTATGGAGTGATACTCAATTAAAGAAAATTTTGACAAATAAAATATCTTTTCGATAATTGAAAATAATTTCTTAATATACGAAATATTATTTTACGTTCAATGTTTTTAATATTCTATAAATTTTGCATATATTTTTGCATATATTTTCGCTTAGGTGTCGTTTGTGATTAATAGAGGGTTAGGAAATCAGATTTTTCGTTGCAAGGAATGAGAGATGAGGAAGACATCGATACTCAAAGAATACGAGTAACATGAGGGTCCTCAAGCCGTGGGTTTGAAAAGCATTAGGAGAATCTAGAAGAGGGAGATGGAGTTTTAAGTGGCTTATTCTATAGGAAAATTGACACTTTCTCAAAAAAATATCAAAATTTATTAATATTCTAGTGCGGATTTGTACCTAGTTGAATGAAAGCTAAGGACCCTGCTCTCTAATGAGTTTTGTCATGCTTTGAGAAAGGGGATTTGATATAATTGCATAAGTTGCCGCTGCTGTTGCCGCCCATCGACAACACCTGACCTTCTCCTAGGAACCTCTTATCGATGTCACTGTTGCTACTGTTGCTGCTGCTGCCTTCGCCATTGCAAAATCTCACCGGAAAAGATCGGATCTCCACCTCATGAGCCACCCAGGAGGACCTTGACCTCGCAACACCCTAGTTCGGTTCGCACTTTCTCTCTATACAATCCCAAGCCTCCTGAGCCTGGGTTCGTTGAAACTTAGGGCTTGCAACCCCCGAGCTAGGTTCACGAGCCCATCACGAACCCAGCCATGGGGCTCGCGAGGCCTTGGTGAGGGTGGCTTAGAAGCTCATGCTGGAAAGGTTTGAAAAATATGAACATTATATTTATCTTTTTTTATAAAAAAAATCTATTTAATATATAATTTAAATATTTTAAAGATGGATATTTATGTCTTTTTGATCATGTTCATAGTATATTCCAGATTTTCGTCATTTTTCTATTCCATTTAACTAATAAATAATTTCAGGACTATTCTTTCTCAATTTTAATTCATGTCCATTTTATTTTGCATTAATTTCATTCCAATGAACCATACATACCGTAATCTCCATAAAAGCTACTCCTGTTAAACAAGTAATGAAGTTAAGATAAATGAGTTATCCCGAAGACTCAAAACCATCCAAAATCACAATTGTTTACAGAAGATGGATTAATTACCATGAGTTATTCTATAACAAACCTCATTAACTTTCAAGAAATAGAAAAAACAGAAATGAGTAAATAAAATTTTTTGACATGAAATGGATTTCTCATAGAATTTACATCAATTGGATCCTTGGTATTCGTCGATTTCATCCTTATATACAACAGTTTGGTCCTTATATACATCAAATTGCTCCTTGTTCAGACTCGTGATGACTTTGATTGAACTCCTCTTCAGGAGCCTACCAGGAGAAAGTGACACACCATCGCCATCCCAAGGGAGCCTGCTGCTGCTCGAGTACAAGGAGGTGGTAGTAGGGGAGAGCTCGAGTATGAGGAGGAAGTTGATACGGGAGAACTCCGAAGTGGCAGTGTAACTGGTGGGAGTGACAGTGTGAGGACTGGTGGGAGGACGGCTAGGGGAGGATGAGGTTGTCAGAATGGTGACACAGAAGTGAGCTGCCGGAGGGAGAGGAGGTGGCGTGGATGGCAGTCGCAGCTGATATAGACCAGGCGAGCTGGACTAGGAGCAATTGGGCGGAGGGAAGAAGCTAGCTGACCAGACGGACCTGGGGCCTGATCACAGTGCGGAGGTTTCTGCGTGGTTCCATTTCTGATTGCAGGAGACTTTGGTATGCTTGGACCGAGTCCTAACATCATTCTTCCGGTTCGGATTTGACGGAGATTAGCTGATTAGAAATTAGAATGCACTCAACATTCACTTTGTAACTCCAATTGCAATTCACCGAGGCCGTACATGGTCCTAGCAACACCGGACATGGCTACTTATCAAATCAAAAAAAAAAAAACCACCTTGGACATGACTACTGATTAATTACTTGGGATGAAAGGAAGAGCAAACAGCAAATCAACTCAGAGGCCCCTTTCTAACATAGCTCGAACTCTCATAGGAAGTCCATAGAGCCGAATGAATCCACCAGCATCGGCCTGGTCATAAATCTCCCCGCTCTCGAAAGAAGAAATATCCTGCCTGTAAAGGCTGAACGGGCTTGTCTTGCTGGTAGCAGTAACATTCCCCTTGTACAGCTTCAGAGTTACCGAACCTGTTGTGGTGCTTGTGATTTTCTCCATGAATGCATCCATGGCTTCACGAAGGGGATCGAACCACCTCCCAGCATAGACTAGCTCTGCATACTTAAGGGCGAGCGAGTCTTTAACTTGCATAGTCTCCCGATCAAGGGTCAAAGTCTCGAGCACCCGGACAGCTTTGAATAAGATAGTGCCGCCTGGAGTTTCATAGACCCCGCGGCTCTTCATTCCAACGAGGCGGTTCTCCACTAAGTCAATACGACCAATCCCATGCCTTCCCCCTATCTCATTAAGCTCGGAAAGTAAGGAAGCTGGGGAGAGCTCTTTTCCATTGACTGAAACAGGGAGACCTGAGACTATCCCAATCTCCACATACCTGAAGAAAGTTAATCCATTCAAATATATTACTTGATAAATCAATTCGAAGGGTATGATAAGACGAAACCTACTCTGGTTGATTCGGTGCTTCTTCTGGATCAACAGATATCATATACATATCTTTCTTTGGCTCATTAGCAGGGTCCTCCAGAATATCACCCTACAATTAATTCAAAACAAGTTATAAGCAGCAGTGCAGCACCACCCAGAGTAAAAGCCATCACGTATATTCCATACTAGAAATTTTACCCCAACACCAATCAAGGTATATATCCCATAAAGGATAACTAACGCGAACCTATACCATTTCCAAAAGAAACCTGGTGGAGTTTCAAACCGGCTAGCAGGAATTGAAAATATTCACCTCATGGCTCAAGTGCCACAAATTCCTGTCTCTGCTGTAGATGGACTTCTTCGTAACTGGGACAGGCACATTATGTTTCTTAGCATATTCAATCGCATCTTCTCTCCCTTGGATGTCCCATTCCCTCCATGGAGCCACGACATTCAGTTGAGGATTTAAAGCAAAGAAAGTAAGCTCAAAGCGGACCTAAAAAAAATTAAAAAGGTCAAATCTCCATAGGAAAGTTAAGATTCAACGTGGAATTACTGTAGCTGATGAAACTTGGGAATCAGGGCACACCTGATCATTTCCCTTTCCTGTGCAACCATGAGCTACAGCGTCTGCTCCAACTTCCTTAGCAACATCTACCATGGCCTTTTACGTATCCAAAAAATCAAGATAACCTGATCAGTATCCCAATATTTTTGCAACAGGAAAGATAGAAGTAGAAAGGGTTTGTCTACCTTGGCAATAACAGGACGGGCCATAGAAGTCCCCAGCAAGTACTCCCTCTCATAGATGGCACCTGCTCGTAAGCAAGGATAAATGAAATCCTTCACGAATTCCTCTTTCAGGTCCTTCACCACCAACTGACACGCCCCACTGGCCTTTGCCTTTTCTTCTAATCCTTCAAGCTCTTTTATGCCCTACATTTGTAGCACTAGGATTAAGCAAGTAGGAAAGGGGAGTGGATCCACTTATTGTTAACTGAACTTGCACATGTACCGAAGTATTATTAAATAACATACTTGCCCAACATCAGCAGTGAAGCATACAACCTCACAGCCATAATTCTCCCTGCAGTTAACAGAAGAAGTTACCTATCATGCCAAAGAAGCATCGCATATGTGTTCAATTTAAAGTACATCATTCAATTATATTTGGATATATGATGATCGAATGGCAAAGGATTTATTGACTCCAAGCTACAACATTTACTTCTTCAATAATGTAAACACTATCATAGCAGGGACATCCTTCTAAATCAATAGATATAAACAAGAGTGCCATGCCTCTCTTTCCCAAACTTAAATAGAACACCCATGCAAATATAGAAAGTGGTAGTGTGCTCTATATTAAATGCCGAGAAGCTAATATTTGGGGCTGGCTGCTTCCAAACTTAAGCTGCAAAAATCGAGCCTCATGGAGAGAGGCGGAGCACTGGAAAACATACCTCAACCATGGAACTATCACAGAGGTATCTAAGCCGCCACTGTAGGCTAGAACCACTTTATTTAACTTCCCGCGGAGGCCTTGCTTTTTCTCTTTATCCATAGACGTAACTTCTTGAGTGCCTAAATCTGAAAGAGCTGCTCGTGTGCCTGAATTTAAGGGAAAGCTGATTAAATTAAAAAGATCATACCATCGAAACTTTATATGTGCAGAAATATATATTTTTCTCCTTTATTTATCAGTTTCTATATATCAGGAATCTGTTTTGTCAAAAAATCTCCTGCAGTTATTGCAAGCCCAATGCCAATGGGGTTAATGTCACCTCTTGCATGAGCAGAAAAGAGCCATCATTTCATCACCGGATAAGCTAAAATATCAGCCAAACAAATCGAACTCACCTTTAGTTAGAGGAGCTCTAGGGAGGATGCGGCTATTCGTTAAACCAACAGCACAGCCCCGGAAACCACTCACTCTGGCCCCCAGCTGCAACAAAATGGTCCACAACCACCCCATCAGTAAGAAGTTCTTTTGATTGGCTAGCAAATAGGTCCATCCTGAAAATTATAAGTAAAGGCTCCGAAAATGCTGAAGAATGCACTGGCAGTGATATCTTTCAACAGTAATCTGTACAATAAAATCCCATTTGCATAAACCATAGCCAAAACAATAACAAAGAGATCAAAGGGACAGTTGCACTGAGAGAAATGATTAGGTGTTTCAGCATGTTACCAGTCGAAACGAGGATGGCTTCCCTTGGCAGCTCATCCTATCCTGAACTAGCAACGGCTCTGCAGACACGAAGAATAGAGTAAACTCAGGGATCCACAACTATCTTCGGAAACACGAATTCAACCATGCAGAGATAAAAGAGACTGAGAAACTGAAAACTGAAATTTCCGACAACTCAATCAAGGGAGAAGGAGAAGGTGAAAGCATAATTTCCAACGTAGAGCAAATGCCAGTTGAATGAGCAATGAACAGGTAGCAAATTAATATGGAGATATACCTCTCTTGGATGCACAGAGCGCAGTGCCATCGGCTGTGCATGAAGCTAGCGCGTGCCATTGAGCCATTGTCTCTCCTCCTCCTCCTCCTCCTCCTCCTCCTCTCAGTCTCTGCCTGCAGCTGCAACTCTGAGGAGGAAGAACACAACAAAGCAACAACTTTTTCTCAGTAGGGTTTAAGAAACAGTGGGAAGATGACAAATCTATCAAATGCCCGACCCGGACGTTGGTCGGCCGACGGATGGAAATGGGCCGGGTCAGGATGGTATCTGAGGACCTGGGCCCGACCTAGGCCCAGAATTGATTGTTAAAAAATCCATATCTATATTTATATATTATCTATCTATCTATATATCTGTATAAGCAAAAACATGGTGAACCCAGTTAGATAGCCTCAAAATTCTCAGTTGTTGAATGAAATTTTCTTGCCTTTTTGAAAATCAAATTTTAACATTTTATAAAATATATTATGTATAGATTTTGTGGGATCCTTTAAAAAATAAGTTTTAATTTTTTTTATTTTTAAAAGATACAAATATAGATTTATTGAAACGGTTGTTATTTTCTCGTTTTTTATTCCTTTAGAAAAACAAAAATTTCATTTTCGCATTTTAACTTTTTTAAAAAAATTTTAAATTTTCAAATTTTTGAATATAACGAATCGGCACATCGTTCAATGTGAAATTGGTGCAGCAAATTCAATTGGCAAATTTTAATATACGTTTAAAAAATGAGATAATCTTTATTGTGGGTGAGAGAAAATATGATAATAAAGAGAATAGATTTATGAGTATATTTTATAAATATATGATGAATCATATATATCTAAAAAAGCAAATCAGACTATATTCTTTTAGATTATGTATGATATGTTATAAAATATGAAGTACCATCACCCCATTTCCTCATTCTTAATTCCTTTTTAATTTATTGAATAATCTCCCGCGGAAGTAGGAAAGACATGTCTGGAAACTAGTAGTATAAGCATGTGCGTTGCGCGTGCACATAGAGAAAGCTAGTGACGTATTAACATATTCATCTTTCATAATACATATCATACTGATATTCCAATTCCATAACTGCAAAAAAATATATATATTATCATAAAGATTGCGCCTCAAGAAATATATTGTTATGCAATTTCACTTTTTTAGATTCTTTTCCCTATTGCCACCTCTTTTCTTATTTGTTTTTAAGTACTCCTAAATTTGTATGCACTTATTTCTGTAGGATTCACTTGTTTGACATCTCACTCATAATCTTAGCAGTGTTTATTATATCTGTTTTTGCTGGGTAGTGTTTATCATATCTACTCGTTTGTATATATAGATTTTTATATATCTTCTTATATTTTTTAATTTAAATTCATTTATATATTAATAAAAAATTACCGCGCAATCTGCAACCAATTCTTTTAAACAAGTGTGACTCATATTCCACTAACTTTTACCCTCCATATCCCTCCAACTCCAACACTGTTCTCCTGAGCACGTGCTAATGTTCTTTCTATTTGAGAAATGTAGGGGTGTGCACGGATATCAGGTATATTCGAAATCAGTCGGAACCTCTCCGTTAGGATAAGGCCCGGGTAGTTCATATTGAAAATATGGTAGAGTCTGGGTATTAAAATATGAAACTGGTGAAAACTGATTTTGGTTGCGATTCCGATTCTTACATAGAGGGTATCCAGAACCAGTACCAGAGCCAATACTCGGACTTTCATAATAATTTCTCTCAATATATATATATATATTTATAATCAGATATTTCTATATTTAAAAAATATAGTCACTAATTTTTAAAAAAATCTAAATCTATGTCGATATTTTATTTTGCGTGATTACTGATTATGAAAGATGATATTTTTTGTTTTATTTAGTGAGAAAAAAATTCATAGGTTTCAATTGGGTACTTGGAACCTGTAATATAATACAGGTTCCGAGTAGATTCCGATTTTAGGACTTCACAGGGTAGGGTCTGGTTCCAAAATCTTAAAATTTGTCCCTTACAGAGTAGGATTTGAGTATCATGAAAAATACAGGATACCCGAACCACGCACCTGTAGTGAAATGATTAGAAGTTTCACTGGCTGCACCCACTTGCATCAATAGACACAGACGGTCATTTACGCGCCGACAACAACTGCATATTCTTTTTTTATTTGTTTTTAAGTACTCCTAAACTTGTATGCACTTATTGTATAGGAAAAAACCAAAACGTCTCCTAACTATTGTTCGTCATGAGGATTCACTTTTTTGATATCTCACTCATAATCTTAGCAGTGTTTTATTATATCTGTTTTTGTTGGGTAGTGTTTATCATATCTACTCGTTTGTATATATAGATTTTTATATATCTTCTTATATTTTTTAATTTAAATTCATTTATATATTAATAAAAAATTACCGCGCAATCTGCAACTAATTCTTTTAAACAAGTGTGACTCATATTCCACTAACTTTTCCCTTCCATATCCTTCCAACTCCTACACTGTCCTCCCGAGCATGTGCTAATGTTCTTTCTATTTGAGAAATGTAGGGGTGTGCATGGATATAAGGTATATTCGAAATTAGTCGGAACCTCTCCGTTAGGACAAGGCCCGGGTAGTTCGTATTGAAAATATGGTAGGATATGGGTATTAAAATATAAAATTGGTGAAAACCGATTCTGGTTGCGGTTCCGATTCTTACATAGAGGGTATCTAGAATCGATACCAGAGCCAATACTCGGACCTGCATAATAATTTCTCCCAATATATATATATATATATATAGTTATAATTAGATATTTCTATATTTAAAAAATATAGTCACTAATTTAAAAAAAAGATTTAAATCTATGTCGATATTTTATTTTGCATGATTACTGATTATGAAATATGATATTTTTTGTTTTATTTAGTGAGACAAAAAAATTCACAAGTTTCAACTGGGTATCCGGAACCTGTGATATAATACAGGTTCCGGGTAGATTCCGGTTTTAGAACTTTACATGGTAGGGTATGGTTCCAAAATCTTAAAATTTGTCCCTTACAGAGTAGGATTTGAATATCGTGAAAAATACAGGATATCCGAACCCACCCACCGTAGTGAAATGATTAGAGGTTCCACTGGCTGCACCCACTTGCATCAATAGACACAGACGGTCATTTACGCGTTGACAACAACTGCATATTCTTGAGACATCGTAACGCCAACTCAGTGGTTCGTGTGCGTGGGTCAGGGCTTGGGCCTGGCCTAACTCAGGCTTCCACAATGTCAAGGCCCAGCCCGTTAAGTCGACTGCTTCCCTCTCTCTCTCTCTTTCTCTCTCTGCTGCTCATTTCATCGTTGCGTTGGTGCTCTCTGGCTCCGTTCTCTGATCCCTCCCGAGCCTTTACTACTTCGACCTCTGTGCGTGCGTGTGTTTGTGTCGCGATCTCCGATCTGCCAGGTGCTTATCCTTCCGCCCCCCGCCGGTGTTCGGATACTGCCCAGCCGAAGTAACAGAGGTGAGAATTTTGCATTTCTAGGGTTGATTTGTAGCCTGAAAATTGAATGGATGTGTTCGAGATTTGTTGCCTGATAGTCCATTCAAAAGAGTTATACTTGCAATCATCCCCAGTTCTGTGGGCAGGCAGCCTTTAATTTTCTCAACTGGCGTCAATTCTCAATGTGGGTAAACTGCCCTGCCCCCAGTTGCTCCCCCTTTTCCTACTTCACGGTTTCAGCATTTGGATTGAGCTTCGAGTAAAAGCCTGGCTTCTTTATGTACTGATGATCGGTTCTTTTTCGTTGTACAGTTGCTGAGCAAACACTGCTGACTGTCAAGCTTTTCGAGTAGGGAACTCGCAAAATGCAGGTAAAGTAGATGTTCAAGTTCTTTTATGTTCTTATTTCAACGTCTGTAGCCCCAGATATATCTGTCGCCAACCTTTCAATATGATGGCATGTCCGCCCTTCTTAAGATGCAGTGTCATGGGATGTTATGAGTTCTTTATTTATGTTTGCGGTTGGTATGTTCTGGTCTTAAATTCTTCGATAGACCTTATTCAGATCGGTCGAGTAGACATCAGATAGTGTGATATCAATGGAGTCGCATATACGGGTCACTAATGTAATCTCAGATGTGCCACTTAATAGGTTAACTTTCTTGGGAACAGGCTCAAGTAATCAGAGATCCTTGTCTAGAGTCATGGCAACCCTTTATTTCCGTTCTTTTGTTTTCTGTCTCATGTGCCACTTCTAATGTTATTTGTACGTGTAAGCCTGCTTGCATGTAATGGAGTTTAACCCCATGCTTGATTCATCTCGGGTGTTAACTTAAGCTTCTGGGAAAGAAAATGTTACTCAACGTAATTTCAAAAGCTGTGCTGACTGCATCTTCACATGTATATCACGCGTCTTCAATGAATCTAGACCGGCATCCTTGAGCAACTGGATGTGGTCATGCTGTAGGCATGCTTTAGTCATAGAGGGTGTGTCAAGCATTTGCACAATTTTGTGGACGTGAAGGTTGCCTTTTCTACATAAGAAATTGATATAACCTTCCTAAGTTTAGCCTTTCAAAGGACAAGCCCAGCTTTCCCTGAGCATTAGAGGTAGCTGGCTTCTTTTGAACCTTTTAAAATCCCTAAGGCTTAGGCCTTGTAATTTGCTGAGTATGAATGAAGAGCTATGCTGGAGTTTGTCCAAAAAAATTCCTAAGGCTCTTGTCATATTCATCAATCATCAGTCTTGTCTGTCTAATTTATTATTAAAAGTCCCGTATACTGGTGTTTCTGTAAAGCCATAACACACGTGGGGAGTGTTAAAAGTACAATTGTCCCTAAACTTAAGTTGTTTGGATTTTTTGCATATTGGTGCATTGAGGTTGTTTCTAACCATAGTTTAGAATGGTTGATGCTTTACCTTTCGAGTTGAAAGTGCTTCTTATTATTTGAAAGGTGAAATACACTTGCACCTCCTATAGTTTGGTGAAGGATACTTACACCCCTTTCCCTCTGTTTGAAATATAATAACATCTCTGTGCATTTTTAAAAGGACACACAGACACCCTCTGCACTAGCCATAGCTGCTTTCTCAGTTTCTAGTGAGATTGATCGATTCAAGTTGCTGAGCCCCAGGCTGAGTCACTACTGGGCTTGGTCAAGTTATGATGAAATCAGATGAAAGTGTCCGTTCTTTCAATTTACAGGGATGTCGGTGTTCGTTAAAAACTCACGAGGTGTTAATTTACCTGAATTAGGGATTGCAAGTCCTAAATGCAGGGGATGCAAATAGATTTTAGTTGGGAATAGGAAGATGTAAATGTGCCTTGATTTTTTAGTTTGTATGTGCAAAACAACTTATACTCTTTCAATATAGACTGGTGTGTGAGCACGTTAAACATGGTTTATCTTCGCTTATCTACTTTGTGAAATCTAATTCTTCACCCTATTGGGGCTGGCATTACAGACATCGAGGGCAAGACTATTCAAGGAATACAAAGAGGTGCAGCGAGAGAAAGGAGCTGATCCAGATATTCAATTAGTTTGTGATGATTCAAATATTTTTAAGTGGACTGCACTTATCAAGGTAACGTTTTGGTTTTTATGCTAGGTTGCCAATTTTCACTGCAAAGTTGAATAGGTTAAAAAATTTTTAGTTCTCTCTGACTGCTGAGCTAAAATTGACGATTTCCATTTTAGGGACCATCTGACACTCCTTTCGAAGGTGGCGTCTTCCAACTTGCCTTTGCCATTCCCGAGCAGTATCCTTTGCAACCACCTCAAGTGCGTTTTTTAACAAAGATATTTCACCCAAATGTGCACTTCAAGGTATGGTACTGCTATATCACTTTGTGATAATTACCTGTTTGATCTTAATTGCAAATGTGTGATCTAGACTGCACCACTGCTGCATTTCTCGTGTCAAACACCTTAGGATTCTCACTATATCAATGAAGCTTTTTAAAGTTTTACTTCCTTTCGGTATCATATGCTTACGAGAGACCTATATAATTTTGATCCTCTTGGAATATTTTTTGCAATAGGTACTTGCTTGACTAATAGCGGTCATATTGTTTTAATTGTGCAGACAGGAGAGATATGCCTTGATATTTTGAAGAATGCATGGAGTCCTGCATGGACTCTTCAGTCTGTTTGCAGGGCTATAATAGCCTTGATGGCCCATCCTGAACCTGATAGTCCGCTAAACTGCGACTCAGGTACTATTTTATGGTTGAGGCCTTTTCATGAAGACTAACTATCTAAGTAAATATATGGCACACCATCTTTAGCTATAATTACTCCAAATTAAGGACATGTTTGAGATGGAGTGTTGTGTTATTGGCCATGTCTTGATTCTGTTACTCGTGTTTGGTTGAAATTTGAAACACGGAATGGGCATATTGTTGGAATGCCTATTCCTTCAAGTTGGTGGAATTCCAAACAGCAAGTTAAGGAATGCTTATCCAACTACTTTAAGTAATAAGATATATGCAAAATAAAAATTGGATAAAATATTTAAAAATTAGTAATTTAAAATGAAAAAGATTACCTGGCCATCTTGGGTGGCTACCAATGGCTCTGGTTCAGTGTCTATTTTTATTGCCCCTCCTCAATAGGGTGCTCTCGAACCTAAAATCGACCGACCCAGCTGGGCCCATCCCAAACTTGATTTTCGCCGTGCACGGAGTTTTTCTTGAAGCTTGTTGTGTGCACTATTCAACCAATGCTTAGGAAAATATCATTTGACAGAATCTATACAAGGGAGAATAAATCAAGGTACTAAAAGAGGAGAAGGTACACGAACGACGCGACTTGGATACTTGGGAAGATGCTATTTAGGTAGTAGGGCCATGTTGTAGGGAAAGTCCTAATGAGACATGATTTAGGTGAATTTATAGCCAAATTTCTCAAATTGGCCTTTCTAGAACAGATTAATGGAGTGCAGTCACAGGGTAGTCCATGTACCTTATGCGATTCAGTACATAAAGAGTTATGTTGTAGTTTATTGGCAGTAGCCATTTGCTGTTAAACGGGAGATAGCAAGGGAAACAGTACGTGCTTAGTTTTTTATATAAGTTTTCCTAAATTTGTGGCTCAAGGGTATCATACGTAATTTGTGCTCAATTTTCATCATCTTACTTGAGAAGCTTGCAGCCGTCTTCCTTTTTCTCTCAGATTCTGTGACTGGCTGGACAGTATCGTGCCTGTTTGGTCCGCTCGGTCTATTAGTTTTATATTGTCACCCAAAAACAGCTGCTAACGCAGCCCAGGGTTTTTACTTTGGTTGCATGGGATCTAGAGCTTTGAGATTTAATATGCAGATGCAGAAGGATAACATCAGAAAGAGCAAAGATTCTTTTGAGTACTGCTCAAAGGACTCCAAGGAGACGGCCAAATTTCAATGATTCCTCATCTGTTTCATTGCAGGCAATCTTCTTCGATCGGGTGATATAAGAGGCTACCAGTCCATGGCGAGGATGTACACTAGACTCGCGGCCATGCCGAAGAAAGGATGACCTACTGCAGTCTCAGGTTGTTTGAGATATACATATATGCAGGGCATGCTTTCCATGTGTAATGTACTGTATTATACGACAGAAAATGCAAACTAAAATCAGATCTTCATGTGGTACTTCGCTTCACTTGCAAAACAGTTGTTCATTGAAATAATATCCATATCATGTCCTCTTTGCTCTTGAATTAGAAATATTGGTGCCCTTGTTTGTATTATTGTCCAATTGAAGTCCAATAATTGTGCCAGAATTGTTAGAAAAATATATATTGAAAATTAAAATATTTTATGTACCAATCTTTTAGGATGAATAAAGGTGGGTTCGTGCCTGATTTGCAGATTGCTTAACTGGTTGCTAGATGCATGTCATATGTGCATTGTGCATATTTAGGTTCTATATTAAGGTGGCAGGGGATAGTCTGCTCTGATATTCTTCTGATCGGCCTTGGGTTAGTGTGAGAATTCTTTTCCGCCATAGGTGAGGCAGTCAAAATCGAGTTTCTCCATAGAAAAATGGATAAATTATAGGCATGAGATTTTATTTTGAAAAAGAAATCCTTGCAATGAACCATTTGCTTGATATTCCGACTAACAAGCTCACTGTCGACTTCTAAATATCCGACAGGACGCTAATTTATTGTCACAAAGACCAATGATTCATCCTGTGTCCTAATGACCACTATGTGAATTTTGCATCAATTTGCCTCATCTAAGTTATTGTATCATCTGTATATATCTATATCACAAATTAGAAAAGATATGCAATCTGGGTGATATAAATCGCAAAGCGATTGCCTTTTTTTTTTCCTTTCTTTTTTATTTTTGGGGGTTGAGGGTGGGGGTGGGGTGGGGAATAAGCGCAGTTCTTTATTCATAAAACTCTTGACACTAAATATAAACAAGAGTTCAAAAGACCATTACATGAGCTCTCATAGAACGAACGTTATTAGTGTAAATTAATATATTACTATTAACTTTTCACCCTTATTTTTCTCCTCCCCACTCTCTTCATATGACATCGCGACAAATTCGATACATAGTCCACGTCCATCGGTACAAGAACAAAGGGGCTTGAGCGGTAGATGACCACGAACAGAAGTAGTTGTATAACCAAATTCTAGATGTAGACCGATGAATATTGCTGTCATTATAATCACTTCTTAAGGAACCTGTCGAACCAATCGCTGGCCTCCTTGACCATCTGCACTGTCATTTGGTGCCCAATCCCGGGTTGTGCAAACAGCTGCACGTAAAAATGAATGTTTAAAAGAAGGATCTTTCTTTCAGGTCGCATATTATTGAAAGGTGAGAATGAAAAACCGTGTAGTAAGCTGCATGAAAGTATGGCCTTTTGATATCAAATTGATAACTAAATATGATTATGTAATCATGAGATACGAAAGTATATGCCTTAAAGCTATCTGGACACTTGGCCTCCTCGTAAGCCTTCTCTGCTCCTGATTTCGGAACATCTAGGCCTGCAATTGGGCATCGGGGATCCTCTTCACCTGCAACATGAATTGATGTTTCAATCTCTACCTAAAGATGAACACCGTAAGACTCACTGCACAAAATTGCAGTTCTCAACCAAATGCATAACTAATACTAAATTTGGGATTTCAAGCAGCTAGTCATATCATGATACTTGCATCCTGCGTGTGTTCCAGGAATACCGCTGATGCTGTTCTTCAATATTTATCTTGACCCAAGGAAGAAGAAGGATCAGGAATCAACAAGCTTCCAAAGGGTAAACTATTGTATTCCTTTTCTTTTTCCCCCGAATTCCTAAGGCAAAAGCATGGATTACTGAAAGAAAGAGTGAAAGAAACTATCAAGGAACTCTACATTTTCTCACATGCTTTCCATCATTGTTCTCTGGAAACACAATGATGCTGGGAATGGATTAAGGAGATTCAAAGATGACTCCATTGCTTTTCAGGCAATGGCAGATAAGTTCTTAGAGCTGAAAAGTAAGAAGAACAAAGAGAGGAAAAGGAACAATTGCATGATTATCAGAGTTTCAAGCCTGGTGATGATCCCAGCTTATTTAGTGTCCTAGACAAGACATGCTAATTAAACAGCACACCATGACGGATTGCTTATTGACAAGTTTGATTTAATTTACTAGTCTAGCACACTCAAAGATCGAACTCCCTACTTATTCTTACATATCTAGCTTGATATGATATTCAAGCTTACCATTGATTATGTATAGAGGCCGTGGTGCAATGGGTGGAATTGTATTAGGTGAATCAAAACCAGATGCCAGGCCAGGAGCAATTCTATCCCAAACCTGCTCAAATGAATGAAGGGTAGAAGTTACACCAAAATACTCCACATTTTTGAAATATTGTTAAATGAATAGTGGGTCCTAAACAAAATAAACAAAGATCTGTTAAAGAAGAAATAGCAGCTAATTCAGATTCATCTAGTAAAATCCGCATTTAAAAGCTGCAGTCAGGTGAATGGTAAAGTCAAACCAAGTTAGATGCAGAACTTATCGGCAACTCCACAGGAAACTTGCAGAGATTGCAAAGTAATATGGTGATCCGTGGATTAGGGATGTCATTATAGAGTAACTGACCTTTTCCACAACTTCTTTGTCGATGACACTTTTTCCTAAGTTCGCCCGTGCCTCTGTAAATCAAAATTTTAGAACATAAGGAACAATATGAACCTTCTCAAATAACAGAAATCACCATCACATAATAATTGAGAGAAGAGAGAGAGAGAGAGAGAGAGAGAGAATGCTCCATATAAATTTGTCAGAATCATAATTAGACAAAATGCCATGATATTATGTGTGCAAAAGTCACTATATTTGGTAGAAGTAGGTCGTCCATCAGTATGTGTCATCTATTTCCCTGAAGCCTTTAGGCATGCAGAAGATACAACTAAAAATTAAACAACATTGTTATTAAATTTTTATGATAGATACCTTCAAATACTGCTTTTATGCTATCAACTCTTGCTTGCCACATATCATTGTCAATAGCCCATCGAAATCCCTGCAATATATCATCAATTACCCAGCATGATTTTCAAAAACATGCAATTTACTATTCAGACGTATTTGCAGACCTGAACACCAATAATCGGGACCACAACAGCGTAGCGTGTGTCAGCAAAAGCAGCAAACCATGCATGCATCCCTGTACCATCAGATGTCCATATCGGTAATACAAGAAGCAGAAGAAATTATTTTTGAATTCTGACAAGATTTTTAACTTGTTCAAACCTCCTAGTGATTCGCCCGTGATTCCTATCCTTGAAGGATCTATGTCTTCCCTCTGCATGAGATAATCTGCTAGTTTTATCAGGTCCCAGGTCTGCATAAGTTTAGAAACTTAATCAATGGAATGTACAAAATCATTAAACAAATGAATTCCATCAACAACAGCTATATGCATTGAAATGCAATGAAAAGCAAAAGTCCTTACAGTGTCGAATATAAATGGCATTGTATCACCTGTCTTCCATGAAGAAACAAGGGCCTGAAATTTAATTAGTACAAGGTTAGGAATGATTTTGAATGGAGATATAGCCCAGCCAACTAAAGCCCTACTAATACTTCATTCTTACTAGAGAACCATACAGTTATTATACTACAACTAATCAACCCATGATCATGCTATCTCAACTATGGGTAATATTATCAACAGATTCATAGGCATTCAACATTCAACCATGAAAAGGAACCACAACTAGGCTAGCTGCTTAAGGCAACTAATTTTTTCTTTCAGCAATCCAAGGGAAGTATAATCTATGTTCATTTTCAGATATTCAAAAACTTACTGACCAGAATTAAACAGCCAGGATAGCAATGGAATTAAAGAAGCAGAGAAGGAGATGTAAATACATACATCTCTATATGTGGTCTTGTTACTTGCACGTTCACCATGGTAGCGAGAATCAACAGCTATGGTGATATATCCTCGAGAAGCATATGCCTGAATCAAGAAGAACAACAAAACCATTGTCAAGGCAGGATATCCGAAAATGGTGCATGATGCAACTATGTGGCTACCTCAAGCAATGGCCGCAACCACTCTTTGCACTTGTTAGTGCTGTGCAGAAACACAATAGCCGGCCTTCTCTGATGGCTGCTGTCCTTCATGCTCAAGATAAGCACAGGTAGGCGCCCCTGCTCGCCTTCCTATTCATTAAAGCAGGCAACAGCATGTCAAGTTATGCTCTACAAAAAAAGGCCAATTTCTTCTGCGTCATAAGATTTGAAGCTTAGTGCAGTGAAAGATGTTATCGATCAATAACAAATGTGCCAAGGGCCATTGCAGGCTTTGTTACCTCAGTAATCAAGTAAAGATTTTCTTCCTTGAGCAGCTCGTTGAAATTCTCTGTAGTTTCCTTCGGACACGATTCCATTACCTATAAATGGAAAGGGAAATCACATGAAATTCAAAACAGCAAAAGTCAAGCAAAGAGTTAATGATTTCAGTGTTCAGAATAGATTTTACGAACCTCGCTGGAACGAGGCTGTGAATCCTGATAAAGAGGATCCTTCACAGGTTGTGCTGGAACTACAGTCAGTGGCACTAAAAAACGAAAAAGTATAAGATGAAAATGACAGACGATATCAGCTCATCATGGATTTATTTCCACGAAAGTATCCAGAGATGCACCGTGGTTTGTGATTCACCGAGTTAAACCATTACTGGGAAATCTCTATTCCATAAGCTATAGCAAGGATCCAATCAAAGATACACTGTGAGAGCTAAACGAAACACTGTTATGGGACTTTTTATATTTGAACAAACATTTGGGCCCTCTGCAAACATACTGAGAGGAAGAACCAAGTTCTTGTATACTCCTGAATCGTAAGCGCACAGACAACAAGCAATAATACAAACACACCGTGTGTTTTGACACAGTTTCATATCTATCAGCATGCTTGCTCATGCTTCGTAGCCGGATCTGTAGTCACCACAAGAATCATTCGAACAAGCTAATCGCAAATCATACATTACATCACCAAGTGGATAAGCAATACTCAAATGCAATCCTACCTAGACTTAAAATGAGTAAATTCAAAATTGTTCCCTCCACTCCGCTATAAACAGTTAATCCGATGTGCATTCTCGTCCCATTTTAGTTGACCTGAGCTCTGATTACTATCATTTCATCATCATCATTACAGAATTTAGCTTGCTGACACTACGAGACTTCCACTCCAACTTCGTCTTCCTCACCACGAATCTATCTACTGTTAAACATTCATGCCACTACTGAAATGAGCTCAATCATGAGATTCTCGAACCAAGATCACCTTCCTTTCGCCTGCTCCGGAGGACTCGGATGAACTCCGACCGGAGCTCCGCAGCATCTACGGCCTCTTCCCCTCCCATGTCGCCGATCGAGTGGTCGCTGCGGAGTGGACAGTCAGTCTGGCTCCGCAATTTATAGCTCCGGCACAGCGAGGCTTGCACGTGCGGAGATGGGATGGGGAACGTGCGGGGGGATTGCAGGAGCGCGTGGCGGGAGAGGGCGAGTGGGGCCCAGCGCGTGGCCGTTGCTGGTGATGGGAAGGTTCGTCCGGGTTGCAGCGGTGAGGGATCGGAAGAGTACCGTACGGATGGAGGTAGATGCGGAAAGTGACGAAGAAGCGTCATTTTTATTTCTACATCTGCCCAGAAATATTATTTTTTCTACAAGTTGCCCAGAAATATCATGATTTTATATAATAATAATAATAATAATTAATCTCTTCAAAATTTATTGTTTACTCAGAAAAAAATAGCAATTAAATATCTGATCTTGGCTGGAACCAGTCCAATGGATATAGTCGACTGCAAAATGAACATAGTCGACTAGAGCAAAGTGCAATCGACTATGTTACATTTCCAATCGACTATATTCAAGTTGACTGGTTCCACCGGGGACTGGATAAATTTCCCTACGAATAATGTACCTAATAAAATAAAAAGGAGATATACATGTGCATAATAAATAACATTGATGAAGATGTTTCTCATTTATTCTTTTTTTTTTTTACTAAGGTGATACTAGTTCTAATAATTTTACAAATTAATGTCGAGAATAGGATTTAATGTAGAGTGATGCTTGTCCTACATATCAAAGTAAGAGATTTTAATTCATCAAAAAATCATCAAAAAAGAAATTAAGATATTTAAATTTTATAATTGGAACTTTCTTATCCTCTTTTTTTTTTAATATCACATACTAGATTTATGGAATTTATCGTAACATAAACAATAAGATATTAAAATTACAATTTCCTTAAGCAGAAAAAAAAACACTTTAATCATCAAAGTTTTTGCTACATGTCATTTTGCTGACTCCTGATTTTAGTTAATTTCATGATTTTGAAAACTGCATCTCGTCACTCACTTCGATTAACCCAATCATTCAACTTTGACGAAAAATGAATATATGCATTGTATAGTGTCTTCTTTCAAAGGTCAAAATTTGCATTGCATATTTTTGATAGATAAAAGAATGGTCATTATGGTTTATTATTTTCTTAGCTCGATATTTTTCCTTGTACCAACTCCCTCCAAAATCACCTTGGTTAAAATTCGTTGATATATAGCACTCAGTCCCAAATGTGACATTAAAATGATCAGTTTTTGCATTTGTACCCATTGAGCTCGCTATGATCAGTGATTTCGTACATATATTGATATAAATTTGATGACCGTTGCGCGAGCAATGAATTCTGGCCACAAGCTTACCCTGAAGTGGGCGTACATGGTGATTGCTCGTAAGATGATGATCAAGAACTTGTTCTCTAGCTCAAATAAGGTTCCATTGGAGGAAGGATCGTTGGAGGTCACCTATAGCCTAAATTTAAGGCCAATGTCGAAGTAAGGAAACCAGAAGGAAATTGCCTCTTCATGAGATTATCATGGCCTTCCAATTCCATACGTCATAGTCATATTATAGGACTGGCAAGATTTTATATAGATGGACTTCCTATAATTGATGATTCCGCCGAAAAAAAAAAATTCCAATTTTTTTTCGGTGTGTATTCCGGTATCTAGAAGCCCAATGGGATCTGACTAATCCAGTCGGAAGATCGAGTATTAAAGGTTATTTTCTCCCCCAATAAGTGCGCTTTCCGAGATTCGAACTTGTGTTCTCCTATTTACGGGGTAAGCTGCTTACCACTCAGCTAACACTTTTGTTGGTTTATTAGGTTCTTCTGATTGATGTTTACTGAATGAATCATGTGCCAGAGTCAGTGCATCTGATTTATTCCTAACGTTCGCCTTTTATTATGTGGGCTTTTTCCCTAGAGATTAAATAGTCATTTGGTGGTGATGTCTAATTTTTATTTTTATTTTATATTATCTTATATCTTATATTATTATTTAAGTAAACATCTTAAATTATTATTTAAGTAAATAACTTTAGTAAGAGTTTGATTTTGTAATTAGCTCCTCATTTATAGAGTGGTTGTACAAAATATCCCTTATTTTTAATTTAAAGATCATATAAATTAGGGTAAAAGGCAAAAACCTCTCTTGAGGTTTTGTAAAATTGCACTCTCCCCTATTCGTTGACAATATATGCATAGAACCCCATTTGACTGTTTTTTATCAAAGGGAAAGTAAATTTTTTTTTTTCCTTTTTTCCCCCCTTTTTCACTCCTGTTGCTGAGAATTCCTCATGGTCGTCAATTGCTCTAATGCGATCATGTAAATTTTGAGAAGCTCAGGTAAACATGAACAAGAGTGGACAGAGAGAAGACTACAAATTTATGGGTGATGCTACAAATGTTGGCACCCAAAAACAACCACCATGGTTATTCTTGGGTGCCAATCGCCGTAGCATTTCAAAAAAACTATTTGATGAAATTAACACTTATGTGGTATCGAAATCGTGATCTTTTCTTGCCCTAATTCGATGGCGAGGAATAGAAGCAATTGCTTGCCCTAATTCGATCATAATTTCCCAGTAAGAGAAGCAATCGTGATTGCTCTTCTCCTTATCCAATTCCGATCGTAATTCTAGAAGGAGAGAAACAATGGTGTTCGCTGGTGTGCTTGCTCATCCCCTCCAAAGATGATTTCCCCCCTCTTTGTATCCTCTCTGTATCGTTTGGGTTTTGGTGGTGTAATTACAAACAATATGAGTGAAAAAGAAAAATAAAATGGACGGTGTTTACTTTCCATTTGGTCCAAAAAAAATCAAATTAGGATATGTCTATATTTTGCCAACAAATGGAGGAGAGTGCAATTTTTCAAAACCTAAAGGGAGGTTTACCCTATAATTTAAAATAAAAGGGGGAAGCTGAGGGACTTTATTTTTGACAATATTTTACTCTCATCTCTCACCGTCCAAATCCCATAATCTATCATATTATTATGGACAAAATGCAGTGACCTTCCTTGAGATTTGAAGAAATAGTACTCAATCAAATTTATTGACAAAATATTCTCATTTCACTTATTTGATCAAATCGTTATTTTTTGGTAAAAATACCAATTAGGGGCATAACTTTTGGATACGTTATTTTTGAGACCATATAGTTATTTTTTATTAAATAAGGCCACTATATTACAAGTGAAATATTGGTATAAATCTTTTCTAGTTTTTAAAATGTATTCTTTAACTTTGAAATAAAAAAAATTCAAGTAAAAAAATATTGTCAAAAAGAGAGGAGGAAGTTGTCCTGCAACATTACTTAGGGCGACGGCCACCAACGACGGGCCACCACCATTCATAATCATGTGATGCAGTTTATGCAGTTCAAAAAGTAATGCGATTATTTGCGAATGCGATTTTTCTTACATTGTTGCCAACCCTGTTGTTCCGTCTTTGGCCACAATGCCCCTGATGTCGTCTCTGATATCCTCAACCGACATTGCCTAAGGCTATGGATGACTTAGAGGTACTTGGTTTTGGATCGGTGTGATTTTTGGCTTATAATGTAACTAAAGCATGAATTCAAAATTTTTAAAATTGAAAACCATATTCATATCCAAACCATACATTTTAAAAAACTAAAATTAAATAATAAAATTCGGTTATTTTCAGTTCAGTTAACTCCATATGATACTTTTTAAATAAGTTCGATATATCCTTCCATCATTCATAATAAGAACGCAACAGCTCATGGTGTACTCATACAAAATCACCCATCATAGGCATTAGGTAACTTAGGTTTTTTCAATTAATTTCTTGTTTTGATTTAGCTGTAAGGTTCCATTGGCATATTTTTAGGGTAGCCTATAAAGAATAGAGCATATAATCAAGTACACATGGAGCCCAACCATGTGAATTACGTAATTCCTTCCAAAATTAGGCAATTATTTGTCTCGTGGGCTTGCAAGGTATTCACATGGATTATGAGATTAATCGATCAAGTCTAGACACCCTCATTATAAAAAAATCTAATAAAAGTTTTATTATCAATTCATCAATAAGAGAAATCATAAATTTTGTGAACATTAAACGGTAATGATAATATTATGACTACTAAAATTTTAAAATATTTTTATTTGCACAAAAATCTCCATATAAGTTTGCCTTGAAATTCATATGTACATGAGGAATTTTTTCCTTCAATATCCGATACAAACTCTTGGCTTGAGCTTCCTATTTGTTCAACAAATATTTTTTTTCAAGGTAACTCATTTTTTTCAATTAATTTCTAATTTTCAAGATTCCCTTGGCATATTTTTAGGGGAAAAAATATGTTTTTTAGTTCCGTAGGTTTAGTTACTTTTATGTTTTCATCATATTTATATTTTTGTCCTTTTACCTTCTAAAACTTTTATGTTTTCATCATTCCGTCACTTTAATTGTTAACATTATTGATGTGAAATATGATTACATTCCACGTATTTATATATGAGCCCGCACCCTCATTTGAAGAAAAGGGAATTTCAGCGAGTATTAATAAAGAAAGAAATATGCCTACAGAAAAAATAAAAGAAAGAAATATGAAAAATAAAATTCTTCTTTCTTCATCATTCTTCTTACTGTGGATGAACATAACAAAGAGAACTGAGAAGAACTTACCAACTAAATTTTCCTATATCGAGTTATAAAGATGACAACCACAACAGCAATATCCATGTTCCTTCTTAATGTTTTGATGCTCGAGGATGTCGGGGTCTTGCTCCCTCCTTTGCCACCGCCGCCAAGGCCCAACAACTCTCTCTCTCTCGATTCTCAAACACACATTATCCTCTTAAAAACTCAAATTAATATTTTTCCAAAACAAAAATTTTTAATTAATGCCAATTTGAATGTTTGCTAGTTCTAATTCTCTATGTTCAACAAAAAATCTCAAATTTATATGCTAGCTAGCTAATTGTTCCAAGAAAATCCCCATCTTGCGGTTTCCAAATCTTTTCTATTTTGGGCTTTGCTTGCTTTTTCCCTTCTCTCATTTCCCGTAGAATTGTCCATTGACAATTCAAATCTTGCATCTACCCGCCTCTCTCCTAGTCCCAAAGGCCCAGTCCATCATTCTGATTTATTTGGGTTTGGTTTGGAGATCCGGATATGATTGATTGATCTTGAATGATATTCAGAATTCTCTTCTCTCTCTCTCTCTGTGTTTCTGATTGATCTCGCAAACAATTAATCAAAGGTGTGATGATTAGAATTCGCCTCCCTCTTCCTCTTATGCAGATTAGATTTTTCATAGTTATGCTGGTTGTTTCAATAATTTCTACAAATATCTCCTTTTTTATAAATATTACTATATATATATATCATATATATATTCATCTCTTGATTTTCTTTCATTGCCTTTGGGATGGTGTGGTGTCCTTCTGTTGAATTGGCCATCTAATCATATTCCACATCAGCAAAGTTAACAGTTAAAGTGACTGAAAAATGAAAACAGAAAAGTTATAAAAGGTAAATGACAAAAATAGAAACAAAAATAGAAATATGATGAAAGTAGAAAAGTAATTAAACCTACATGACTAAAATCATACATTTCCCTATTTTTAGGAGAGCCCCTAAAGAATAGAGCATATAATCAAGTACACATGGAGACCAATCATGTGAATTATGTAATTCCTTCCAAAATAAAGTAATTTTGATATTTACTTAATTTTCTTTATATAATTTATGTCCTGGAGATAGCATAATGCATATTATATAATCTATTTTTTCAATCTTTTTTTAGATTTTTAGTTTTAATCACCTACATACTAAAATTATTGGCATGAGATAAACTTATTCAAAAAGATATTAGTGAGTATCTTTTCACTAATAATAATAATAATAATAATAATTATTATTATTATTATATGATCATCATCATCATTTGAATAAGTATTGTTTCACTTCGTACTCAAAAAAGACATATACGAGTGTGTTGTCAATGCTCCCCCAGAACCTCTAAACAAATTTGGAGCTAGTAAGCTTACATTGTATATTTGAAAAGACAAATTCTACTCTATACAATATCAATAATTATGGAAGATAAAATCCTAAGAGGACTGACATTTTTAAGAAAGATTCTTGAATTCCACTCGTGCCAAATGACAATAAACACAGCTACCACACAACAGCTTCGGGATCACTGTGTCGAGTTTCCTTCCTTCAGGCTAAGGAGCCAAGTAGTCTGGAGATTCCAACTATCATCTGGCGATTACAACATGACAAGGTGTCAGCACCCCATTTTGGTCCATCCAACAAACAAGGCTCATCAAAAACATACAATGCTATGACTCGAGTGCGGATACAGTTGAAGCTCAGCAGAGCAAGAAAATCACTATTCACCTCAAGTCGGCAAAAATGAGCAAAAGACATATGCACATGACCGAAGAATGGCCTTGGTCATCAGAAGCTAACAGAGTGACCAGAGAGATTAATAACGTCCAAAACCGGCATTTCCAGAGTTCACACGGACAGTCATATTTTCCGACAGTTTGCTTGACCATCGAAAAATAGTCAATATTGGACTCCAAAAATCCACACCAGTACCAAACAAATGAAAAGTGTGTTCAAAAGCATTTTTCAAATCATCTGCTCTATACAGAACAACTTTCTGTATACAGACAACTTTTCAATGGAAGTCCAAAAATGCCGGTTTCCTGGAGGAAAGTTAATTCCAAATATCAGACGCGGCCATGCCCCACTAGCACACAGAGCATGAACAACGCTTCAGATTGTCTCTTGGAAGTCATACAGACACTTCAAATGACTTCCAAGTGACAAAGCGGGCATACCCCTATTCGGAAATGCATAATCGGAGACTGGTCTGATGGAATTACGGCAAACGAAGTTCATACCGCATTGCCCTGAAAACTCTAGCAGACATGCACAATTGGGCAAAACAGACAGCAAAACCCTTTTCAGTTTCCCGAGTAACCTCCGAGGAGCGGAAATGGCCATTTTCAGTGGAAATGCATATCCGGAGGTCCTTTTTACGGAAACTTGACGCCGGGTGTCTATCCTACACCATGCTAGCCTCCTCAGGGCTCAACGTGGAATTGTCGGAATAAATCACACGACTCATCTAGACCTCCCGAGCAGTGCTTTAGAGGTCTCAGATACACTTTTCAAGTCATTGGAGGTCTGATCTCGACAAACAGAGATTACAGTAATCTCCGAAGTGCCCAAGCAACTCAGAAATCATTCTGAGAAATCCAGTTTCGGCCTCCTAGGTTGTCTCCGGCCCCACGTTAGCATTACTGGCTTAAGGGACAATTGTTCACGTTGTCTGACAATTTATATCAAAATGACCAACGTGAGATGCAGACACAAGATATGCTGTCAGAAGCGGACAACTTCGTTCCAATCGCCCGAAATGAGCAAAACCGGCTTCCGAGCCCAAAAATCACACGGCATTCCCTTGGGAAAAATGGATGATTTAGGGCTCGTTTGAATCGTTCTCGCGAGCACAATGACAATTCGACGTTCAATTCGAACCACGAACTTCGAATGCGTGACCAATCGAGACCCGAACTTTGGCCCGAACTTACCTCACGACCCGTGGGACCCACGGCCAACTCATTGCCACCTCACCCATGCCCATTGCCCTCCATGTCCCTTGGCTTCTTCCTTCAAGGCAACTTGCATTTTGTCTTCCACTTTAAAATATCTAAGTGTTTGAAGACAACACTCCAAGCTCATCAATGCTCTTATCTCTTCTCCATTAATGCAATGGATGAGGATGAAGCTTGATATTTCCTTAAGCAAATTCGGATCTCCTAATCCATGTCCCTTAATTGCACTTTTCTTTCACTAATTGCACTTAAGCATAGCCTATATATACTTTCTAAGTCATTAACTTAATCATACACCTTCAAGCACTCTCTCTCTAGCATTTCACTCAAAAAAAAGCTCTCAAACTCTCAAGGAGTTCAGCAAAAATCGCAGCTCAGCAAGAACAAGCAAAACCAAGCAAAACCGGGCAAAGTCTTGAGTCGGAATCCATCCCGGCTTGAATCCAAACTTTACCAAACTTCATATCCCACATTTTTTTGACCCCCTCTATCCATTTCTGAGCTTAGATTTTAAGTTTGAAGCCTCTAAGCCATAGAACCTGCCTTGAACAAAATCTGGACAGATTTGGTCCTTCTCGGGTCGAAAATGTCAAACCGGGTTTCAAGCCTTTCCAAGTCGATTTGAGCTACCAAAACCCATCAAACACCTCCCCAAACAACCCTAGGGTGTCAAGGAGTCAAGAAATCCAAGAAAAACCATTCGGTTTAACCCCAGGAAGAAGAAACAGCCCGACTGCCCAGTCGGGTCGAAATTTCTGACTGTTTGTACGGTTTTCTTGCAGATCGGGTCGATCCAGGACTCTTTTCAGAAAACGACCACCGCAGCCACCTCCGGAGGTGAGTTAGCAGTCGGGAGCCGTTGGCCTTGCTCAAATATTCCATCGGGAGCCTCCGTGGCTACGTCCGACCCGACTTGTGCCAGTCGGGTCCGAAATTCCAGACGTGCTCTGTTTTCGGTGATTTTTGCAGGACTTTACGGGTCGACCCGACCACTCTGGGAACAAACGACCACCACGGTCACCTAGAGGGGTCCCTTGGCTACCCACGGCCGCTGACCTTGCCTCAAAATTCCATCGGGAGCCTCCGTGGCGACGTCCGACCCGACTTGTGCCAATCGGGTCTGTTCTTTCCCAGTTGAGTCTGTTTTCTGCTTACTGACCTGACTTTGCTTTTGATTTCCGGAAAATCCACGCGTGCTCTCCTCCCGAAACTACCGCAGGGACGTTAAGCATCCTCGTAGCTTTCCGGAACAGCTGAGAACTCTCCGAAAAGCCACCCGAGCAGCCCGAACCGGTCTGTTTTCTCCCGGGTGCCCAGTCGGGTCAGATTACTCCAGACGGGCCTGTTGCTGCCAACCGGGTCTGTTCAACGAAAAACAGCCCAAACCCGACCCACCAACGGTCCAACCCGACTTCTAACAATCCCATCCCGTATCCCGGGACTAGGTATGACCATTCCTGACTTACAAGAGCTAGGACTTTTACGTTTTTGTTGTGTTTATGGAGTTATAAGAGGTTTCAAGCATGATTTTACTTCCGAACTTTAATTTTATGCAATTTCCTTATTACACCATCATGTTTATCATCGTATCACGTGCTAGCATGTCGGGAAATGTTTAAATAGAAGTCGTGGAAACCATCCCGACCAGGAAAAGCCGAGATACCTCTCGGGTTAACCTCTCCATGAGGTAACCGAGAGCATTCTTGACCTTTTTGGGTCAAGACCGGATTCCTTTACCCCGATTTAAATTGTTTCCCGAGTTTTATTGTTTTTCTCACATCCATGAAGTCGGTATTATTTTATCGATTCCTTAAATAATATGTTTGTGCATGTTTGCATGTTTGAATGTGTTATTTAAATCATGATAATACCGACTTTCATCTAATCGTGTTATTTAACATGTTTGATGTTTGAGCATGCGAGAAACGATTCAAAACAAGACGGGGAAAACTCGTGAAACCAAATACAAGCCGTGAGACCCCTCGGCTTTCTCCAAGGAGAATAGGCCGAGAGTCTCATGGAGTTATTCGGGTTCCATGAAGCTTCCTCTTCCCGTTTTAAATCCGTTCTTAGATTTCGTGTGATTTGCAAGTTCAATTACATCGAGAATCTCACATGAAATATCTTTCCAAACCAAATTTTGCATGGATTCGCAATTCGGAGACCCTTTCGGGCCTATTAGGACCAAAGGGTGTTTCGGCCATTGTTGGCCGAATCATCCTCGGACTTTCTTGACCTATCTTGGTCGCCGACTCATGAATCGTTTTCACAATTAATGCATTCGGCACAACCCTTAAGCATTAATTTCACGAACGGGTTAATTGGGACGCTCACGTGATTAAACTCACTTTACAATGATAAAGTTTACACGAATTGGTCATTAACTGATAACTCGCGTCGATGAGTTGTCAAATGACGTTGGTGCCCTTTTCAAACTTATCAAATTCAAAACTCGAAACGTGCGGTCCGATGTAGCATGGATGTCTAAAAAGGGCTTCTGTGTCTCAACTTGAGTTTTTACCTGATTCCAGGTAACGCAGGTCAGGATACATAAGATCTTTCTAGATCACTTCCGGGTAGATCGACCGGTTCTTAGGCTTTTTCGGGGTTTTTGCACAATCCTGGACGATCCAGGGAATTGGTCGACACCGGCTACAAGCCGAGGTGGCCCACACTGCGATGTTTCCCCTTTTCTGAAAACAATTTTCAAATAAAGGGCAAAATCGTCTTTTCACAATTCAGCGACACCCTCAGGGTTAGCATGACAGAAACACTACAGTACGGGATAAGAACGGGCTACATGTGCAGGTGCAGGTTCATCTGCATAGCCTTTTCTTATCTAACTGATGAGTTTCTGTCATCCTAATATAGACTCGGGTAACTAGAACGGTTATCTCTATCAGAAAACATGCAAAATGCTAATTAACCTTTCACTCGACCTAACCAAACACTAGATAATGGTTAGGAGGAATTCTAGATTCCAAATCTAGAGTCAAAACACGAGTTTGGTTAATTCAGTGGTAATTCAGTGTCACAACACCGAATCACTGTAAAAACAATCCACACACTCGAAACTTGACTACGGACACCCGACATGTCAGGTTCTCAAACCAAAGCCGAATGCTAAAACATTGGCACGCGTTTGTTTGTCTAGGGTAGGATTTGCATACCAAAATACCCCGGATCAATAAACTTGCTAATCCACGTACATTCGGTGAATACAAACACATTGTCTGTCATTTATCTGCCGCTTGTTATCTTTCCGCACCTGTTTGCCATACGGGTCGAGCCTGATCCCTAGGCCGAACAATATTAGGGTTCAACACCCTAATCATCGATTACAGGGTCCAACACCCTAATCAACACTCAAAGGGTCCAACACCCTATTCAGTGAGAGCGTGCACTGAATTTCAGTTCTTCGGTCTTTTCCCTGAACTCACGGTGAGTTAGAGTGGAATAATAACCGAACGCGAGTCGACTGGAATTCGGCCATTTGTAATTTGTATTTATTGTTTTTGAGAGTATTGTAAGGACTTTTATTTTGTACATTCATTATGTAAGAATTCCAGTCGGTAAGCGAACGGTCCGAGAGTCGAATCATTCGAATCGGTTTTGTGCTTGCCCAGTCAAAAGTAAATTTGAGATTTCGCGGTTATGGTTCATGCAGGAATTCAACCTCCACGGTTTGATGAACTGTAACGCAAGATTGTGAACCAATTCCCCGACACACAGATTTACTTCTCTCTCGGCTTCTCCACCGACATCGTTTAATTCACCGAATTTTCGGTGTCAAAACGTGCGAGCCGAGTGTAGCTTAATTCATGCGGTAAATAATAAAACATGCAAGCCTAGCAAACTAGAGTACCGAAAAGGCGTGCGGGATATAGGCCCGCACGTAACATGAACCCCCGAACACGGACTTTCCGGCTCCGCACAGACCAATGCCTTAACAACAACTAGATGTTCCATACCCCTAGACTTGGGTAACTTATCCACCCTCGACCTTTGGGTCGTAAAATGATAAGTGTCGATTCCTTCTCTCACGCGTGTCCGTCACGCGTCCCCACGGGAAGGTGGACACTCCCAAGTCGCGCGATCCAAAAGCGCGCAATGCGGGCCCCGACGAGAGTCCACATTCGGGTCCGTACAACTTGGCGACTCCATTGGGGATCATGAAAAGATGGGCGTTAACTTATTTATTCATTTATTTCTTAGTGTTTCTTTTTTTTTTTTTAGGATAGGGGCCATCGGCCAATATAAACAAAAATTACATGAAACACAAGCGGGGTAAGGAGGCCCCCGAGAGATCGCCCAGAAGGAACGGTAGAATGCCACTTGGTGGGTGAGGGTAGAAATGAGATTCTGGTGAGAGATGAGTCGCCGATTGGCCCATCCAATCCACACACGCATTACCCTCCCTATATGTATGACCAATTTGCACCTGCCAATCCCGTACAAGTAACTCCAGGATGTCGTCCACTAAGAGCTCGGTAGATGCCGCAGTCAGGGACGGGCGAGTGATCATCAGCTTCATGACCTCCGAATCCACCTCCAATATAATCCGCCGAAGTCCTAGATCCCATGCGTGTTGAAGGCCTATGAGCCCCCCCCCCCCCCCCCATAATTTGACGATGACTGAAGTCGCAAATTCGACATTGTGCGCAAAGCTGCCGTTCCATTGCCCATTCCCCTCACATGTAACTCCACCAGCACCTGCAAGCCCCAGATTACCGCTTGATGAGCCATCAGTGTTAACCTCGACCCACCCCAGCTGTAGCCGAGCCCACTGAATCCACTTCTACACTTTTAGACTCCGAAGTGTAGTTCGTATGGTCTTCGTTCGATTGAAATTTTCGATCATCTTCCTAGCAACCAAAGCACCATCTGAAGGTCGAGAATAATTCTCCTAAATATTTCTCGATTCCGCCACCCCCATATGAGCCAACATGCTGTTCCAAAAAGGCAACTCCAGCCTCTAGCCAAATTCATCAAGTTATTCAACATCCAATCCCGTAAAGGCATCAAGAAAAATATTAGGTGATCCGCCATCGGAACTAGCTGAATCCAGGTGTTACGGGCTCGAGGGCAGTCTCGTATAGCATGTAGTGTCGTCTCCATAAAATCAGCACAGCTTCCACATGCACCGGATACCGCAATATGCCTGCGCATACGGTGTTCATTTGTGAGCAAACAGTCGTGGCCCATCAGCCATAGAAATTGTTGAACACGCTGAGGACCGTGCCATCGCCATAAAAGCTTCCACAGGATATCTTATGCATCCCAGTCTTCTCCTGCCATGAGTTGGTAAGCCAATGAGGTTTTGAATCGGCCCGTAGCTTCCAGTAGATACTGTCCTCTTCTCTATCCGAGCTAGGTGGTCTTTGAGCCGTAACTCTGAGCATAGTCGTGCTATCAAGGAGGTCCTAGATCAACTCCCAATTCCATGATCCACTCAGGTGGGCAAACTCCGCTACCTTCCGGTTGAGAATGGCCTCATCAGGTGCTCTTCTGATGTGTTGCAACAACGGTCTACATCCAGCGACCCACCTATCTTCCCAGAACATTACACGCTGTCCATTCCGGACCTCCAGGCTGCTCCTACTGCAATCATGGCAGTGTCGATGGAGTTGTTCACATACATTTGCCGGAAGTCTCATAACCTGCATTGTGAGCGAGGGTACAACTTGTATCACAGATTTCGCCAATGTCACTCGACCAACCATGGAAAGTGTCCTTGCCGTCCACCCATTGATCCTGTCCTGAACGCGAGAAACAATCTGCTCAAAATGTTTCCGACAAAGACGCCCATGGACTATCGGCACTCCCAGATAGTGTCCTAACGTGCTGGACATCTTGAAAGAGCTAATGTTACAAATGCGCTCTCGTAGATTGACTTCCACGTTTCGAGAGAAATATATTACCATCTTCGATGCACTCACCTTCTCCTCCGACACTGCGCAAAACTGGTCATGGTGCAAACAGTGGTGATTTGGTTCTCCAAGGCTTTCGCAAATAGTAATATATCATCAGTGAACATCAAATGAGAAATCCACGGTCCATCCCGGCCTACGTGCATTGGTTGCCACACTTTCGCTTCTACCGCCTCCCTGATTAAGTGTGATAGATGCTCTACGCATAAAACAAACAAGTACGGTGAGAGTGGACAACCTTGTCTTATGCCTCGTCCCGAGTTGAATTCTTCGGTAAGGCTGCCATTCCAGAGAACATTCATGCCCACCGACGAGATGCAATCCTTGATGATAAGCTGCAACTTCTCTGGAACCCTAGCCGCCACAAGAGTATTAACAACGAAGTTCCAGTTTAGTCGGTCATAAGCCTTCTCCAAATCCACTTTAATTGCCATAAATTTCTTCCGACGTCTCATTCGATGCATTGAGTGGACAAGCACCTGAGCAATCACAATGTTGTCCTGAATGTGCTGCCTCGGAACAAAACTCACTTGATTCGGGGAGACTAGTTCGGCCATGTATCCTTGAAGTCTATTCGCAATCACTTTCGTTATCAATTTATAGGACACGTTGCATAGGCTAATTAGCCTAAACTGATGTATCGATTCCGGGAGCTCCACCTTCGAGATGAGAACTAGTAGAGTATCATTTACGTTGGACACAGACATACCTCTGTCAATGACTGATCGAACAAATTCCACTAGAGAGGGCTCTACTACCGCCCGGTAGGCTTGAAAGAAAATTGCGGGGAAACCGTCGGGTCCAGGAGCTTTGTAGGGACCCATTGCGAATAGGGCGAATCGTACCTCCTCGCTTGATACAGGTCGAACAAGCACCTGGAAGTCATAGCCCGCTTCTCGACTGAAATAGTTGGGCAGCCCCGAGTTCGGACTGACTGGTTCCTCCGTGAATAATCCACGGAAATGATCAATAACATGTGACTAAGTTGTTCATCCTCTGTGATCCATTCGCTGTTCGAGCTCTTCAAAGCCTCTATTCGAATGCGCTTTCTGTTCACCACCGTTTTAGCAAGAAAATATTTTGTCTTTCTGTCCCCTTATTGCACCCATTCCGCACGAGACTTTTGAAACCAACGTAATTCCTCTTGTGCAAGCGTTTCATCAATCTCGGTTGTTAGTATTGCCTCAAATTCCATGAGATGTCTATTGGGTATGACTTGTAATGCTTGTACGCACCCGAATTTTAATCTCGTCGAGGTACGCATGCGCGCGCTTAAATGCAACGCGGCTTGGGAGTCTCTACTTTCCTGGGGACGCGCGACGGACGGACGTGAGAAGGAGTCGCCACTTGCCATTTTACGACCCAAAGGTCGAGGGCGGGCAAGTTACCCGGGTCTAGGGGTACGGGGTACACCTAAAATGTTAAGGCAATGGTCTGTACGGAATCGAAAATTCTGAATTCGGGGGTTCTATTACGTGTGGGCCTATATCCCACACGCCCTTTCGGTACTCTAGCTTGTCTAGGCTTGCCATTTTAATTTAATTACCGCTTAATTAAGTTTCGCTCATCTTATGCGTTTTGACATCGTAAATTCGAAGAAACACTCTGACCGTCCACTCTCCGACCGGGATTTTACATGAATATATGTATAATATAAAACCTTACATTGTTCTCTCAAATAAATAAAAGACAAGCTACAATGACTAAATCCCGGTCGGTTCGCATTTGGCCATGATTTCACTCATGCTCACCGTATAGTTCTGGAAAAGACTGAAAATTAAATTAAATGCGCACTCGGTGTATGGGGGTATTGGACCCCGTGATCGACAGTTATAGGCGTTAGACTCAGTGTGAATCGAGTCATAAGGGATCAGGCTCGATCCGCATAATAATTAAGTGCAAAAGATGTAACAAGCAAGCTCAAATAAACAAACAATGGAGTTTTGTTATCAACGAATTTACGTGAATTAACTGATTATTAACCGAGGTATCTTGGCATATAAATCCTACCTTAAAATAAACAAAAGGGGTGATGGATAGGGTATGTAGCATTCGACATTATTTTAACGGACCCGACAGACGTGATGTCCATAATCAAGTCTCGAATGTGTGGGTTGTTTTTAGATTATTCTGTATCGTGACAATATGGCTTTTACAGATTAAGAGTATTTTCACCCAAAATCCAAAACCTAACCCTCTATTTGACTATTGCCCATGTTTGATTTAAGCCGAGTTTGAGATTAATCTTTTTTTCCATGTTTTAACCCGTTCTAAACACAAACCTATACTAGAGTGACGGCAGGACAAGAACCGATAGTCATCCCCCTTGAATCGAAAAATATGTGTGTGTATATAAAAAAAATCAAGATCACATAGCACGTATCTCAATGCTTTTGAAATTGTGAATTTAAAAAGGGAGTGACTAACAGTTCTTGAACTGTCAACGCGATTACAGATTATTAATCGGTTCGTACAATTCATTTAAAAGAGTCAAGTGATTTAATTTAGCCGAATTTAACGTCCCAATTATCCCGTATGTAGAATCTTAGGTTAATTAGAAATTTACCGAATGCTTTAATCTACGGATTTCGAGTCGTCGAGATAGCCATTAATTGACCGCCCGATAAACTCTAATTTTCGACATGGTCACATTGTATACATATAATTACAAAGATAAAATATTTAAATGGGGCACATACATTGCCGGTGGGTGATCCAAGTAGAAAAGGGTCGGATATTTTTAGAAAATGTCTAGGGGATTGAATAGAACGATTTTAAAAGAGCTGGGATTGATTTGAAAATTCTGAAAAAATTGGGGACTGATTTAAAAATTCTGAAGAAATTGGGGACTGATTTGAAAATTCTAAAAAAATTGGGGACTATGTAAAAATTACTGAAAAATATCCTAGGACTTATTTGAAATGAATTTGAAAATCTGGACTGATTTGAAAACAGAAAAAGGCCCCGGGACTACACTGAAACAACTCGGAAAGTTCTTTGGGATGCTTGAAAAATTCTGGGAATTCCAGGACCGATTGGAAAATAGTAAAATGACAAGGACTTGATTGAAAAGAATTTTTGAAATTCGGGGCAGATCTGAAAAGGGTGGAAAATGGTCACGGGACTAAACTGAAACAATTTGAAAAGTTCCTTGGGATTCTTGAAAAAATTCTGGAAAATCCAAGGACTGATTGGAAAATAGTAAAATGGCCAGGACTTGATTGAAAATAATTTTGAAATTCGGGGTAGATCTTAAAAAAAAAATACGTCCTCTGGACTGAAATGTGACAAAATAGAAAGTTCGTAAAATCGAGTTCGGGACAAATCCGATCGCCCACACGACCCAAGAACACCCATTTCACATTATATCCATCAAACAAGCATTAATATTCAGGAAAAGAGCCCTAATCATACCACTAAGTCGAGAATTTACCTAGTCCGGAAAGTTGAGGGGTTTTTCTATAAAAATAAAAAAAATCGCATGACGAATCGGGTCGGATTGGATCGGATCGGACTGGCCTGCCCCAAGGAGAAACCGCCCGGAAGAGAAGCTGGGTCGGACTGGAGCGTATTAGGCTTGTTTGGGCCGAACCTGCGAAGAAGGAGAAATGGGCCGAGGCCCGTTAACCTGTGGTCGGTGGGGATGGTCGGGAACGGCGGCGATGAGGCTGCGAGCGGCGGTTCTCGCCTCTGGACGCCGCGGTGAGGGCCGGAATGGACGCCGGTGACGGTTTTGGACATCGCCGACACTTCGCCGTGGTCGATCTGGGCCTCACCGGAATTAAAACCGTCGGGATCGGGGGAGTTTTTTCGATTTTCCGGCGACGGTTCCCCGAGTTCTCCGATCTCAAAATTCCCCGAAACGAGAGCCAATTTTTCGATTTCTCTCACTGGGCGGTGTTCGTTCTGTTCCCAATTGCTTTTTTGTCCATTTAATTACAATTTCTTCCCCTTTTCCGTTAAAATTTCGGCCGATTTTGGAGAAAATCGCGGAAACCGCGATTTTGGGTGTTCTGGGCCGGCGGGGATCGCGGGCAGCCAGCGAGCGCTGCCCGGCCTGCCCGAACCCTTTTTTTTTTAATTAGGGCTGGCGGGCCCTGTCCGAAATATTTATTTATTTATTATTATTATTTATTAATTAATTTTTTTTAAGAAAAGGTGATAAATTGGGAAATGACAATTTTACCCACTGGAGCCGATGGATCGAAATTGGGTGCTGACAGCTTGCCCCTCTTTGGTTGCGTGCTCGGATAGAATATGCAACCAAAGACTATGAGAAGCACCTCGTTTGGTCCTGGCGATCGTCTGGTCATTCTCCTCGTTTGTGCTAATATGTGGGCCTGTTGCAAAATAGTAAAAACCATAAATTTGTAAATATGGACGCATGCTTGAAAGACATTAAATGTGGACACGAAGTCCAGAAAGCGATATGAACACGAAGTCCGAAAAGCAGTAAGAGTGGACACGAAGTCCGAAATGCAGTAAAGCGAGTACGAAATCTGGAATGTAGTAAATGAGGATATGAAGTCCGAAACGGAGTAGATGCGGACATGAAGTCCTGAAAGCAGTAAAAGAGGACACGAAGTCCGAAACAAAGTAGATGCGGACACGAAGTCCGGAAAGCAGTAAACGAGGACACGAAGTCCGAAAGTGGTAGACGAGGACAAGGAGTCCAAAATGTAATGGACGCGGACACAAAGTCCGGAATGTAGTAAGTGATGACACGAAGTCCAAAAATAGTAAATGCGGACACGAAATCCGGAAAGCAGTAGATGTTGACACGAGGTCCGGAATGCAATAAATGAGGACACGAAGTCCGAAATGCAATAGATACGGACACAAAGTCCAGGAAGAAGCAAATGAGGACACGAAGTCCGAAAAGTAGTAAATGCGAACACGAAGTTCGGGAAGCAGTATATGCGGACACGAAGTCCGGAAAACCGTAAATGTGGACACGATGTCTGAAATGCAGATGCGGACACGAAGTCCGGAAAGCAGTAAATGAGGACACGAAGTCCGAAAAACAGTGAATGCGGACACGAAGTCCGGAAAGCAGTAAATGAGGACACGAAGTCCGAAAAACAGTGAATGCGGATACGAAGTCCGAAATGCAGTAAATGAGGACACGAAGTCCGAAGAACAGTGAATGCGGACACGAAGTCCAAAAAGCAGTAAATGAGGACACGAAGTCCGAAGAACAGTGAATGCGGACACGAAGTCCGAAAAGCAGTAAATAAGGACACAAAGTCCGAAGAACAGTGAATGCGGACACGAAATCCGAAATGCCGTAGATGTGGACACGAAGTCCGGAAAACAATGAATGCGGACACGAAGTCTGAAATGCAGTATATGCGGACACGAAGTCCGGAATGCAGTGAATGCAGACACGAAGTCTGGAAAGCATTAAATGAGGACACGAAGTCCGAAAAGCAGTAGATGCGGACACGAAGTCTGGAATGCAGTAAGTGCGGACACGAAGTCCGAAGAACAGTGACTGTGGACACGAAGTCCGGAAAGCAGTAAATGCGGACACGAAGTCCGGAATGCAGTGGATGCGAACACGAAGTCCGGAAAGTAGTAAATGAGGACACGAAGTCCGAAATGCAGTAGATGCGGACACGAAGGCCGGAAAGAAGTGAATGAATGCGGACACGAAGTCCGGAAGGCAGTAAATGCGGACACGAAGTTCGGAAAGCGGTAAAATGCAATAGTAAAAATCACTATTATGGGATAGTGTAGGACTATCTGTTCGGTGTTAAGCCGGTATTGTACTAAAATAATGCAGTGATAACTGCGCCATGTCGCTGGTCGTGCGCTTATGGGTTTGTTTGGCGAAGTTGACGTGTGCTCCTTTTCGAGCTCTTCACCCGGATAGGGACTGCGACTTGTCGAACGAGACAGACATACACCCGCTCGGGGGGACGCCTCCCGGGACCTGTACACTCAGACCTGTATGCAGGAAAACGATAACCAACGGTCGTTGTCAGTCGCGCAAAACTTGCTGAAATTGCGATATGTAAAGAAATCTATGTAATGATATTCCGGGAATTTAAATTTTGTGGCCGTTTGAGGGGTGGCCGCGTCCCCGAGTATGACATGTATTTGACTTAAAGGAATGGCCTTTGCGAGGCGGGTATGACTCGCAGAGTTTTTGTATGAAGGTAAAAGGAAGAATCTTTGGGGATCTTCTAAATCAAGGATACAACGATTCGAACTCATTTCGAGGCATGCCTTGAACCTGAAGAGTCGAAGAGAGTTTGTTTGCGTTGAAAACCGCTAAACCATTACTTGTCATAGCTCCACACGAGGTGTCGCAGCTCTTTCGTGGTTGAACCGATAATTTCCCCTAATTTTTGCCAAGATTGCAAAACGCGTGACGACCTAGCGGGGTATTTTATTTTCATTTTTCCCTCATAAATGCTCACCTTTTGCTGCATCCGCCCAGGATAGGGTTCGATCGTACCTCTCGGTTCCTTTAACTTTTTCCTAGACCGCCCTTTGTGGTTTTTCAGCCTAGCAAGGATATAATTCATGCTCTCCTTTTGCCACGGCTCCCCTTTGCGGGATTTTAAGCCGTGCCCCTCATTCCCTAACTTTTGCCTAGGTCGCCTCAAGGAGGTTTTCGACCTAGCGGGAAAATTATTCTTGTTCTCTCAGAGATGTCCTTATATGGAAGGATTGGATGGAGATGACATAAATACTGATAACAGAAAATGCGCTGAAGTGAAACGGGGCGCGGAGCTTGAAGAATACAGAAGAAGACAAGTGTTGGAAGTGTGAGTTGTAGCTGCAAGGACATGCAACGGCTGTAGAACAACAAAGCACCCAATCAGGGATAGTACTTCTTAAGGGCATCGGCGTTGACTGGGAGCGCATTTTCGATTCCGCCCATGTCACTTAAGATAATTACCCCTCCGGAGAAGACTTCCTTGATGACAAAAGGTCCATCATACTTGTATGCGAACTTGCCCCGAGAATTAGGTGTAATATGTAGGACTTTTCGCAGGACGAGGTCACCGGATTTGAACTCGCAGTGGCGGACTCTAGCATTGAACGCTCGGGCCATTCTCTGTTGGTAGCATTGGCCGTGACAGAGTGCTATTAGCCGTTTCTCGTCTATGAGATTGAGCTGTTCACAACGTTGCTTCGCCCATTCTGCTTCTTCAAGTTCGGTCTTAGCGAGGACCCTCATGGAAGGAATTTCCACTTCGATCGGGAGGACGGCCACCATGCCGTAGACCAAAGAATACGGGGTTGCCCCGGTTGAAGAGCGGATAGATGTTCGGTATGCCAAGAGCGCGAAAGGGAGCATCTCGTGCCAATCTTTATAAGTCACCGTCATTTTCTTGATGATCTTCTTGATATTTTTGTTTGCAGCCTCCACTGCACCGTTCATTTGGGGACGGTATGGAGTGGAGTTGCGATGATGCACTTTGAATCGCTCACAAAGCTCGTCCATGATCCTGTTGTTCAGGTTCTTGGCATTGTCGGTGATGATTGTCTCGGGGACTCCGTATCGGGCGATGATGTTGCGTTTGAGAAAACGTGCCACGGCATTTGCAGTGACTGAAGCAAGCGTTACGGCCTCGATCCACTTGGTGAAGTAGTCTATCGCCACCAAAATGAATTGGTGTCTGTTAGATGCTTTGGGGTTGATAGGACCGATCACGTCGATACCCCACATTGAAAAGGGCCATGGGGCTGCCATCGGACGCAACTCGTTAGGCGGTGCTTTGATCTGGTCGGCGTATACCTGGCACAAGTGGCAGTGCTTAACGTGTTTGACGCAATCGACTTCCATGGTGGACCAAAAGTAACCCAAACGCACGAGTTTCTTAGCCAGCATAAGCCCGCTCATGTGGGGTCCGCAACTCCCTTCGTGTATCTCTCCCATGAGACGTTGTGCCTCGACTTCATCAACACACCGGAGTAGTGTGGCGTCGAAAGAACGGCGATAGAGAGTTTCTCCACTTAGGAAATAATGTGCTGCGAGTCGCCGAAGTGTTTTTCGATCACAACGGTTAGCGAATGTAGGGTATTGACCGGTTTGCAAGAAATGCTTAATGTCTTCGTACCATGGCTGCTCATCGGTCGCCTCGATTGCGTCGCAGTGAACAGGGCCTTTGGCGATCTCGATCTCGAGTGGTTCGATGAGGTTTTCTTTCGTGATGCTCACCATGGATGCGAGCGTCGTGAGTGCATCTACAAATTGGTTCTTAATGCGCGGTATGTATGTGAATGAGATTTTCTCGAAGTTCTCCGCTAACTCCTTAAGATACTCGTGATATGGCACTAGCTTTTCGTCCTTCGTCTTCCATTGCCCCAGAGTCTGGAATATTGTAAGCATAGAATCTCCGAACACTTCCAGTTCCTTCACCTTGAAGTCGATCGTAGGTCAAGGATGCATGCCTCGTATTCAGCCATGTTGTTGGTGCAGGGAAAATCGACTTTTGCTGCAATCGAATAATAACGTCCGTCCAGGGATATCAGCACTGCACCGATACCAGAACCGGTGGAATTCACTGCGCCGTCGAAATACATCTTCCATGCGAATTTGTTCTCCTCACTATCCACTTGGAGGATCCATTCGTCCGGAAAATTAGAGTTGATCGGCGTATCGTTTTCGATTGGGAACTCCGCTAAGTGATCTACAATTGCCTGCCCTTTAACTGATGTGCGGTGCATATTTTCAATGTCGTACTTCGTCAGCTGACATCGCCACTTTGAAATGTTCTTCATGGAAGATGGACTATCGAGCAAGTACTTTAGGGGATCCGCTTTTGACAATAAGCGGATAGTGTGGTAGAGTGTGTATTTTCGAAATCTCTGCATAACCCACACTAGCGCGCAACATATCTTCTCAATCTCCGGGTAGTTAGACTCCCCTTCGGTAAACTTCTTGCTCAAATAATAAATGGCGTGTTCTGCACGCGTGGACTCGTCTTCCTGCCCTAACATGCATCCTAGGGATTGCCGGCGCACTGTTAAGTAAAGGATCAACGGGCGATCTGGTGTCGGCGGAACTAGCACTGGTGGCTGAGCCAAATATGCCTTGATAGTATCGAAGGCCTTCTGACATTCCTCGTCCCACTCAATTGCCGCATTTTTACAGAGCAGAAGAAAGAGTGGTTGACATTTGTCTGTCAGGTTTGCAATAAATCTTGCAATGTAATTCAGCCGTCCCAAGAAACCTCGTACTTCGCGGGCCGTCGATGGCAGACGTAGCTCCCTGATTGCCTTTACCTTGTCCGGATCAACCTCAATGCCTCGCTCATTGACTACAAATCCTAACAGTTTCCCTGACTTAGCGCCGAATGTGCACTTCGTCGGGTTGAGTCTGAGCTTGTACTTCTTGAGGCGGTCAAAAAGGCGCTTTAAATTAACCAGGTGGTCCTCTCCTTCTTTAGATTTGGCAATCATGTCGTCAACGTAGACCTCGATCTCTTTGTGCATCATGTCGTGGAATAGCGTGACCATCGCCCTCTGATATGTTGCTCTTTCATTTTTTAGGCCGAAGGGCATGACTCGGTAACAGAAAGTGCCCCACATTGTGATGAACGTCGTCTTGATCTTGTCCTCTTCGGCCATCTAAATCTGGTTGCACCCGGAGAAGCCATCCATGAAGGAGAACAACGTGTGGCATGCTGTGTTGTCGACTAAGACGTCAATGTGAGGCAGGGGGAAGTTATCTTTGGGGCTGGCTTTGCTGAGGTCTCGGTAGTCGACGCAGACTCTAACTCTTCTATCCTTCTTCTCCACAGGCACGAAATTCGCTACCCACTCAGAATAATTGCAAACCTCCAGGAATCCTGCGTTGATCTGTTTAATAATCTCCTCTTTGATGCGGAGGAGAAGGCCGGCACGTTGCCGTCGTAAGTGCTGTCGCTTGGGTGGAAACCTCTCTGTATCAAGCGGTAGGAAGTGCTTGACTATTGATGGATCTATGCCCGGCATGTCGGCGTAGGACCAAGCAAAGACCTCTTGGTAATCGGTTAGAAATTCGATCATCCTGGCTCGTTGTGTAGGGTCGAGACCCGTCCCAATTTTCAAAATGCGAGGTTCTTCTTCGGTACCCACATTGATCTCCTCTATCGGCTCCACGGAAGTGAGTTGGCGGTCCTCAAGGCGGCGCAAACTCTCTTCTATCTCGGGCACTCGACCATCCTCATCGAGTCCTTCCCAGAAGTATATGGGTCGGGACTCTTCAAGGAGTTCCTCGGATGGGTTCGAATCGACGCGTCGAAGACTCAGATTCGAGTGGAGCCTGGCGATTTAAATAAATTGTCTTAGAAATTTTAAAGTGCTACGAATAAGAGAGAGAGAAAAAGAAAGTAGACGCGAGAATTCTGAAAAATGCATGTGGGATTTTATTAATGATGAGGGCGCAATGCAATAACAAGAATCCATCTTCCGTCGTGTGGCTTATGGCTATGCCGACACGCGGGGAATATCAAAACATAGATGGCCTTACACATCGGCGATTACAGCCGAGTAACGCGGGACTGAGGTCCAATTGTTGAGTTCTTCATTTTCCCGCGCGAGGCGGATGTAAGCCCCTGGAGTAGTCTCCTCGGTGACGGCGCATATGTTTGGCAAGTCAACAGGCTCGCTGTCTGAATCCACGGAGAGACCGTCAAGAGTACCTCCGACGATGTGTGGAGGCCCAGGAAAAAAGTAGGAGAGCGGATGAACCGGGATGCCCCTGTTGATCTTCCTATAGCATGCAGCGAGACGGTGAAGGTGCTTGCCCCTACGAGATTCAATAATCTCGTGACAGGAAGGGCGAAAATCGAGTCCCCCCTATTCTTGTATTCTTCAATCCCAATGGGGCGATTGATCCCCGACCATGTGCTCCGAGTCCAGTGTCGGGGATGTAATTGTGGCACAGCAAAATCTTCCCCACCATGCGGTCAGCGCGGGTTGGACCGATCTCTCCGTAGTCCCGAATGACGGAGATGGTTTCAAATGAATGGAAGGGGAGGTTTTGATCGTCCCCGATACTGATGTAGGGGACAGCTGTCTCCTTGTAAATGGCGTGGTCCTCTTCACCCTTGACCGTGATAAGTCGATCTTCTGCGATGAATTTGATCCTTTGGTGTAGGGACGAAGGAACGGCGCCAGCCGCATGGATCCACGGTCTCCCGAGCAACAAGCTGAAAGCATTCGGAATGTCTAGGACTTGGAACGTAACAGCGAATGAGCAAGGACCCACCTCGATCACCAGGTCGATCTCTCCATTTAATTCCCTCCGCGAGCCGTCGAAGGCTCGAACCGCAGTCCTGCACGGACGGATGCGATTAAAGTCCACGTTCATCTGCTTCAGCGTGGAAACCGGGCAAACATTGAGTGCCGAGCCATTGTCGATCATGACCCGACCGATGATAAAGTTATTGCACTTGCAGACAATGTGTAGTGCCCGCAAGTGTGCCCACCCTTCGGATGGAAGTTCGTCATCCGAGAATGAAATGTTGTTGGAGAAGATTGAGCCAACGGTCTCTGCAATGAGATCTGGAGCTGTCTCCTTAGGGACCCGTGCCGCTGTCAGGACCTTCAGAAGTGCTTCACGATGTGGCTCTGAACCCAAGAGGAGGGCGAGTAGTGAAATGTGGGCTGGAGATTTGCCCATTTGTTCAACGACCTTATACTCGCTTGCCTTGATAATCTTCATGAAAGCCTCGGCCTCCTCTTCAGTCACCTTCTTTTGGGGAATAGACGAGGCTTCCGGGGCGACTCCGGGCACTGCCGAGGCTTTCTCTTTGTTTGCGGCCTTCGGATTTTCGTAGACTCGACCCGAGCGCGTCACGCCCATGACGCTAAATTGACGCTCGAGGTTCCGGACACTTTCTTCGTAGGACCACTGGACCTTGCTATCTTGATATGGCTCTCGTGCGGGGACTTCTATCACGAGTGGGGCGGGCGTGGCATCGAACTCTGCATACCCTACACCGGTTTTCGCAGGAACATATTCGATTACGAACGGGGCCGGTGCCTCCTGTCCGGTCTCGTACTCCCCTATAGCGCAAACACTGATCATGTTAATGTTAGGTCCTGAGCTTGACCCGTGATAGGGAAGAGGATTTGATTGCACGTTCGGGGGTTTGACGGCGTTGAACATGAGTTGCTTGTCATCAATCATCTGTTGGATCTTCTCCCGTAGCTTCCAACAATTGTCGGTGGTGTGACCGGGTGCGCTCTGATGGTACTCGCAGCGCCGACTCTAATCATGGATGGTTGGGTCGAAATCAGGGTTAGGTGCTATCGATAGGATCTTGTTACCCGCGAGGAGTTGCCGGTATATGTGGGAGAGCGGAGCCGGCAGGGGTGTGAACTGTTTACGCCGCGTTTGTGTTACGATGCCCTGTAGGTCCTGCAGAGCCGGGGCTCGTTGCACCGGCTGAGGAGTTCTCGAAGCCGGGGGCCTACTTTGTTGAATCGGAGGAGGAGCAGGGGCATAATTATGGGCGTATTACGGCGGGACCGGCGACGGAAAGGAAGCCGACGGGGCGGAATAGCAAACTTGCTGCGCTGGGAGTTGTTGTTGATAATGCATCGAAGGTGGGGCATACGCTTGAGTGGCCGGTGGTGCGGGCGTGTAGCTTATGGAATATTGCTGGGGGGCCTGGCGCCCTGAGTTGACAGCATTGACGGACGAGTCTTTCCCTCTCCTACTTCCCGCTGTCCCAGTGGCGACCCTCTTCGAGGACTCTCTTTCCTTTTTCTCGGCCGGACCTTCTATCTTGCCGAGCTTAATGCCGATGTCGAGCTTTTTTCCAGCGTCGATAAGGTTGGAGAATGAAGACGTGTGGGCCAACAAGTGCAAGTAGTAGGCCCCTTTAAGAGTAGAGTGGAATAATTAGATCTGCTGCGTCTCACTGATCGGAGGGACATGCTTCGCCGCTCTAGCCCGCCACTTCACTGCATAGGCCTCGAAGCCTTTGTCCTCGGTCATCTCCATCGTGCTGAGCTCCAGCAGAGTCGGGGGCGTCTCCGCACAGTACCTGTACTGGTCGATGAATTTGCTTGAGAGGTCCGCCCAGGTGGAATAATTAGATCTGCTGTGTCTCACTGATCGGAGGGACATGCTTCGCCGCTCTAGCCCGCCACTTCACTGCATAGGCCTCGAAGCCTTTGTACTCGGTCATCTCCATCGTGCTGAGCTCCAGCAGAGTCGGGGGCATCTCCGCACAGTACCTGTACTGGTCGATGAATTTGCTTGAGAGGTCCGCCCACGTGGGGATATCCGCAGCTTTCAGTGACATGTACCAATCAAGAGCTGCTCCTGCCAAACTATCCTGGAACGTATGGATGACGAGCTCTTCGTAGTCCTAGTACTACAACATTTTTCCCCGGTAGTGACGGAGATGGTGACGAGGGTCGGTCGTGCCGTAGTACCTCTGGAATTAGGCACCTTAATCTTTGGGGTAGCTGCATACCTGGGAAAAGACTCCAATCGCCGTCGCCGGCATCGAGGCGGGAGCCGCCTGATTGTAGGGCTCGGATATTCTCTTCCAACTTCATCAATCTATGTTCCTGTTCAGTCCCCGTTTCCGGGAGAAAATTTGTGGGTGGAGCTCTAGGGGCCACGTGGTTTGGCGTGCCCGGTTCAGAGTAAGCTATATTTATGGGAGGTGGAGCTTGGTAAGAAAGGCTGATATGGGGTTGTGGAGCTTGGTACGGGGGAGGTTCAGCAGTGTGAGCAGGAGCCTGGGCAGTTGTAGGCAGGAATATGATCGGCGGTGGGACAGCGGAAGTCGGAGCTGGGACCGACGCAGAGACTGGAACTGGGACTGACGTGGAGATCGGTGGAGGTACGAGCATAGGTGGTTCCAACATTGTCGCTGAAGGGACAAGAGTGACCGCTGGGAGATTAGCCAGGTGCGAGAAAGAAGGTGGTGCTGGAAGATTATTAACCGGATGGGCCGCCGGCGTGTCCACTATCGTTGGGGCAAACGTATCTCCATTATCAGGAATCAAAGTCGGCTGGGCCCATGGGCTTGGATCGACCGCTGGCCCGTACCCAAGAGGTGGGGTGAAGCTCGAAGAAGCACGATTTGGGCCTTTGAGCAAGGCCATGAGCTCGGCCATATTCGTAGCCATGGTGGCAGCCAATTGATTGACCGTGTTCTCGAGTACTGCAATACTTGCACGATCATCGGCTGCAGAAGATGGCTGCCCTCTAGAATATGCCGGGTGTGGGCCCGAAGATGCAGGTGGCGAAAGATGAGTCGGGGAAGCTCCCCGATGTGCTGGTGGCACGCCTACATGGGACACGTGTGGTGGTGGCGCATGCATAATCGGTGCTTGAGAATGAATTGGAGTGAGAGGCGTATCCTCCTCAAAGATAGCTAGTTGATTTTCCTCTGCCATTCTTTGCTGGAAACGAGTGGGATATCGGTGAGGTGCCGCCAGTTGTTAACAGTTGGATTCCATAAGTGCGTGAGTAAAAATTCTCTTTAAAATTGATAAAGCATTGAATAAAAGAGGGAATGCATGAAATGCATGAATTTTGAAAACTAATGCTGTCATTTGCATTGATTCCGAACGATCCAAAATATAATGCAATTTTTTAAAAGAAATAGTCCTAAATCGATCTTTCATCGCGCCCGGGGACCAAGCAACCATCGCCATGGAAAGCCCTAGTTCGAGGGTCTGGCGGGAGTGTCTATCCTAGGGTGTATATGGACCCCCGCGGGCCCTTGTCCTGGACCTCTCCAAAGCGGCGTTTACTCGTGTCAATTCCTGATCGCGCCTCTATAGCTCTGCACGGGTCTGGGCGAGCTCTCTCTGTAGTTGGCGCTGATCAACAAGCTGCTTGTCCTTCTCTACGACTTCTCGACGAAGATGATCTCTTTCGGCTCTGATATGAGTGAGCTCGGCTTGGATGGCCATATTTGGAGTAGGAGTTGCGCCGGGTGACCCGCCATCTTCGACTCGTGGAGAGTTGACGAGATCCTCGTGTGCTGCTGGACCCCATCGGTAGAAGAGAATGATGTATTCTTCTGTAGCTTGGAAATCCCGCTCATCAAGGGTCGGATGCTCGAGGAAGTATGAACGCTCGGTAATCACAATTCGACGTTACTTTGGCGATCTACGGGTGTCTGATCCTCCCGCCAAGTATGTTCAAATCTAGTTTGCGATGTATCCTCGGGGACCTTCTGTAAGCCACCGAGCTGCCTCACTACTCGAGCTGGAAAATAAGTGGTGGACCCTGCATGACTCATGAGTGGGACTCCATAAAAATTAGGACACCTAAGGGCCATGGGTCCGGGTGGCATCCACGCGGCACGCCATTTGAAGCCTCTAGATACTATTTCACGAAAAATTTTGATTCACTCAGAGACCTTGCGTTCTTCCACCCGCAGGAGTGGTAGCAATCAAGAAATAATTGACTCCGGACCATTAAAATACATAATCGAGCGCACCAGACGCAGAGGGTTTGCGTGACTTTGCAGCCAAATTTGTAAAAGCATAGGGGATCCTCTTATCCTTCGGTCGCATGTTCTCAAGACGCGGTCGAGGGACCGGATGGTTTCAGCCACGAGGGCTACCTCATAACCACGCCCTCCGACCACTTGGAGGACAACGCTGGCCAAGGCCGCATCGATGAGACTATGCGAGTGAGGGAATAAGAGGGTCCCAAAGATTAGCAATAGAACAGCATGACATAAATCATTTCGAAGAAAATCCCCCTGGACCCTATGCGCTCGGGACTCAATAAAAAAGAGGAGTTTCTCGATTGCAATCTCCGTGCCGCCAGAGTATGCGAGTTCAGCATTCAAACGAGTCGTGGGAACCCCGAGTAGGCGTGAGACTAGGGTTGATCGGGCGGTGTGGAAGTTGGGTTCTATAATGTCGTGGACAACTGCGGTTTGACCGATGAGTGTCTGGTACTCCTCGATGGTTGGCGTGAGCTCGGTACCCTGTATGTCGAAGACGGCGCGACTTAGGTTCCAGAATGTGATGGCGGCTTCGAGGAAATTCCAATCAACTTGCCGAGTAGCTAGCAAAGGGATATCTCCTACGAACGCAGAGATGTAACGGCGGTCGACTGGGCGTAATGCTCTCCATATACGGGTAATTTCCTCGAACGGTGGTGTGACTCTGTCGAGGCGCAGGCAGAAGATCGGGTGTGACATCCCTTACCAAGATGAAAGGAAGATCGACTTAAGACTAGTCAATACAAATGACACCCTAATTTTGAAATTGGATGATGCATGCATGCAGAAAATAAAAATGCCAACGGCTTAATGAATAGTATACATCGCACATCTCTCTCAAGAACAGAAAAAATTCAAATTGGGGCGCAGGCCGACTCAAGGACTGTTGTTGGGGTCGGGTTGGAGGATGGCGTGGAGCTCCTGCAGAATGTATGGTTTTAGTACTACAGGGACCGTGCTACGTAAGGATGGGGGCTCCCGACTCAAGGGTGTCAATTCCTTGAAATCGAGCGGGGATCTTTGGGGGTTTAATCGACGGTCCAACCATGCGACATACTCTTACTCGGAACCCCTATCTAACTTGTGTTTCCTAAAATCAGTCGTGGGACGCGACCCGTAGGTACCTGAAGCTAGTATGATATGCAATGGGCATGCGAGAAATAAAGGTGTGTAAAGTAGATAAGCGGGAAATTGCAAAAAGCGATAAATAAACAAGCAAACAGAGCAGGCGGGATCGAGCCCGAACCCTCTAAGTGTCCCTAGTGGAGTCGACAAGCTGTACGCACCCGAATTTTAATCTCGTCGGGGTACGCATGCGCGCGCCTAAATGCAACGCGGCTTGGGGGTGTCCACCTTCCCGGGGACGCGCGACGGACGCACGTGAAAAGGAGTCGCCACTTGCCATTTTAAGACCCGAAGGTCGAGGGCCGGCAAGTTACCCGGGTCTAGGGGTACGGGGTACACCTAAAATGTTAAGGCAATGGTCTGTACGGAACCGAAAATTTCGAATTCGGGAGTTCTATTACGTGTGGGCCTATATCCCACATGCCCTTTCGGTACTCTAGCTTGTCTAGGCTTGCCATTTTAATTTAATTACCGCTTAATTAAGTTCCGCTCATCTTATGCGTTTTAACACCGTAAATTCGAATAAACACTCTGACTGTCCACTCTCCGATCGGGATTTTACATGAATATATGTATAAGATAAAACCTTACATTATTCTCTCAAATAAATAAAAGACAAGCTACAATGACTAAATCCCGGTCGGTTTGCATTCGGCCATGATTTCACTCATGCTCACCGTATAGTTTTGGAAAAGACCGAAAATTAATTTAAATGGGCACTCGGTGTATTTGGACCCCGTGATCGACGGTTATGGGCGTTGGATCCAGTGTGAATCGAGTCCTAAGGGATCAGGCTCGATCCGCATAACAATTAAGTGCAAAAGATGTAACAAGCAATCTCAAATAAACAAACAATATGGTTTTGTTATCGCCGAATTTACGTGAATTAACTGATTATTAACCGAGATATCTTGGCATACAAATCCTACCTTAAAATAAACAAAAGGTGTGATGGATAGGGTATGTAGCATTCGACATTATTTTAACGGACCCGACAGACGTGATGTCCATAATCAAGTCTCGAATGTGTGAGTTGTTTTTAGATTATTCTGTATCGTGACAATATGGCTTTTACAGATTAAGAGTATTTTCACCTAAAACCCAAAACCTAACCCTCTATTTGACTATTGCCCATGTTTGATTTAAGCCGAGTTTGAGATTAATCTGTTTTTCCATGTTTTAACCCGTTCTAAACACAAACCTATACTAGAGTGACGGCAGGACAAGAACCGATAGTCATCCCCCTTGAATCGAAAAATATGTGTGTGTATATAAAAAAAATCAAGATCACGTAGCACGTATCTCAATGCTTTTGAAATTGTGAATTTAAAAAGGGAGTGACTAACAGTTCTTGAACTGTCAACGCGATTACAGATTATTAATCGGTTCGTACAATTCATTTAAAAGAGTCAAGTGATTTAATTTAGCCGAATTTAACATCCCAATTATCCCGTACGTAGAGGTTAATTAGAAATTTATCGAATGCTTTAATCTACGGATTTTGGGTCGTCGAGATAGCCATTAATTGACCGCCCGATGAACTCTAATTTCCGACATGGTCACATTGTATACATATAATTACAAAAAAAATATTTAAATGGGGCACTACATTGCCGGTGAATGATCCAAGTAGGAAAGGAACGGATATTTTTAGAAAATGTCCAGGGGACTGAATTGAACGATTTTAAAAGAGCTGGGCTGATTTGAAAATTCTGAAAAAAAAATTAGGGATTGATTTGAAAATTTTGAAGATATTGGGGTCTGATTTGAAAATTCTAAAAAATTTGGGGACTATGTAAAAATTACTGAAAATTTCCTAGGACTTATTTGAAATGAATTTGAAAATCTGGACTGATCTGAAAACAAAAAAGGCCCCGGGACTAAACTGAAACAACTCTAAAAGTCCTTTGGGATGCTTGAAAAATTCTGGGAATTCCAGGGCTGATTGGAAAATAGTAAAATGACTGGGACTTGATTGAAAAGAATTTTTGAAATTCGGGGCAGATCTGAAAAAGGTGAAAAATGGTCCCGGGACTAAACTGAAACAATTTGAAAAGTTCCTTGGGATTCTTGGAAAAATTATGAAAAATCCAAGGACTGATTGGAAAATAGTAAAATGGCCGGGACTTGATTGAAAATAATTTTGAAATTCGGGGTAGATCTTAAAAAAATAAAATACGTCCTCTGGACTGAAATGTGACAAAACAAAAAGTTCGTAAAATCGAGTTCGGGACAAATCTGATCACCCACGCGACCCAAAAACACTCATTTCACATTATATCCATCAAACAAGCATTAATATTCAGGAAAAGAGCCCTAATCATGCCACTAAGTCGAGAATTTACCTAGTCCGGAAAGTTGAGGGGCTTCTCTGTAAAAATAAAAAAAATCGCGCGGACGAATCGTGTTAGATCAGATCGGATCGGATTGGCCCGCCCGAAGGAGAAACTGCTCGGAAGAGAAGCTGGGTCGGACTGGAGCATATTGGGCCTGTTTGGGCCGAACCTGCTAAGAAGGAGAAATGGGCCGAGGCCCGTTAACCGGCGGTCGGTCGGGATGGCCGGGAACGGCGGCGATGAAGCTGCGAGCGGCGGTTCTCGCCTCTGGACGCCGCAGTAAGGGCCGGAATGGACGTCGGTAACGGTTTTGGACACCGCCGACGCTTCGCCGTGGTCGATCTGGGCCTCACCGGAGTTAAAATCATCGGGATCGGGGGAGTTTTTTCGGGAGTTCTCCGATCTCAAAATTCCCCGAAATGAGAGCCAATTTTTCGATTTCTCTCACTGGGCTGTGTTCGTTCCGATCCCAATTGCTTTTCTGTCCATTTAATTGCAATTTTTTCCCCTTTTTTGTTAAGATTTCGGTCGATTTTGGAGAAAATTGCAGAAACCGCGATTTTGGGGGTTCTGGGCTGGCGGGGATCGCGGGCAGCCGGCGAGCGCTGCCCGGCCCTGCCCGAACCCTTTTTTTTTTTTTTTTTATAAATTAGGGCCGGCGGGTCACGGGCAGCCGATCAACGCTGCCCGGCCCTACCCGAAATTTATTTATTTATTTATTATTATTATTATTAATTAATTAATTTTTTTAAGAAAAGGTGATAAATTGAGAAATGACAATTTTACCCCCTGGAGCCGATGGACCGAAATTGGGTGCTGACAATGCTCTTTGCACTCCATTAAGTCACTTGAGAGCACAATTTTTCCTCTATATAATGTTCCCAAAGATCTCTTTATTCCATTTATTGATTTTCTCCTTGAAACCAGCCAAAGACTCGGGAAATCGTGATTTGTTGTCCCATGTCGTCTCCAGAACTCGTTAAAGTTCGAGTGTGAACGCCAGGCATCGATGTAGTGGAATGGCCAGATTCCACATCATCTCCCCTGGTTGCCCTGTAAATACAGCCGCAGCGGGTGGTGGTCCGACTTTACACGTGGTAATACATGTAACCGGCTCCGGAAAGAGAATACGCCACTCCGTATTGCAGACAGCGCGATCCAGTCTCTTGAGAACCCGGTCGTAGCCCTGGAAGAGAGGACCCCTCCACGTGAATTGCACCCCTGTGCTTCCCAAATCCAAAAGTCCCGCGTGGTTTAGCGCTTCTCAGAAACTTATGGTCAGGTTTGGATCGAATGGAGCTCCTCCCATCTTTTCGGTTGCCTCAAGAATTTCATTGAAATCACTTATAACCATCCACGGCCCTTGGATGTGGGAAGATAGATCTTGAAGCAGTTGCCATAAGTCTCTGTGGGTCGATTCGGTCGGGTTTGCATAGACCACGGTGAGTGCCCATGTGCGTCCATCCTGCTGCACTTGAGCATGGAAGGCTTGAGTGTGGCATTCAAGGATAGAGACTCGTAATTTGGATGCTTTCCACCACAACCATATACCTCCAAAAAATCCCTGGGCTTCTAACTATTCACTCCTGAACTCCGAGAATTTGCGGCAGACCTTATCAGCCTTCGTTGCACTAACCCGAGGTTCAGCGAGCATGACCATTATCTGTTTTTCCACTCTGATATACTCCTTCATAGACCGAACAAATTTTGGTCCACCAGCCCCTCTACAATTCCAAAATAAAAAACACATAAAATTATTTTGAAAAGAGGATGGAATACAATAGTGTTACCGGCTGAACGATTCGACAATCTGCTTTCGAGAGTGGCAAGGCATCTCCTCCTCCATCTCTTAGTTGCATCAGAGCAACAGCCCCTGAGTCCTGCATTTCCCCTACGGTGGAAGCCTCCATCAATACGAGCGAGTTAGACTCTTGATGTGTAGAATCCTCGACACTCGGTTTTTTATCCACTGGAATAATGTCTGAGGTTCTCGTAGGATCGAGGGCACGACTAGGTTTGGATGGTATTTGCTTCATCTCCTTAGCAACCCTCGCTGCTTGGGGAGTTTTCTGTGCATTATTATTGGGCTTTGGGGCGGGATCCTGTCTGTGGCCCACCGGTGACTAGGTCACAATAGTCTATTTATGTCTTAGTTTAGATTGTCATTAGTAAGGAATTATATCTTTGGTGGTTTCCTTTAGTTTATTTTTACTTAATTAGAAGACGACCTAATCTAATCAAAATAGGATATCCTAAGCTTGGCCTATTTAAGCTAGAAGGTCGATTCCTAAGCTCTCTTCGGATAACATCACAAACCTATATTTTTATTTACTTTTATGTATTTTACTTTCTCTTGCATTTTCTCTATACTTTACATTTCGCTCTTCAATTCCTGCACTTCTTAACACACTTAGGATCTTGGAACCCACCGAGCCTCTCGGTTTATCCATCTACCTCTGTCTAAGCTTCCGGGCGAGGATCAAGTTCCAGCCGCGGCTTGGCTTCCGGGCCTTGGCATGTGCTTCTCTCGACTTTGCGGGGCCGGATCCCTACCACACGAGCCTTTCGGGATTTGTGGTGGCCGAGCTACTTGGACTGGCTTTTGGGTTAGTTCTATCATTGTGGGCTAAAACGACACACCTGTTGGGAAGATCAAAACGGTCATACCCTCGTGGCTGTGACATGGTCTGACCTATTATGATTCACGCGTTCATCGTCATTTATATCATCGAGGAAACCCAACTGCTGGTTAGACTTGCAGATTTCCGGTACCGTGGAACTCTACATTTTTCTCCGGTGAGGATAACTGGTGGTCGCACCATCTCTTCACCTTGCAACTGGCAAACATCAACCTACCATATGTCAACTGAATAGAGGTTATGCTACTTTTGATGGAACACTATTCAATGTGACCCATCAAACAATAATATAAAGTTGTTAATATGGTGGCACACAATAAACAAAGGCCATGTTTACTTTTGGAGAATTCTTTATTTTTTTAAAATAGAAAAACTGCAAAGAATGCGCCTACTTATATTGAATGGAATTAATTTTCCAAAGAAAATTTTCTTCTCCATTATTCTAAATTGTACATAAATTAGTTAAGCTTTGTTTTTAGTTCTCCAATTTTTCATTTGTCAATCTCTTTTTATATAATCTTTTTATGGTGATTACTCCAATTATTCTCATATTAAAGAATCTTCTAACTTAACATTAGTAAACATATTCTTATATTTTTTTATGGAGAAATAAATTTGGAAAAGGAAAAGAAAAATAGAGATGAAAAGTGAAAATTAATTTTTTGAAAGTAAACAGGTCCAAAGTTTTCCTAATGGTGATATTTTGATGCTTTCTTTTTCTTCTTTTTGGTAAGAGACACGGTTTTCATTTTCCTCTTGCTTATTTGTCTTTCCCTTTGCTAAATGGGGTGTTTGCTCGACTAATTTCCGGGTCTCGTGAACCCTTGCGTGTTTTCATTTTCCTCTGGCTTATTTGTCTTTCCCTTTGCTAAATGGGGTGTTTGCTCGACTAATTTCCGGGTCTCGTAAACCCTTGCGAGTCCGAAATGGGTAATTTGGGCCAATTAACCAAGTAAGTGGTCTCAAGAGGTTTTGAATATGAGATTGAGTGGTTATTTTCCCTAAATAAGTAGGCAAAAAATTGACTTTTTTTTTGGTTAGAAATAAAGTACTTGATTTTTTTTTTCTGTTAGAAATAAAATACTTGATTTGAAGTGGTCTCTTCTGGTGCCAATTCTTTATGCCAAAAATACCCGCCTTTCCTCCGTCTCTGTCCCAATCATTCTCATTCACTGTTGCGTTCTGTTCAAAATTCCCCCCTACGAAAATTCTCGTCCACCAGATTTGAGCAACACTTGTCCACCTCCTCCTTCTCCCATGCCGAAATTCCGTCGAAACCATCCTCTCCCCCCATCGGTCCTTTCTTCTATTCTCGTCCCTTTCTGCCCTCTCTTCCTCCTCTGATTTCTGTCATTTCTCTCTCTGTGTGTGTATTTGGGTCATCATCGCCGGCAGAGCTGATGTTAATGATGTTGTCTGCCGGGTCGTTGCTTTGAATCCCTCATAAGCTTCGGCCCTTTCAGACTATCCATAGCTTTCCAAAGTCAAATCTTATGCCCCCTCTTAATTGTTTTCTCAAATTCTTCGCGTTTGAATTTCTGGGTCATCGGTCTTGATCTTGAAAAAAAAAAAACAAGGTGTTTACTTCATTATTTTAATCGAAATAGAGCAGGACAAATTTTTTTTGTTGGGCCACGATTTGGACCCAATAAAGGTAAAGTTTTTCCTATCAAGGGAGAATTTTTATTGCTGTCTCGTTGGTGGGTCTGTCCCAACACTGCATTTCTTTGAATGATATTGAAGTCGTCGTCTCACTTTTGGTTAGTCATTCAAACGGGTACCCCGGATTCCTCTGGGTATAAAGTTGCTTCCTTATTTGATCAGAATCCCATTGTCTACTCGACTCATTTATTTGGCTCTTGTTCACATTAGGATGATCATGACAAACCCAAAATCTTGCTCTTCCATCTCCCAGTGAAAGAGTCACTTCTGGGTTTTTTTCACCTGTCCCGGGATTGATTTCGGGGTACGTTTTCGATATTTTCCTGTCCCTTTGAAAAGCAGAAATTGAAAATGGATTTGGAGAAACCTGTGAATGTGATTGATGGGGTTAAGAGACTGGAGAAGCAGAGCAGTGATTTGGCCAAGGGGAAGGGCAACTCCGGAAGCCTCAGCAGCAAGGACTTGTACGTTAGAGCTGATAAGTTTGACATCAAGAGCCTCGACATTCAGCTCGAGAAGCACCTCAGTCGGGTTTGGTCCCGAAGCGTCGAGAACCAGAAGCCGACCGAGGAGTGGGAGATTGATCTTTCAAAGCTTAACTTGAGATATGCTGTTGCTACTGGAACGTATGGAATTGTCTACAGGGGAACCTACGGGGACCAAGATGTTGCAGGTAATCAGTTCACCGCTGTTCTCCTTGCAGCAATTAATATTAGATAGCTACGCTGATTTAGATATTTTTCTTGATGAATTTTGGGTTTCGCGTTTGCTGTTGACCCCACAATTCGTTACTGAATGGCATTGATGCGGAACCAGAATTTTAGATTGGAGAGTAAGGGAGGAACCAGTGGGAATGTTAGGGTGAGTCTTACGGTAATTTGCTGGAGATAAATAAAACGAGCCGGTAGAAGTAATTACTCGAAAATTTCTCCAAATGTTGCACAGAATCTCCTGTGGGATGATTGAATTCGGTGGTCACGTGATCAAGTTGAACCCCCAACCGCACTATTACGATATTGTTTAGCCTTTTGAATGATGTACGGGTCTCCCTATTTGTCCATTCATTTTGAAGTAAGGTGCATGTCGGGTTCCCGGGGAGAATTGTTCGCCGGAAAATTCTGTTTGAATTCTTTGTTATGTCGGGACCTTGCTTCAGACAAGAGGAAGTTATTTATATGGCTCTATCCAAAGCAAACTAGTACTCTTATAGATTTTAATATAAGTTTCTTTACCAGTTTGATGTAGTGTTTATGTTAGAAAAATACCGAATCATGTATTCATTCACTTTCTTACTGCACTTATCATTTTGACATTATAGTGAAGTTGTTAGACTGGGGAGAGGATGGTGTCACAACAGCTGCCGAAAGTGCTGCCTTACGGGCATCATTTCGGCAAGAAGTTGCTGTCTGGCACAAGCTTGACCACCCTAATGTTACCAAAGTATAATCTCAGCTCTCTTTACCTTTTTTTAACATTCATTCATAACGTGACAATATAAGTTTGTTCTCAATTTTCTTTTAGGCTATTGCTATTAGCTTTCTAAGGGCTTGCAAGGCCTGCTTTATTTTAATGACTCATGCTTTAAAGAATCGGTAGTTTTAAAGTTCTATCGTTCTTTGATGCAGTTTATTGGTGCTTCAATGGGAACATTGAATCTCAAAGTTCCTGAGACAAATTCACTCAGGGATGCGCATGGTAACATTCCAGCAAGAGCTTGCTGTGTTGTTGTGGAATTTGTTCCTGGTGGGAACCTGAAGAACTATCTGTACAGAAATAGGCGTAAGAAGCTTCCATTCAAGACCGTTATAAAGCTTGCTCTAGATCTTGCCAGAGGGTGAGCTCCAATTTGATGCATTTTCTACTATTTATAATCTTTTTCTTTTTATGTATAATTCTATTAAAGAAAATCATACACATTTCAATGTGCAGTTTGAGCTATCTACACTCGAAGAGGATTGTTCATCGGGATGTGAAGGCAGAAAACATGCTCTTAGATACTAAACAAACCCTGAAAATTGCTGATTTCGGGGTGGCAAGAGTGGAAGCCCAGAACCCAAGGGACATGACTGGTGAAACTGGGACCCTTGGATACATGGCTCCTGAGGTACCTATGCTTTCTTACAGTAACACCTCGTTTCTGTCTTACCGACAACTTAATCCATCACTGTACTTTGCAATTTGCTGAACTGAGAGGAGGAACACAAAGAAAAAAGGGCAAACAAGGTTTGGCAAGTTGCATCAATATTCTGTTCTTGGTAACACGAGTTTCCTACTAATGAAGCATTTCTGTAATTAACTTGAATTATCTAATCATAACGGTTATGTTCGTTAGCACCTCTCTGTCGGTTATGTAAACCATATTCTAGTAATTACAACGAGTCTCTTTTTTATAGAATACTATGTTTATGCGATCTCATCAAACCCATAAAAAAAGGTGTTTCCATGCTCGTTCATAAACGTTATGAGGTGTCTCCTGTAGGTTCTTGTTGGGAAGCCTTACAACAGAAGCTGTGACGTGTATAGCTTTGGGATATGCTTGTGGGAAATATACTGCTGTGCTATGCCGTACCCAGATCTAAGTTTTGCTGATGTGTCATCTGCTGTTGTTCGACAGGTCAGTGCACTCATTTCCTCCTCATCAAACATTTTACTTGATGGCATTTTTTTAAAACTGAAAAATGTAGCTTTAGAAGTTGGATCCTACCAGCCCGTTGGACCGTTCAAATAGGTATTGAATTCCCGGTTGGCTTGTTCATTTAAAGACCTGATTTGAAAATGGCCCATTGCATTGGCTGGTTCCTTCTTAAAACTATTATTCCCACCATTTCCTGTGCTGTTCGACCTCTCCAACTCGTGCCTGACCTCATGCACGATCTTCCTTTCGGGAAGCGAGGATTAGGAAATCCTTTTGATTGCAGCTTTCTCTAGACCTCCAGGAAAGGCATGAAAAAAAAAGAAAAAAAAGGCTTGAATGGTCCGATCCCTCATCACCCCAGAATAAAAGGGGCAATCTCGTAGTTCTTGGTCTGTGAAGATATGTTGTTAGGTGCTCCATTTTATTTGTCCATTCATTTTACTTGTTTTTCTTGGACAGAACTTGCGGCCAGAGATTCCCCGATGCTGTCCCAGCTCCCTGGCCCAAGTCATGCGCAAATGCTGGGATGCAAAACCGGAGAAACGGCCCGAGATGGAAGATGTGGTTAAGATGTTGGAAGCCATCGATACTAGCAAAGGAGGCGGGATGATTCCTGAGGACCAGATTTCTGGGTGCTTCTGCTTCGGCCCTGCTCGTGGCCCGTGATATTTGAATGCGAGCCAGTTCGAGCCTTTACTCAGAAAGGAGTTGTCCTTTCCATTTTATCTTCTGATTTGTTTATGGAGAGGTTGTTAGGGAGGGAGTATTGACTTAAAGAATGTATGACCTTGATATATGATTCAACTTTTTTTTTTATATGTATTCTTACTTGCAAAGCTCTTTTTTCTACTATGGTGTGCGCGTTGGTCACAGTAGAGGTTCTGCAACTAAAACGAGCCGAATTCATTAAAGCAGCAGGAAGAAGAAGAATGTATATTGCACCTTTGTTTGCAATAAACTTCCTCTTCATGATCTTGAAGACGTGGGAATTACGTGCACGTTGTAGACGTTGCATGTCAGTGGAGTTTGCACCTTCTTGTTTGAAGTCGGTCTTGGCTTTTGCCTTCCTATTCTTCTCCTTGTGTACGGCTCCATTCTTCGGAGAAGAGGGGTTAGCAGTCTAGTCAGATGAATCGTATCTACAATGCCAGGGGTCACCTCAGAATTTTAGCTGCAGCTCGAGAGAGTAGCAGGCTGGACGCATCACGTTGAGATGGATGGAGCCGCCTCTGCTGCAGTAGGTTTCCGGCTGTCGGCGTTCTGGAATCATATAGCAGCAGCCTTTGCAGTAGGTTCAGATTTGCCCATCTCCTACGTGCGGGGACCGTATCTGGGAAAAACAGCCATGGCAGAGCAAGGAAAGTGTCCCCGTGTATGGCAGACCAAATATAAGAAGGTAGGACTTCCAAATCCTAAGTTAGGAAAGATTTGTTCCTAAGTGGGTCAATTCCGCTTAAATTGAATTAGTTGGGAATTGTACCTTACAATTCCCGAAAAAAAAAATTCTATTTACATTCTTATAGTCTCATAAAAAGAAAATGCAATCTCTATTTTTAATAAATATACATGTTACCTTAATATTGCTAATGTGACAAATTATTTGACACCGTGTATGTACCCGGACATGGGCTTTTTTAAATATTTTTTACGTTAGAAAAAAGATAAAATAATCTTTAAACTAGGATAAATACACTCAACACCGTTGAAATTTTGCCCAATGATGTTCTACTTCGATCTTGACTAAAATAGACATCTCATTCCATTCTTAATAGATAAATTGATATTCCATCCCATTGACCATATTAACCTAACCTAATTGAAAAAAATAAATCTTTTGATCCTTAATATTTAGCTTATTTTTCAATTTTATCCTAATTTACCTTTTTGTTCAATATTGTCTTCAAGATTAACATAATTAATGCACGCTTGGTCTTAATGTAAACATCGTTCAATCTATTGACATGCAAATCTTTAATGAATAAAATATTTTATTAAAATTTAAAAAAATTAAAAGAAAAGAATAAAAGAAAAAAAAAACTCTAGTAGATACTCTGTTCAAGATCATCGATGACCATTAATATTTTCGATTACCCATGGTGGGAGTATTTACAATCGGCAAAGCTCCACCTGTAACATCGATATCTTAAATTAGGACATCTAAAATCTCAGTATTGATGATGGAGGCTTTGTCGGCGACCACACCACCACTCAAGGTTATAAATAGTGGAAATGGTCGTTCGTAACTTGGTGGGAGTGTTGGCAACATTCACTATGAAACATGAGTGTTTGGTAGTGGGTATGATCTCTCAATATCAAATGTAGCAGATCATGATATTGATATTGAGGAGTGAATGTCTTGCCATCAGACACCCTTGCTTTATAAGGTTCAGAGATTCAATGGTTGTTGACGAGTTGCTCTCTTTTCTTTTTTATTACAAAATATTTTTATTTATTCTTAAAAATATTGCACATTAATAAGTTTATTGAAAATCCAAATAGTAAGACCAAGTGACTACACTGTTTAATGTTAAAGGTAATAATAATTCAAAAGAAAAAAGAAAATGAATGAAAGTGAAAAGTAAATAAAGGTTGGTGGTCAAAAAATTTTATCTTATCAAGCCAACAAGGTCAATATCGTAATTGACAAAAAAAAATAGGGTAGAGTGTTTATTTTGATTATGAATTGGATGGAGTGTCATTATGCAAAATTTTAAGAGATGAAAGTGTATTTCACTCTTTAAATTAAGGAAAAAAAACTATCGGCGGAGGCCCTCTTGGGTTTTTTAGGACTTAGATATATGTTTAACATAATAATGTAACTGTAAATTATATGAAAAAGCCAAGTTTGATCAAAATTTTCAGTTTTGACTTCTTTTTTATAACAAAACATTATCAATTTCTATTTTGTTTCAGAAATGACATGTGGTCTAGCTCCATTAGAAGTTTTAACGCGGACTTAATGGATAACTCCTTGCGTTGCCCACCTCAAAAATTTCAGAAAAAAATAATATCAAGAAATATTCAAAAGATTACAAAATAAAAAATTTTAAAAACTAAAGAAAAATTCTAAAAAAATTTACAAAATTAAAGAAAAAATTCAGAAACAAAAAGAGAAAATTTTCTACAATGATTTAAAATTCGAAAAAAATGTAAAAATGATTTAAATAAATGTTTAAGCATATAGTTAATGCCGATCTCCCCTGAGCCGAGGTGGACCTGTTGCAGGATGCGGAGCTCGTGGGGGTGGCCGCTTCCAAAGCGTCGATATCAATCTATCCCAACTGAGGAATTGCAGGTCTGCCGGTCGAGTAGTCAAAGCAACTGTTCGCTCCTCCCTCAAGAGATCATATATGAGATATTACTGAGGCTCCCGGTGCAGTCGTTATGCCGATTCAGGTGCGTCTCCCCTCTGGGGCGTTCCATCATCTCTGATCCTCACTTCATCTCCTCCCACTTTGCTGGCTCCACTACTAGCCTGAAAATGCTGATATCTGTGAGAGCTCGACAAGGCCGGGGAGAGAGTTTTCTTCTCCGCTGACTATCCAAAAAACTAGGAGGACCTGTGCCAGGTTGCGCGATATTATGGCCGAATTACTACCACGGGTTCGGCGTACTATATATATTTCACGGTCTGTAGGTGGCTTGATCTGCATTGGAGGGAATCAGAATTGGTAACCCTAGCACTGGAGAGTGTATTACACTTCCAGCACCTCCGGACTATTTTAGCTTCTCTTTTTTAGGGTACAATCCCGTTGATAAGAAGCACAAGATTCTGAAATATAACTGTATGGAAAGCAGGCTAGACATTATAACTCTCAGCGAGGAGAAGGATAATTCTCAGTCTTGACGTTGATCAATTTCAAGGTGATAGTTTGTGTATTGAGGGGGGTCCTGTATTTTGTTCATGATTATGATGAGGAGGACTATTTTGTGGCATCCGATGTTAGGTCGGAGAATTTCCAGGCACCCTTGCCTGCAGAATGCAGATATGATAGTTATGTGGATTTGATGGAAGTCGGTGGCCGTGTTGCTTTAGTCGACTACAACACGACCGTGGAGGAGGGTTTTGATGGGGAAATTAGAGTTTGGATATTGAAGGATCTCTATGAGCAAGTTTGGAGCAGCAAAGTGGACATCCCGTCTCTTCTCTTGGATCATGAGACTCTTCTGTAAAGCCACGTTCTATTGGCGTCACTCACACAGGTGAATTGGTGTTTGCACAGTCGCTATAAACGGAACTGTTCCACTGTTATTTATACCACGTGGAAGATGCTACTTTGAGGAATATGAGGATTATATGAAAGTGTTATTGCACTGACTCGTAAATATGAAGGTCGTGTGACGGTTTGTTCTCATGTGGAAAGTCTACGATCTCTTGGAGACCTTCGTATCGTGTAGGTCAGTTTAGAAGCTTGGAGGTCTGGAGCAGATGAAAAAGAAGGGGAACGGACGACAACCTTCTTTGAATATGAAAAGTGAAGGCAGGAGCTCATGGGAATAATTGAGAGTGGTGCAGACGCTCTTCTGGGGACTGGGATATGAAATGGTTTGTTCTCAAGTATGCTTGTTCTTTCAGCTTCTTGATTTGTTCCTTTATTGATCTCCACTCTTTGTTGCAAGACAGATTTCTGTAAACGGATATTATCGAATGGCTTGACATTCCAAAGACAAATGAATGTTTTTTGGTGCATATTTTGATTTTATATTACGTATATGTATGTATGTATGTTAATCAAAACTAAAAGGAAATTACATCAAGCAAAAGCAGGGTAAGGTAGCTCCAACGGTGTTGTTGAAGAGCAGCGAAGCTAGGTTTATTAATTTGCTTGATGTTATGTTCTTAGTAGTAACGTTCCAAGATATCCAGAGCTAGGTCAGTTATTTAATTCGACAGGTCCAGTTCTTCTAATTACACATTAGCCTTGTTTGGATTGCAAGGTATGGAGGGTTATGTTGTTATCGTAATCTGCAATCCAAACATGCTATTAATGTCTATGTTTAATATTTTAATTTTTATTAGATTTCTAGATTTAAATGAGAAATAGAATATTAAGCAAAGGAATGATGAATTTTATCAGGACTTGAAAAATTATTGTAGAAAGTTGCTTCAATGGAAGAATTAGCTGCTGCAGGACTTTTTAGGAGGAACATCAAGGAAAAAAGTCCCCCAGAAGGGGGGGGGGGGGGGGGGGGGGGGGGGGGGGGGTGGGGTAGATGAACAATTTATAACTCTTTCTAATTATATTATAATAAATATACACAAGTTAAATACATTGCGGGACGTGGTGATCTGATGTTGGTGACCACTACCCTCAGCAATTTGCGGTAGGCCTTTCCTCTCTCTTCGACAATCTTCTTTTTCTTTTTCTCTCTTTTATTTTTCATTTCTAAAATTAAAGAACCCATTTTAAAAATAGGAAAAGATTTATACAATCATTCTAAGTGTAATATAGTGGCCTTATTAAGTGAAAAATAATTGTATGGTTCTGAAAAAAAAAAAAACTAAAGTTATGTCCTACTTGGTATTTTTTCTATAAAAATAATGAGTTAGTCAAAGTAAGTCAAATGGGGCTAAATATATATTAGGGTGACTATTATATTTCCAAATCTCAAGGGAATCATCTCATTTTATCCTAAAAAAATATAATTAGAGTTGTGGTGCGCAGGAACGAGAATCAAGAAAAGACAAATACGCATTTTATCCTACAAATATATAATTAGAGTTGCTGTGCGCAGGAACGAGAATTAAGAAAAGACAAATAAAAGGATGATAAATTATGAGTGAGCAAGCGCACCCAGTATGATTTGATTTTTCTTAAGAGAATTATTTGGAAATGAAAAAAGTTAAATAATGAGAGAATGTGTAATTTTGCTACATGACAATTTATATGAACTAACTTTTCAGAAGTTTGAATTAACATGCTCAGTAGGGGTGGCAATTTTTGATACGACACGGAGTTAAACGGGTATGGGTTGGGATTTTTTGATAATCGGGTTCAACGGGTTCAACCCGTTTAGACACGATTATTAAACGTGTCTAAACGGGTTGAACCCGTTCAACCCGATTATACACGATTAAACCTGTTTATTTAGACGTGTTCAATCGTGTTTTGTAATCGTGTAACCCATTTACCCATTTATCTAACTGAATTTACTAAACTATCCTTTGAGTCTAAGTCTAACCCTAATTTCGAAAGTCTAACCCTAATTTCGAAACTATCCTTCCTCCAGTGTCCAGAAGACTGCAGTCCTCCTCTTCCTCGGTTCCTCCCATCGGCCTCCATTGTAAACCCTAACTCCATTATTCTCTCAGATTTCTCGGAATCCCGTCGAGGCTTCGACGATGATCTGCTCAAGCTCAAGCTGTCAAAGAAACGGACCTCTTTTGAATCTCCCTCTCCGCCTTTCTCTTTTGTTTCTGGTAAGAATCCTACCCATTTTACGCTTCCTTGCCGATCTGCTCTGAAATGGACTCGTCTGCTCTGTTTTGCAATCGTTTTTGCCCGTTTAATCGATCTGTCTGCTCTGTTTTGCAACCGTTTCTGTCGTTTGATTGATCTGTCTGCTCTGTTTTGCAACTGTTTATGCTCGTTTCATCGATCTGTTGCCGACCCGATTGATCTCTATCTCTCTCGAGGCAGGGATCGATCTCTATGTGTGTACTCTGTTTTGGGCTGTTTCTATCACCCCCTTTCTCTTTCTGTTATCTTTAAGTGGAAGTTGCTGGAAAGACAATTTTTTTCCAGATGAAAACGTAATGGAATGATATGTAATGGAAAAAAGGAATTCAATGAAAACGTAATGCATTTATAGAATTGATTCAATAAGCAATGGAATGATTAATTCGTTGTAATTCAGGAAAAAAATGAAGACTAATAATGCATCTCACTCGGTTTTTTTAATCCTATTCTGATAGTTCGAAAAACAAGTCTCGACCTCTTCATGCTTTGAGGTTGCTGTGCTTGGGCTTCCATCATCGAGAGTAATTCCAGCTGCTCTGCTTGTTTGCTGAGGAATTTGGGGAGTAATTACAGAAGGAAAACTTTTGTTTTACAGAAGGAAAAGTTTTTGTTTGCTGAGTAATTCCAACTGCTCTTCTGTTCCACTTTTGTGATACTGTTTGTCCATGAAGAACCTACACCATGTTTCGCCAAGTGTTTGGCCTCTCTTCACTTTCTTTCTCTGTTATTATGCTAAGTCACACCTTCCTTTGCAATACTTGTGTGAATATTTTGAATTTTATTGCTGCAATGTGAAGAATGAATCTTCTATTTTTATAATCAGTGCAAGCATATGCGTTTTACCTGTTCTGACTATATGAATTCAGGTTGTCCGGTATGGAAGGTATCACCAATCTGTGTTTAAGTCTGAATGATTAAAGCACATTTCCAGTATGAGTTATTGGATAATTTTAGTCTGAGTTTCTCAGTTATTGGATAATTTTAGTCTGAGTTTCCCACTACCCAGCATGCTACGACTTGTTTGACTGCTTTGACTGCCTTTTAATTTATAAGTTCTTTTTTCCATTCGTGTTAATCAGTTTCTCATTGTCTGTTTTTTTAGGAATAATGACATCAGAAAATAATTTGGAGGTGAACTTGGAATCTTCTGAGAGGGAAAAACACATGGCCACGATAAACCAAGATGATGATGTTTTGGAGCTTGATGTAGACGACATCCAAGACACTGCTGTAAATGTGTTTTTGGGCATTGAACTAGAATGTTATTGACTGTTTTAGCATTGAACATGAATGTTAAAGATGTGTTTTTCATTTTTGGGCTTTCACTTTCGGCAATGACCAATGAGGTCGCCTCTGTTTTTCCTTCTCAGATAAACGTGTCCCGTGTCACGTTAACAGGTCGTGTAAACGGGTTGAACGGATAAACGGGTTGAACAGATAAACGGGTCGTGTTAACGTGTACGAGTAAACGGGTTGACGGATAAACGGGTCGTGTTAACGTGTACGAGTACACGGGTTCAACGGATACATGGGTAGGGCTGGCGTGTACTGGTAAACGGGTTGAACGGATAAACGGGTCGTGTTATCCGGTATCGGTTATAATCGTGTCGTGTATACGTATACCTATTATGACACGTTACGATAAACAGGTTTAATCGTGTCGTGTACGGGTTGACACGATATAAACGTGTCGTGTACGGGTTTGCAAAATCTGACCCGTTTAATAATCGTGTCGTGTGTGAGTTATGACTTTGATGACACAAACCCATTTAGATACGACACGTATAAACACGACACGACACGAATTGCCAGTTCTAATGTTCAGTGGGAAAAGATAATATTATTACTTAGCAGAAAGGCAACCGGATTCATTGTTCCAATTATCTTGATGATGAAGAAAGCTGACTGTATAAATTTATGGATGTCGTATTCTAATTTGCCTTTCCACAACATCCAATTGAATTGCACCACAATTTAGTCCATAAAAGTTTTCTCGTCCCAATTTCCAAGAAATCAATATACATGAATAGTCGTTCAATAGAGAATTATCCGATAATATTTCATTTCCTTTCGTAATGAGGATGTGGATGCAATCATTAGGATTATTAACGAATAAAAATAAGGAGGGAATGAAACAAAAATGATTTTATTTTGTGAGAATTAAGAATATCCTGCACTATTAAGTATAAATGATTTAGTTTATATGAGATGATCTTGTGAGTGGAGTGTATCTATACTATACTAGTGCGCCAGTCTTCTGAATCCTTTTGTTCTTTGCCATTTCCACATTTGAAAATTTTCGCTTTTCATCTTAAGGATATCTTTTATCTCACTTTCCGTTTCTAATATTGATTGTTTTATCAAAAAATATTAATAAAGATGATTACGCTGAGACTTTGACAGTCAATTTTCCATATAAACTACCAATTAATATTTACGCTCACTCGCGCTCCTGTATTCTTTTTTGGATAAATTGTACTGATAGTCCAAAAAGTTTTACAAATATTTCAATATGGTACAAAAATTTTTTTTTGCTACTTGATAGTACAAAATGTTTCAAAGTTATTTCAGTATAGTACAAACCGTCATCTCGCTATTGACGCTGTCAAGCCGTCCTTTACAAGACCTGTAAATTTTGCACCATCGTATAACTTACGTAAAACACTTTGTATTATTAAGTTACAACTTCAAAACATTTTGTACCATCATGTAACGTCTCACAAAAACCGGTTTTGCACAATTAGTGTCGGCTTGACGGCGTCAATGGTGAGATGACGGTTTGTACTATATTGAAACAACTTTGAAACATTTTGTATTATCAAGTAACAAAAAAACTTTTTGTACTATATTGAAACATTTGTAAAACTTTTTGGACCAACGATGTAATTTACCCTTTTTTTTCCCTTCACTCTCTTAGCCGCTCTCCCCTCTCCCCTTTTTCGTTGACATCTTCTTTATCACCGCCTCAATAGAGCCCGCTGGCAACCTGAAGGTGGAGGCCACCGGTGAAGCCCACGGCCGGTCACCCCTCTAATATAGGGTTTCATTATCTTTTTAACTTTTAGTTTTAAATTTTTTTTATTAAAATTATGTTGGGGTTCCTTGTCCAGCTTTTGTGTGCCGCGTGGCACTATTAAATACGACTTTAGCTTTAGTGGGCCGACCCCGCTCGACTGGATTAGTCAGGACCCAATTGGACTTTGCTTAAGTGGAACGAGCGTCGAACTGTTTAAACGAATCCCCGTTGGTAGTATGTACATAATTTTGATACTTAAACTTGCACAATATGTAAATTCACAAAAATAAAATTAAGGACAGTCCTACAAATCTACACAAACTCTTGAATTTGATTAACTTCATATCAATAACTTTTTTCTTATATTTCAGCAATGAGTTACCATGATTATCTTATCATCATCATCATCGTTACCACCTTGATATCTAGAATCCTAATGGACCTTGACCAATCCAATAGGTTCTACTTATGTTTGCCCATTAAAAGTAAAAATCTCACAATCGTGAATTTTTTTTTCATTCACGATACGTAATCCCAAAATCTTATTTAAATGAAACGAGTGGTAGATCATTTGAATCGACCCATATTGATGGATTGATTATCTATTTTGAGATAACAATAAAAGTTGACAAGTACTTTTCTTTCTCCAAAACTCCTGAACATTTTCGCCTTTAGAATCTTCCACATATGACCACATAATTGGGTAACTATCCCGATCAAATTATCTAATCCCATAGAGTTCTATTCATTAGGAACCAAATAAACGTTTACATTCCTGTATATCTCACAGAAATAATCTAAAGAGTCTAGATTAATCTCAAAATTTATTAAATATTCAACTTATCAACTAAATTGAATTTCTAATTTGCCGATCAGCAGAAACTTCATCTATTAATAACATTTTTTCCCAAAATATTGTATCAGATTGAATGGTCGTTCGATCCTTTCACTTATCAAGTAACACTCTCATGTCTACCAAAAAAAAAAAAAGTCTCATGTATGTGGTCATAAAGAAGGAATAATATAATGTAACCCCACTAGGGGAAATAAAAGAAGTGTTCATAGATTGTCACAAATTCACAATATTTCTGCATGCTGATAGGACAAAGATGAGTATTACAGTGAAATAATCAATAATGTGTAGGATGCACGTTTGATATTCTTTCAGCATGCCGCGTCGGCAAAGACGAGGTTCGAAATTGTTACATATGTTCAGTCAGCGTGACGAATCTATGGCCTGTAAATGAGTCACCGCTCGTCAATTGATTGGAATGGCAATGATAGCATGTTGGGATTTAGAATGGCAATGATCGCGTGTGGAAGTTAATTAATTCAAGCTCAACCATTACTACGTCAAAGAGAGAGTCACAGATCCAAGATAATAAAAATTGACAAAAGATCACCTAAAAAAACTCAAAAAAAATACTAGTCTAAATAATAAAAAATTTAATTATTAATATTTTTCTTTCATTGTACTAGATCGATCAGCCTCCATCATAACTGAAAAAAATAATAAAAAATTGACAAAATGCAAATAACCTAAAATGAGACTAAGAATTGTGGAAATTAATATAAACTCAAATTTTTAAATCTCAATTGAGTCCATGAAAAGTGTCTTGATAGCTCTACGATACAACAACCATGTTTGATGAGTTATTTATTAATTTTTTTGGCGTGCACCTTAGTATCCGTGAGGTCCAATATGTTCCGACTAATCTTGCTCGGATCGGATTTGGCCAAATAAGGAATAAAACTCTATAAATAATGGATTTTCTCTATTCACATAGCTCTAACATGAGACTTTATTTAAGGGGGAAAAGTATCGAATCGCTTGAAATCAATTCAAGTTCGTCACTCTTTGGCTTTTACGCAGGTTGAGGGTCATATGGATGGAGATTGCACAAATTTGGTTGTTAGAATGTCCATACAAATTCTCCACAAAGGATTATATCGCCAGTGTTGGGTATTCTGATAAAGCTAATTAAGATAACATACGTGTATAGCACTCTGTCTCCCATTACCATCGCCTTGCTCATCATCCACTCTCGTTTGACCAATATTAATTGGTCTCACTTAATTCTTTTTCTTTGTCCACTTAGGTCGAAGAGTCTCGAATGATCCTATCTTACACGATTAATATAAGTGGTTGAGAACTCGCCCATGATTGTAAAAACAAAGTTGTTGTGTTGGATGGCATCCTGAGTCGGAGCAATCGCGCACCACTACAACAAAATAGTTTGTTAGCAATTGAATGATCAATTTCAATTACTAAAAAGTAGTTTTTAATAACTAAAATATTTTTCCAACTGTATATATATTTAGTTGTCAAATCCGTTAGCTACTTAACTGTAGCAATTGATACATAACCAAATTATCATAGTTGTTGTAGGTTTTACAAACTACATTTTACTATTTAACAACTAATAGTTTAGTTGTTAAAGAGTTTATTAGTAGCTAAATAAACTCTTCTAACAACTAAACTTTTCATTTTATCAAAGAGTAAAATGTAGTCAGTTAAGACCTATAACAACTATAATGACTTGGTTGCATATCAGTTGCTAAGTTCAGTAGTTAAAAGACTTGACAACTAAATATATATATGGTTAAAAAATATTTTAGTTGTTAAATATTACTGTTTAGCAACTAAAATTGTTTGCTTAGTTGCTAATAAATTACTTTTTTTTGTAGTGCGCGCACATGTTGATGCACCCGATCCCGTTAATTAGCGGTGGATTGCTGGGCCAGAAAATTAAAGAAAGTGCACTAACTCATCGCATTTTTAATTAACAGGAGATGACTCAAATATAGAAGAATTCATTTATCGGTCTCAAATTTGAATTATACTACGTATAGGAAGTACTTATTTTAACGGATACGTACATTACCACTCACAGACCTTCACATTTTATCATTACAATCGATGACCACATCATCGAAGATAATTATAGATTTCATTGGTTTGACGGTCCACATATTAATGAAGTTCAGGAAGAATGGACGATTATTTGACTGAATACTAGTTGAACTTTGCAAGGACGTGGTGTGAAGTGTGCATGAGCCACCATTGTAAATCTATAAAAGTCTCAAACAATACCGTCCTACAAACATGGCTACTCACCGATATCTAGTGGAATCATACCGGAAATGCTTTTCTTTCCCATCCGGAATGCAAGCTATATACATTCTGCTGTCCTGCCAACCAGATGCAACCTCGTGGCTAAAGGAGTTGGCGATTGATTGGAGTCTATATTTAGAATGAAGAAGGTCCTACGTCAGTTATTGAGTGAAATTAAGACAGAAACCATTCCAAGAGCTGGTCCAGCTTAAGCCGGTGATGATGCATCTTTATTTTTATGTGTGAGCTCGAACTTCGATCACGGTTTCAAAAAGTTCATGCTGATGCGACATTGTACCCTGGGTTCATATATAATTTTATGAGCGTTAGCTTGGATTGTAATAGAAAATAGAAAATTTTATTATTCTTGGTCTCCTAATTTGTATCAACTAGCCATTTCCTACTCCAAAGATACTACCGCCTATACTTGAATCACCCGATCTTTCATCGTGTATCCGCCAAGGAATTCATAGGAGTCCAATCAGAGTGAAACCTTGAATTATAACCATTTTCACGAAGGTAGATGAAACTTCAACAGCTACATCAAACGCCCTAAGAAATGTTCATTTTAGTTGGTTCTAGAGGAACAATGACTTTAACTTCAGCTGAAATACATATTCTTTTGCATATGAGTTTATTTATGTTATAATATATAGTCCATTTAACTAGGAATTTCTTATATTAACAAAGAGCATAATTAAGTACAAGGACAATCGAGCATAATAATAATCAAATTAATAAGGAAAATAATATTAAAAATAAAAGAAAATTTCTCTCAAGATTATTGGTAAAAGGCTGTGGTTAATATCTCAATAAGTTGAAGAAGATGGAATTTTTTTTTACGAAAACAATAAAATTGGAAAAAAAAAATAATTCGGAGGAGGCAAAGAAACCAACGTGTTTTCCGGTCTTTTGCATTTTTACATTTTGATGACAAAAGAAATGAGGGCTTGAATACAAAAAAAAAAAAAAAGAAGGGCAGCATAACCCATTTTTCTTTCTTTTGTATGATTTTTTTTTAAAAAATAGCTTAATAAAACAAGATACGTATATGGAAAAGTATCTTTTTTAATAAAATAAATTATTAAAAACTAAAGAAAGCTGCGAGAGTATGAAAACCTCTTGTATTCTTCCTCCCAACGCTCAAAAAACTGTAAGTTAATTTATGGTATTTCAATACATATATTACTTTCTTACTTCATTGATTAGACTTTAGGTGTTCTCAATAGATATATTGAAAATAATAGGCGTCAGTTTAGGGTTCATCACGGGGTAGAATATCTACAATTTGCTTTTCATGCTTTAGATGATTGATCTTGAGCGCTGAATCTTAGCCTCCAATGCAACCCAAGTTCATAATTAGTCACTGGACAGTCTTTAGAATTCACCCCCAAACGTGGACGATATCAGGCTACATTCATGGGACAGTGTCCTTTTCCTATGGATGGATTTCCTGGACACTGGACAGTGATTGTTTCATGTTTTCTTTTGTCTATTGTCTATTTGTTGAGATATGTTGTCCCATACGAAAAATCGAGAAAAAAATCACAAACTTATATAAGACTTGAGTAAAAAATCTATCAACTTAAATTTTTGGGCCCAAGTGAAAATTTGTATATGGTATCAGTGTCGGTTACGCTTTTGCGCACATGTGCGGGCTCACACAACGCTAGATTCGGTTTCGAGGTAGCCAAGAGTGCTTCTCATGTTAGTCAGGCCCGAGAGTGGCCTGGTCCAATTTTGATGTAGTTAAAGGTGCACTTCTAGTTAGACCCGAGTATGAAGCTCGATGCTAGTTTGGTGTTTGTCCCTCTCACCCGAGCACATAAGAGGATGTCCGGATTGTGATTAGTTGTTGAGAGTGAGTGTTTAAGGGCACAACGCATGTGCTGGACCACACGCTGTTCCGTGATGACGGATGTCGAGATATGTTATTCCACACAAAAAAATTGAGAAAGAAACCACAAGCGTATATGAGACTTGGGTCCATCAATCTATCAATTTAAGTTTTTGGAATGCAGATGGGTTCAAGTTCGTATAGGCCCAGTGAAAATTTGTACACTATCTCTATTTAATATTTAAGATAAGGTTAATTACTTAAAAAAGTAAGACTTTTGCACTTTTTCCTTGGTGATTAACCCTCAGATAAACTTGAGATCTGCACGATATGTCCATTCCAGACTTAAAAGAAATGGAGTCAATAACTAAATCAAAGAGTGTTGATATGTTGGTGAAAAGGAGATGGACGAAAGAAATGTGAGATAAGAAAGAGATTGATTAAAGACATTTTGACTCTATCCACCGCAAGATAAGAAAGAGATTGATTGAAGACAATTGGACTCTATCCTCCGCAAACTAATCTTTCGGCAGTTGAACATGCAGGGGCCGAGCAAGAAATTATGTTCGGGGAGGATATTAGGAATTATAACAAAATTTTGAGGGCCAAAGTAAAAAATATTAAACTATTTATGAGGGCATTTATTTTTTTAGGTGGAAAGTTTTTATGTTTGATAAATTTATACAAACATTTATTTGAAATTGCAAATCTTAAGGACAGGCAATTGTTCCCCGGAGCTTCATCACTAGCTCCGTTCCTGCTGGCAGGGGCAATGGCTATGGCTGCGGTTGATCATGGCTGGGGCGTCCCGACAAGGATTCTTCTTCTTTATCTTATTTCCTTTTTACGTTATGATTTTGTATAAAAACAGTGACATATAATTTTTTTACATTATATTATAATTATAAGAGAGGTTTATGATATCAATAAATAAGACAAAAAAAAGAATAGTAAAGGTCAATTTTGGCCTTCACGTTTAAACATTTTTTGTAGTATATATTAGCCCCAAACTTATTTTTGGACTAATTGTAGTCCCCAATCTTCCCTAGTTCGTCTAATTTTTGTCCTATTATTATTTTTTAATAATGAATGCTGAGGTAGTATTTTAATTAAATAAAAAAATAAATTTCAAAACATTAAAAATATACTTAAAAGTTATAAAAGTGGAAAAAAAACTCAAATTGAAATGGAAAAGGGAGGGCACTGGAAGGGGGCCTCTCTGACTGCCACCCTTACCCCTCTAAGGTTGCCGATGGCATGTACATTAGTCAATTACCTCAGCAAGGGAAGTTTGGATACAAATGAGACACCCGCCTCTCTTAATCGAGAGATCCCGATTTGGTCCAAGCTGGAACTGCCCATTAGGGGAAGAAGGGACTTCACAGGCGGCAACCCCTCCCCTCTGAGGACGTTGATGGCCTATATGCTCATTGACGTCCTCAAAGGGGGAGGAAGAGCCACCAACGAGGCCCCACTCCTTCCCTAATGATCTAGAGATCCCAACTCTGACCAAATTGGATCTCCTAATTAAGGGGCTTTTACTGGCTGCAAACCTCCCCTCTGAGGTCATCATAAAGCGCACACGTCGGCGACCTCAAAGCCAGGGATGCCCACTGACAAGGCACCCTCTATCCCCCTCCATTTTCCCTTTTGGTTTGCGATTTTTTAGCTTTTAAATATTTTTAATATTTAATCAATTAACTTTTATTTAAACTTTGAATTATCACTGAAAACACTGAATTATCACTAAACTTAATATCCTTGTTAAGAGTTAATAATAAGAGTCAATCCCACATCGGAAAATGGAAAAAAAAATCCTTGGTTTTATAAGAGATTACTATCACGATTCGACAACTTAAATTTTTATGTAGAAAATGGGCCAATCGTTTATAAATTCAATAAAAATTATACATGATATCAGAGGGGATTCCGTGTCCCTGTGGTCTCACATCACACCAAGTCCAAGTTCGAAACAGGCAAATTGCATCTCATGTTAGAAAGGCCCGAGTATGGAAGTGGAGCCCGGCTCAAAGTAGTTCAAGCAGAAGTCGAGAGTTAAAGATACGATCAGTCCCCCATGGGTGAAAAGAAATCCTTGAGTTGATAAGAGATTGAGTGACACAGGTCAAGTCCAATTTCGAAACAGGCAAATTGCATCTCATGTTAGAAAGGTCCGAGTATGGAAGTGGAAGCCTGGCTCGTAGTAGTTCAAGCAGAAGTCAAGAGTTAAAGATACGATCAGTCCCCCATGGGCGAAAAGAAATCCTTGAGTTAATAAGGGATTGAGTATCATAACCCGTCAGATTAAATTTTTGGATTGAAAATGGCTCCAATTGCTTATAGGAGATTGAGTATTAAGATTTTATTTTCTCATACGATATATTGATACAATTTTATCCCAATTTACACCACCTGATATTCGAAAGTCCAATGAGCCGCCCCTGACTAATTGATGTTCAAGATGAGTTGGATCGCTACGGAGTATATTCATAATATTTGGATTCGAAATCTTATTAATCACAATATTCGGATTCGAAACCTTATTCAATGGTAAGAGGTGCCGAACCATCCATGTTTGTTATTGATACAGACAACATTTTCCTGGGTGAGAAGCGGCTACTTTCCTCTGTTCGATCATATCAAAGAAAAATGTTCTTTAAATATTAATTAGTTTAATATTCCTCCATCTAGTCATTGAGAGGAAAAGAATCAGTTGAGGACTTTCAAAGACGACGTGAAGCATCGGAACATATCCGTTTTATGCAGAAGTTCCCCATGATACACCCTTTATGAGTACGCAGTCATCGTATGGGATCAATGAATTATTCAAGATAAAATTAAATAATAATTTTTATGCCTAGAGAAGGGATAGTACGTTTCGGCACGTTAATGCTTTCGTAATAAACAATATGTTGATGATTATGAGCTAATGCCGCGTATGATGTCGATCTTGTAGTTATTTCCCGAAAATGAAAATTCCCAGGTGGATTGTATGTAAATTAAACTTGTATTATATAAATATAGATATATTCCATGCGTGTATAACGTATTGACATTTAACAAGTAGATAAATTAATATTTTAGGTGACTAATAGATAATGAATTTCAATACATACGCAAAGGAGAACAACTTATATTGTGTATTGAAATCAAGAGCAATTATAGCAAATATTCGAGAAGTTAAAGACTCCGTTTGTTGTAATTTGATTAATACTTTTTCACGTCACGTGATGAATTACGTAGAATTTCTCAACGTAAAGAAGATAGACCATATGTGCCGGGAATTGCTTATATATATATATATATATATATATATAGAAGAGAGACCATATATGTCGGGAATAATAACAAATATTTAGTTTTTGAAGCTTAGCCAATAATTACGCAAATGTTAGCTACGCGTCTGCTGAAAAACCAGACTGATGCATACTCCATACAATTCCTCAATCCTCATCTTGATTGGTGATTAAAAAATACACGTCAGATCATTATATTAGATTAATTCGTTTGCATTTATCACTTAATTGTTACTCAATAACAGATTATTAATCAGTACAAATACACCTTTTTCGATTACAAATATCTTATACTAATTAAAATCTAATAAAAGTGTACGACTAGCCGTCTGTACAAATATCTTATACTAATTAAGCTTACATATATAAATATATATGTATAGTATACAGAGCGTAATAAAATGATTGACTTTGCCATGTAAAAAACGTGACTCGGCTTATGAACTACATCTATACTATTAGTATAGATTTTTTGTGTCACATTTTATTTTTTAAAATACTCATGATACATTTTTTCTAATTAATTATAATTATTATATTTAAAAATTTTAATAATTTCATCAAATAACTTTCAAGTACACTTATTCACTTTCCTCTCTATCGCTAACTCTCTATTTTTAGTAATCTTGGGGCCAACAGCCCGATCATAGTCTATTTTTCTCGCCCAGCTCCCCTCTTATTTTCCTTTTTTTTTCCTAATAATTTCTCTCTCTTTTGTTTTTTTTTTTTTTTTGCGCTTAGCGCAGTTGAATTTGTCTAGTGTTGATATATGGGAAAGAGCTGAAAGCAACTTCGTACGCTCTACCTCTACACCCACATGCCACATCCAACTCTAGCCAATAATTACCTCGACAAACTGTTTTCTTTTCTTTGTTCTTTTTAATGATAGTTTTCGATGACTTCTAGCCTATATAGAGATAATTACAAGAGAAAAATTAGTTAATTATAAAACTACGAGAAGTTTCAGTAATGAAAATAATTTCAAAAGCGCTTAATTTTAATTATGATCGTACCAAACCCGGTCTTCTCCTCGTATCCCTTTGCCGAGGGAGGGAGTATATCGACATCTGAAATAAGCCACTTGATCCCTTTTTTATTTTTATTTATCCTTTTTCTTTGGTTGGGATATTATCTTATATGTCGTATATATATATATATATATATATTTTTTTTTTAATACTTGTCATTGTCTGTGTCGCATGTAGTTGTATCACTTGCCATGTCTAGTAGACGGACACATGGAGCAGCACGAGACACGTGAGTGAGGAACAAAAAGAGAGACGAATGAACTGATGAAAAGATAACAAATATAAAATGAAATAGAATCCACCATTAGTTTCATGTATTGGAGAACGAGATATTTCAGGAAGTTGCAACCGCATTAATATTAATTATGTTTGCTTATTAATTAAATTACTTTTTAATATGTTAAATTTTATTTAATTATCAATGTAAAATGTAAAATTTAATATTAATAATCATTTTTAAATGAAAAGATACTTATTTTTGTAATAATTAAACAAATTATTTTTAAATTAATATTAATTATTTGGATTTATTGCATCATATACCATAACGTTGACGGATATTCTTAAATCTATCCCATAGTCATTTTTTTGCCACATGTATTACAATGTTACTATTTTTGTTTCGCCAACTATCTTCTGGGACTAAATGGTGACATCAAATTAGCAACGTTGGGATACTTAAGGCAAAAAATCGACGTTGGAATAGATATAATAATATCTGTAAACGTTAGGTTTTACGGTGCAATATACCATAATTATTTTAATATATGAAATTTTAATTTAATAAAAAATATTTAAATAAGTATTTTATTTAACTACATAAATAATAATTTTTGAGTAGAAATACTTTTATATTTAATTAATTTTTATTTATTCTAAAAAATATTTATAATTATCTAATTTTTGCAAATTCCTATTTTAAATATGTAATAACGTCAGCCAACGGTGGTGGGGCAATCCACGAAAACTCTTCCTTTAAGAGATTACCACTCCACTGGTAATCCACATCCGCACCCATCCTCTACGCAACCGCGAATTGTCGCTTGAATGCCAATGTAGATTACAAAAGCAACGCGGATTCCAGTGAGACCATGCAACCGAACTAGGTAACGTGTGGACGCAAGTAATTTAAATGTCAGATTACCAGTAATTCGGAATAGATTACCTCACTCCAAGTTACTTTCCCATAAGCAAACAACTCCAAATTACTTTCCCATACGCAAACGACAATGAGACAACTTAAGATGATGCAGAATAGTGACGTACCTCATCACATCCTGATAATCAAGAAGTTTAAATTTTATATTTTGTGGAAGGTATTTATATATTTTATTAATTATTATTATAATTTATATTTCATTATATTACGTGATTAGCTCGACGAGGGGCATGAGTATAATTTCAGGGCCCCCTTTCCCCCTATAAATTTGGAAGCCGATGTCCAGGTTGGTTCGTTCATCTTCTCTTCTTCAACTACACCTGTTCTCCGACAAAGCGATACATCAGAGATAGAGCCAGAGCAAGAGCATTGTCACTCTTAAAAGCCCCTTCTCCCTCTTTCTCTCCGGCATATCCGTTCAAGCCTTGAAGGGCAAACACCCCGGGCCTCAACCGATGGGACTCGGCACCTTAGACACTGCCTCGCCGTCCTTCATGGCTGATTTCCTGAAGCAATGCGGCGGCTGCGCCGTCATCGACGGAGGCTTCGCCACCGAGCTCGAGCGCCACGGTGCTAACCTCAACGATCCCCTCTGGAGCGCCAAATGCATCGTCACCTCTCCCCAGCTCGTCCGAAGGGTATTCTTCTCTCCCCCACATCCTTCCCTGCTGTTCTTTGTTTTTTTTTTTTTAATTATTCTTTTAAAAAAAATTGGGTCGTGTTTCAAATTAATACTCTCTGGTCGTTTAGCTGTTGCTTCACTTTATACTAATCACTGGGCACTGTGTGCTGGTGTTCCGGCTTGCCCTGTCGTCACTGAACCCACAGCTCCAATTATTCTGCTAGATTAAATGATCTTGTGCGGAGGTTTCTTTTAATTGCATCCTGTTAACTTTAGCTTAGTCTTGCCCTTCTGCCATAGAATTTCATCGTGTTCGACGATCAGTGGTTGGAATTCAGTGGCGTCGGAAAAGGGTCGAAAGTCGTTCCTCCGAGAGTGAGCGGTTGAGCTCGAAAAATCGATCTTTTCTCGTGGCTTTTATGTCATTCCATCTATAGCTGTCCTTATCGCTGGATACTGTGTTATGAAGAAGGTCCGATGCTGGAGTTGACAGCATTTTTGGGTAGTTGGCATTTTGCAAGAACCAGCCAAAGACTGAAAGCGACAACACAAGACCCAACAAAACATAGATAATAGCAAACATAACAAAAAAGACAAAAATATTAATAATATACTCTGCTTCTTCTTGCATGCCAGATGTTGCAGTGTGTTTTGTATGCAACATTCCCGGGTGTAGCTTAATATGATTGTATTGAATATTAGAGCAGAGGAAAGGTTTCCACTTTGATGTCAATAAGCCAATTGATCATATCGTTTATAGGAGAACTAAACTTGTGACGGGAGGCCCATCATCTCAAAGTTCTGGCTTAGTAGAGAAGTGTATGAACGGTTTGATTGGTGTAGGGCCATAGTTTAGCTCCCTACAGTATGCAGTTGGCCTTAGCTTTTTCCTCTTTTTTTTTGGTCTTCTCCTTGAGATCTCATGGACGCTTATCTCTTCCTACTTTCATGCGTTCTTTTGAGGGGCAGATATGTATTGATGTATAATACTATGGTGGAGGGGAGAGATGGTTAATAGGCTCTGTGGAATCATGTGGTCTTATGCTCTATGTCCGCACTCAGTGTTTATTCAATTATATGATATATATGTAACACTTAATGGGAAACTCTTCCCCAGAGTGACGTGGGATGACGAGTGTCTGTTGAACTTATCCTCTTGTTTATGGATTCTTTTGGAACTTCATTGGTACCTGTCCTTTTTCATGCAAAGAAATATTATTTATACAAAATCTGATGCACTTATTTACTTTTATAAGCGGTTGAAGAATCTTATATATTATTCTTCAGGTTGTTGTCCCTTTCCTGCCACAATATCAGTGTGACAATTGAATAATCCTAAAGATAACATTTATGAAAGACAGAGTAAAAATTTCAAATTGCCTCGTGTAGTTGGAAGTAGGATCCGTGATCCCTACAAAAGTTTATGGAGCTGCTGGCTTTATTCAGTCTTGACTTTCATTGGGAATATAGAATATCGAGAATCAGAATAAATTCCTATGCTTTGTAATGTATGGTCAGTTAACTGCAAAGTGGATATGTTTTATTTATGGATTATTAATATTTATGAGAACTTGTAACATTCTGGTGAAGCAGATTACGTGTTATATCTGATGAAGTACACCTTATTTGTTGAGAATGTTTCTGATGAAGCAGATTAAACGGTTTTGGAATTGAAGTTTATCTTTGGAGAAAATAATATACCTGTGTTTTGTTCTTTTCCTTTCACTTATTTTGGATGTTGAAAGAACTGATGGGAGTGCCCATCCAGAATTACATGTATGAAAAACATGCAACGGTAGGCAAATTTTTTTATGAAATGTGAATTATATGTAAGGCTTTAAGGTGCACATAGAATTGCTAGAATTTTCATGAACTCGGTCACAGATGTACCATAATATTGAATCATTGGTTTGCTCAAACATTGCAGGTACACTTGGATTACCTCGATGCAGGAGCTAATATAATAATAACTGCATCATATCAGGTAAGATTGTCTGTCTCTACCTGTAATATGATCTGCAAAAACATAACAGCTGACAGTGTTGTTTTGTTTATGAGACAGGCCACAATTCAGGGATTTGAGGCCAAGGGCCTGTCTAGAGAAGAATCTGAAGCTTTGCTTCGGAAAAGTGTTGAGATTGCACTGGAGGCCAAGGAGATTTATAGGGAGAAATGTATCAAAGATTCCATGGATTTCGCTGAAAACGAGAGATTATCTAGATGTCCTATCTTAGTTGCTGCGTCCATTGGAAGTTATGGAGCTTATTTGGCGGATGGTTCCGAATATAGGTACCCCAAGCCTACAAGGTCACATAGTGAAGTTTATTCGATTATGAAATGCTGAGCTAATGTGATGGTTTTCTGTTCTTTGTACTCTCCTTGATTCTGACAACAGTGGGAACTATGGGGATGCCGTTTCTTTGGAAACATTGAAGGAATTTCATCGGAGAAGGCTGCAGATTCTGGCTGATGCTGGACCTGATCTACTTGCATTTGAAACTATTCCAAATAAGTTAGAAGCTCAGGTATAACTGAACCTGTCATTTAGCTTGTGAACTATTGGCTTATGGTTGCACTATGTGGGATTTATTAAAATGGTAGCAGAATCAACTTATGTTTTTGATATGACCTTCTGTTTAGATGTACAATATAGTGGTTTAATTACCGAAATTGAGATTATGAGCAGCATTTAGAATAAATGAACCATTACTATGCTGCTAAAAGAAAGTATCAGCTTATTTTCTTTGCGGACATCCTGTTGCCTATTTTTTATAATTTAGGGACATCATTCTGATTCTTTATTCTATGGTGTCGAATTACAGGCTTATGCTGAGCTTCTTGAGGAAGAAAATATAAAGGTCCCGGCATGGTTCTCATTCAATTCCAAGGATGGAATCAACGTGGTTAGTGGCGACCCAATATCTGAATGTGCATTGGTTGCGGAATCATACAGGCAAGTTGTAGCTGTGGGTATAAACTGTACCCCTCCTCGTTACATTCATGGACTGATCTCTTCAATTCGAAAGGTATGGTCCTCAAAACTTGCCCTATGAAAACCCATCTCTTAATGATAAGAAAAGTTTCACGGTAGGGCTTTATGCAGAAAACTAATGAAATAGAGCGTATGTTCAAAAACAGAATATAATTTACTATTTCAGTAGGACTTTTCTATTTAACAGATCAATTGCTTATTATGCATTTTGGAGAGAAGCTTAGAGGATCCAGTTGGCCTCGTTAATTTATGAAAACTAAACTGACCTGTGCCCTTCACTAAAATAAGAGCAACTTTTGGAAATAATTCTTTAGCAGATAACTGGTACTTCTGGTCTTTCAAAAAAAAAAATTGTTCATACGAGAAAAGATGGAATGAGAAAACCACCTTCTTTGCTGCCTTTGGCCTTCATTTTATTGAAGTTGTTGATACCCATCTGCCCGCTTTTGCACTGAGTCAGATATTTCTAGAATGACTGATAGCTGATGTTACACATTTGCAGAAGATGAAGCCGCATATGCAATTTGTGTGTCTATTGTTACCAACTGCCTCTTTTACAGTAATACCTCCTTATAAATTTCCCCTTATAAATCTTTCAGGTTACGTCCAAACCGGTGCTCATATACCCAAACAGTGGTGAGACCTATGACCCTGAGCGGAAAGAGTGGGTGGTAAGTTTATCGGCTTAAGTTGAAATTCTTTACGTGCTTTTGCTTCGCACTCATCTCTAATCCGAAATCAGGCTATCCTCTTTTGGGCATTAATCAATCTTACCTATGACCAATCTATGGTCAGAAAGATTATGCCTGAAAAACTCAGTTCAATAATGGGGGACTGAAGACGGTTTGCCCAACTTAATATTCCAGTTTTTCTCGGTCTAACCTAGCCTTTAACATAGCCTTTCATTGCACTCTCCAATTGTGTCAAAGGGCATTTCACGGTCTATTACTGACTGGTGCTAAATGCAATGTGATTGGAACTAAAAGAGGTTGACTGACTTATCGTTTCTTCTTGTGGCTGCAGCCCACGACTGGGACGGCGGACGAGGATTTCATCTCGTATGTGGGGAAGTGGCGGGAGGCAGGGGCGTCGCTCTTTGGAGGTTGTTGCCGGACTACGCCAAACACCATAAGGGCAATATCAAGGGCTCTCTCCCAAAAATCATCAGCTCCGACTGCTACTCTCAGCTCCAAGACTGCTGTAACCAACATGTAGTAGTAACGAGTGATCTGTTGTATCGCAGTGTTTGCGGCTCTATTATCCTCGTTCTCTGATCTTTCGATAAATGAAATTTTGCTTCAAGTGCATGCCAACTCTGTTCTTCTCCCATCCTCTTTCATCAGCTTCTACAGGAACTTCTATGTCAGGACTCATAAGAAAAACAAAGAAAAGGATACTAACATTAAAAGAAATAATTATATAATCTCTAATATTTAAGTTTAATTTAATTTTTTACTTGGATTGAGCAAAATGGTGGCAATGATAAAGGAGGTTATTGGGGAGGATAGGGATTTTGTTTGGAGTTCCTCAATTTTAAAGTATTAATTTGTGATCCCCTCCCCTCCGTTTCTGTCATTTCAAACAAATGGTAAAAATTACCAAATTGTTTGTATAAATTAGACTACTCTCATGAGAATTTTCCGTTTGATCAATGAGAACGTTCTATATACTATATACGTCTTTTGAAGAACTACTTGCTAGGGTTGTATAAGCGATGCTATATGAAGAAGGAGAAAAAGGAGTGGAAAAAATTGTGTAAGTATTATCATATTTCACTTCTCTATTATTAAGATATGAGTCACATGATAGAACAAATTGTGCATGCTTTACTTTCGTTGTTATTGAAGAGCGTTTTTAAATTTTAATTGACAAATCAAATTAAAAGATAAAAATGTAAATATCCGTACAACGGGCGTGTTAAATGGTTAAGTTTATGTACAATATATAATTGTTGAAGCGATCACTGGAAACATTACATGACCTATTTGCCCAAATCAGTACTTTCACTCACCTGCTCTTCGGCCTGTGAATTTAAACATTAATTCGACTACTAACAGTTATAACATAATTTGTTTTAGCAAATTTATAAAAATCACTACCTGGTACCTATATGTATATATATATATATATATAAGCTGAGATAACTCTTCTGAAGGTGCAAAGTAGGACGGAACCTTTCTCAATTGCGTGACATTTTTATTGATCACTAATAAAACTAAGACAAATGAGAGAAAATTATGGTGCCATGACATAGAAGCGCGTAAGTCCAGAAATCAACTATGTAACTCAAGAGTCTAATATCAAAAAATAATTTTAAGACATTTGTCTTCAATTAACAATCACTTGGTATACTCGAAAGTTAAAAAGATTTTTTGTTTTTTTTCGGGTAAATTGCACTGGTGGTCCAAAAAGTTTTACAAATGTTTCAATACGGTACAAAAAGTTTTTTTTACTACTTGATGGTACAAAATATTTCAAAGTTGTTTCAGTATAGTACAAACCGTTATCTCGCCATTGACGCCGTCAAGCCAATGCTAATGGTGCAAAACCGGTTTTTGTGAAACGTTACATGATGGTGCAAAATGTTTTGAAGTTGTAGTGTAATAGTACAAAATGTTTTACGTAAGTTACACGATGGTGCAAAATTTACAGATCTTGTAAAGGACGGCTTAACGGCGTCAATGGCGAGATGACGGTTTGTACTATACTGAAACAATTTTGAAACATTTTGTACCATCAAGTAGCAAAAAAATCTTTTTGTACCATATTAAAATATTTACAATTTATCCTTTTTTTTGTCTGAAAAAGTATTAAACACGTCGTACCGACCATTATCTTTTCATCTTTTATTTCCTTTCTCTAAAACCAAGTTTAACGGAAATGCTATAGAAGATGAAGAGGAGAATGCAGTTATGAACAACATTTGTCGAGATCTTGTACGAGCTTTGATCGCTCTGCTCGAATGATAAAAAATTGATGATCACTTTACTAGTGGTGACAACCAACTACTTTTACCCGTCGACAATGGTAATATCAGTGAGGTCGCCGAAACCAGTTGCACCAAAAGTAAATTGTCACAACATGACAACGTTATGCCCACTAATCTCCACTTTTATTACATACCTCTATCGGCGTGTATGCTTTCCTCCTTATAATTTTTTATTTTGTAAAGAAACTAATGAAGAATAGATAGAAAACATAAGAAAAATGAAAAATTAACGGGAAAATGAAAACCTCAACGGAAAATATACAGTTGCTTATAAACAAAATAATTTTGAAAACATATCGTTTATTTTTAACAATTTTTATTTTTGTTTGTATTTAAGAAAGAAAGTAATATACGTATATATAGAATTTTTTAATTAACCCTTATATTATTAGAATAAAAGTATTGACTAACCCGGCCATATAGGAGCCCGTCGACTAGTGTAATCTAAAAACTAAAATGCCATGTACGGTATATTTAGGGTAAATTGTACTGGTGGTCCAAAATGTTTTACAAATATTTCATTATGGTCCAAAAAGTTTTTTTTCGCTACATGATGGTACAAAATGTTTCAAAGTTATTTCATGATGGTACAAACCGTCAACTCGAACTTGACGTCGTTAAGCCGACGCTGACGTGGCTACTACGTATCACCTCCTTGCTGACGTGGTCGAAAAATTTAAAATAATTCTAAAATATTTAAAATTTTAAAACTTTTAAAAATAATTTTAAATTTTAAAAACTTTTAAAAATAATTTTAAACTTTTAATTTAAAATTTAAAATAATTTTAATATTAAATTTTAAAATTTTTATAAAATTATTTTAAAAAATTAAAAAAAATTTTAAATTTTAAATTTTTTAAAAATAAAATTTTCAAAATTTTAAAATAATTTTTATTTTTTTCTAAATTTTTACTCTTTTTTTGTATTTTTTTTAATTATTTTTTGGGGGTATTTATCTAAAATGACCCATGGTTTGTCCGTTTTGTCAAATCTAGCCCATGTTTTTTTTTTATCAAATCTATCTCATGGTTTACTTTTTGCATCAAATCTATCCCGGCTTTATCTTTTCCGTCGACATCTAACGGCCGTACTGACGTGGCAAGTGTGGCCCACTATCTCTCCACGTGCCACGTCAGCACGACCGTTAGATGTTGACGGAAAAGATAATGCCGGGATAGATTTGATGCAAAAAGTAAACCATGAGATAGATTTGATAAAAAAAAACATGGGATAGATTTGACAAAACGGACAAACCATGGGTCATTTTAGATAAAAACCCCTTATTTTTTGTATTTTTTTGGACTTTTTAAAATTTTATTTTCTCTTAAATGACGTGGCGCACTATGATTGGTTCCACGTAATAAAAGTGACACATAGGACGCGCCACGTCAGCAAAATGTTAACGGCGTTAGGGCTAATTGACGGTTTGTACCATCATGAAACAATTTTGAAACATTTTGTACCATCATGTAGCGAAAAAAACTTTTTGGACCTTAATAAAACATTTGTAAAACATTTTGGACCACCAGTGCAATTTACCCGTATATTTAAGGGGTGTGTGCGCAAATTTACAACATTAGCCTTCGATTTATTGAGCATATTCGTCAGCAAATTAATCTACCAATTATATGTTTGTTTGAAATCCAGAAATATAAGTGAAAAATCAAATTCAGATTCTTTCATATGACGATATATTATTTGTTGGCAGACAAAGTCTACAACAAGACTTTCATGTTTGTTTAATCTAATTAAATACTTAAATTAAATTTTCAGCACTTAATTTTGTTTTTGTTTTTTTTTTTCTGGTAATAGGATTTAACTTGTTTGATAAATCAAAGTGAGGTTGACTTTTTAAGTTAGAAAACCCCTTAGTGAGCTAGCAATTTTTTGCTTGAAACCTACTCATTTTTTTTTGCTTAATTGCTCAGTCAGCCAATTTACAGTGGTATCCCTCAAATTTTTTTTCAAATTTGCAGACCAGGCTCATTTCGCTCGACACCATTGGAACACTAGAGAGAGAGAGAGTATAGTGCACGACTGGGGGGAAGAGGGCGATGGAGGCTCCAATCTCAGCCACCACTGTCTCGAACAAGGTCACTGGTGACCCCTGAGACAACCAATGACCTTGTCTGGGGCGGTGGTGCACGGAATCGGGCCCCCCACCGCCCCTCTCCCTCTCCGACGAATTCTGTCAATCTTCCTTTTTCCATCCGCTCTTATTTTTGTTCCTTTTATGCATTTTATAGCTCTGCAATGTATTTAACTTGAGATTATTTATCATAATCAGATAGAGTTATATTTTAATTGTTCATCCAATTTTTTTGGCCTGGTCCTTTTTTTCTTGATGTTCCTCCTAAAAGGTCCTGCAGCATCTAATTCTTACATTAAGGTAACAAATCAAGAAGGTGAGAGAACGAGCGTCCTTGAGATCCCCAAAAGAGCGTACTGCTTTCTATTATTTCCATGATAGATTTGACAAAATAGACGTTTTGGTCCCTGAAACATGCTGCTCATGGCAAGTTCATCCCCGAAAGATTTTCTCTGTACTAATTGGTTCGACCGTTTGAAACGTTTGGACCAATTGGTCCTTCTGTTGGAAAAAACGTTGGTCCCTGGGCAGAAGACCTCTTAGATGCCGTGAGCTTGGTCGCCCTTCTTCTCCTCTTCTCTTCTCGGTTTCCCGCTCGAAATTCCCCCAATTCTTCTCTTCTCTTCTCGGTTTCCTTGCCTTCTTCCGATTCAGTGGAGAAATTGCCCCAGCCGGCCGTGAGATTTCTTCCGAGAAGGCCGATTGTTCTCAAGATTTCTTTCGATTCAATTTCTTCTCAAGATTTCTTCCGAATCAACCGGCCGTGAGAAGCCCAATTGTTGCACATGGGGAGCAGGTTAGTTCAAATCCCTCTAAGAATCCCGATTGTTGCAATGTAATTTCAGCCGATTGTTTAGTTTAGGTGGTTTTGGTTTGTTTTTGAAATGTTCTGGGACAAAATTGATGAAGCATTGAAATGGAATGTAGGATGTAGGATGTTGTGACCTCTTCATCAAACATTGAAATGGAATGCTGCAAAGCCCCGACAATGTGAATGGGGAATAGATCATGGAGATTAGCTGCTCTGACTCCAAGTCGATAACTCGAAGATGGGAGAGTTGTTACTGATAGAATAAATTATTTTTAAGAATAATACTTGACTCTCTTTCACAGGAAACGACATAGATGTTCACATAAGAGTGAAATACAGAATACCTATCAACTTTGTTTCTAGAAAATCCTTTACCGTAAAAATGACCTCCACCCATTACAGCTGCTTTTCTTTCAAGTTCCCTCTTAATGATGAAGAGAATAGAGCAGAGAGTTCAGAATTTCTTTGTAAGGAAGACATGTAGCACATTTTTCAAAGTTGAGAAAGGATAAAAAGAATATCACAACCAAATACTAGTTCGATTAGGCATAGTTCCCAATCTACTATTTTCGGTTTTTCATCGTTAAAAACTATTGTTGCCTCAGTATTCAGGAGCAGGAAGAGAATTGAGAAATGGATCAGAATTGGTCGTCTAATGAAATAAATACCATAGACCCGAACTAGCAAACAATTAAGAATCACCTGGAAGTTAACTCTAGCAAAATCGATGTAGCCGCCATTGCTTTTACTGGTTACTGGACGACTATATTGTTTTGGGCTTACTTGATTAATGATTTTTTGTTTGGGCAGTTTTGGTTTGAGTTTTTTAATTTATTTACCTTACTTGATTAATTGAAAGTGCATTTTTTAATTTATTGAGTTTATGCTTTCTATTTGGTATTAGGTTTATATTTACTAATTGTTTGGTTTTATGAAGGAATGATTATGAGGTTGGTGAGGAGGATAATCTTGAAGGATATGATGTAAATAAGCAGGAGGATCGGTTTGAATATGAAGGTACTGAACATGTTGATTCAGGAGTTTATTGGGATGAAGAATGCATTTTGGTTAATGACGATGTTGAAGGTCATTTGGGTGAAGAAGAATAGCATCTTGGTGATCGATCATATTCTGAAAATGGGGAGGAAATAGTTGTTAGATTATCACCCACAATAGCGGATATGGTTATATCCAGTGACGAAGAGGAAGGCTATATTTCAAAAGAGTTAGTGGACAAGTGTATCTCTGATGATGACAATGGTGAAGAGGAGTTGAGAAAGTACCCTGAGTTTGATGAGAATGCCACATTTGGGGAGGTTCAATTACAGTTACATATGTTATTCACAAACTTAACTATATTCAAGAAAGCTGTGATAGATTATAACATAGCAATAGGAAGGGTGTTCAAGTTTGTGAAGAATGACAACGAAAGGGTTAGGGCAAAGTGTAGATCGAAAGGGTGGAAATGGAAGATCTTTTGTTCTTGGAGTAATGAGGTGAAAACTTTAAAAATAAAGAAGTTCGTGGGGCCACATACTTGTGCTAGGGGGTTCAAAAATAAGCAAGCTAGTAAGAAGTGGTTGGCTGCTCAACTTGTTGATGAATTAAGATCTTACCCGACAATGTCAGCACATGATGCTTTTGAGTGGTTTAAAAGATATAGAGATATTCATGTAGATGACTATTAGATATACAGAGCAATGTGAGTAGCCAGGAAAATTGTAGAGGGATCTGAGAGGTTGTAATATAAAAAATTGTGGACCTATTGTGAGGAACTTAGGAGGTGGAATCCTAATTCTACATTTGGTTTGACAGTACATAGACCTACTTTAGAGCTGCCACCAACATTTGATAGGCTGTACATTTGCTTTAATGCAAATGTTCAGGGGTTTAAAGAAGGATGCAGGCCCCTCATTGGGTTGGATGAGTGTTTTTTTAAAGAGGTATTATGGAGGACAATTACTATCTGCTGTTATTCAAGATGGCAATCAACATTTCTATGTGATTGCAGTAGCTGTTGTTGAGCAAGAAAGTAGGGATACATGGAGTTGGTTTTTGAGAAATTTGCTTGGGGATATTGGATAGTACAGTGACAATGGTTGAAACTTTATATCAAATCAGCAGAACTATCAATTAACTATTATTTTTTAATATTGACTAAAACTAGAATATTATTTGACAATAAAGATTCTTGTAGAGTTTGAAATTGTCTTTGGAGAAATTATGTCCTGGTGCTCCACATAGAAATTGTGTATTGCACATATGGAGGAACTTCTACAGCAAATTCAAGAACATGGAACTAACCAAGCAACTATGGAAATGTACAAGAAGTACCACAATGGTAGAGTTTGAACATAATATGATGATAATGAAGAGAATGAATGAGGATGCATGGGCATGGCTGAAAAGATTCAATCCTAACGCTTGGAGCAAAGCTGGGTTTAATGATTATCCTAAGAATGATAATCTACTAAATAATACTTGTGAGTAGTTTAACTTGAAGATTGTGAAGTTCAGAGGTAAGCCAATCATTACGATGCTTGAAGAGATTAGATGTTATTTGATGGGGAAGATGAATAAGCATAGATTGAGGGCAAATAGCTTTGTGGGTCCAATTTGTCCAGTAGCACAGAGTATGCTAGACAAGTCTAGAAAAGATAGTTCATATTGGACTCCTGAATGGGTTGGCGATGCAGAGGGTTACAAATTTCAAGTGTGAAAAATGCCCAAATGCAAGGTGGTAGATTTAGGTGTTGGAACTTGCAGTTGTAAAATGTGGCAGTTAACTGGGATATCATATGCACATGCTATTACTTGCATGGCTTATAATAATTTGGAACTCGAGAAGTATGTTCACTCATGGTATTCTACTGAACGACGGTGAGCTACATATGTTCCGTACATCGAACCAATTACTGGTGAAAGTGACTAGCACCGCACTGAACTGCCACCAATTGAACCACCAGCATTTAAAGGACCAGCTGGAAGGCCTAAGCAAAGGAGAAGGCAATCTGAGGGTGAGGCAAGCAACTCTGTCAACTCGTCCAAGACAACAAGAAAGTATGGTGAGATTCACTACTCTAGATGTGGAGAGGCTGAGCATAAAATTAGAAGATGTATGAATGAAGCCACTAATGATGCTCCAAATACGAGGGGAAATAGAAGAACAATCGAGGGCCTTAATGCATCTGATTCACAGGTTTGGCAATTGTTTATTATGTTAACTATAATAAATTTAATTGGTTGTGTCTTATAAATGCTATTTTGCTCTTTTGATAGGTTGAAGCCCCCGTAGACCCCTCAGTCCCCATTGTAAGGTCTCAAGGCTCTATCATCCTTGAGCCTAGCGTACCTGTTTCATTGGGATCCATTCGATCGGCTTCACATTCTTCTGCTCAGGTTGATTGAACTTACATTGAGTATTGCAATTTTGTTTTAATTAAGGGATGCCAACATATTGACTAATCTTGTTTTTACAGGTTCAACGAAGGACTTTTAGCTCAGGAATGGGGATACTAGCAAACCAAGGTCCTAATTGGAGGCCTCCAACACCATTTAATCCATCTCAAAGTCCAAGCACATTTCCATTCAGGTTCCCTACAGCAGTGATGGGTATAGACAATTGGAGTACTCATACTTATAGACCCCCTCCTATAAGGCTAAGAGGACTTGCACCAGCTTCAACATCTTCGGCTTCAACTTCTCATTCAAGCTCATTACAAGGATCAAACACCATTAGTCGAAGATCTTGAGGAGTTAGTAGACCTGATAGGCAGTTTGTATAGTTTTAATTGTAGTTTCACATAATTAGATGTCAACAAGACCAGCAATAGTGGTATGTTTGTGGTTATGTATTATGTTGAAAAAATGGTATTACATCGAGTATTCTATTGAAAAATGCATTATATTATGTATTCTGCTGAAAAAATGCATTATGTTATGTATTCTGTTGTAAAAATGCATTTTGTTATGTATTCTATTGTAAAAATGCATTCTACTATGTATTCTATTGAAAAAATGCATTCGATTATGTATTCTGTTAAATAAATGCATTCTGTTATGTATTTTGTTGATAAAATGTTTTCTGTTATGTATTCTGTTGATAAATGCATTATGTTTTCTATTATGTTGGAAAATGCAAATTGTTTTGTATTCTATTGAAAAAATGGTTTTCGTTTTGTATTCTGTTGAAAAATGCAAATTGTTTGGTATTCTGTTGAAAAAATGCAAATTGTTTTGTATTCTGTTGAAAAAATGGTTTTTGTTTTGTATTATGTTAAAAAGATGCATTTTGTTATGTATTCTGTTGAAAAAATGCATTATGTTTTGTATTATGTTGAAAAATGCAAATTGTTGGGTAATCTATTGAAAAAATGCTTTCTGTTATGTATTCTGTTGAAAAATGCAAATTGTTTGGTATTCTGTTGAAAAAATGCTTTCTGTTATGTATTCTGTTGAAAAATACAAATTGTTTTGTATTCTGTTGAAAAATGCATTTTCTTCTGTATTCTGTCGAAAAAATTCATAACAGGCAACAATAACAGAAGGCCACGCAGAATATGCAATAATAACAGCAGATCACGCAAAGTCAAACATTGTATTATATTAGCAATAACAGAGTCATCTCTATACAACACAAACTAAGACTAAAACAATGATGAAAACCAATACACCACATGCAATCTTAAGCATTTTGTTTTCATGTTCATACATTTGAATTTTCTTCTTCATCTTCTTCATGAGCATGTTATCTTCTCCATTTAAAGCTTGTTTCTTCGGCGATGTAAAAGAAGCTCCAGTCCGGGGTCTTGCAGTCTGCTGCATTTCAAGTTGCTCCTTATTATCAACCCATTCAAAGTATCCACATGTAAGATAACTTCTTTTCCATAAGGGACAAATAAGGAAACGCCTACCATAGCTTTGTTTCTTTGTAGATGTTTGTAATAGGAGCTTCCTTCCACACCCATAGAGATTGACTGATTCTTCAATTGGTGAATAAGCCGTGGATTTTTGGACATATTGGTTTGTCCCACTCCAATGGCTTCCCTCACCTCCCATATCTGTTGTGATTCCCCTCTCTGTTCTCTCTCTCTCTCTGCTTGTATTGTCTCTATTCAATGTCGCTTCCAAATGGGCTAATAATCTGAAAAAGCAAGACCATGAAATTAAACATACAAGTACATGTGCTGAGAATACAAGCACCAAGCACATGCACGGCAACAAACCAAGCAACCGCATGCAAGCATAATTCAGGTACCTAAACAGAGCACCAAGCAAATGCAGCGAAATTCATGTGCTACTAAGTCCATGTGATATCAAGTTCAGTAGCAAAAATCACAGCCTCAAGCACATGTGCTGAGAATACAAATACGTGATACCAAGTTTAGCAGCAAAATTCACAACCGCAAGCATATGTGCTAAGATTCACAGCCTCAAGCATATGAGAACTGTCCTAAACGTGATCCATTTCTCAATTCTCATCCTACTCCTGAATACAGAGACAATTCCGTGCTCCATACTAGACTTAGTTGCACCAAACCTAAGTACACTCACTCTTCAAGATTTCAAAGAACAGCTGCCATAAAAACAAGAGCAAATAGAAACACCACATTGAACTAGAATTGGGCAACCAAAATGTCGCGCAGGGATTTTCAGAACTGAGTTCATTGACTCAGAGAATTGGGCAACCAAATTGGGCAACCACATTGAACTGAGTTATCCCAAAACCTTACAAAGTATTAAAAAAATTATCGTAATTCTTTTAAATGCTTATCATCATGAGAGAAAGACATATTTTAAGTTGTAAAGACATAATTATTTTCATTGAATAGATTCCAACCCAATAGCTAGGTCTAGCGTACTTACAAGCTTTGTCAGATATGAAATGCGCATAAAACCATCATGTATTATGAAGCTCGGTGGTTTGTTTGTCTCCCTTGCAGGTGGACGTTCAGATCACATGACTTGGCACCTCGCTTTTCTGTAATGCCACCCCTAAAATCAAAGAGGGAAATCATTATTACCCCCATCATCTTCGACTCAGAGAATTGGGCAACCACATTGAAGGAAATAGCGAAAATTCCCTCGAAATTGAAAGCAGTGAGATTCGAGGACTCGCGACAGCAATCAACGGTTACTTTGAAGCCAAATCCGGAATAAAGCTGCAGCAAAGTGAGCAGAAGAGAAGAAGAAGGTTCCCGCACTCATCGATCACGGCTAGGGCTCGGACTCTCCGATAGCCATGCGATTTAGGTTTGATCGATTTGGGGCAATTTGGAGCTGATTAGGGCAACCACCAGCAACCACGATTTCAACTTCATAACAACCCTAAAACAAACCAAAACCACCCAAACTAAATAATCAAAAGGAATTACATTGCAACAATTGGGATTCTTAGAGGGATTTGAATTGACCTGCTCCCAATGTGCAACATTCGAGCTTCTCACGGCCGGCTGAATCGGAAGAAATCTTGAGAAGAAACTGAATCGGAAGAAATCTTGAGAACAATCGGCCTTCTCAAAAGAAATCTCACGGTCGGCTAGGGCAATTTCTCCACTGAATCGGAAGAAGGCAGGGAAACCGAGAAGAGAAGAGAAGAATTGGGAGAATTTCGAGCGGGAAACCGAGAAGAGAAGAGGAGAAGAAGTGGGCGACCAAGCTCACGGCGTCTAAGAGGTCTTCTGCCCAGGGACCAACGTTTTTTCCAACGGAAGGACCAATTGGTCCAAACGTTTCAAACGGTCGAACCACTAAGTATAGAGAAAATCTTTTGGGGATGAACTTGCCGTGAGCAGCATGTTTCAGGGACCAAAACGTCTATTTTGTCATAGAGACAAAATCCTGCCTTTAGTTTTCATATTCAAAGAAGATTGTCATCCATTCCCCCTTCTTTTTCATCCGCTCCGAACCGACAAGCTTCTGAACAAACTACATGGTTGGATACATAAAGGGGGGCACATCTTGCTAGTCGATACGGAGGTCTCCTAGCTATTGTACACTTTCCACATGAGAACAGACCAACACACGGCCATCATAATAACAAGCCAGTGCATTTACACGTTCATATAACCCACGTATCTCAATTTTCCTCAGAGTAGCATCCGTCACGTGGTATACATAACAGTGAAACGGTTCTATAGATAGCGGTTGTGCAAACACCAATTCACCTGCATGAGTGACGCCAACACAATCTGGCTTTACAGAAAGAGTCTCACCCAAGTGAAGAGACGGGATGTCCACTTTATGCCTCCAAACTTGCTTATGGAGATCCTCCAATATCCATACTCTAATTTCGCCAGCCAAAACCTTGCGATTGGTCGCCTCGGGGTCAGCTAAAGCAACTCGCCTACCTAATTCCATTAGCTCCGTATAATAATTATAACTGCATTCTGCAGGGAAGGGAATTGCCTGAAAATTTTCCGACCTAACATCGAATACCACGAGATAGTTATCATCATCATCTCCAGTGAGACCAACAAGAGACAGGATCCCCCTCAATACACAAACTTCTTCTCCACTGCATCCCTAGAGTTGGATTTCAGAACCTTGTGCTTCTTTTTTACGGGATCATACCGTAAAGGGAGTCAACGTAGCCTGGAGGTGTTGGAAGGGTAATACACTCTCCAGTGCTAGGGATTAGAAACTCGGATTCCCCCTACAGCACAAATGTAGGTCAAACCACCTACATACCGTGGAATAAGAAAATACGTCTTTAAAGGGATGGTTTGGTGGGGTTTGAAACCCCACCAATTAGGGGTGAAAGTGGTTCGGGTTGGGTCGGGAAACTGAAATTTAGGTTCGGGTCGGGTAAGGGAAACACCCACCCATAAGAACAAAAATTACCTAAATAACCCAACCACTAGGGGGTCGAGTTATTTGGGTTGGGACCCCGATTGACCCAAATTTATTATAAAAAAATAATAAAACGACTTAAAAGGGGAGATAAAGGAATCGGATATTTTTCTATTCACTCTATGAAAAGAATTGCGGGTAAAGTCTCTACATTTGAGACTGGAAGGCACGCAATGAGAGAGAGAAAGATGATGATGGAAGAAGAAGAAATGCAGAAGAGGAAGAGGACTGTGAATATTAACACAGAAAACGAACAAAGTTTCTTCTTTTTTCTATCTGAGGTAGGTTATGGCTCTTCAATGGTGAAACTGCTAGGAAAGTTTCTTTAATTTTCTTTTTAATTAGGTTTAATTTGGTTCCCCATTGGATTTGTCGGGTCAGTTCGGTGATTGAACCGAGAACCAATAAGAGGGGCTTGAACAGTCCAAATTTGAAAACGGGTTTCCGGGGTCGGGTTATGTTGGGTTGGGTCGGCTCTTGGGTTGATTCAGTTTACTTTTCACCCCTACCACCGACCCCTCCTCCTCTTTAAAAAAGCATATTGCCAACATGGAATTTGGAACGCCACCTTACCCCACCATTCAGTCACTGGGAGGGGCGGCCGCTTCCAAAGCGTCTATGTCAATCATCAATTCCAACTAAGGCTATGTTTATTTTGTGGGATTTGGAAGGGTAGGATGGGTGGGGCTCCAAATCCCATGTTTGGCGATGTGTTTTCTAAAGAAGGGGAGGGATTTTGTGGGGGTTTCAAACCCCACCAAACCCCTCTAAAGAATAAAATCTCATTTTCTCATTCCATCAAGAGGTGTTTTTTTTTCTTCTTCTAATTATAATGGCAAAAACATTTATACCCTTATTTTTTTTAAAGTCACAAGTCATATAAGGCTATTTTAGTCTTTTATGCAATATAACCTTCCCCACCCCATCTCTTACTAATGCTTTCCAAACATGAGATTTCAATTCTTCCCCTCCCCACCCCACCCCACTCCTTACTAATGCTATCAAAGCATGAAATTTGGAACCCTTCCCAATTCTATCCCACCCCATACCACCCAATCCCTTTAAACCCCACCCCTCCATACACCACAATCCAGAGGGTTTCAGATGGAATGGGAGAAAAGTAAAAAAGGAAGGGGTGGGCTGGTCTGAGGCTTGGGTTTGGGCCTGGAATGGAGCAACGATCATAATTCTTCTTCTTCTTCTTCTTTTTCCCTAAATCAAATCGACCTGAAGCTTCAAAAAATAGAATTGATCTGAGTCATGAGTGACTTGCTGAAACAACAAACTTATAATTATTTTTTGCAATCTTAATACATATTAAATTTTGATTGTAAGAACCAATATGATCAATATATATATATATATATATAAAGTTGTATCCACCCTATTAAATATGGGTAGACTCGTAAATTTATAATCAATTAGTATATTATATCAAAATTGAAAAATATTAATTATTATTGTAATTAAAGAAAAATATATCCAAAAAAATTAACAAATATAAAGTTGTATCACACCCTATTAAATAGGAGAATAACCGTAAATGTTTAATCAATTAATATGTCATATAGAAATTGAATAATATTAATTATTATTGTAATCAAAGAAAATTTATTCAAAAAATATTAAAGAAGAATTATTATCACTTATTGTTATTTTATAAACAATTACTATTTTATTGGTAAATACATATATATAAACAATTTTAGAGACGTTAAGAATTATTAAACTTTACTTAATTAATTTTAATAATCATTAATAGCCTTATAAAAGTTAAATTAAGTAAATCTCATCGAAGTGATTAGTCATTTCACAAAACTTAATATATATATATATATATATATATATGAAATATCAGTAAAGAAAAGACAATTACGAATACTTAATGTTAAAGTTTTATAGAATCTATGATTATTAATCTTTCATTAATAATAAACTAGCTAGGAATTTTTTTTGTGGGTTTTATAACTATTTTCTTATAAATTGAATAGAGAATTGAGATCATGTCGATTACATGGATTATTTGTTTATGAGCTCTTTAATTAATATTATCTAACTTGAGTATGACATTTATCTTATTAAAGTTTATATAGTATAAGAATAATTTTCCTATTTCTATATATTAATATAAACTGTAAATCAATATTAATAATTGTCTTAATATCTAATGTTTCATAATAATTTATTTTTACAAAATGCATTGATTCAATAATCTAGTTAACCACATATTGAATATACTATTCAATGTCATTTCCTTTTCAATTCTAATAATCGTTATATTAGAATATACATATATTTACAAAGGAGGTCTAAGACCTAATACAATAAAATAAAAATCCTAAATAACTGATAAAGGAGTACTGTTAGTCCTACTAGGTATCAAACTCGCGACCTCTAAGTCAACAGATGAGGACGTATATCACTACGCTACACCTTTCTTTTAAAAATCATAATCGTCATAATATTAACTGCAAAATTAAATGATGAAGGTGTGAGAGGTTAGCTACGTTTAGTTTGACAGTAACATTTAAAAATGAGATTTTGATTTTGAAAAGAACAAAATGGATTTAAAATGAGATTTTGATTTTGAAAAGGACAAAATGGAGTGATGGTGTTGTTGATTTATTATAATGGAGTTGTATTATAATGGAGTGGTATAGATGTTTATATATGGGGGTCCCCTATTTGACTTTTAATGAGTTATTTTGTTTGTTTGTGGATAAAATTAAGTTAAGTTATGATTTTAAAATTATAATTACAAACCGAACGAGCCAGCATCTATATCCATACTGACATATTAAGCCAGAGATGAGAGTGTTTTGTCTCACTTTCAGTTGACAAAAATACCCATACTTTCTACAATTCAATAAATAATGGCCATTGAATTAGAGCCAAAAAAGTAATTTTGAAAAATAACCACCAACTATCTCTCTCCAACGTCCCTACTTTCTCTCAATATGTTTCTCTCCCCATTATCAAACGACCGCATCCAAAAAAACTAGATAAATAAAAGAACGTGCCTTTCTTTTCTTTCTCCGCGAACGGGGGTTCTAATTTTTTATTTATCAAAAGTTATAATTTTTTTTGTGATAAAGGATCCGATGTAGTGATTGAGGTTAAAAACTTAGGAAATAAATGGATATAATAAATTGGAATGACGAGATTAATACCGAAACTTAACAAATTGAAGAATTTGCTTAAAAGTTACTTTTAATTGTATCGTGGATTACCTCTAGTACAATTATAAAGGCTAAGACAACACATCGGGGTGCACCATATAGGATTAAGAAGGCCTTTGGTTGCGTGACTTTTTGGATCAACACCAATTAAGGTCCTGTTTGGCAACGGAGTAAAACTCTGTTTAACTTAACTCTAAACTTTTTAAAATTTCAAAACGACCCAAAATTTATAAAATTTTTCAATTTTGCCCCACCCCTTCTCTCTCCTCCAGGTCACTATTCATCGTCTTCCTCCTCTTCATCCACTATTCATTCTGCGGGCCCTTCACCTCCTTCAACTAGAATGAACCCTTCTCGTCCACGCATCTGGGGCTCTGTTGAGATATTGAGATGAAGAGAGCGAAAGAGAGGTCGAACGGGAGGGATTGATGAACAGTGGAGGGGGAGGAGGAAGACGATGAATAGTGAACTAGACGAGAGAGAAGGAGGTGGGGCAAAATTAAAAATTTTAAAAAAATTTGGGTTGTTTTGAAATTTTAAAAAGTTTAGAATTGAGTTAAATAGAGTTTTACTCCATTGCCAAACAGGACCTAAGATATGACAACTGGTGCGATGTTGTGCTACCACCTCATTTCTAGATATCGAAAAGACTCACACTCTTAGAAGATCATAAATTATATTTATAATGTGTATTTATGATATGATGAATTTGATTATTGAGGCTTGATTGAGCTTCATATTCATAGGGAAATAACACAATTTTGAATTTTTATGTTATGTAATCAACCATCCAGAACAAATGTTATGAAGGTGGGCTCTCTTGGAACCATGAAGTTGCTCAGCTTCGTGTGGTAAGTGAATTATGTAAGTATTAGTGGGAGATGATTTTGTATGAAGAATATAAACCAAGATTTTTGTTTTGGACAATTGATCATCTTTATATTACTGGAAGAAGATACAGTGATACACTAAAGAAACATGGGACATATATAGTACATATTGTTGCTTTTAGTTAGTTTAATGCAATGAATTACATCACAGAGGTTCTTGAATTAAAGAGGACTACTATGGCTGTTGACACATTGAGATTGAGCATGGAGCTTATTTAACATCTCGAGGTGAGGGGCTGCATTCATCAAATGTTAAAGATGTGCATGAGAACAAAAAAAGATTCACTCTTAGAGAGGTTCTAATGAAAGAATTGTTATGTTATATATGTCGTTAGCTTTTTCAATGGTGATCATCAATCATTTGTTAATTATAACAGTAATTCTAATCCACGCATATACGCAGGTCTTTCGCCTAGCAATATATAATTTCTTTGTCTTGCAGCAACTCAACCACGTACTTTCATTTGATCGAACGTAAATGTCTTGTGCATTTGTAACTATTTAATGACAATTATTATATATCTAATAATTTAAATGACTATATTTAATTTGTTAGTTAATATTTCTAAATTAATAATTAATAATATTTAATTAAATTCAATTAATTACTTTAATTACAATTACTATTATTTTATATTTAATAACTTTTAATGACCATATTTAATATATTACTTAATATTTCTTGATTAGTAATTAATAATATTCAGTATATAGTAATATATCATGCATTCGTAACTGTTAAATTGTAATTATTATATATATTTGATGTTTTTAATGGCTATATTTTATGTTTAATGAATATATATATATATATATATATAATATGATTTCTTTGTCCATAAGTGAACTCCATCACGTACTCCTACTTGGCAGAATGGAAGCGCATCATGCATTTGTAACCGTCAAATCAAAATTATTATTATTACTAGCCTATCAGCCTTCGCGTTGCGCGGGATTTACTCTTAGCCATTTTGAAGAAATTTCTCTATTGTTAACTTATAATGATTTTTGTTCATCCTTATTTTTTTAATTATTTCTTAATTAAATTGTAACTTAAAAGTATACTATTTTACCTAGGGTGTTAAAATTGAATCATTTTCGAACAATTTTATAAAAAAATTGTCTATTTAAAATGACTTCTTGTAATGAAGTTTTGATTTAAAATTTTGAAAATTTCCAATATTTAATTTATAATATTATTTTTTCAAATCATGATTTTTTATACAATATATATATATATATATTTATTTAAGATTTTTGTCCCCAACAATTATCCCATTTGGTGAAAGTTAAGTAAACATTTGATGATGACGATGATGATATTGATGATGATGATGATAACATAATAGAAATAATAGAAATAGTATTCTTTTTACTGAAAATTATTATTATTATTATTATTCTTACTACTATTACTTTCATCTCTAGCATTTATCCCATCGGGTGAAAGTTATGAAAACATTTGATTTATAATAATTTTAATCATTAATATTTTTCTTTATAGTAATTATTGTTATTATTATTTTTATCCCAGTAAGTATCCCATTTGCTTCATGTGAATCTAGTGGAAGTTATTACTATTACTATTATTTTTGTCCCCACATATTATTATTATTATAATATGTAGATTTTATTATTCTTTTTGGACAAAAACAATAATGATGATGATGATTAGTAATAATATTTATTCTTTCTTGTGGGAGTTATGAAAGCTTTTGGATATACGAAGAGTCGGTGAATGAGAAGCTTCCATTAAAGCTTTTGGACAAATGACATGCAACCACAATCTCCTCAATAATTATATATTATATATCGATTTAGTGAAAGCTATTATTATTACAACTATTTTTGTTCATAGCAATTATCCCATTTGGTGTAAGTTGTGAAAACATTTGATTTATAATAATAATAATTAATATTATCATCTTTCTCTCAAGTTATTAAAACCTCGAAAACAGTTGATTTATAATAATTATAATAATTATTATTATTTTATCTTCAGTTATTAAAACATTTGATTTATAATAAGATTAATTATTACTATTTTTCTCAATTGCAATTATTGTCATCATTATTTTTGTCCCTCGCACTTATTCCACTTGCTTCCATGTGAATCTAATGAAAGCTATTATTATTACCATTATTTTTGTCCCCAATAATTATATATTATATATAGATTATTATTATTGTTGTTATTAGGGTTAGGGGTATTTACCTAAAATGGCTCATGGTTTGCCCGTTTTATCAAATCTATTATATGCTCTTTTTTTGTTAAATCTATCACATGGTTTACTTTTTGTATCAAATCTATCTCGGCGTTATTTTTTTCGTCGATATCTAACGGCCGTGCTGACGTGGCTCCGACGTGGCAAGTTTGCAATCCACTTCCGGCTCTCGGCCAAGTTCTAGTGTTGCAATGAATAAATAGATAGATTTGAGAAACTGATAACCATCGACGAGACATTGTCCGGTTTTGCTTCTGTTATTGCCATAGACCACATTGAACCGAAAATTGACATCATTCCGTATGCAATTATGTAATATGTAACAAATAAATAAACAAGAGAAACGTTTGGCCATTGTACGATCCTACTTAGGATCATAGGGGGTCGTGGGATCGAAGATCGCAGGATCGGATCGAGAATCATAGAATCATACCTATAATGAAAAAATATAAACAAAAATATGAATGTATACTTACTTATGAGTTTGTTATTTATAACTTTTACTCGCTATTCAAAAATCGATCACCATTCATCCGATTTCAATTTTCGAAAATTACCAATCACAAAAGAGTTAATAAAATTGCATAAATCAGAGTTACCAAAAAACAAATGACAGTTCACACAAATCACAGTATCATAAAAGAAATAACGAATCATTTTTAAAAACAAAAATTTTAAAAAAATCATATGTCATTTAAATCATCGTGTAGATCTTCTTCATCATTACCATCATATGTTCATCGAACAGGCTGAAATCTGTTAGAAATTAGTGTATACCCTAGAGGTAATCTATCATCAGTTCTGTAATATGACATGTATTTCATTATATTACGAGGCATTTATGTTATTGTGTAGATTGCGCTAAAATATGATTTTACACAATAATGTCCTTGGAATAGTAGGTTCAATAGGCATCAAGTGTGACTTGATTATGAGATCCTATAATTACCGAACATTATTCCTAAATGTCCCTAGTCAAAGTATTATCGTTAATTAGGATAACGATAATACGGTTAGACTAGTGTGGGTGTTGATTGATGACCAAGTCTCACAGGTCATGGATATGGAGATATCAAGTCACACCACATGTATACATTAAGAGTAATGTGTATTGGACTGACCCGCCATGAGATTGCTACATGGGTTGTTACGTGACTGTCATTAGCATATCTTAAAGTGACTATAGTGTAATAGTTCTTTGACTTGAGGTCACCATGAATTTCTACATGTAATGTCATATGCTTTGATACTGTCAAACGCCATCATAACAGGGTGGTTATAAAGACAGTTATTGGGTATATCACAGAGCATGGAGAGGAATGTGAGTGACTAAGATAGGATTTGTCCCTCCTACGAAACAGGAGCAATATCTCACGGCCACTTGGTGGTTAAGTCTAAAAGTGTATGCATACCCAAATGAGTCGATATACCGATATCGAACTCATTTGTTCTGATAGACTTACCTGGTAAACCAAGAAAGAGAGATATTGAGCTATACAAGGATGTCATCGACCATGCCTTGGGCTCAATAGAGATATAGAGGACAATTGATTATATTACACGGTAATATAGGTCACGAGGTTCATCGAGAAATTGACTTTCCAATTACTTGAGTAACAGTGATGCATTGCTAGATTTCGCTCACTGTTTGTAATATTGAAATAGAGATTTCGATATTACTGTCAACGTAATTGGGAACCTACAGGGTCACACACGACGACTAAATCGATGGGATATTTTGAAACAATAAATTCGTCTAATAGAGATTAGATGATTTATGGTGCGACTAATTAATCGGATATTTAATGAGATTAAATTTGTAGATTAATTAGACTCAATTTATTAGATTAAATTGACCAATCTGATGCACGATTAATACGGTGACACATTGGCCAATAGTTCAATGTCACCTAGACTTACACATGTCACTTGGAGCCTTGATTTTCCTTATCCCACATCGGTCATGGGAAAAGAATTTGCCTCCCCATTTGCTTATAAAAGCAGTAGAAGGGGATGGATTCAAGTATGTGTGTGTATGCTTTATATGTATATATGTGAGTATATATATATATAAAAATTTGAGTTGAATTGTTCAATTCAAATTAGGTCCGTTAGTCTGAAAAATTCGGGTATCGCATCGGTGTTTCTTTCGAGTGTTGGTCGCTAGCACCGCCGATATCGAAGATTCGTCGACAAAATCGGTGTGGATACCGGTAGAGGCGTCACGCGTGGGACGCTCGGTCGACAATTTTAAATATTCCAGGTACGCTTTTATTTACTCTTATTCTACTAGTAGGTCTTGGGATTAGTTTCACGGGTAGGAAATTTTGAATTTCTGTTCCTTTTCGCTTCCGTTGCGCCCCGTGAAACTAGCAAAATCTCGGCGGAAAATAAGGTTCGCTTGACCCAAAATTATTTTAGAGTCACCCAAAGATGCATGGGTAGGATCGATTTTACTTGTCCTCATATCATATGTCATTTAAATCATCATTGCCAGTCACATGGTTGGTGCAATATCGATTTTGCTTCTCCTTTCTGGACTTCTTGCTCATAAATGCCCTAAGCAGTTGTTCAAACTAGCTGAGTGGCTCGATCAGTGTGATGGCCCGAAAACTGAACTCTTCAGTAGGATAACCTTTTCAATTAAGCCTATTACATTTGCTTTATGATAGAATGAAACAGGATTTTAACTCACTCACAATAGGACGAGTATACCAAATATAGATGGAGAAGGGTTTTCTTTGCAGCAGTTGCATGGGTTCTAGCCATACGCAGTCGGGTATTTTCTTCATCTTTATTTCCTAACCCTTTTTAATAATACTTATCCCATCTCACCTGGGGCATTTAACATTTTGCAGTTGATGCCACCCCTTGGTAGATACAGAGCGATTGAACGTCACAATTTCTATGTGTACAGGTGGGTCACCTTATTGAATACTTGGCAGACATGCCAAGTTTTAATCCGTCTCTTGAATTGATAATCTGAATCCCCAATTCCGCCCATTCTGTCACGACTTGAAATAATAGTAGGACTACTACTCAAGAATACAAAAAAAAAAAAAAAAACTACTGTAAAGTAGAATAAATTTGTGGTGTACTCTCTAATCTGCTTGATGAAGTGAATGGCATGTCTAATATCTTGTGATATTTTGTAATGAGTTTAGAGATGTCCGTGCATCGTCCCCACAAAATTGGTCCAAATTCATCTGTAGGCTTTACTCTTCTTCCCCCCTCCTTTTTTTTTTGAAGTGTGACCTCGAGCTATTAGCTTATCAGTTCTCGCTTGAACATCAGTTTATCCTTGATCATGAAGTATTTTGAAAATGAAAAAAAAACAAAAAGAAAGGAATTCTGTTTTTAAATCACGATATCATAATAGAAATAAAGAATAAAATTAAAAATAAAAATAAAATCATATTTCATTTAAATCATCGTGGAGATCTTCATCATCATTGCAGTCATATGTCATCGAATGGGCCAAAATCTCGACTAGAAAATGGGGTTTGCTCGACCCTAAATTACTTTAAAATCACCCAAAGATGCATGGGCTAGAATCAGTTGGATCAAAACTATATGTTATCCTATGATCCAATTAGCTATTTTAGAAGTATCTTACCTTTTAGCTCTTTCGGTTGAGATCGACCAGATCGGGATAGGTGGCCGAGTGCAAGATCATGAGATAGCATTATCGCAAGCTATCTTGACAACCTTGTTGATAAGTCCTCTAACCATTGTTATATTGTATGTGCTAGCATTAGGATCATATCCTCTCTCTTCCATCTCATCAAACAATTGACAGGCTTCAGCCATATGACCAGCGTAGGAAAACCTATTAATCACTGTGTTGAAGGTCAGGACATCAGGTTGCACACCCTATCAAAAATTCCTTTTGCAGACTTGAGCTTCCCGGTTTTACACATGCCATCGATGAGGATATTGTAGATTGTGTTATCCGGCTCCAACTCATGCTTTTCCATACACTGAAATAGAGCCATTACCCGGTCTATTTCTTTCACTGGACACAAGCCTTCCAACATACCAGCAAAAGTGCAAAGCTTTGGTCGTTGCCTAGCAGCTTGCATCTTCTCGAGCAGCAGCTCTGCATCACCAAAATTCCGAACGCGACAAAGACCATTGATAAGAGCACTATATGTCATAACATTAGGAACCAAGCCTACCAACCATTTCTTGATATAGGTCCCACGCTTTGTTGACTCGTGGCTTTGCAGTACCCATCGATCAATGTACTATGAGTGACCACATTAGGAGGCAGCCCCTCTTAGCCATCAGACGAAATAATTCAATAGCATCATGCACGCGATTATTAAGGCATAAACCAAAGGTCAGTGAATTGTAGGTGACTATGTTACGAACTAGGCCTCTGCACTCCATATATCCAACAAAGCTTCTAGCTTCGTGATCAAACCCTTCCCTACATAATGCATCCACCAAAATGGTGAAGCTATTGACATCTAGCATTATTCCCCCATGCACCATCTCACCGAATAGCATCTTCACTTCCTCCCATGCCCCAAATTGCACCGAGTCCTAGTGAGAGAATTATAAGTGATGGCACCAGGGTGGATGCCTTCAATCGCCATTTGCTTCAAGAGGAGGTCGACTTCTCGCCACAGACCATGCCTAGACACAGTGAATCAGGGAGTTGTATGTGAATGTATTTGGTTTGACACCCCAATCACCCATCTTATATAAAAGAGCGGTTGCCTTCTTCCACCGAGCTGCACAAAAAAGACTGTGAATTAGGGAGTTGTAAATGACAATATCAGGTTGAATGCCTCTTTGAGTCACTCTGTTAAACAAGTTGAGATCGTCAGGTGGTACTTGTCCCTGCTTGAGATCCGCTTTGGGATTTCTTTGATTTAGTAGTTGATGTATATGTTGAGATTTTGAGCTAATAAAATTCAACACTTTTTCAAAAAAAGAGTACATTCACAATTTGGTCGCTAAAAGATACTTCGCTAGAGAAATTGGTCCCAGAAAGATATTAAGTGTACAAATTGATCTCGCCATCTGAAATGTTTGTACAAATCAATCATTCCATCCATATTTTCATCTAGTTCCTGATGTAAAATGATAACATGACATGTTATATGTTGATCTGGCCCCATAAGAGCCAAGCTAGCTATAAGGATCCCAAAAAACATCATTTTTGTTCTCAATTACTTTTAATTTTTTTTAAAAAAAGAACTACTAAATTTTTTGAAACTAGGGTTGGGGGAGAGGGGTAGGAGCAGATCAGAGGCCCCCCGACTAGCAACCTCGCCTAGGGAGATGCTGTTGAAAAGGGAGCCCGATTCGCTTCCAGGCCCCTCTCTCTCTCCCCACTGGTAGCTAGTAGAAAGAGAGAGAGAGAAAGAGAGGTAGATTTGCCCTTTCCCCTTTCTCTCTCTTCTAGTCCAAAAGAGAGAGGAGAGGGGTAGATGGAAGGCCCTCTCGATCGGCGAGCTCGCTTGCAGGGAAAGTCATCGGAAGGAGGAGCCTCGATTTGCCTCCCAACCCTTTCTCTCTCTACTTGTAACAAGTAGAGAGAAGTAAAGACAATCAGAGGAGGGGGAAGATCAGAGCATCCCCCGACCGACGACCTCGCCTCGAAGGGCCCTGCATCTACCCCTCTCTCTTTCTAATTGTAACTAGTCGTTTGTCTCTGTGAGAGGGGGCGGGGAGACAGATTAGGCCTCCCCTTCCGACAACCACCCTCATAGTTGCTAGTTGGGGGGCCGCCGATCTATCCCTTTCCACCTCTCTCTCCTCTACTAAGGGGAGGCAGATCGACCCCCATTTCCCAAAAAAAAAAGTTTATTTTAATTTTAAAAGGAATTGAGAAAAAAAATAACATCATTTTTTTTTATATTATTGTAGCCAACGTGGCTCTTAATGGGTCAAATAAGCAAATAATTTGCCATGTTATTATTTTCGGTCGGGAACTAGATGAAAATATGGATGGAAAGACTAAACTATATCAACGTTTCAAACAGCGAGATCAATTTGATATCTGCATCAATTTCTCTAGCGAAGTATTTTCAGGGACCAAATTGTGAATTTACTCGTAAAAGAATTAGAGGTGAGGACTGAAGAGCATGGTTGTAATATTTATTTCCATCTGGTTCAATGTTTTGTCCCTTTTTCCTAATTTGCCTAAAAACTGCATAAAGAATTGCAGCAGCCGCCATTTGAACGATGTGAAGGTCCTTAACTACATGCTCCTCGAAGAAGCTTTTCTTGCCATCGCTCTCATCACCAGCAGCCTATCCCATAGCTCCGCCGACGAAGTCTTAGGGCCGCCGCTTCCCCGCTTTCAGTGCTTGTCGTCTACAGCATCCCCATCTGCTTCGATCCCGACAACATCACAGCCACCGCCGCCGCCGCCACCACCTTCCACTTCACATCCACTGGAGTTGGGATTATTAGGATTGAGTGGCGGCGACTCCGACGGATTTGGGGCTTTCGCATCCTCTTCTGCGGCTGCTGCTGCCGCCTTTGATCTCTCTTCTCTCGCATCTTCAAACTTTGCGGACTTGGCTCGTCACTACAGACATTGCTACTGGGAGTTATCAAAACTCGTCTCAGGTCGGAATTGAGTTCTCACTCGACTCACTCATTCTTACTGTTCCCATTTCCATCCGAAAACTTCTTCATTCACGCTCTTATTGTCATTCCAACAATTTTGCTGGAAACACCAACAATTTTGGCCCCTGTTTTGTATGGTGTCTGCAACTTTGGATTTTTTCGGTTTAGGTCGGTATATTGGGAATTGAAGACTTACGCATCAATTGCACTTACGATTCTCTTCAATTTTAGCTTAGTTGTGCTTTCAAATCCCGTGGTTTTATGCTCAGTAAGTTCACACTTTGAGCAGAATATGCTTTTGTAATGTGCAAGTTTGGAACTTCTAGTTGGAGATACGTTATGAGCTATGTCTTTCTACTGATATACGATACCACTTTTGAGGTGAAACCCGAATGGCATGGCTAAACAACTATTGTCTCGAAGAAACCTATTGGATGTTATTCATAGGATATACTTCTCTGTTTGTAGTTTAGATCAGTGTTCGTATCTTATTTGTTGCTGTTGAGTGGTGCTAGAATTGTGCGTAAGTTCCGAGGTTTCCATTACACAAATGTGAATCTGATAATATGTATATATATATATATATATATATTGCCCTATTCAAGCATGCTAGTGGTTGCTACATCTGGAACTGGGTTTATCCTTGGTAGTGGGAGTGCTGTTGATGTTGCAGGACTTTGTTGCACTTGTGGTGGAACTATGATGGGCTGCAAACTCCTTAAATCTGGTTAGTTATTCAATTGTAACACTGTTCCAATCTAAATCGAGTTGTTTACCATCAACAATGTAGCAAAATCGATATCATGGTTTAGCAGAAACTCTTTTCTTCTTCTGCTGTGTTATGTTGTTATGGAGTTAGCTCCATAGGAGATTTGTGCCATTCGGTGGCTTTAAATTGAATTCACAAAATCCCAAAGAGAGGTGTTTTATGTGGAGCTGGTGGCTGGAAATTGATATAGCTTTAAATTGATTGTCTGATACCAGATAAGCTTTTGGAAAATTAGTAAATAGATCTTGTCAATGTCTTATTTCCAGAGATAGTCATTTTGCTTTTTGGAGCCACAGTGTATGTTTTACTTCGGTCTTGCTACGGAAGCATTTGGTGACATATATATATATATTTATTTATCTTTATATATATAGAAGGGGGCCATTGCTTTTGCGGCAGTAGATTAGGTAGTGATATTGATAAACACAGATGTCAATTTGTAGTTCCCAATATGGGCAAACCACGATTTGTTGATGGCTGAAGTTGATCTTCCAAATTAACATTATGTATTTTTACTTACAAAGTCCAATCTCTCAAAATGTTCCATGTCCCATGACTGGTTTAGATAGGCTCCAGTCCAGTACCATGCTGTATCACTTTTTTGGTTAATGAAAAGAAAACAGGAAAGAGATGTTATCGCTTCGTTTTCTCATTTCCAGAGATTCTCCTTTGATATCAGAGTTAGAAAAAGTACAATAAACGTGAGCTATATTTCGTAACTTACATTTCCTTTGGTTGCAGTAGGTGTTTGAGATAAATAATGATGCCAAAATGAAGAGAACAAGGCAAAGACCACTCCCCTCAGGGAGGATTTCTGCACATCATGCGATTGTGTGGGCATCCTCTGTCGGTATAGCTGGCACTGCTTTATTGGCATACAAGGTGAACAAATTACCACCTGTTCCAGCAATCTTTGAAATTATAGAAAAATTGAAGGAAAATCATGTTTACCAGGTCTAAATGAAAATTAGTGTGCTTGGACTTTCAGTTCTTTTCTAAATTTATACAGGCATTAGAAAACTACTTTTGTAGTTTAGTTTTTCCATTTCCATCTTTTATTTCAAACTGATTACCAAAAAAAGAAAAAAAAGAATCACTTTATCTAATTCTCTGTTTGGCATGTGACACAAGTATGAAGTAGTTTGCCTGGCCTGCGAGCCTGTCTCTCTTTGAAAGAGGGAGGGGGAGTTGTGGGAAAAAAGATAGAATTATCAGATAATCTAGCATGTAAATATATTTTGACTTTTTTTCTTTATAATATAGAGAATTGAAAATAGTAGAGGGGAAGATAAAAGAAACAAAAAATGAAGCTTCTTTGTTGAAGCAACACAGCCTCAGCTTTCTCTGCCTGCATTTGACATTTCTGTGCTGAACTGATTTTCTCGTGAGGTATGTAGTTATTAGTGATGCCAATTAGGATCTGATTTAATGTCTCTTCTACAAGGTTCTTGCAGGCTAATATTTGGGCAGCTGGGCTTGCAGCATCAAATCTTATTCTTTATGCATTTGTCTATACTCCATTGAAGCAGATTCACCCTGTAAACACATGGGTTGGGACCATAGTGGGTGCCATTCCACCACTGCTCGGGTACTCTCTTTTAGTCAAATTATTCTTGATTTATGTGCTTACTATATTGGCCGAACTTTCACTGGATTTGGAGGCTGTTATATTGTTTTTTTTGTGCTTTCATGTAAAGAGTACGAGAGTTTGTTGTCAAGTTGTGTTTCTTTCATGCTTGGCAACTAGTCCATATTGGGTTTTAGATGGGTTGCAGCTTTGGGTGAGATTTCTCTCAATGCAATGATTCTTCTGCTGCTCTCTACTTCTGGCAGATACCGCATTTTATGGCCCATGCCATTCCCGCAGATCTCGAGCCCGACCCCTGTAGCACATGCCTCTTATGCACCATTTCTATTCCTACCAGCTCCATCTTACGAAGCACCCCATTGACCTTGAGCCTCTCATCTTTGTGGTAACTTGGCGTTTTCTTCATTTGGCCAAGAGCATGCTATGAAATGTTTGGATTCCTTAAGCTTAGCGGCACTCGGCTTCTGATTTCGTTTCAGTTATGGAGGCAAATGGAGTCAGATTGGAGATATGTAAGGGTCATCTGACTGACTGCTTGCGCAAAAAAAAAAAATATTTGCGTGGTGGTCTCGGATGATCTCGTATCGCAAGCGTGACTAAGGCTTTTGAGTACAATAGAATAGCTTGTTGATATCAGGCAACATCGTGTGCCAGAAATTTTTTGCTGCTCGCGATGCTTAGCCGGAAAAGGCTGAGTTTACAAGCCTTTTCCTGCTCTTGGCCAAGTTCTAGTACATAAATAGATTTGATAGAACTGATAGCCATGGATGCGGCATTGTCCAATTTGCTTCTGTTTTTGTCAAAGACCACATTGAACCGAAAATTAGCATCAGTCCAGATGTATGTATAGACACATACATTTATGCTTATGCTTACTAGTATAAAAATCACGTACTATGCCCGTGAAAATAATATCATTCCATACCATTATGTATTACATAATAAATGAATAATAATAATAATTACTGAAAAAAAGTTCGTACAAAATTCATATTTTACATTTTTGTACATTTTTTGTAATTTGAATTTTACATGAACTGCGTAATATTTTGGTCCTCGTCACTTGATCTATGTCAAAGAAAACTCTGCCCCCGTGGTTTACTTTTATATATACTTTGTTCTCCCACCCCAAGCTCGACCATCCCTTGTCATATAGATTCCACGTCTATGACCAGTATCAAATCGAATGCACCCATCGAACAGCCTGTTACAAACAAAAAAATTTCATCAGGACTCGAGCCCAATATAAAACGTTAACTTAATTACATCTCCAATTGCGTGGAGGGATCGTAAGAGATATGTGAATTAGAAGGGTCGAGCCATAGATATCGAAGTGAAAGGGACGCATCCCCGCTGGCAATCAAAACCTTCAATAACTACCCCTAAGGCCCATTGCTTTAAAGAGTGTGGGGGCGATGGACATTTCTTCGAAAGCCCTCTCACTAATATTTATCATAAATGGATAAGGGCATGCATTAAACTAGCTGATATGTACATACATATACATATATATATGTACATACATATTGGTTCATGGATCCGATTGGAATCAAATATTAATATAGAAGCAATTGTTCTAATTAGACTTGGAACATATATCTAAGTCACCTAACAAGATAATTTGCACATCTATATATGTATAAATCATGGATAAATATGCATATATAACTTCTAGATTGTTTCATAGGACTGGATGTCAAATGACTCCATGACCTCTCTCTCTGTTTTGCATAAAATAATTTTATGTATACTTGCATATGACATCCGCTCCAGGGAATTAAGTTTTGAGAAAACGAAGAATTAAATTGGTGAACTGAAATCGATAAAATATTTGGTCAAGGTTATGATCTACCGTAATTAACATCGAGTTAAGGATTTGTTAAGAGCGCTAATAGGGGTTTCCGATATACTGAATAGAAGGGTAAATCACGTGGCCCTTCTGAGAGAAAGCGGGCAAGACAAATGTTTAATTATCTACGTATACAGGAATAGAATTTGAGCAAAAAAATTGATTAGAAGTGTTACTAATAGTTTGTAATATGTATTCTTATGTTTTTAATAAACTAGAAGTGTTTGGGATGTATTATTCTTCCTTGAATTGAGAAAAGGAGAAAATCAATATAAAATAAGAAAAAATTGAAGAAAAACTCGTCCAAATTTTCATATTAAATATGATTAAGATAGTGGATTTATATCTATATAGTAATATTAACTACCCTCAATAATAACTATTGTTCATAAACATAATTCTAAAAATAATAAATAAGTATGTAAATATTAGAAAAAATTCAATTGAGCAGACATATTAGTATTAGAAGCCACATCGGAAAAGAAGAGTTTCAAAAATACCATTATAAAATGTACAAAATAAAATTTATTTATATGAACTAAATACATGTGATAATGCACTAATTATATTTAAATTTTTTTCTAAAACAATAAAGAATCTATTGAACAAATGTGAAAATAGATGTTACAATAAGTGATACTTGAAAATAATTGATTAAACATATATATAAACTATCAGAACATACTATCTACATAGATTTACAATATACAGAATATATATTTTTTGGATAATTACAATATATATAATATAATATAACATAACATAGAATAAAATAAAATAAACTATATAATTTTACATGTGAAAATAATGAGTTTGAATAGCAATGATTCCAAAAGTGTGTAAAACACGAAACTTGTATCCCTGATATATCTCCATATTATATTGATAGTTAAATAAATATATTCGGCATATTAAATAAAATAGTTAGTTACCCATACACAGAATTTTCAAAAAAATTAATACAAGAGACTAATTTCATGAAATTAGGGTCACATGAAAATTTAATAACTTAAAATAAGGATATAATAAAGCATCATTAAACAATTATAAATCAAGTTTGTATACTTACATTTATTATCTGAGTGAATCTGCATAATTATTGTTAATGATTAATAATGCTGCATTTGGTTTCAATGTATGATTTTAAAATCAGATTTTGATTTTGAAAAAGAGTGGTATAAATAAGACTCACCCTTTAACTTTGTATGACTTATTTTGTTTTGTTGTGGAAAAAAGTGGTATAAATGGGGCTCACTCTTTGACTTTGTATGAGTTATTTTGTTTTGTTGTGAGTAGAATTAGGTTAAAGTTATGATTTTAAAATCACATTTGCAAACCAAACAAGTCATAAATATTTGATGCACTTTAAATAAGAGAATTAGTAGCAAAACTCTCACTAAACTATATAAAATTTGTCTAATATAAGGATTATTATTTGAAAATTAGTTATTGCTAAAAATTCTAAAAATGGTGAATAATCTATATATTATGTAATTTAGACTTCTCCCACAAGAGTTTATGAGTAGATTCTGCTCGGGCGACAAGAAACTTCACGTATGTGTATTGGAGCAACGAAGAATTTCTATGTAAGCGTATTGAAAACCTTCTTTACATTTTTACTCGATTTTATTAAATGATTACAAGGAGTCAAGGAGATAAGTTACCAAATTTCTAAGCTTAATGGAAACCTTCAATAAATTAATGAATTATTTAAGAAATTAATTTTGAGGCCTCTATTCCACCCAAGGTATTTCACGCATCCCTGACATCTTCCATACACACGTACACACACATATATATAAATTTTGACAAACTATCTTTACGAAAACTACCTATATTTTTCGTAACACATTTTATCTCAAAAGTACTCGATTGTGTTTTCTTTTAGATTTAAATATTAATTTTTACAAATCCATTTAAAATTATATTACTCAAAAATTAAAAATATAAACGTTCGCAAAACGCGCTGGCTACGTGACTAGTTATTATTAAAGAGAATATGTGCGTTCTAGTAATAATGCAAAATATCCACATACTAATTACAAATTTATCTCTTGTGGGATTCGAGAAGTCATGATAAATGGTCCCTTGCCTAGGGATATTAGACCAGCACTACTCTCGTAGATTTCCAAATTGTTCAGCTCTCTATCAAGTACGTACTGTCGACAATGCTCTCTCTAGCTATATTATGCATTGTCAATAGGTTGATAAATTCAGTACTTAAGATTAATCGCTTAATTAATTATTATAGGAATAAAGAATATCATTATAGGAATAAAGAATATCAAGAAGCATGCCCATGCTACACACGGATTGCCGTAATTTTTTTCTCTAATACTCTAAAATTTTGAAATATAATTATTTTATAATTTTATAATATATATATATATGTATGTAGATTGTTTGCTATGATTTATTAATCAAAATAATTCAAAATAGAAAAGAAGAATTTGTAAAATGAGAGATGGAAAAGGGAGATTCGGAGATTGGGAGTTGAATAACCGTGAGAGAAGATAGAGGAGAGAAAGAAAGAAAGGAGAAATAGAGAAAGAAGGAGAGAACTGTGAGAGTGGGGGTTATTTGAGAGTTAAAAGTGATATATATGAATTTACTAATTTGTAAGGATGGGAATTTGATGCAGTGATACAAGTCGCCGTCCGGAACCAACTGGTTTCAGATTTAATTCTTGTCAATGAGATTTTCGTACCTCTTTATTTAGCTTTGCTATTTCTATTATTATATTAGGTCATAGATTTCTCTTTTTACCGAAATTTTACTAATTTGTCATTTGTTGTTTCTTAATTGAATGGCTGGTAATTATTTATGTTACTTCAGTACGGGCATTTTAGGAAACTGATATTACCCCAACTTCTACCCTATTCCCTTTTTTTTTTGGTGTAAATCATAATATCTGAAAATTCCATTGGCTCCCGATTAATTCAGACGAGCCGAGTCGGCTCACTAAAAAATAAAATTTTTCCAGTATGGATTTTTTACATTCACAAAAATTCAAACTCGAGATCTTGTTTAAACGGAACAAGCGTCGAATCGCTAAAACCAATTCATGTTGATAATTCAGATGCATGGACATCAATTGTTTTTCTCTAGCTACGTACATGACGTACATACGATCATTCCTTCTTTTTTTTTCAATCATAAAAGGAATCCATACCCCGTAGACGTGGTATACAATAATAAGAAAAGACATCGATCGATCCTTTCATCTCGTTTTCCATTCATATTGTCCTTCATGGACTTAATAATTAAATAAATGCGATCGACCTCTGGAACTTCCCAAATGGAAGACAAGACACAGAAGTGGACAACAGCCTCATGATTAAATGGTTGGCCAATATGGAAGGTGGACACAATAACTCTTAGGAATTGAGGAGGACAAACGGCTGCCACATATATACGACACTTGCCAAATTAATTGCTTGATTGGTCAGTAGTTATTTAAACTGTTCCACTCATTTTGGCTTAATATTAGTTCTCACTGTCCAAATGCTATGAATATATATGTGGGCGATGGATTATACTATAGCTAGCAGGAACATATTGTACAAATTAGCATGAATGTACATTACAACATTAGTTTTTTAGTGCCCAACAATGGATTGGTTCACATAGAGTAAAACCTCTTCCATTAAATAAGGCGATGACTTTAAATATTGTGAATACAAAAAATTAATGACTGAGAGAATTTTACGCTTTAGTAGGCCGATTTGGCTTAAAAAAGTCGCGACCTATAAAAAATAAATTATGTAGTGGTCACAAGGGTAGCAACAAACCCTTTAGATGGCAACAAAATGCTCATTGTATGCTAAGAGAAAGTCTTATATGTAATGGATATACTACGTGTCAATGTTACAAAACAATTGAATTTCCCAATTCCTCTTTATTTTTAGTAATATTATAAAAAAATTATTGTTGACAAAAATAAATTTTTTATGCGTCTACATGTCTGATGACACTGTATTTGATATATTCATTACCCATTATACATTCTCGTGTGTTACAATCATATAACATGTTTAGAAATAAAATTTCAACTCATCTACTGCTGAACGTAGATTTTAATCAAAGTACGACGCGTTGTGCTGTGAAATTCATAAAATTGGTCTATTTTCGATTTCAGTGGATATTGGATTAGATAATGCAATAAAAATTGGATATTTTCATTTTTTTTTACTTTTACTTTGAAAATTCCATTTTGAAAAATAAAAATTGATATTTTTTGGGTAATTTAAAAATTGATTTTTTTTGGGTGAACAAAATTGATATTTTATTTACCTATTGTTTAACGTTTTCCCGATATATAGTTTGCAAGATGCTTAATTTGTGCATTGTACGAGAGCTTTGCTTCAGAATATTTAAATTATGTACCAATTATGCAATGAAAAAAGGAAACCACAAAATTTAGGAATTGTTTTTCCGTACATATTAGGACCGACGATGCTGAGATATGGACCCTCATAGACATTCCCATGCGCTCGTAGGGATTGAGTCACCAAACTGAAATTGATTGCCACTTATTATAGAGGAGCTAATTTGGCAGGCTCACCTGCGGAATGGTTCTTTTTTTTTTAAATAGGTAAAATGCAATAACCTCAATAGCTTAGAAAATAAATAAATATATACATACTAATTTCCCTTATTTTAAAATTTTTAATATCTCAAATTGAAGAAAATATTTTAAAATTTTGAAGGGCTTTATATGAGTATATTTCGTAACATGATGACCTTATTCCGTAAAATATAAATGTATAATCTAAAGAAAAAGAGCAAAAGTTTATGGATCGAATTAGTATTTTTCTCAAAAATAAAGGTCTGGATAAAATAGTTATGGGAAATAAGTGCCTTTTTTTTTCAATAACAAATTATGCTAACTATCATATGATCATTTCCCCAAATTTCATGGAAGGTCATCCTATTTTACCCATAAATTAGTCCTATAAGAATATGTTCACATGTATACTATGTGTATGTACATATCTGTTCATATGTTATTCTACAAACTGTGCTGAATTTTTCTTAAATTTAATAATGCTGGAAATCAAGAGAAAATCCTCATCTTTACCAACTAATTATACATTCTAAATCAAATTCTTTAGCTAACTCATTAATTATATTCATGCTCAACAAGGTGGTCCTTCCCAACATTCCATTGCTCCAGACACATTAAGAACTTGATAGCCCTCGATATTTGACCCATTTTTCGATAGAAGGAACAATATGGTTGTTATCATTTATCAATCAATCAGCAGACGTGAGTAGACCAGGAACTAAAGTTGCAAGAGAAAAATCACACCCCTCATGTCGTCTCAATAATTAAAACTATATAAAAAAAAGGAAAATATGGATCCCTCTAAAAAGTTGAATTATAACTTATAAGTGTATGAGAGAGAAGGAATTTCTATAATAAATTAATTACAAGGGAGCTTGCAACTTCAACTAGTTCATCATGCCTATGTTTTTGCTAAATTATAATAATTACAAACTTTTCACCATAACTCCCTCTCCCCAAATTTCGAGGTGGTTCAATTGCCTTCATTAGTTGGGACATTTTGATGTGCATGATTATATCTTCCACACAAAAAAGCCAAGATCCATAAACCCAATTTCTTTGAGATGTCACTTTCATGGTGCTATCTATTCATAACCCTCTATATGCTCATGGGTTAATAGGCATATCTGTTCTATCTACCAAATTGTTTTTTTCTTTTTGGCATATATATAATATTAAGAAACTTTATTGAAGAGTATAGGATCATATTCTTGCATTCATCATAAAGAACGAAATCGCCTTGTAATCTAGTTCTCGGTACTGTGAAAGTACAGTTTCTAATGATAAGCTCACTAGACACATTTTTGTGGTTTCGATAGGGGAGAAGTTTGTGCCAATTTGCTTTTAATCATTCGTATTTTTCTCTGCAGCATTTAACGGTAGCGCAATATTCTTCTCATGATAGTTTCCTCGAGATATTATTCCGTTTGCTTCGACAATTGATACAAGGAAGACTAATGCCTATATCCATATATGGTGGCCCTCAAACAAAAGATAGGCCAGCATTCTTGCAAGAAAGGTCTACATCCGAAGAATACCATTACATCTTGGAAAGAGATGTGACAATGGACTATGAAGATACCTTTGTTGGCTATGGTTGATTAGCAAAGATGATGACATGTGAAAGAGAGGAGTGTATGTGTGTGTGTGTGAATGTAAAAAGAAAAAGATGGAATTGGGGAGGGGCCTATTAAGACCCAAAAAGCAAGAAAGAATGAGAGAATCTAACAATAATAATAATTTCAATGCAATCCCCTTTTGAATGCCTCGTAACTCACCTAAGGTTCACAAGATAGAGGGAGAGAGGGAGGGAGGCCAATATGGGAATAAAAAAGTATAGAACAAAGTAATAAAAGTGCAAAGTAAGCAAATCAAATCTTCCTTGAATTCTATGTGTTGTGTTCTTTTGACCCCAAAAATCTTCAAATCTTGTATGGGTGTGTGACCCATTGGTGTCCAAAGACTGTCCTCCCTCTCTTCATTCGCTTTGATCACGAATTTTGATTGTGGACTAGATTTTTCTTTTCACAATAGCCAGTTACAAACGGCTGAACAACGACTACTTTAATATTGAGTGATTATTCGAGATTTAGTCCTTTTGTTTTGTAACACAACTAGAAAAAAAATATATGCACGTTTAATATTGATGGTAAGATTATATCTTGAATCCATTCAAATAATATCAAATTTGAAAGTATTTTATCTTTATTGAATATATTTATGTTGGACTATTCATAACATGATCTTTATCAATAGACGTGTGTATAATCCAAATTATTATATATATAAAACTATATTTATTAAGAATAAATAAAATAATATTGAATGAATTGAAATTATTTTGGAAAATAGATAGAAACTTAAGGAAAATGGAAATATATGGCATTTGAATTAAAATTGATCATGCTTGCGCAAGCAATTGAAATTATAGAACTTGTCGAACAAAATATTATATAAATTATTTTGGCATGCTAATAGTGTTTATGATAAATTTTTTAAAACAATTATGTAAAAGCTTTTGAAAAGATATATAGAAATATTAAAATAACCGCTAATTTTTGGTCGCATATCAAGTAAAGGGGAATTCCAAGGCAAAGAAACCCTATAACTCTCTCTTAGCTTAAAGTATGTAGCTTTTATTTTACAAGAGAAATATGTGAACTTAACACAATGAAATAAAAATTTTAATAGCTAATAAAGGTGCAATAATAGTTTTATTAATTATCGAACTTAAAATATCTTGATTATCAGACGAAAACGTGTATCACTGCTATATTCTCTTTCGATAAAGTATGTAGAATTTGTCATAAGCTCTCCATTGACAAATCATACATTTACTCGATTTTTTCGTTGCGATTCAAGTTGAGGAATAAGTTTATCTATTTTATAGCTTCATATTGCATTTTGTTTGAGCAAATGCTCCAAATTGTATTTTTCCTCTATATATAGCCGTTGAATGAATTTCTTTTGGGATCTGAATTTGAAAAGGTTGGTAATTTCAGCTTTCCGTTTATTCTCTCTTCCTTCTTCTTTTTTCTCCTTTTGTACTTCATAGAAGTTTATTATGAAAATCAGGACAGAGCTTAGATTTGCTACATTGAGTAGCTTAATATATATGAAAGCTTTTCGAATTTGTAAGAAAGGCTAGATTGGCTTTGCATTTAACTCAAAAATTTTCATTTTTGGTGTGTCTATTATAAAATCTGTAAATAGACTTGACAACAATTTGCCAACTCCCCAATAGGCCAACGGTACATAGGGGGCAAAAGGATAGAGAAACAAAACCGAAACCCTATTGAAAGTGCAAATATGTCCCCACATGGTGCTTTTTCTTATGTACAATTTTCATTATGAATGTGAAAAAATTAAATAAAATACGAAAAATTGCTTAAACGAATTTTTCAGTTTTAAAATATCTTCATCCTTTCACCAATATATATGTGTCTGCGTGTGTATATATATGTGTCTGCGTGTGTATATATATTCATCCTTTGGATCATATGTTCGTTCGGCCATATGAAACGCCTAACGCCTACATGTTTGATACTACGTTTCCAATTTCAAATCAATGGGTTTTATAGAAATTAATGCAGAAAGGTGGATGTTCATTGCTTATTGATTGATTTCTTTGTTTCTGTTACAAGGAAAGATCATAAACTAGCACCAAGGAGTTAGGAGGAGTTGGGAGGTATGAACTGAAGTGAAGGCAAGGGGATTGGAACGGGTAAGGGATAGAGATATATTCTAATGAGAATTGAATTTAGATTTAGAATCTTACTATTTAACAATTTGAGAAAAAATGTTATCATACTGAATATTTTTTATTTTTTTCATATATCGATTATGATATTACATTTGTAAGCATAGTTATCGAGCTAGGCTCTGCAATTTTTCTTGAGCTCGAATCAAGAATATGTAAACTCAATTTCTCACCCTCGAATTCTTTTCGAAATACTCGAGTAAAATCAATCATCAACTGATCATTTATATGCATAAACCACATGAAATAAATGAAGTGAGAAGAAACCGGAAGCTTCTTTTCTTAGTGCTCTTTGTCTACTATCCCTCTTTCATCATCATGTTCCTATTGACTCCCAAAACAGTTATCCTTCCAAGGATGCCCATTGTATTGAAACTGATGACCATTACAAGTCATGGTCCCCACCTCTCACTCGGTCTTTGATGCAAGGTATTCACTTTAAAGTTGCTTGGAATGATTTAATGAATGCCCACTTTTGCTCCCTTTTATTTGGCTAATTTCCATGAAGACCCACATTTAGATGAAGAAAAACACCAAACAAATTCAAAAGTAAATTAGTATTATTTTTTTCCCCCAAAATTGAGAAGGCACGCATGACCCACCCACTTAATCAAAGTAACAGATAATGCATATATGTGCATATATATATAAAATATTTTTTTTCATAGTATATCATTTTACACTATATCATATATTATATGATACAATATGCATTATATATAGATAGGTGGGGGTTTGTATATACAAATAACCCCGATTTGAGCCCAGTGGAGATCTACTCATTCTTCATTGTTTAGAAAGAGTAGTGCTCTGAGGAATTATGATGGACGCATATTCAATACGGAAATTAATCAAGCTAGCAATAGAATTTGCATGGAAACGGATCTTTTTCGTCTAATTTAAATGATTTTGGAGTATATTCATCATTAAAGAGATATGGATTTTTCCACCCCAAAAAAGAAAAAAAAAAGATATGGATTTGTGTTTTATTTTCTTTGGGTACTACGTCCTATCCAAAACCTTTATTTACGGTTAGTGTGATTGGCGTATGAAGGACAGCCACAATCTATGTATATCTACTCATCATAACAACGAAAAAAAATCTTGCTCATTATATAATTCAAAAATTTGAATTCAAGAGTAGTCTTGTGATTATATATGATTCTGTCAATTAATATGCATTCTCGGACATATATCTTGGAGTATGCGTCCATAGACAAGTATAATGATATATACAAATATTTATATATCTAAGATAAAAATGGACAATTTGTTTATCAGGTATATCAAGCACATTTTAGAATTCATTTAACTTTTTTTTTTTTACCCAACAAGAGGTCTGCGCGAGATGCTAATAGAATTAGCTATTCAGCTTTATGTTTTTTTTTTTTTAGTTTAAATCTTGTTGGTAGGTCATGGGAAGTAATTTCGTTGCATGTACTAGAGTTAGCGTAGATTAATTGCCTCCTCAGATTGATGCAGCGGAATGAGTGTGATAGATAAGGATTATTTGGCGATAATTCTTAACACATCCAAAAGAGCCATGATAGACGAAATAACTCTTGAATCTATATCAAAGAAATATTGTTCGTCGTACCTTTGAGCAGCCATAAGTGAGGATCTTTGGGTTCAAAACTCCTTAGAGCCACCAGAGCGCATTTGACGTGATTACCGCTCCGTGCGTCGCCGGAGATTCACAGAACCCCGGAGATTAGTCGGGCGAAATCTGGACACCGGGGTTAGAAAAAAAAAAGTGAGGATCTTTGGATTTCGAGTCATTATTCATTCAATGGGTGAGGATCCAATGGTTTTTACTCGGGGAATCTTTTGGCATAACTTGAAGTTTTATTGATGAATCATCGTAGTTCCAGTATGAATATGGGGTTTCAATCGATTCGTAGAGTCTTAACAACAGAGTTCCTATTAATAATAAAGACAACAATAGTAAAGCTAAGTTACTCACAAAAAAAGAAAATCAAAGAAAAAGAATTCAAGAGGCTTGTAACAATCAACTAAGAGTTCGTTTAGGAGTGTGGTGGGAGATTCTATAATAACTTTTCCTTATAATTTTAAGCAGATTTGGTATTTGGTGAGAGTTTTTGAAATCACGGTTTGGATCAAAATTGTGGTTGCAAATGTAATTTTCTCATGCAGGTTAACGGGTGCTTATGAAATATGCTTCTACTTATTTTATTTCAAGTATTAATAATTATCTTTTTTTTTATTTTCAACAGTTTTAAATTAGTTTTTTTCAAACACCTTAAATTATTTTAAAATCAACACTTATTTTTCAGCAATTTTATTTCAGTATTTCTCGATCAGCAACAGTACTCCCAAACCAAGTCCGAGCCGAATTGATATTTTGCATTATAACCACAAAAAAGATAGGCCTACAAAGCTTAAATAGAAAACTCACATGACTAATAAAAGGAAACTAGAATTCTAAGAATACCAATATGACTAAGAAAACAAACCAACTAAAATAGAAAATGCAACAGTAGACTAATTAGGAAGAAGGTAATTGGAAATCTTGACAATAAAAGGAAATCCCAGCTTGGCTTCAAGATGAAACTTAAGCAATGACATGGCGCGAAAATACTGTGTCTAAGCATTGTCTTGCTGCTTTGGAACTGTCTATCACTGCGATGGCACCGAGATTTCGATATTGAGGCGCCCATCTTGATGCTATAGCACGAGTTGTTGGTGATGCTGCATCGCTGTTGTCTTGTCTCGGTCTTCCAATGATCCCGATGCTCCATAAGCCTATCCGTTGTCTGCTTTGCATTATTACAGTAAAAAAAAAATCGAATCAAGACATTTCATATTCCTTCTCCAAATCACTGGCATCCTTACTTGATTAACCCAAACTATACTTGATTCAATTCAGGTTACTTGAATGGTAGACGGTTCATAAATCCTTTGCGTCATTCTCCTTCGCTTGTGAAAAGCTCGACCTCGTGCACTCGAGGCGTTGTAGATGTCAACCTGAATATGTTGTCTACTTGCTCCTGCTCTTGGATCTTCAATAGAAATCAATCAGATTTCCAAATGTGCCAAAGTCGACATTGGTGGTATTTTCGGGATCTCCTCTTCTAAAGATAATTCCTTCGCGTTCAAAATATACAATTCTTCTGATTATGAAATTGTCTCTACCTTGGCCTCGATTTCTTTTTCCTTGTTAGAACCATTGATGCTGATAAGCTCACGAACCAGAACTTGATAAGAAAGAAGGGTGGATGGTAGAACCAACAAAACTCACCCGATAAGATGACTCGCCACGAATAAGAAAAGTCGGGTTGATTCGCCACGCTCAAGGATGAATGATAAGAATTGGGGTTTTCGCCACTAAACAAAGGACTTGTTTAGATAAGAAAAATAGAGGAAACGCTCTAGGGAATTTCATTCAAATATTCATCAAATTCGTCTATGTGTTCCTCTCTTATAATAAGGTGCATATTTATATAGAGGGAAGACACCCCCCATTGACTCTAAAATAAGAAACTGATATCTAATCTCACATTGAGCAAGTGAAGAAGCAGATTGAGAAGAAGAACGCAGCATATGCTCAGGGCGCGAACAAAGGAAGAAAGCCAGTTCATTTCAATCCAGGTGATCTTGTTTGGATTCACTTTCGTAAGGAGAGGTTTCCAAGTAAGAGAAAGAATAAGCTGATGCCGCGGGCTGAGGGTCTATTTCTTGTCAAGGATAAGGTTAACGACAATGCCTACAAGATTGAGTTGCCCGATGATTATAATGTTTCAGCAACCTTCAATGTGAGGGACCTAACTCCGTATTTTGAAGATGAAGAAGATATGGATTTGAGGGCAAATCCTTCTGAACCGGGAGGGGATGATGTGCCCAAGAATGCAGTCCAAGACGAGGCCAGATCTAGTTCGGGTCCTATCACTCGTTCCATGGCCTATATATGCCTATGCCAGTACCGGACCAGCCATGGATTGATCTGAGTATGAATTTCGTACTTGGCTTACCAAGGACTCAGAGGGGCAAAGACTCGATTCTGGTAGTGGTTGATCGCTTCTCTAAGATGGCTCATTTCATTCCATGTCACAAGTCCGATGATGCTACCCATGTTGCTGATTTGTTCTTCAAAGAAGTGGTGAGGATGCATGGTATTCCTATGAGTATTGTGTCTGATCGGGACCCTAAGTTCCTAAGTTACTTTTGGAAGACCTTATGGGCGAAGCTTGGAACTAAATTGCTATTTAGTACGGCATGTCATCTGCAAACTGATGGTCAAACAGAAATGGTAAATCGTATTCTCTCCTCTTTGATTTGAGCTGCTGTGAGTAAAAACTTGAAAAGTTGGGATACTTGCCTTACACTGGTTGAATTCTCTTATAATCGGAGCATCCATAGCACTACTAGGAAGACTCCTTTCGAAGTGGTTTATGGCTTCAATCCTATTACACCCCTTGATTTGGCACCCTTACCAACCAGTTCAAGATTGTGTTTCGATGGCAAGAAACAGGCTGAGCAGATCAAAGCTTTGCATGAAACAACTCTTGAAGGTCAGATTTTTTCCTTTGGGATACGAAGAACGCCTCTATGAATCTAAAGACGGTTGCATGAAGTCTATCTATCCTCTTAAACATGGAAAAACAAATGTTTTTCCTATGACGATTGTTGATGTTGAGGAAAAAGTACAACTTGAAGAAGCTTCAATGAAGGGTGACAAATTTAAAGAAGAAAAAAGTGGAGTCCAAGAATGAAGCAGCTCAAGCGTCACAAGATAATAATGTTCTGGTCGAGAAGGATTTAGCGATTGAGAAGATTTTTCGGGAGGAATTAATTTCAAACTTTGAAGAGAAAGTCCAAGCTGAACTGTTTTTAGACCCAGGCCAAGTGGAACTTCAGGAAGTAATTGCTATTAAAGATTCGTCGATGGTATTTCATCCAATCGAGGCAAAATTTGCCAAAGCATATACGACTCCACCGAGGAAGCAACAGTTCAGGCAACGAGTTGGCTGGCGTGGAAAAACAAAGCAGTCAATTTATGAAGAATTACAGGAAAGAGTTCTCAAAGAAAAGATGTTGTTGAAGAGGCAAGTTAAGAAGCGGCGAAACGCACAAATCAAGACCAGGAGAAAATCGACGAAGACTCGAGGTTGAGACACGCATTCTAGAAGATTCCAGAACAATAATTTAGCTTAATTAGATATTAAGTTTCCTATATTGCTATAATATAATTTCTCTTAATTAGATATTATTTCCTATATTAGCTTGAGTCAGTAATCTTAAGTTTTATATTTTAGATTGCTTCCTTATTATATTTTAGGAAAGTAATCTGGAGAATATTAGATGTCAATTTCCTATTCTAGAGTCAAGAGGGGTGTCTTCCCTCTATATAAATATGCACCTATTGTAAGAGGAGGAAACAAAGACGAATTTGATGAATATTTGAATGAAATTGCCTAGAGCATTTCCTCTATTTTTCTTATCTAAACAAGTCCTTTGTTTTGTGGCGAAAACCCCGATTCTTATCATTCATCCTTGAGCGTGGCGAATCAACCCGACTTTTTTTACTCGTGGCGAGTCATCTTATCGAGTGAGTTTTGTTGGTTCTACCCTCCACCCTTCTTTCTTATCAAGTTCTGGTTCGTGAGCTTATTATTTGGTATCAAATGATAAGCTCACGAACCAGAACTTGATAAGAAAGAAGGGTGGAGAGTAGAACCAACAAAACTCACTCGATAAGATGACTCGCCGCAAGTAAAAAAAGTCAGGTTGATTCATGTGTCTCCACGTAAATACCAGATTCCTTCCATCTTGAAGACGATTATTTTCCAATTTCTCCCACCAAGTAGACGTTTTGCCCCTTAACCGATAAACAACTCTAACAACTCGACTTCCATCATCGGGGATGCCGTAGTAGTCGAAGAATCGGTCCACATCTGAAATCCACGCCAAGTATTCCTCAGCGCTCATGCTTCCGTTGAAAGTCGGAATTCTCTTTGGGGGATAATCCTTCTGCACCTATTGGTGTCTTCTTATTCCACCGGAACTCTCGAAGGCTTGGGTCACTCGCTCGAGCCGTGCAATGAACTCCTCTTGCGTCTGCTGGAAAGTGAGAGGCAAGTCTTGGTCGAAAGTAAACCCTCTTGGAACTCGTTCAGGGTTGCTTTTCGCCATAATCTTTGCATATTTATCAAAAATCCACTCAAACACACGTGTTTCACTCGGCCAACAATGATAGAACATTCGCTTTGATACCAAATGATAAGCTCACGAACCAGAACTTGATAAGAAAGAAGGGTGGAGAGTAGAACCAACAAAACTCACTCGATAAGATGACTCGTCACGAGTAAGAAAAGTCGGGTTGATTCGCCACGCTCAAGGATGAACGATAAGAATCAGGGTTTTCACCACTAAACAAAGGATTTGTTTATAAGAAAAATAGAGGAAACGCTCTAGGCAATTTCATTCAAATATTCATCAAATTCGTCTCTGTTTCCTCCTCTTACAATAGGTGCATATTTATATAGAGAGAAGACACCCCTCTTGACTTTAGAATAGGAAACTGATATCTAATATTCTCCAGATTACTTTCCTAAAATATAATAAGGAAACAATCTAAAATAGGAAACTTAAGATTACTGACTTAAGCTAATATATGAAATAATATCTAATTAAGAGAAATTATATTATAGCAATATAGGAAATTTAATATCTAATTAATTTAAATTATTGTTCTTGAGTCTTCTAGAATGCGCGTCTGGTCTCGAAAATTCGAATACATGTTGGGCTGCAATCTGAAGCACATTAGATCGGTAGAAGAAGTGACAAGTTGGTACCTGGAAAAAATATAGGTTTTGACGACCTTGTGTCAAGGGAAACGGCCTCCAGAGCAAAACTCACTGCGTTTGGCTGTGAAATGACGAGATTTAAGACAAATTTCATCGTTTATGGCCTCAAACATGCATTTTATTGTTATTAAGGTGTTTTTACAATTTTAGGAAAAGTTTATATTTTTCATGAAATTTAGGTGTTTTAATTTTATTTAAGCTTTGTACAACCCTAGGGTTGAAAATAGTTGTTTTTTTGGATTATCAATAAAGTTTCGGAGCTACCGTGCTCTTTCGCCCATTCTCGGATTTGTTTTGAGTTAGATGCATATTTCTTGGTATTCGTAGAATCAACAGGTTATAGAAGGTTGTTGTCTGGTATTCGTGCGCGAATCAACAGATCGTAATTAGCTCCGCTGCGTTAACCATCAATCTCTTGGTATATTGCTCATCGATCGGTCCAAAGACTTCCGTTTTCTTACTATTATTCTTCTCGAGGACTTTCTCAATTTGCTCCTTCTTGCAGTCGATTGGCGTCAGTCTCTTGTTGTCCTTCTAAGAGACTTCCCTTTTTGGAACATCGTTCTCCTTGGGGACTTCCTCTTCCATCGCCGAGTCAATATTCGCCCAGTCACTAGGATTTGTCTTTTTTTTTTTGCTTGGTGAAGTTGATATAAATACTCCTCGTATTCTATGGAAAAAAACTTTGACTTTAGTAATCGCTTCATACGCTTCCATGTAAGAATTAGATCTTTCCCACTTTGAAGACATTCTTGTTGCAGTTTTTCCTACCATGTAAAAGATCTTCCACTCCATAAACTCTTCATTGTGGATAGTTCCATGGATAGTAGGGATTCTTTTTGGACGATAATATCCCGGATCCCAGGCGCATTTTCTCTTTTTAAAATAGCGCACAATGAGTCTGTGTGCTCTCGCTTCATGCGGTTCATCGTCAACTTGGAACTTATGATTGGCTGGAATGCGTCCAACGACATGCGACTCATGAGGAACATCTCAATATGTTCTACCTCCGTCCTTTTCATGCCAATTGTTATCGTAGATGGTGGCCTATGCTAAATTTCAAAAACATGTCTTCTGTTTGGTCAGCCGTGAGCTTCCTCTTCACTGACGTGGATCCTCCCTTCTTCCTTGTTCTTGTTGGCTCCAAGAGTTAGGGCATCAAGCCTTTGAATGACACTGTTGGAGCGACTCTCCAATCAATCGAACCGCTGATCTACTTGTTGTCTCTCTCCCCCTACTATCATCCCTCGATCTCTCGACCTAGAAGTCTCAGTCATACGATCGTCGTCACTAGAACTGCCACTTCTCCCATCCGAGCGGTTAGCCAGGCGACACCAATTGAAGCGGCGGGATGAGCGTGATAAACATTGATTATTTGGCGATAATCCTTAGCACATCCAAAAGGGCCTTGATAGTTGAGAAAACTCTTGACTCTATATCAAAGAGATATTATATTCATCGTGTATTTTTACGGCCATAGGCTTATAAGGCTTAAATAGAAAACTAAGGCCACTAATAAAAGGAAAGTAGAATCCTAAAAATACCAATATGACTATGAAAATAAACCGATTAAAATAGGAAATGTAATGGTAGACTAATTAGGAAAAAGGTAATAGGAAATCTTGACAATAAAAGGAAATGCTTCTAGAGAAAACATAAGCGGTGCCATGACGCGGAAATACAATGCCTAAGTACCGTCCTTGCTGCTTCGGAGCTGTCCATCGGTGCAATCGCACTGAGGTTTTGGGGTTGAGGTGCCGGATATGCTGGCTATCTTTGATGCTATAGCACGAGTTGTTGGTGTTGTTGCATCGCCGCCGTCTTGTCTTGGTCTTCCAACGATCTCAACACTCCATAAACCCATCCGTTGTTTGCTTTGCATCATTACACTCAAAAGAACCGAATCAAGACATCACATCTTCCCTTTCCAAATCACTAGAATCTTTACTCGATTAACCCAAACTATACTTACTTAAATTCAGGTTACTTGAATAGTAGATGGTTCATAAATCCTCCACGTCACAGATCAAGCACACAAATACAATAAACTTCCTTCTTTTTTTTTCGGTGATCGATAAACTGCGTTTCAAACTCGAGAAAGCCTGATACTTACACTTTTTGGGTAAAAACCTGATGTTTACACTTTTTAAATATTCCTAAGCCACTTATAGATCAATTAGTACCATACTGATCATAATAATTCATGTATTATATCTTTCTTTTTTCCGTGCCTTCGGGGTGGGTGGGTGTGCGGTGGGGGAAGATACAATAGTATCTAACCCTTTAACACATTAAAATTCTTTTTATCCAATTTGGGCAACGGGTATTTTAAATCCGTCGGTTTTCAACCCGCTATATGTTGCTCATCAAACTTTTTTATGGGCAACTTCTTTAGCTCATCACGATTTATGTCGACTTATGCGTTTCCTTTTTCCCTAAATAATCTGTTTGATATATATATATATATATATATATATATATTATAGCCAGGCAATTTCCGAAATCATCATTAGCTCAGTCTTCCACTGGACAGATTAGATGGCACATGATCCACTTGTCGTAGGACGAGAATATCACTAGAAAATGACAGAGATTTGTAGAGAGTAAAAATCTCATACGGAAAAACTAAGAAGAATCCAATGGGTTTATAAGAGATTGAGTATCACAATTATTAGCTCGAGCTTTGGGTTGGAGATGGGTCCAATCGCTTATAGGCCCGAAAGATATTTTATATGGTATCAGAGCGGGTTATACTTCCGCATGCCTACGCGCGTATGCGCATGGACTCACACCACGCCAGGCCCAGTATGTCCGAGTGCAGCCAAGAGTGCGCCTCGTGTTAGTGTCTCCCCTCGCCCGAGCACGGAAGATGAGCCCGGCTCGAGATCAATTGTTAAGGGCAGGTATTTAAGGGCACGTGACACGTGTATGCAGAAATAGACCACACATTACACGTGAGGGCGGGTGTTGAGGAGTAAAATGGGATAAATCCCACATCGGAAAAGAAAAGGAAAATCCATGGGTTAATATATGGCTTAGGTACCACCACTTATCAGCTTGAGTTTTTAAGTGGATATGGGCCCGAGCCCATATAACGCCAATGGAAATTTAATAAGATTTAATCGAGATAACTCTTGCGAAGTAAACAATATCCCAATGACCAACATAATCACCAAATTTTATGTTCTCTCTGACCTAAACTATATTGCTACAACAATCATATCAATCCTTCTCAGTGACGAAACTAAGGGCCGGCCTTTAAGCAAAAGAATTGTGTAAAATAAAAATAAATTCACATAATCATAGACGGTATAGTGTAGTGACGCACGCTCCAACTTGACAACCAAAAGGTTGCAAGTTAGATACCCAGTAGGAATACTCATGTTCATCTATTAGTCTTCTTTATAACCGGAAAAAGAATAAGTTCACATAACATCTATATAAGAGCAGAAACCTTAGGTAAGGAAAAAACTAATCCAAGTTTTTGTATTGATACAAAAGATGTATATGTATCCCAAATTATTTTTCAAAAATATTCTAAATAACAGGTGATGATATTTTAACCTCGTAATCTCCATATTCTTATCCACAGCAAACACCAAAAGATGCAAACTAGTATGTGCTAGTCCAAGTTTCATCTTAGACAGCCCATAATTATTAATCACACTGTGGGGTGACAGAGTGCTGTTGATAATATAATTAGCAGTGTTTTAATCATAATTTTCGGTTTCCATTGATGGGATTCTGAGGCTGTAAAGGGCAGCTCCATTTGGAAGATAAAAAAGATGAGATCACACCCCGAGCGCTATCAAGTTTGTGCACAATTATGGAAAATGAGATGCTCCGCCGTCAACCCCAATTAAAAATTCAAAAAGAGGAAAAAAGAACCAATAAACTAATATGAACCATAATCAATGGCGAAGGCCCAACAATCATGAGATCGAGAGTCATGCCAATTATAAAAAGACAAACCATATTCTCGGGGACCGTTTACTTAAATTGCAAAGCTTTAATATAAAATAAATGAGTAAAATATGAGGATACGAGATAATTCAAGTGATACTACACTTATTTTTTAAAAATATTTGATATTTGAATTTTGTGAATGGAGAATATTTATTATTGGTAAATATGTTTTACTTATAAGTGAGCTTACTCGACCCGAACTAAAATAGTCAGGTATTTGTTTTGCGTTTGGTTTCCAAGTAGAATTGTAAAATTAGATTTTGATTTTGAAAAAGAGTGGTATAAATGGGGTTCACCCTTTGACTTTGTATGAGTTATTTTGTTTTGTTGTAAAAAAATAGTGATATAAATGAAACTCACTCTTTATTTTATATAAGTTATTTTGTTTTGTTGTAGGTAGAAATCAAACCAGCCAGCTTTTCAGATATTGGAGTGCATAAGAAAAAAAATAAAATATTGTGGATAAATAAATATTTGTGGGTCTAATTTTTGGACGGAAAGCGCATCTTTTTCTAAGCATAGGAAACCGTAGTAGACCAGAGAAAAAAATATATGGAATATTGGAGAACAAAGACCCATTTGTCTGGTTGAATGCCCCGAGGCGGACGGGCAGCCTGCGCGGCGGAGCCTCTAATTAGTTTAGACTAGTATGTATATATATATATAATTTAGTTCTCTTTTTGTATGGAGTCTAAGACTAGAATATTCATGTGTTCGAATGAGTTGATACCTCGTCTGTACCAAGTCGGAAACTCGGTGCTCAAGTTATGTGATCAAGCTCCAAAAGAAATGATGTGGATGTTTATAACATGTGGTTAGGGTTTGTGTATTATGTAAGGTCAAAAACTTGAGTTGATATTCTCCTGTTGGAGCCGAATTTTTTCATTACTTCAACATGGGTATCGAGTCACTATCGATCGATCGAGTATATGTCTCACAATCTTTTTTTTTTTTGGATAAGTTGATGGTGCTATCTGTCGATGGAAAAAAATAAATGGAAAACTAGTAACAAATGGGTCAATGAGGAACTCAACTTTGGAAGCATATGAAGCAGACAGTTCCACCGTATGCCGGGAAAGAGATGACAGCTTGAGCTTGACCATACGTAATTCTAGGCGACACGGTTCCATTAGCTTGCTTACAATCTCCCATGGCATCAATTAAAACAATGCGCGCACTCAAATACGGCATATATACAGAACTTATCGTGTTAAAGGGTCCACGGCTAGCTAGCTCATAATAGAGATTTTTCAGGAGTTAATTACAACTAGATAGGGCCACGCGTATGCGCGAACTAATATTAAAAAGATGGTTGACCATTTATGGTATAAATTTACAGATGATATTAAAATGTTCACTACTAATAATAGTTCATCCATAATTGCATTCAAAATAGGTTGATGATACGCTACATGTTGAGGAGTAAAATGGGATAAATCTCACATCGGAAAAGAAAAGGAAAATTCATGGGTTAATATATGGCTTGGGTACCACCACTTATCAGCTTGAGCTTTTAAGTGGATATGGGCCTGAGCCCGTATAAGCCAAATGGAAATTTAATATGGTATCAGAGCGGGTTATGCTTCCGCATGCCTACGCGCGTATGCGCATGGACTCACACCACGCCAGGCCCAGTATGTCCGAGTGCAGCCAAGAGTGCGCCTCATGTTAGTGTCCCCCCTCGCCCGAGCACGGAAGATGAGCCCGGCTCGAGGTCAATTGTTGAGGGCGGGTATTTAAGGGCACGTGACAACGTGTAGGCAGAAATAGACCACACATTGCACGTGAGGGCGGGTGTTGAGGAGTAAAATGGGATAAATTCCACATCGGAAAAGAAAAGGAAAATCCATGGGTTAATATATGGCTTGGGTACCACCACTTATCAGCTTGAGCTTTTAAGTGGATATGGGCCTGATCCCGTATAAGTCCAATGGAAATTTAATACTACAAAATAGTTGACTGAATATTTTTGTGTTTTCAAAAATATTAGATTTTTCGTATTTCGTAGAATATGAAAGTTTGTACTTTGTTTATGTGAATATGCTAACAATGTGTATAAACACATAATTATTGTTTTAAAAATTTTATTGTTAAAACTATATTAGATGACTTTTCATATTTTATAACTAAAGAATTTTTAGAGTTTTATGATGATAATGATGCGGCTTAATAGTACGACACCATTTTTCGTATTGTGATTGGTGAAAACTTCAAGAGTCACTCAACCATGAGCTAACTACGTCCTACATTATATTATCCCGGTGTTTCGTTCCGTCTTTTAGAATTATATATAGATACTGCTAGTTATATGGGGAAGAGAAAATTAATGTATCATATCACTGATTATTTTAAGTATTAATGCATTCTAAAGAAGTAAGTTGTAGAGAAAGGGCCTGCGGCATAGTGATATTGCACTCAATTTGAGACCATCACGAGGTCTAGGTCGATAGTTAATGAGTCTCGTTTGTAATAGAAAAAGGAAGAAAACAGACCCGGGGTTGAGATGATATCCTTTTTTCCCTTTTGTTGGGCATTAACATTCATTGTGAAAGCAAGTTCCTTAATATAGTGCATATCCTAGAAGTTTTTGCATTATGAACCAATTTCTAACAAGTATACTATAAAGGACGAAAATGGTGATTGGGATTGGATATATAAGCATGACTAAAGGATATCGTATGTATACATACACACACATATATATATGTATTTAAATTGCCTAAAAAAAGTGCGCGTTTTGCTATTTTTTCCGAATATAGCACTTTTTTTAAATAATTTTTTGATAAAAGCTCGCATTTAATTTTTTTGTTTTGAATCTAATACGTGGCTTTCAGTATAGTAGTTTTTTCTTATTTTCAAGTTAGCTGGTCCATGCCTTCCTCTTCCCCCTTCGAGAATTTCGTTCCTTCCACTCAGACATTTAATTAAGGTGTTTCAGGTGTCTATATATATAAAAAATTTAATAACTCAAGTCAACTCCATTAATAATAGAAACAGTAGCTAAATGGAGATCAAATAGTTTGCAAGGGACCATATGGAGGAGGTAACATAGAAATATCAGATGAAGATGAAGAAGAGCGTAATAGAACATAAAAGGGAAAAGAGAGATGAAAACTACATTCAAGTTATAAATTTTTGAACTTTGTTGATTTTATATTTAGTAAGTCAATGAGCTGTTGAATTTCCTTCTCTAGGAGAATATTGATACCCGGCGGAGCTTAAATGTATAGCTGAGAGATGGATGTCTGTGAAAATTTCATTGTAATTCCATGGAAAGCTAGCACTCTTGTTAATCCACCTAATTATATTATGTGAATCAGATTCAATAATTAGAGAGAAACCAAATAAAATTGGATTAGACAATTAACCGGAGAGCTTTTCTTATTGCAAGCAACTCAGCTAGATTGGACTCAATGATACCAGATGGAGTAGAAAAGAGGCAGATAAAGTTTCCACCTGAATTGAAACACTACATTTCAGGAACAAGGAAAAGTTGGTTAGGTAACCAATTAAAACAAAAAATGGTGATCAGAATTCGAATTTTATTATAGGGGCAAATATTCTGAATGACAATATCTGTTAAATCGTTTAATGAAATCGAATGCTATGCAATCTTATCTGTCATAGGAGATAGTGGTCTAACGGGTTTTTAAAATTGTGAGTAGAATTTAGGATTTCTCTTAGAAAATTAAATATGAAACAAGTTACGTGCTAAATTTTAAATACAAACCAAATAAGGCGCTTTTACAATAAACTTTTATTACCTACTAGATTTGGATTAAAAAAATAAAAAAGCAAATCAAGTGCTTTTCTACACAACTTACGATACATACATACATATATATATATATATTATATTTATACATGAGAATCTCTTGCTATGACCAACCAAATAAAAAATTAATCAACAATATTTCGAACCTTAAAAGCAGCGATCTTCAAAGAGGTAATACGAAATATGATAAATTGCGAAAGAAGAGGAGGAAAGAAATGCAAGAAAAATAAATGAATAAAAATGGAAAAAAGAAAAAGGAAAAAGAAGAAAACAACCTAAAACTGGGACAGGTGCCCTTGTTTCCAAAGACAAATCTTTGACGGCCAAAAGAACCTTAAATCTGCAAAACCACTCAAAAAACAGACTATGATTGAAAGCATTCCCCGCCTATATCCATTAAATCCCCCCCACTATAAATCTGCAAAACCACTGAATTAATCTAAAAAATTTAGAAGAAAGAAATGCAAAACCGCACTATATATATTAACGGTCCTATATGCTTCTGCCATTGCTTTCAGTTTTCAACAGCTATCTAATCTATCCTTTGAATATAAGAAAGGAGATATGGTACAATAAATTCATTCTTTACGTGAAATTATTCAATTCTCATCGGTGAAATCCTTTATACTCATATATATGTATATATTTCTTTTCTATAATCATCTATAAGTTCATCAGTTGGGTTTTTCTGTGTCCACAAATTGATATTGAAAGTCCAATGAATCATAACTAATTAATCCAAAGTCGAGTTGGTCCATTAAGAATTACAACTCTATCGGTCGTAAATTTTCTCCACTCATAGGACTTTGACCTAAAACCTCACTTAAGAGAAACATATGTCGAACTAGCTAAACTAATCCATGTTGATTGTAGGCTCAGTTTTTAGTTAGATAAAGACTAAACTTCAACGAGAAGATTCTCTTGTAGAAGGGGCTACGGATTTCATTTTACTTTTTTCGGTGTGCTATACTATCCGAAAGTCTAAGTTTGGTCCGACTAAGCAAATTTCGTTCATTTACCACCAAAGATAGTGGCGTAGTGGTTAACAAGGTTACTCCCATGTGGTTTGGTCAAGACTCCAAATTCGAATCCCCTCTAATGATTGTAAAAAAACAATTGCTAGTTATATACTCTTTGGCTTGGGCTCGGGAACACCAATTTCTGTAAATTATATTAGGTTTTTGGTGGTGCGATATTGATGGGGTCAGTGTTTGTATTGGTTGTTCAATTCATCTGATACATTTGTGATTAAACACGAAAGTCCGAACGTTGCGTAGCGGAGGGGAGCAAGGTCGCTAATACTGCTGCCCACCATATTTTCGACTAAAGAAAACAGATTTCATTTTATTAAGCTTATTCTTTGTTTCTTTTTTGGATCTCCCCCAAGGTTTGTTGTTCACTTCCTCAAATGGTCAAAGAAGGAACATCCATGAATGACGTGTTCCTCTATCAATAAAAGGAAAAATAGAATGAAAATATAAAATGGATGAATAAAAATTAAAGGAGGTAGGGAAATACTTGAGACACTGTGTTGTGCAGTAGGATAGTACTGGAAATACAAGTTTTTGCCAAAACTAGATGAAACCATTTCCCATTATAGACTTCCTCACAAATTATTTTTCACAATAGACTTATATTATCTTTCATTTATTTTTAGAGACCCTAAAACTTTTTGATTATTTAATTTTCAGTCCCTCCCTGAAATTTAAAGTGTGAAAAGTTAAAAAAGAAAGAAAAGACCAATCCCATTTGTGATGGTAGAGGTCGATGTTGGGATGGGACCTTAGGCGTGTAAAAAGACCAAAACCTCAAACTAGATCACCAAACCCAGTCGAATAAAAAAGAATCGAAATATTTAAATCGGTTGATAAGCCTAATTCAATGAGACATTTTAGCAAAAAAAAAGTTCAATTAATGACTTAATATATTCACTTCATTGAAACGATTCATTGAACCCAAGGGCTTTGGTTGCGATTATTTTTTTGAAAATGAAAATATAAAAATAATTAAAATAAAATCTGACTTTCCTATTGAAATAAATTTTTAAAAATTTAAAAAATAAATCAATAAAACACTATTATCCACTAAAAAAAGGCTTTAATTTAAAATTTGACCCATAAGAATTGCATCTTACCAAGTAAATAAATGTTTTTAATATTCTTTTAAAAATCCGAATAATCGGTTAACGGAATGAAAAAATCGGTTATGTTTTGATCAGTTTTCCTCATAAGCTTATTACAGTTCAGGTTTATATCCCGAAACTAACTGAGTTATATTTCCGTTTCATAATGATTCTTCGGAATAAATCGAAACTATGCCCACTCCTAGGGCCCTACCACCCTTCTCTCCGTTTGTTCAATCATGTCTCTTTTTAGTTTATTATAAGTTTTCATTCTCTTACATTTAAGGAAGGGACTTAAAATGAAATGACGAAATGGTTTCAGGGACTATAGAAATAATAAATAAAAGATAGTATAAGTCTATTATGGAAAATAATTTGTGAAGAAATTTATTATGAAAAATAGTTTTAAAAGTGAATCAAATTCGGGCAAAAACTCCTGCAAATACATTCCCTTTATCTTTTATAGCCGTCTCTTTGAATTGCTTTTTCACTTTGGTGGGAAGACCAAAAACGGGAAAGGACGGCCAAGGCAAACCCCAGCAGATACAGGGCAGTACAGGCCACCCCTCCCTCCTCCATGGCCCCCACACTTCCACAGGGACCTTTGTTGCCCGCGGGCAGCTCCTCCTGCTCTTCCTTTACCTTAATTTTAATTATTTAATTTATTATGATTTGCACGAATATTTTATTCCCATAATATTAGATGCAAGTTTGAAAATTTCAAAAACATTCCATATACATATAGATGCACTGAATCAATGCAAAACCCAAGAGTCATTGCGAAGACCTTAGATCACGAGCAGGGATTTCGATAATTTGTTTCCTTACTTGAAATCGAGATGTGAAGTCTATTGCATAATATAGTTATGGCAGAAGGGGTGCATCAAGCAAGTTGACGGACGGGGGCGTAGCAATAGGAGGGGTGCATCGGTCAAACAACTAGGAAGTTGGAACCACGGGTGATGAGTGAACGTACCGTGGCGTGATTTCTCTCAGTATTGGTAGCATCACAAAATGGACAGGTTTTATGACCCAATTTTATATTGACACGAGAAGAGGAAAGTGAAGGGGTAATGAAATGAAGCATGCCCGGTTGCCCTGTTCTGGTGGGCCCAATTTCTGATTTTGGAGGGGCTGAGGCAGAAATTTATAATCTTTTCTTTTTTATTTTATTTCATATTTATTTTAATTTAATAAAATAAATAATAATAAAAAGATTAAAAATAAAACAAAAGAGACCCTTAAGACCAAAGTCTCTCTCTCCTCCCCTCTCTCTCTCTCTCACTTCTTTGGCTCAATCTGTCTGCGCTTTATTCTGTTCAAATATGATACTTCGATGTTGCAGAGACCGAGGCTGCTTGCTTTAGAGAGAGAGAGAGAAGCAGCTCAGCTCAGCCCAGCTCTGCTTATTAAGCTTTCTCTCTCTTTATGTCTGCCGCATTGTCTTGTTTCCTCTTCTTCCATCCATCGCCTAAGAATCTCATCTCACTTCCACGCATTAAAGTGCTCTCTCCTCTCTCTCTCTCTCTCTCTCTCTCTCTCTCTGTGTGTCTGTGTGGTCTTTTGGGGGCTTCATATTTGATGGGGTTTCCGCTCTTTTGTCTTGTGTGCTCTCTCCTTAACCATCGCCATTAGCTCCATTAAGCTCAGACCCCCCAAGAAACCCCGCCATTTCCCTTCCCCTGCTTCCCTCATTTTGGCCCCTTTCGATTCCTCTGAAGAACCGGGTCTTGTTCTTGGGGAGGGATCCCGTGATGGGGTTCTGTTCTTTAGCTGTCTGATTCGATTTCAATCGCAAAGCACCAAAACGAAAGGGGGGAGAAAAAAAAAAAAAGAGCCTGGAGCCGAGGGGGTGAAACAGAGCCGGGTTGGAACAATGACAGATGGAAACTCCAAGAAAAGCAAGGTTCTTTTTTACATCAATTTGGGAGTCAAGTCATGATCTTGTCATCTGTTTTGTTTTCACAAATTTCTTCTGGTTGTAGCTCATTTTGAGGTTTTTGTTTTTTTGGGTCCTGCTTTGGCTTGATGAAGCTATCATGGTCGAAGAAGATGGTCAGGAAGCTGTTCAACATCAAGAGCAAAGCCGAGGATTTCCAGGCGGATGAAGTTGTTTATGGAGGTGAGTGTGTGCGTGCGTGTATTTTCAATTTCATCAAAATTTGCGCTTTAATTCTTTTTTTTTCTAGAATTAAAAATAATAAAAGAAGATTTTTCTTTGGGTGTGTTGGTAAGTGTTTGATACCTTGAATAGTAAATCTAATTCTGAAGTCTTTCAATCCCAATTCATTCTTTTTACCAGAGCCCACTTGCTTTTGCCTTGCCAAGAAAACCGTAGAACTTCTCAGTGACTGAATGTTTTCATTCTTCTTCATCTTTGATTTTCGATTTTTCAGGCGGCGAAGCTGAATTTCGCTCTAGCTTCTCCGGAAGAGAGCCTTCCACAACCAAGAAAATCAGAACAGGTTCTTCTTCCGTTCACTTATTTATGCCAAACCATTATTCTCCGACTTAGAATAGAATGTGGAAGAGGTTACTAAATTGTGTTTGTGTTACCAACACACTTTGATCCACAGAGAAATTCAACAAGAGCGCCGGGCATATGCGCAGGAGGAGAATGAATCTCGATAACCCGCGTATCATAGATGTGCAGAATCACAGGTGATGATTCCATCTATCTTTACTATTTTTGGCCTTTTCTTTTGCAATGATGCATTACCAGAAATTCTACCTACTTTATTGTTTCTAGGCTGTGATCTTCCTTTTTAACTGTTTGATCATTAATATGGAGCAGCATTTTTGTGGCTACGTGGAACGTCGCCGGAAGATCCCCACCCCACAATCTCAACGTAGATGAGTGGCTGCATTCATCCCCACCTGCAGATATTTATGTTCTTGGGTATGATTCTCAGTTCCCTTCACTTCGATTGCCAATCCTTCTTTTGTTCAATATTAATTATCGGATAACTAACGGGGTGTGCTGAATAATCAGATTTCAAGAGATAGTTCCTCTGAATGCTGGTAACATTCTCGGGTCCGAAGACAGTGGTCCCGCCAAGAAATGGCTGGCCCTTATTCGGAAGACTCTCAACAACCTCCCTGGAACAAGTGGGGGAAGTGGGGCCTACACACCATCTCCTATCCCTCGGCCTGTTGTGGAAAACAATGCAGATTTCGAGGGTTCGATGAGACGAAAGGCCTCGGCTTTCTTCCACCGCCGCTCCTTCCAAACGACCCGAAGCTGGGGGATTGAGAATGACCCTCCAATCGGTCAGCCAAGGCTTGATCGACGGTTCAGTGTCTGTGATAGGGTGATATTTGGCCACAGGCAAAGCGATTGTGGTGACCGGAGCTTTAGGTGGGCCCACAGGCCGAGTGATTACTCAAGGCCGAGTGATTACTCAAGGCCGAGTGACTATGACCAGTGTCATAGGTACAGTTACCACAGGCCAAGCAATTATTCCAGAGCCAGCGACTATTCTAGGCCTAGTGACTACGATCCAAATTACAGATATGGCCACAGGCCAAGTGACTGTTCTAGGCCAAGTGACTATTACTCTAGGGCGAGCGACTACTCTAGGCCAAGTGACTACTCGAGATGGGGCTCTTCTGATGACGATAACGGGCTTGGGGATTCTCCAAGCACCGTTTTATACTCTCCAATGTCATGCAGTGGGTCCACATCCTTTGAGGAAGGGAACAGAGTACGGGGGAATTCAAGGTACTGCTTAGTTGCGAGCAAGCAGATGGTCGGGATCTTTCTGACTGTGTGGGTAAGGAGTGAGCTAAGGGACCATGTAAGGAACATGAAGGTGTCCTGTGTTGGTCGAGGACTGATGGGCTACCTCGGAAACAAGGTATTCTCATTGGGCTGTTTGTTCCGTTGATATTATGTAAAAAAATAAGATAAAATGCAGTGATCCCGTTTCCTAAGATGTTTAACCACATTCTCTAAATTGCCACTACAATATAATTTTCCTTGTTTTGATGCTTCCCTTTTTCTTATGAGTTCTAACAAAGAGAAGAATCTTCAGTTTTCGATAATTGAAACAGATTTTCATGCTATCCCTCGTTGTTAGAACCATTATCACTTAAATAGAAATCATTCATGTGGTTTGTTTTTTAGGGATCAATCTCGATCAGCATGTTGCTGCACCAGACCAGCTTTTGCTTCATCTGCAGTCACCTAACCTCGGGACAGAAAGAAGGAGATGAGTTGAGGAGGAACGCCGATGTAATGGAGATACTTAAGAAGACGAGGTTCCCAAAGGTCAATGGAGAAGCCAATGACAAGTCCCCTGAAACAATTCTTCAGCATGAGTAAGACCCACCCCCTTGTGAACTGACCTCCAATTTGCTTGAAGAACTCACTCTGCAACCCGATAGATGATTCATCGAGTATTTTATTTTTCTGTTGCAGTCGAATTATTTGGCTCGGGGATTTGAATTACCGAATTGCGTTATCATATCGATCCGCAAAGGCCCTTGTGGAGATGCAAAACTGGAGAGCGCTATTGGAAAATGACCAGGCACGTGGGCTCCTAAGCATCTTGACTCTGTTGTGTATAATTCTGTCTCTCATCGGTTGCTTAAGTATTGATGTAACAAAATCAATCTAAAATGGCCGTTCTTTTGAGTTTCAGTTACGGAGAGAGCAGAATCTCGGACGAGTGTTTGTGGGCTGGAATGAGGGGAAAATTTATTTCCCGCCCACTTACAAGTACTCAACTAATTCAGACCGATATGCCGGTGGTGATATGCACCCAAAAGAAAAGAGACGTACACCTGCTTGGTAAAAAAACAATACAACACTCTGCAAATAGTCTAACTTTTTTTTTTTTTATCTGTTCTGACTCATATTACTTTGCATGTGAAGGTGCGATAGAATTTTATGGTATGGCGAGGGCCTCCATCAATTATCATATGTCAGGGGGGAATCTAAGTTCTCTGACCATAGACCGGTTTATGGATTTTTCTGGGCTGAGGTTGAGTCAAGCCAAACCCGAATGAAGAAGAGTATGAGCTATTCCAGTTCAAGAGTTCAGGTCGAGGAGCTCCTCCCATATTCTCATGGGTATACCGAACTAAACTTCTTCTGAAGGCAAAGGAACATCAATTCACCCACTTGGGTATGGTCTCTCTCCCCCTCGTAGATCCATTCGAGCAGTTACAATGAACTGGAAAGATTTCCTTGTTCTTTCCGTGTACTGAAGATCTCAATCGTATTTTCTCAGGCTGTCGATATTTGCTTGATAGTTGCGAGGAACTTCTGCAGATGTGGTCATAGTTTGGATTCTCTCTGTCAATCAGGTAGTCTATATATTCTCAGTTCTTTTCATACCCTTTTCTCCAGTAAATTGTTGGGAACACATTACTCGATGGAATACTATGAGAACCCAAACTGTTCAAAGACTAACATGTTCATGCAACCTTACTGGACGAATATGCATGATACGATACTTTGTGGGCATGCTTTGAAAGTCTTTCCCTATCTTCACACACTTTAACCTAATAAAAGTTAACTCCTCAGGGGCTCCTGCTTGTTTACTTGGAAATTTTGTCCCCAGTTTGCAAGGAGGAATCACTTTGCAGAAAGCCCCCATTGAAGAGGAACCATTGATAGAGACGATTCCATTGCCCACCAACTGTATAAGGTTTGTCCCCCTTCCCTCCTCACTTTACCTTTCTTGGTTTTGCTGCCACCTTTGCTTTTTTTTTTTTTTCTTTTTTTTCCCCCTGTGATTTTGATTTTTAATTTATCAATTTAACATTTATTTGTTTCATTTTTCTTTTCAGGCATGAAGATTTGTGTTTGCTAACCCAGTTAACCCACCCACAAGCTTCTACATCTCAACAGCTCCATGATGATTCACTGACCCAAGTTAACAATCATTAGGTACTTAATCTCTTTCGTTATTGTGAGACAACTCCGATCGGAAGTTAAAAGCAATCAAGAAAGATCTGATTCGACCCGTTGGGTTTTGTTCCCCTTTTCTGCAGGAAACATTGACCCAATTGAGGATTCTTGCAAAGGTGTAGGGAGATGAAGAACATGAAGAAGAAGGAGATTATTTTATTCATTGTATTCATTGCTTGCTTAGGGCATATTCTTTTTGTGAATGGCTGCAAAAAGAAAAGGAGATCAATCATGCTTTGATGGCTTCCCCCATTTCTTTATTTTTAAATACATAAAATAGAAAGAAGATATCTGTAAAACTCATCATCAATAGTGAAAGAGAAGTTGAAGAGGTTTTTTTTTTTTTTGCTTTTTTTTCCTCTGTATGTGTGCTGTCTTATTGTCTATGATTATACTGAAAAGGCAGTTTTTCTTGGTTATCTCACACATCCCCACTCCTCTCCTTTTGCTTTTTCTTCTTTTTCTGAGTGATGCCAATATATAACAACAAACTCATCAAGAGCCGGTCAGTTCTTTCAGCTTTGGCAGGTTCAATGGAGTTCATGATTAACACACCTCCCCCCTTCCTAGATATAAAAATATAGGGGATTCTGCACCGAAAACACCCTCGTCTCTGGTGAGATCTTGGGCTGTTGCTGGCCTCGTTATGCCACGTATTGGCTTAATTTAGGACCGCGGTGGCAGGCCAAGGCAACCCCGACTCGGCTCACTGACATGCGGTTGATTTCAGAAAGTAGAAAACTAATCAGAGGTTACTTCATAATTCTACAACCATTTTGAGTTTTCAAACTGAGCTGCACCTTTATATTTAACCAAGACGCAAGACTGAGGATGAAAATCAGCGATGGAGCCCCTCTGCTTGCCGCATTCTGCCATTTCTAAAATGTTTCGTCTTCCGGAATCACTGTCCAAGAGCATCGGACACGTTTTTGAACTCACTGCATATATAAGAGTGGCGTATCGTTTCATGCCGTTAAGACCGACTTTCGAATAGCATTCTGGCTCTTTTTTATGGCCCAAGAAACATCTTTATTAGACATAGAGACAGACAAATATTTTCCAATCGAAAAAGCACAAAAGAGCAAAAAGAAGAAACGGCCCCCCTCCATTGACTATCCTTTGGAGGCCAAGGAGAGGAAGGACCAGAGCTGACGCAAAACAGCTTCCTTGTAATAAAAACAAAGGACCTAGGATAATGTTAAAACGACAGCATTCAGAAGTAAAGAATAAAGCCCGCCCCCCCCCCCCCCCAAAATAAAAAAAGAAAAGAAAAGCTTATATTTGATTAATTGAAGGCTTCTAATTCCTCTGCTCTGACAGACCATTCAGAATGATGCTTCTTTCCCAGCATAATCCACAGATGATGCCCCTGCTAGTAATGATTCTGTCACTTATTAATATTCTTCCACACTGAATCTGACACTTAAAGCAAATGCACCAATAAGACTCATGGCTTCCGTTGAGCAAATTGCAGGCATTTGTTTAGCATTTTCAGAACATATGGGAGCAAGTTTTGGCCTCGGGAGGGACAGGACAAAGGCTGCATTAAACACTCACAGCCCCCTTGCCAGAAACAGAGATCTGTTCCATTTTTTCCATGCCTAGAGAGCATATAATTAATTTAGCAATGAGGAAGGTTCCCCTTATGGAGCATGCCTCCACGGACTAGCTCTTACATTTCCACGTTCCGTGTTCCGTTCGTCGCAGCACGATGCAGGAAGTGTTTGTTGTTTGCTACTCGCTTCGTTGTTTTGTAATTGAAAACGGGCTTGCAAAGCATAGAAGATGGATCCTTCTGAAGGATGATGGAGGGATCATGCAAACATATTACTGAGTCCTATATCACGTACAACCCATGCAAAGTATCTTGGAGACATTCGTCATTCCGTTTTCAGCAAGAAAATCAGGTCGTGTGAAGGAAAGTCGATGACCCTATATGCCATATGAAATTTGACATGACATAAACGTGAGCACTCCTATTTTTGATGACCTCTTCTAAGTGAAGATCATGCTGTGTTCTAGAGAAAACCCATCTACGTGCCATTTACATAATTGGGATGCGATAGATCCAATGTCGTGGAACGTTACCCGGATCTAGCCAATAGTTTTCTTTCGAGAGGTGGAATACTTATCTCCCGGATGTTTTGGTTAAGATACTTGACTTCCATATCGTGCAGTGATCCATTGTGGGACCGAAATGTTCCCGTGGAAGCTCAAAGCTAATACTAATAATGAGAATCTGCAGAATGAATGTTAATTAAAGAAGATGGATCGGATAGAGAAAGAATCATTTGAGCTTTCCCTTTCCTACATAATGTTGCAATGGTAGGGTAAAAGGGGTAAAAGGGATCCTGGGGTGGGCATTGATTAAAAGGCATGGCATGGCATGCACACAGGCATTGGGGGTTCTATGATAGCAATGTGTAAACATTCTCTGCTTTTTTATATTTATATTTTTCTCATTTTGCTTGTGATTTTTGCTGATAAATCCTGTCTTCTACTTAGCACTCTTTACCTGATGTTGGCATTGGATGTTGAAAGGAGAAAAGAAAGGACAATGGGGATGATCTTGACCATTCATTTGTGACCAGTGGACTAAAACCTATATATGTTCAAGAAAATTGATTTAGCGCAGTGCTATCAACTCACAATCAATAAGATCCGATTTGAAAAGCCCCAGCTGTTTCATTTCCCATTCATATATCCTCTATATTAGGACAATTGGTCTCCCTTATAACCGGGGAATAAATGTTAGATCTTTTAGAAACCGCATGCTGTATTTTTTGGTGAACTCCAAATATGAGAGAGCATGTATACACTTGTGTTTGCCAATTAAGATTAGGTATGACAAATCAATGTGTAAATGGAGACAATTATCAAAGCAACTACATCTTGACGGTAGTTTTTATCATAATCTCTAGCATATATCCTCAAATATTTAGAAACTGCTTTGTAAATATTGATTGGAAGTTCATTCAGAAACAATTCATTTTATATTTTATATGTATATATATTGTCAATGAAAATAGATAAAAAAATTTCTTAATTTATATTTTTCTTAATTTATATTTGCACTATATATATGGAAATTATTTATTATAATATTTATTTGAAAATTAAAAGTAAGTTGATTGTATTCACCGATAAAGTAAGTTAGATTGTTTATAATATTTATTTGAAAATTAAAAGTAAGTTGATTGTATTCATGGTGAGTGAATTAATTATGAAAACTTGCGTTGGACTTTTATCAACAAATTATTGGTTTAGAGCAGCTCTAACCCCCGGAAGGAGGTGAATACAAATTCGGGTCTCGTAAAATACACTTATTAGAAGGGAAATAACATTTTATAATCGATCTCTCAAAATTGCGAGAGCAATATCTTCATAATTTTATTCACTCGAAAAAACATGTGTTGGATTTCCTGTTGAAAGAATCAACGATCATCTTTTTAACCTGCATTCGCAATCAATACGTTTCTGGTGCGGGGTAATGTTTATTCTCTTCAGGTGGCTCGATCTCCGACTGCCATAGCTTCTCACCATCGGGGATCTTTTATGGGTAGCTGCTACGCTCAAGTATCACATCAACCAATAATACAAAACCCATGTGAGTTGAGGATAATCGATCATACGATATAAATTCATGGAATAAACCGTACCTAAGAGTGCCGTGTAGAATTGGTGTTTTGAGGGGGCCTTTATTAGGTATCTTGACCTCTATGAGGGCTGATGTAGGGTTCACCTCGTGTGGGCTTCTCCTTCATTTTTTTTTTTTACTCTAGGGACTCATCTCCCTTTCTTCTTCGTGATCATAAGAGAGGGGAATATCTTATATGCAATGGTGATATGTAATGGAATTCACGTGACAACATTACAAGATACGTAAAAACTTTTATTTTTGTGATATTTTTAAAAGTCAATAGAAATGGGGATACTCTAGAGGTTTGTGATGTTGCCACTTAGATTCCGTCGCATACTACCATTGCATACAAGATTTTCTCATAAAAGAGATCATGCGTCTGCTATAGTTGCTTAACCAGGGTGTTTGGGCCCAATTATATTCCCTGTCGATATGAATACTCTAAAAACTTGTGGGACAGGTCAATCGGCCATAGATTCTGTAAATAGATCAAGTAAAATCATTCTCAGGCATGATTTTTGAAGTGATTTAAATATAAGATTTCACCGAAGAAATCACCCACTTTAGCCATAAGACCGATCCAATTAGGTTCCATCATTTAGTTTATGATGGCCTCATGTTATACTTGTCCTACACTTTGTTGATTCTTTTTTTCTTTGAACATTTTTCTAATTTTGAGTTTGTTATCACTTTATATGGACAACATAAATAATGGAGAAGATTGAACCATTAATACAAAACCTTTCAGGAATGTATCAGTTTGGTTTCCAATAATAATAAAATAAAAGAAAAACTCTCTCCCCTCTCCTCTCCCGTTACCCTCTCTCCCCTCTCCTCTACTGTTTGCCCAACCCTTCACTCTTCTTCCGGTGATCGGCCGAGCTCAAGGGCAAGCCTGCGAGAGATCTAGTTAAAAATAAAAGGAGTATTATCTGAACATTTTATATAATGTGATAGTTTTATTCAATAATATATATATATATATATATATGTATTGATTTAAAAGAAAAAATAAAAGGAAAATGTTATGGCTTGAATTTTTTTTTTCAAAGTATAAAATTTTGGTCAAAATAGTCTACACAACTAGGGTTCAGTGTATATTTCTTCAACAAAGGGGATTTAGTATCATTTCTCTAAACGTCAAAAGAGGTCATTTCATTTTAGTCTTTTTTCCCCCCCTCTATGAAAAATATGACAACATTTTCAAGAGTCCACTGCCGAAGAGAAATAAGAGTTCAGCCATTTCATGTGGACCTCCCCGGAGGATTGTGGTCGGCCAAGAATCACCGCCACCAAGTTGCCCCTTTCTCTCCCTACCCCACCTTCGATGAGATAGAGAGGGGGCAAGGCCGGTTTGAATAAGGAAGTCAAGAATGAATTTCTAGTAAAATAATGTAAAGTGCAAAAATATCGAAATATAGAATTGAATTGTAAAATCATAAGATCCTATGAAAATAATATTCCAAAAGTAATTTCCTAGATCTAACGAGCGATAATATTATTTGAGATAAAATCAAGGATCAGCAGGGCAAACTAAACATTTGCTCCACATTTTAGTTTCCAAACATCACTCTTGTATAGAAAAATGAAGTTACAAAAAAAAAAATAATTCTTGATTTTCCTAAAATGCACGAGCTGTTATTCTCAGGGATGGCAAAATGACCTGGCCCGACGGATACCCGACCTGCCCGCCCTGTTTGGGCCGAGTTTTACCCGACCTGTTCACAAAACGGGTCGGGCATGGGCAAAAAATTATAGGCCCAGGCCCGTGCTGAGTCGGGCCTGGAGATGGCGTAAGGCCTGGCCTGATCATATAGATATAGGCTCTCTTGCTCGACGTCTCTAGCCATCTCCCATTTCGAGTTTGCTCGTCTCGTCGCCTTCTTTAACTCTACTCATCTTGTGGCGACGCTCTTGTTCGACGTCTCAACGAGTTGCTCCGGCTCTCGAGCTACCGTTCTCTCCATCAGCTGCGATTCTCTTCATCCATGCAGAAGGACCAGACCTACTTTCTCGATCTGCCAATTGCCAATCCGATTTTCATGAATCAGTAATCAAACGATTGTTTGGATTGACAAAGTTTTTCCAGCCCATCCATAGGTAAGTAGACATGATTTCTCATTTTTCCAAATAAGGATGTACAATTGATCATTGCATGGATTTTTGCGTGCAGTTGTTTTGTTAGAAAGAGTTGAATTGGGCCGATCCCGATGAGATGGGTCCGGTTCCAATTTTTTTTCTTAGTCTCCAACAGGGGCAATCCCATTTTGTTGACATGGCGCGAAATGGGCTGCCTTTACTTCTCATTGGAGCTGTTCTAAGTATCTTATTTCTAAAGAATCAGGGTTGCATCAACATTGGAAGGAAAATATTAGTTGCGTATTATTCATTCAAAGTGGATGAGTCCAATTAGAATACTTATTCATCCATTGTGGAGCTAGTTTCCTACCTTCAGGCAGTCTAATTGCGTGTTATACAAGTAACTGACTGAATAATACTCACTGAATATTTGCTCTCGACACTGTCTGTTCACGAAAATATGTACTAGTAGTTCGTGAATTACCCATAAATAAACACATAAGGAAAATATTACTTGGTAACCAATGTAAATTGGTTCAAGTGGTTTAATCCTTACCCCATAAGTCGCGATCGAGTCTATTAAAAGGAGAAAATTCACACTATAAGAGATTTACCCCCTAATCGATCCACCAAACTTGAAATGGATTAGTCGGACCAATTGGATTTCAAGATACTGGAATTCATATCGGAAAGACAAAAGAAAATTATTACTTGGTGACCGGGGTGTAAATGAGAAGAGACTATTTGCGTAGCGTTCTGACTCGGCTCGAGCTCACAAGTTATACCAGCCGAGCCGAGCTCAATGAAATTTGGCTCGTGAAACTCGTGGGCCTAGCGAGTTTTTTTATTTTATTATAATTATATATGTTTAGATAATATATGTGTATATAGTTACAGGCTTACAGCCCACTTCCACGGCCCACATAATGAGCTGCTCTTGCTGCCCCTCTCTCGCTGTTGCCCCTTCGGCTTACTCGATTCGAGCCCCAGGTAAGAGGCGTGCCTGCCCATATTCTCAAGGCCCATATCTCCGGGCCCAATTTCGTCCCTTCCTCGTCTCCGGCTGTTGCCGCCTCTCTTTCTGCTTCCTCTGCATTTACCCTCGCAGGCATCGCCCGAAAGCCATATCCGGCCAGCGTAGCCGCTTCTGCAGCCGCTCTGTGATTCCCCAGCTGGACTCAAAGAGGTAGCAGCTTTCATTGTTAAGGTTCTCTTAATTTGAAGATCACTTATCTGAAATTACTGGTCACTGGAGCGGCTTGATTCATTTGCAATTTTATCTGATGATGATAATAATCCAATCCGAGCAGAAGAAGAGGAAGAAAATTTCAATTTTTTTCTTTTTTTTGGATGAGTAAAAATTTCAATTTTTGAGTATATACTGATCGATTGTTCCAGTTAGTAGCTTAGCTAGATAGTCACTGTGAGACTGACTGAGCCCCAATTGCTCTCCATTTTTGCATGTATGCATTGGTTCGGCTTTATCTTTCTTTCTTTTTTCTCAACCATGAAACGGGCGGCAAGGCATTCACGGTCTGCCTGCTGTGGTACCTAAAGTTGCGGTTTTCTTTCCGGTAGAAGCCCGGCAGGAGCAGCCTGACAATGGAGGGAAGAATGAAGCTGAGAGACGATTTTTTACCGTCTGGTGTTCTTTTCCTGAAGCTCTTCCTGACATTAAATCATAATATATATTGTGTTGGTAATAGGAATATTGTATAGGATTTGATATAGCATTGTAGAATATTCTCGGAGTCGAGGAATATCTAAGATATCAGGTTTACTAATGTTTGATTTTAAGACCGATAAATAACAGAGCTCTCCTCAGTTCTAAGTGTCTCAAAAAATCCGTTGTCTCCCAAGCTCTTTGAGATTTGATTTCTGTCAAATTTTGTCGAACTTGAAATAGGACATACTATGTGATCGTTATTATAAATCATATCATATGTCAGGGCCGATTAATTCATCTTTATTTTGCCGAGCAGAGTGTTGTTTAATTAGTTCCCTTTGGTATATTTGATATTTTCTTATATTCATTATTCCCCATCGTGATTAACTAATTAACCGCCCATCTTGATAAATTTCTTGATAAATATTAAAAAAATGCACTGTGTCTGCATATAATTATCACTTTTATTTTTTTATCGTGATTAACTAATTAACGGCCAATCTTCTTTCTTCAATTCAGGTGGTTCATTGTTGGCGTGTGTGTGTATGTGCATGTCTGATCATGCTATTTCTTTCCCTCACCTGCCTCAGCTTCCCTGCCCTCCTCACGAACTATAAGCATCTTTGATTGATTCCAAGACAGCCACCAAAATCCTCTGCTAGCAAACAATGGCCTTGAACAGAGCTCTCCTTAGACTCAGAGCTTCCACTTCCTTCTCTGTCAATGCCACTCGCTCCCCCACTTCGAGTCTCTTCTCCGCCATCCGCTGCCTCAGCAATGTCCCTGAGAACACTGTCTATGGCGGTCCCCGACCCCAAACCTCTGCAGAGCGTGTCACCCTCAACCACCTCCGCCAGAAGCACCGGAGGGGTGAGCCCATCACTGTTGTCACTGCCTATGATTACCCCTCCGCTGTCCATCTCGATATGGCGGGCATCGACGTGTGCCTTGTCGGTGACTCTGCCGCCATGGTTGTCCATGGCCACGACACCACCCTCCCCATCACCCTAGATGAGATGCTTGTTCACTGCAGGGCGGTGGCCCGTGGGGCTACACGCCCGCTCCTCGTCGGGGACTTGCCTTTTGGGACTTATGAGTCCAGTGCCAATCAGGTAATAGTAAGACTTTTTTTTCTTATCAGCTGAAATATTTGTTAAAGAGCCCGGGAGGGCTGCATATGGCTGGAGAAATGACAGACTTATGCTAGTTTGAATTTGGCCATGTTTCATGATACTCCACACCAATAGATCAGGGAACCGAATTGAATGCAAAAGCATGGAATAATTGTATAGCTAAACTCAAAAGGCCAGGAAGGTGAAAGGCAGCCATTGAGCAATATTTAAGGTGATTGCATTATATGGTGATGTTGCAGTTTAGATTGTTATCAGGCAGTTGATACGGCTGTTCGAGTCTTGAAAGAGGGAGGGATGGACGCAATCAAACTGGAAGGAGGGGCTCCTTCCAGAGTAACTGCAGCAAAGGTTATCGTTGAAGCTGGAATTGCTGTCATGGGGCATGTGGGACTTACCCCTCAAGCCATTAGTGTTCTTGGGGGTTTTAGGCCCCAAGGGAAAAATATTGCTTCAGCTGTCAAGGTCCAGGCTTTCTTCTGTTACTGTGCATTTCTTTTTTTTCTTTTTTGTGAAATTTGTCAGTTGGCAGTAGTGATAACCTGTCAAGTCTTTAGGTTGTGGAGACTGCCCTGGCTTTGCAGGAAGCAGGGTGCTTCTCCCTTGTTTTGGAATGTGTACCTGCGACAGTGGCTGCTGCTGCTACATCGGCTCTTCGAATTCCTACTATTGGTATAGGGGCTGGTCCTTTCTGCAGTGGACAGGTCTGTTTTCTTTCTTTCTCTTTTGTCTAGCTTTATATTGATATAGCCTCCTTAAAAGGCCTACATCTGCATTCCATAGAAATGGGGCTTGAGCTTTGCAATTTAGGAAATTCTTTTAAGGCAGACGATTTGCCATTAATTTGCTAAAGTTATGTTCCTGATGCAGGTATTGGTGTACCATGATCTGCTTGGAATGCTGCAACACCCACACCATGCCAAGGTTGCTTTCCGAATTTCGGAGTTTCAACTATATACGGTTTTGTATGGATTACCGGGAGAAGAATCACTCACTCTGGGAACTTCATCGTTGCAGGTAACCCCAAAGTTCTGTAAGCAGTTCGCACACGTTGGGGATGTCATCAACAAAGCTCTTACAGATTACAAGGAAGAAGTGACCAGTGGTTCATTTCCCGGTCCTGACCACAGCCCATACAAAATGAGTGCTGCTGATGTAAATGGATTCTTGAACGAGTTACAGAAGATGGGCTTGGACAAGGCAGCTTCTGCTGCTGCAGCCGTTGTGGAGAAGACAGAGAAGCTTGAATCCCCTGAAGGAGAGAACTCTGGTATAAACTGAATGAGATAGGTCCTCCGTAGTCTTAGTTCATGGAGCAACCTGAACAGTCGGTGCATTGTCATTGCAGTTTTGGGATTTTAAAGTTGAGACTGTAGCTTCTTCAAAATCATGAAAGGAAGCGCCCGTTCGACTTCCGGAAATAGTAACTCTGTTATGATTGTCAGCGTGACAAGGAGAGTGCCTGCCCCCGGGATTCCCCCATTTTGAGGAGGCCTCGCCCTGGGATTTCCCACATTTGAGGAGGCCCCCGCCCCGGGATTGGTCCCTATACGTAGGGACTTAGCCAACAGCGGCTTGCCGCGCGACGCGCACCAGTAGCACGGGGCAGCTGTTGTCAGCTTTATTATTCCTCCAAACTTCCTCTCTTTTCTTCCAAAAAAAAACCAAAAAAAAAAGAAAAGAGAAAGGATCCCAATCAATAGTCTCAACGATTTTCGCAATTACATGCAAAATTCCAATTTCCCTGAAAATACAAATTCCAAAATTCGAATTCCCGATAACTCCCAAATTCCAAATGCAAATCCCAATACAAACCATAAATGCAATGTAATTTATTTAATTTAATTTTGTAATGCAAATATATTAAATTTAATTAATTTTTTATGTTTAAATAATTTAATTATTTATTTATATTAAATTATTTTGAAAAATTAAGTTTATTTAATTTAAGTTATTTGTATTATTAAAATTAATTATTACTTTATGTAATATATGTTTATTCATTTATTTAATTTAAATGGTGTGCAGGCTTCTATGGGCACCCAAAGTTAGGGATGTTTGTGGGCAGGGTTTGGGATGGTTGGATCCTTCCAAAATCCGAACTCTTTAGAAAGAGTTCGCCTCCAAACACTTTCCAAACCCGTTAAGAATTTGTACGAAAAATTTCAAACCACGCGAAATTAATGGCTTTCCACCAGGAACTCGTCTTTACCGTTAGTGCATTCTTATTCATTATAAAAAAAATGAATAAAAGGGTAACGGCGTGATAGGGTGATAGCTCAAGAAGATCATTGGTGCTTAACTGGTGAGGAGAGGCCGAAATAGAAGCGTAACGGTAAGGGTGACGCATGAGTGCAAAGAGGACGAAAAGGCAGAGAGAATAAAGAGAGAGACAAAGAGGAAAGAGAAAAATGATATTTCTGCTGAGATTATTTTTCTTATTTGTAAGGATTTCATTTTATCTCATAGGTCTTCGAATGAGAAAAAAATATTTCTAGGGGATATTATAGATAATTCTAAAATATGCATAAATATTTCAAAGGGGGAAATATCATATGATTAAATTGAGATATCTTTGAGATATTGAGAATGTATTGTATCAATTTAACCTATATCAAGGAAATGCCGTGTGAGAGTCTCTAGAGTTTTTAGTGTGAGAGAGTTGTGAGAATGAGTGGTTGGGTCTTGTAATAGAGGCTAGGAAACACCAGTGTGATCTCAAGTATGTAATTTTCACATTATTAATTTAGTGAAATCTCATTGCTTTGTCCGTAAATGTTTCATTCGCCTTGAAAATTTTACCATGTATATTCCAGTGTTATTTCTTCTCTCTTCTCGGTCTAAATTCCTCTAATCGGCATGCTTCCCTAACAAATGGTTTCAAATTGAGGTTTTGGAGGGATCGAAATGTCGGGAGCAAAGTTCGAGGTGGAGAAGCTCGCCGGAAGAATGTCTATGGGCTAAGGAAGATCTAGGTGAAGGCTTTGTTGATGCAACACGGCCTTGAGGAAGCATTAGAAGAAGAGAATAATTTGCCCGTGACCATGTCACGGAAGGAGAATAAGATGGTGATGTCAAAGGCTCTGAGCGCTATCCAGTTGAGAAGGTCGAATAATGTTCTACGAGAGGTATGTCATCAGGATTTGACACCAAAAGTGTGGGAGAAGTTGGAATCGTTATAATAGTAGAAGTCCTTGACGAACAAGTTGAACTTGAAGTAGCAGTTGTACGAGTTGAAGATGAGTTAGGGACCTCCTTAGGTGATTACGTGGACCCTCTTTAATCAGAACATGATGGATCTTTTAGACGTGAAGCTTGGAGACGAGAATCAAGCTTTATTGTTGTTGTGTTCTCTTCTAGAGACATACGAGAGTTTAGTGGATACCATGTTATATGGTAGGACAAGCATCACCTCGGAAGATGGTTGAACTCGAAAGAGTTGCAGAAGAAGGTAATGGAGTACCATGGAAGCAATTGTGAAAGCCTAGTAGCAAGGGGCAAATATGGCGAAAACAGGCTTCGTGGTAGGAGCAAGTCAAAGGGCAGAAAGCCAATTTGCTGGAATTGCAATGAGAAACTCCGGGGCAAGCAAGTCGAGCTCTCAGGGAATGTGGTTGTAGCGGAAGAAAGTTATGAGAGAGGAAATATTATGATAGTCGTAGGTGATGAGAATACATGTGCCAAGATTCTTGCTACATCTGGCACGTTAGGTGTTATGTGGATTTTTGATTCGGAATGCACTTGCCATGTTTGTCATGATAGAGAATTATTTTCTACTTATCGGCCTATAGAAGGTGGGTTCGTATGGCTAATTATGGCTGTCAGCACCTAATTTCGGTCCACCGGCTCCAAGGGGGGGCAAAATTATCATTTCCCAATTTATTAACTTTTCTAAAAAAAAAAAAAAAAAAATTACTGTTCCGGCCGGCCGGGCAGCCGCCGACCGGATCCGGAAATTCGGGATCTCCGCGATTTCCTCCCCGAAATCTGCGGAAATCCCGGCAAAATTGGCAATTAAAGGGAGGAGAATCCTCCTTGTTTTGGGGCAGCTCATTCTCGGGATCTTGGGAAAAAAGAGAAGAAAAAAAGAAAACGGAACTGCCGAAAAAAACTCCACCGTTTTCCGGCGACCGCCACCCAACCCGATCCAAACTTGACCAAACTTCATTTCCCACATGCATTCGACCTCCTGAGTCCATTTCCGGTGTTAGTTTTGCGATTTGAGGCTTCTAAATGGCCTAATCAATACTGTCCAGAACGGAGAACTCCACCGTTTTCCGGCGACCGCCACCCAACCCGATCCAAACTTGACCAAACTTCATATCCCACATGCATTCGACCTCCTGAGTCCATTTCTGATGTTAGTTTTGTGATTTGAAGCTTCCAGCTTGCCAAAATCGCCCTGTCCAGAGGACATATTCACGGTTTTCCCGGGCTTCCTCGACATTTCCACCACCTCACGACTATGGCAAGTCGTGCCATCATTTCCTAAGGGTTCCTCATGACCCTCACTCTCCCCCGTGACGAGGTGGTCACGTGCCGAGAGCCGCTCAACCGCGCACCACCGCCATTTCTCTCTTTTCTCCTTTTACAGATTTTTCCAGTTTTTACCGGTTTTCTTTGCATCTCTCAGGCAAATAGACATGTCTAATCTTCATGAAACCACTGCAGGCACGATCCTCAGTCAGTTAGGATTCCAATGCCGCCGACCTTGCCTCAAAATTCCATCGGGAGCCTCCGTGGCGACGTCCGACCCGACTTGTGCCAGTCGGGCCTGTTCCTCTGGTCGTCTTTTCTGATCCGAACTTTGAAGGGACGCACGGGTCAGTTCGGGTTGAATCTCGCTACGAGCCACCTATCACTGTGCTCCTCAGTCAGTTAGGATTCCAATGCCGCCGACCTTGTCTCAAAATTCCATCGGGAGCCTCCGTGACGACGTCCGACCCGACTTGTGCCAGTCGGGCCTGTTCCTCTGGTCGTCTTTTCTGATCCGAACTTTGAAGGGACGCACAGGTCAGCTCGGGTTGAATCTCGCTACGAGCCACCTATCACTGTGCTCCTTAGTCAGTTAGGAGTCCAATGCCGCCGACTTTGCCTCAAAATTCCATCGGGAGCCTCCGTGGCGACGTCCGACCCGACTTGTGCCAGTCGGGCCTGTCCACCCTTCCAGTCGGGTCTGTTGCTACCATTCGGGTCTGTGCAAGCCAAAACAGCCCAAACCCGACTCGGCAACGGTCCAGCCCGACTCTTGAAGGCCCTATCCCGCATCTCGGGACTAGCCCATTATTTCTCTGTTGCAGGTCCGGCCCAGTCCGCCAACTTCGGCCCATCCATCCTTCCGAAGCCCAATCTTCCATTCGGCCCAGTCCATTCCATCGGAGTTCGGCCCAATCCAGCTCAGACCGGCCCGATACTGTTCAGACCGGCCCGGTCAAACTCACCCATCATATCTTTGACTTTTTTTTTTGTGTTTTTTATTTACAGAATCACCCCTCAACTTTCCGAACTAGGTAAATTCTCAACTTAGTGGCATGATTAGGGCTCATTTCCTGAATATTATTGTTTGCTTGATGGATATGATGTGCAGTGTATGTTCTTGAGTCGCGTGGGTGATCGGATTTTTCCCGAACTCGATTTTACGAACTTTCTGTTTCGTCACAATTCAGTCCATAGGACGTATTTTATTTTTTAAGATCTGCCCCGAATTTCAAAATCATTTTCAATCAAGCCCCGGTCACTTTATCATTTTTCAATCGGTCCTTGAATTTTCCAGAATTGTTCTAGCATTCCAAGAAGCTTTCCGAGTTATTTCAGTTTAGTCCTCGGGCCTTTTTTTTATCTTTCAGATCAGTCCTGATTTTCAATTTCATTTCAAATAAGTCCTAGGGCATTTTCAGTAGTTTTTTTTACAAATCAGTCCCCATCTTTTACGATTTGCAAATCAGTCCCCCATCTTTCGGAATTTATAAATCAGTCCCCATCTTTCGAAATTTACAAATCAGTCCCCATATTTTATGATTTACAAATCAGTCCCCCATCTTTCGGAATTTATAAATCAGTCCCCCATCTTTCGAAATTTACAAATCAGTCCCCATATTTTATGATTTACAAATCAGTCCCCCATCTTTTAGAATTTTCAAATCAGTCCCCAAACTCTTAGAATTTGCAAATCAGTCCCCAAACTTTCGGAATTTCCAAATCGGTCCCCCATTTTTTAAAATCGTTCAATTCAGTCCTTTGGACATTTTCCAATGATATCCAATCGCTTTTCCTACTTGGATTCCCCACCGATAACGCACATGCCTCGTTTAAATAATTTTGTTTATGTAATTATGTGTATGCAACATGATAATACGTGCTCTTTGCAACATGTACTTTTCTGTTATTTGTTGTATTCATCGCGGTTCAAGCCTGAACTCATAGGAAACGATATCACGGGGTCCAACGCCAATGCACATTGAGAGCGCGCAACCCGAGTGCGGCATCGGGTCTTGCCTCGACTCAACGTCCCAATCTTAGTGATGTCTAAGTGGAAAGACAACTCGGATAGGATGAATGAGTCGTGGTCAGGACATGACCCGGGAGCTCGACCTGTCCCACGGCTGTCTCAAGAATCAAACGATTCTTCTGTTATCCGTCGGTCCGGTCGGACCCGACCACCGGCTCCATGAGCCCGCGTTGCATTATTTTCGATTTCGGTCTTTTCCAAACCATACGGTGAGCATGAGTGAAATAACGGCCGAACACGAACCAACCGGGATTCAGTCATTGTAATTTATATTTGAGAGAACAATGTAAGGGTTTTACGATGCATATTTAGTCATGTAATAATCCCGGTCGGAAAGTGGACGGTCGGAGTGTTCCTTCGAATTTACGGTGTCAAAACGCGTAAGATGAGCGAAACTTAATCATGTGGTAAATAAATAAAAGGGCAAGCCTAGCAAGCTAGAGTACCGAAAGGGCGTGTGGGATATAGGCCCACACGTAATAGAACCCCCGAATTCGGAATTTCCGGTTCCGTACAAGACCATTGCCTTAGCAAATTAGGTGTACCCCGTACCCCTAGACCCGGGAAACTTGCCGGCCCTCGACTCTTGGGTCGTAAAATGGCAAGTGGCGACTCCTTCTCACGTGCGTCCGTCGCGCGTCCCTGGGAAGGTGGACACTCCCAAGCCGCGTTGCATTTAGGCGCGCGCATTGCGTGCCCCGACGAGACGAAATTCGGGTGCGCACAGCTTGGCGACTCCACTGGGGATTTTTAGAGGGTTCGGGCTCGTTCCCGCTTGCTTTGTTTGCTTGTTTATTTATCGCTTTCCGCAATTTTTCGCTTATCTACTTTACGCACTTTTATTTTCCGCACACGCATTGCATATCATACTAGCTTATAGGTACCTATGGGTCGCGTCCCACGACCGGTAATAGGAGCATAGGTTAGATAGGGGTTCGAAGTAGGGGTACGGCGCGCAGTTCGACTGCCGCTTAGGCCTTGAAAAGAATCCCGCTCGGTTTCAAGGAATTGACACCCTTGAGTCGGGAACCCCCATCCTTACGTAGCACGGTCCCTGTAGTACTAAAACCATGCATTCTGCAGGAGCTCCACGCCATCCTCCAACCCGGCTTCGACGAACAGTCCGTTGAGTCGGCCTGCGTGCCACTTGAGTCTTTTCTATTTCAAGAGCGATGTACCTTGTAATTTGTATTAAGCCATGGGCATTTACTTTTTCCGCACACATGCATCATCTGTTTTACAAAATTAGGGTGTCATTCATATGGATGAGTCCTAAGTCAGTCTTCATTTCGTCTTGGTAAGAGACGCCTTGCTCGGCCTCTTGTTCGTGCCTCGACAAAGTCCGTCAACACACGAGGTTCCCACCGAATCTCCACAAACCAAGACCGGCACACCTGCTAGGACACCCCCCACTTCTGGCACATCCACCATAGTCGACCTCACCAACAACAGGATCAATCACCTTCGTCGCTAACGTCCCACCATGCAAGTGAGTGAAGACCTTCTTCGCAGGTAGACTAATCACGACTTTCACTGCAAGGCAAGTCGTGACCCGAGGACCAATGCACCTTCCTTGGCAAAGCCAACTTCTCACTAATCTCACGCAACTAAGCGTCATCGCGTGATCGCGCACACGTCCCTTCGCGCAACTGAGTACATCCACCAGCACAACCGAGTGCGTCCTTCCGCGTCGTGCGAGCATGCTTTCACTTTACCCGTGCATACACCCCCGGCACGCTCGCACGACGCCTACCAGGAAATAACCGACAAGAAGGCAACCTGAATCCAAAACGGCCACAATCGAGACAGGAAACACTTCTCTGCTACCTCCTTGGACTCCAAACACTCAAGACCGATCCCTCCATGAAAGATCACAGGCGACAGCTCCAACTCACCCCGCATGTCCGGCGAGTCGTGCAAACCTTCGCGGAGAGAATCACCGCATGATCATATGCACATCTCTCCGCAAGATCTTGCGCATCTACTAGCGACTAAGCGCGCCTCACACATGTCCATGCACGTTCACACCAACTCATACACACATGCTTAACATATCAATGCATGTCTCTTGGTGTGCTCGCACGACACCTACCAGGCCCGTTCGCTTCCCTACACTCGTACATTGAAATCTTGATCAGTTTATGCTCTTTCATTGTTTTCTTTTCCCATTGCAGGAAATTCTCAACAAGAAGACAGCCTGAATACTGGGCGACCGCAATTGAGACAACAAACGTCTCTCATCCAGCTCCTTGGGATTTCAACACTAAGTCCCCACCCTCGCTTCACAAAGCAAGACCGCAAGAAAAATCAGAGTCACCGCTTTGCAGTGCCCTGCACTGTCCTCAGCATTGACCTTTACTTTTGCATCTCTTGCACTTTCCTATCAATCCCGCATTTATTGCATCGGGCTTCGGCCCCGCATTTACTGCATCGGGCTACGGCCTCGCATCGGGTTCCGGCCCTGCATCGGGCTCCAGCCCCGCATTTACTGCATTAGACTTCGGCCCCGCATCGAGCTCCGGCCCTGCATCGGGCTCCAGCCTTGCATTTACTTTTGGGTTTCGGCCCTCATCAGGCTCCGGCCCCACTTTTGGGCTTTGGCCCCACTTTGGGTTTCGGCCCCTCGTCGGGCCTCGGTCTCGCATTTGCTGCTTTTGGGCTCCGGCCCCGCATTTACTACTTTCAGGTTTTGACACCTCGCGTTTACTGTTTTCAGGCTCATCTGAAATCCAAAATCGACTTGGATTCAAATTCATCCAAGCGATACTCCGAGGAGCAAGTCTAATCCTTCAACCGCAAAAGATCACAAGCAACATCTCCGACGAACAGAGCATGGCCCTGCCCACCCGCCGCGAAAGTCACTAGCACGGTCACATCTCCGATCGGAGAATGAATCCTGCCCACCATCCACTATGGCCATCAACTAGCCACTGGGGCAACATGCACCCTTCCCTAAACTCTCTTTTACATTTATGTGCATTCCCAAACAAGCTCCCGGCATGAACGAGCCCTTCACGGGCGCACTAGGATAGCCCTGAAGATGCCCTGTTGGTTCTGTCGGAATTGTTCGATTCGTCTGTCCTCATGGGATCCAGCTTCTCGAGCCTTCCCTAGGACGGCTGCGCATGCCAACCAGCAATTGGGGAAAGTACACCTATGTGGCCCCTAGCAACGGTCTGCCCACTCTGGGGTGGCGATGACTAGATCTCGAAATTGAGTGTCCCCCACGCGCGGCACCCCATGGGTCGCGCGCTGGATGAGGGAACTTTCCATGGGTCCGCCTTACATTTCTTACCACATACTTCACCGTATAATCACCTAATACATCATCTTCTTTGTCATCCTTCACAGGGGCACGCCGGCTACAGGCGAAGAGCGATACACGGGTTCGCACTTCCACGAGAACTCTTATCAGGTCTCTCTCCCTATACTTTGACAGGAAAGAGGCTTGATGTGGAAGTACCCCCTTTTAACGAAGCCTAAGACAAAAACGACTAAGTGAGCCACATGCTGTCAACCCAACCATCTCAGTCGATAGCAAGCATGGCCCCCGAAGCAAAGCACGTACGCCGACTTCAAGAGCACCTATCCTCCTAGGGGCATCCTCCACGGTCAGGAACGGCATCCGCGTTCAACACCCATGCCGGGGCAACCTCGGTCACCTGCATCCCTGGGAAAATCTTATTCTTCTTCTTAGACGATAGGGGAAATCATTTGTAAAGTTTGCAAGGACGAGCAACGCGAAGTTCGGCTTCCGAATATCCTGAAGCCAAATCTCCATGAAAGGCCGACCTTCACAAAATGGGGCAAGGCACACTAAAGCAACCACGCAATGCAAAGTCGAGGAGTCTTCAAGAAATACACGGGGCACAAAATAAACCCAGCTGCAAGGAAAAAGACACAGAGCGAAAAGAAGCGGGAAAAGCCCGCCAATGAAGAGAGAGAGAAAAGACACGGGAAAAACCCGTCAATGAACAAAACAAGGTACCGTCGAGATATAAAACTCCGGCACCGCCAATTCAAAGAAGAATCAACAAACCCCGACAAAAAGGGGAAGCAGCAAACGCAACTCCTCGACGGAGACAGAACACAACGCACTCGGAGGTCGAATTATTCGAACCCTTCGCCCTTGCAAACTCGAGAGAGAAAAGAATCGAGCCTGCTAGGTCGAAAACCCCTCGGGGCGATCTAGGCAAAAGTTAGGGCAAAAGAGAGGCACGACTGAAAATCCCGAGGCGGACAGTCTTGGCAAAAGGAGAGTTCATCCCCTTTAGGTTGAGAGGTACGGCCCCGAGGTGGGTGACCGTAGCAAAAGGAGAGTAAAACGAGAGATAAACAAAATAGTCACCTTGTGCCTTCGCACACTGCGCGGACCAGGGCTCCCCAAGGGAAATGGCCAGGTTATCTACTCCAACACGATCCCCGATCGGCTATCCTACCGAACTCAACCATCCAAGGCGGATTCTTCTTCAAGCAAAGCGGGCGACCAAGCACGCAATCCAAACAGTTCAAGACAGCCAACACTAACCGAAGGACGGAAGAGAAGGGGGTACATCTCACGGCAAGCGTGAACTCGTGTATCCTTTTAGCCTGGGGCAACGCGTTCCCCCCAAGCTTTCTCTTTTCTGTTTGTCTTTGCTTTACTCCAGAATGGGTCACAGCCACCCTTCAACAGGCTACCACAAAGCCGAAATCTCAGACATTCCTTTCTGAGGTCTAGTCATAGTATTCTGGAAATGGTCAGACCGAGCCTGATCAAATCTAGGCAAAAAAATCCCCACGCGGGTCACAAGCGCAACCGCCCTTCGAGATCTTGACGAGAAGGGTCCTAAGTTCACAGGCGCGTCGAACAACCGATAGAGCCGCTTGGGCACCTTTGAGAACGTCTCGATATGCCCATGTAAGGCCAACAGGAGTCCCGGAGGCCTCGCATCGGGGCCTCAGAAAGCTGGACCCCCATTTGCATCCCCAAAGCAAAAACTCTTCACGAACACATCCTTTTACCTGTGCTTGTAAATTGCTAGTGATTCCATGACTTACTAATGATGCCAGGATCACAGGTACAACAAACTTGGCAAGAACTACGGCAGACTCTGATCCCCGGTCCAAGAGGGTACGTAGGCGCTCTCAGAGCTCGAGTCCCGCATCGCTAGACGTCGATCCCTAGCAAATGAACAACCGCCCAGCCAGTAACGAGCAACCGCCTCGCAAGCAAAGTCCCAGTGGCGAGACCGGGGCATTCCCAACAAGCAATCGCTTCAGCGGCGAGACCAGCTGCCAGCAAGAACAACAAACAATCGATCTAACAGCATGGTCGGCTTCCAGCAGATCAAACACACTGCCGTCCCAGGGGCAAAGCACCGACGAAGCAACTTCATTGCGGTAACAACGTCAGTCGACAGCAGCACCGCCTCTCAATGATAACATTCACAAGCTACTGGGGCATCCTCGATACGCATGGAACCACAAGGGACATCTCCTCCTTAACGGACTCACGATTGCCTCACACGGCCGGTCACAAACTCAAATCGAGTAGATGGTCCTCTGTGGTCACCTGATGTCACTCCCTTGCGACTTTCCCACCACGTAACAGTCGGCATCCCGCGTCGCCACACATGACTACAGTTCAACGTCAAGCGCTATCGTCTAACATGGACTCCTGCCTCCATATGCTCCATCCCCTTCCTACCAAGTTTGCATTTACTTTTTTACCGCTTTTCGGACTTCGCGTCCAGGACTTCGTGTCCACATTTATTACTCTTCGGACTTCACGTCCACATTTACTGCTTTTCGGACTTCGCGTCCAGGACTTCGTGTCCATCTTTATCGCTTTTCGGACTTCGCGTCCAGGACTTCGTGTCCATCTTTATCGCTTTTCGGACTTCGCGTCTAGGACTTCGTGTCCACATTTATTTCTTTTCGGACTTCGCGTCCAGGACTTCGTGTCCATCTTTATCGCTTTTCGGACTTCGCGTCCAGGACTTCGTGTCCACATTTATTGCTTTTCGGACTTCGCGTCCAGGACTTCGTGTCCATCTTTACTGCTTTTCGGACTTCGCGTCCAGGACTTCGTGTCCAGCTTTATCGCTTTTCGGACTTCGCGTCTAGGACTTCGTGTCCACCTTTATCGCTTTTCGGACTTCGCGTCCAGGACTTCGTGTCCATCTTTACCGCTTTTCGGACTTCGCGTCCAGGACTTCGTGTCCATCTTTACCGCTTTTCGGACTTCGCGTCCAGGACTTCGTGTCCATCTTTATCGCTTTTCGGACTTCGCGTCCAGGACTTCGTGTCCATCTTTATCGCTTTTCGGACTTCGCGTCCAGGACTTCGTGTCCACATTTACTGCTTTTCGGACTTCGCGTCCAGGACTTCGAGTCCACATTTACTGCTTTTCGGACTTCGGGTCCAGGACTTCGTGTCCACCTTTACCGCTTTTCGGACTTCGCGTCCAGGACTTCGTGTCCATCTTTATTTTTTTTCGGACTTCGCGTCCAGGATTTCGTGTCCATCTTGACCACTCTTCGGACTTCGCGTCCACATTTACTGCTTTTCGGACTTCGCGTCCATCTTTATCGCTTTTCGGACTTCGCGTCCAGGACTTCGTGTCCATCTTTATCGCTTTTCAGACTCCGCGTCTAGGACTTCGTGTCCACATTTACTGCTTTTCGAATTTCGTGTCCTTCTTTACCGCTTTTCGGACTCCGCGTCCAGGACTTCGTGTCCATCTTTACTGCTTTTCGGACTTCGTGTCCATCTTTACTGCTTTTCGGACTTCGTGTCCATCTTTACTGCTTTTCGAATTTCGTGTCCATCTTTACTGCTTTTCGGACGTCGTGTCCATCTTTACCGCTTTTCGGACTTTGTGTTCAAGACCCTGTGTCCATCTTTACTGCATTTTGGACTTCGCGTCCACATCTACTGCATTTTGTACTTCGCGTCCACATCTACTGCATTTTGGACTTCGTGTCCACATTCATTGCATTCCGGACTTCGTATCGTGTCTACTACATTCCGGACTTCGGGTCCTCATTTATTGCTTTCCGGACTTCGTGTCCACATTCATTGCATTACGAACTTCGTGTCCGAGTCTACTACATTCCGAATTTCGTGTCTGCATTCACTGCATTTTGGACTTCGCGTCCGCATCTATTGCATTTTTGACTTCGTGTCCACATTCATTACATTCCAGACTTCGTGTCCGCATTTACTACCTTTGGACTTCGTGTCTTTCAAGTATGCGTCTACATTTACTAATTTATGGTTTTTACCATTTTGCTACAGGCCACATATTAGCACAAACAAGGAGAATGGCTAGACGATCGCCAGGACCAAACTTGGTGCTTCTCATAGTCTTTGGCTGCATCCTCCATCCGAGCATACAACCAAAGAGGGGCAAGCTGTCAGCACCTAATTTCGGTCCACCGGCTCCAAGGGGGGGCAAAATTATCATTTCCCAATTTATTAACTTTTCTAAAAAAAAAAAAAAAATTACTGTTCCGGCCGGCCGGGCAGCCGCCGACCGGATCCGGAAATTCGGGATCTCCGCGATTTCCTCCCCGAAATCTGCGGAAATCCCGGCAAAATTGGCAATTAAAGGGAGGAGAATCCTCCTTGTTTTGGGGGCAGCTCATTCTCGGGATCTTGGGAAAAAAGAGAAGAAAAAAAGAAAACGGAACTGCCGAAAAAACTCCACCGTTTTCCGGCGACCGCCACCCAACCCGATCCAAACTTGACCAAACTTCATTTCCCACATGCATTCGACCTCCTGAGTCCATTTCCGGTGTTAGTTTTGCGATTTGAGGCTTCTAAATGGCCTAATCAATACTGTCCAGAACGGAGAACTCCACCGTTTTCCGGCGACCGCCACCCAACCCGATCCAAACTTGACCAAACTTCATATCCCACATGCATTCGACCTCCTGAGTCCATTTCTGATGTTAGTTTTGTGATTTGAAGCTTCCAGCTTGCCAAAATCGCCCTGTCCAGAGGACATATTCACGGTTTTCCCGGGCTTCCTCGACATTTCCACCACCTCACGACTATGGCAAGTCGTGCCATCATTTCCTAAGGGTTCCTCATGACCCTCACTCTCCCCCGTGACGAGGTGGTCACGTGCCGAGAGCCGCTCAACCGCGCACCACCGCCATTTCTCTCTTTTCTCCTTTTACAGATTTTTCCAGTTTTTACCGGTTTTCTTTGCATCTCTCAGGCAAATAGACATGTCTAATCTTCATGAAACCACTGCAGGCACGATCCTCAGTCAGTTAGGATTCCAATGCCGCCGACCTTGCCTCAAAATTCCATCGGGAGCCTCCGTGGCGACGTCCGACCCGACTTGTGCCAGTCGGGCCTGTTCCTCTGGTCGTCTTTTCTGATCCGAACTTTGAAGGGACGCACGGGTCAGTTCGGGTTGAATCTCGCTACGAGCCACCTATCACTGTGCTCCTCAGTCAGTTAGGATTCCAATGCCGCCGACCTTGTCTCAAAATTCCATCGGGAGCCTCCGTGACGACGTCCGACCCGACTTGTGCCAGTCGGGCCTGTTCCTCTGGTCGTCTTTTCTGATCCGAAATTTGAAGGGACGCACAGGTCAGCTCGGGTTGAATCTCGCTACGAGCCACCTATCACTGTGCTCCTTAGTCAGTTAGGAGTCCAATGCCGCCGACTTTGCCTCAAAATTCCATCGGGAGCCTCCGTGGCGACGTCCGACCCGACTTGTGCCAGTCGGGCCTGTCCACCCTTCCAGTCGGGTCTGTTGCTACCATTCGGGTCTGTGCAAGCCAAAACAGCCCAAACCCGACTCGGCAACGGTCCAGCCCGACTCTTGAAGGCCCTATCCCGCATCTCGGGACTAGCCCATTATTTCTCTGTTGCAGGTCCGGCCCAGTCCGCCAACTTCGGCCCATCCATCCTTCCGAAGCCCAATCTTCCATTCGGCCCAGTCCATTCCATCGGAGTTCGGCCCAATCCAGCTCAGACCGGCCCGATACTGTTCAGACCGGCCCGGTCAAACTCACCCATCATATCTTTGACTTTTTTTTTTTTTTTTTATTTACAGAATCACCCCTCAACTTTCCGAACTAGGTAAATTCTCAACTTAGTGGCATGATTAGGGCTCATTTCCTGAATATTATTGTTTGCTTGATGGATATGATGTGCAGTGTATGTTCTTGAGTCGCGTGGGTGATCGGATTTTTCCCGAACTCGATTTTACGAACTTTCTGTTTCGTCACAATTCAGTCCATAGGACGTATTTTATTTTTTAAGATCTGCCCCGAATTTCAAAATCATTTTCAATCAAGCCCCGGTCACTTTATCATTTTTCAATCGGTCCTTGAATTTTCCAGAATTGTTCTAGCATTCCAAGAAGCTTTCCGAGTTATTTCAGTTTAGTCCTCGGGCCTTTTTTTTATCTTTCAGATCAGTCCTGATTTTCAATTTCATTTCAAATAAGTCCTAGGGCATTTTCAGTAGTTTTTTTTACAAATCAGTCCCCATCTTTTACGATTTGCAAATCAGTCCCCCATCTTTCGGAATTTATAAATCAGTCCCCATCTTTCGAAATTTACAAATCAGTCCCCATATTTTATGATTTACAAATCAGTCCCCCATCTTTCGGAATTTATAAATCAGTCCCCCATCTTTCGAAATTTACAAATCAGTCCCCATATTTTATGATTTACAAATCAGTCCCCCATCTTTTAGAATTTTCAAATCAGTCCCCAAACTCTTAGAATTTGCAAATCAGTCCCCAAACTTTCGGAATTTCCAAATCGGTCCCCCATTTTTTAAAATCGTTCAATTCAGTCCTCTGGACATTTTCCAAAGATATCCAATCGCTTTTCCTACTTGGATTCCCCACCGATAACGCACATGCCTCGTTTAAATAATTTTGTTTATGTAATTATGTGTATGCAACATGATAATACGTGCTCTTTGCAACATGTACTTTTCTGTTATTTGTTGTATTCATCGCGGTTCAAGCCTGAACTCATAGGAAACGATATCACGGGGTCCAACGCCAATGCACATTGAGAGCGCGCAACCCGGGTGCGGCATCGGGTCTTGCCTCGACTCAACGTCCCAATCTTAGTGATGTCTAAGTGGAAAGACAACTCGGATAGGATGAATGAGTCGTGGTCAGGACATGACCCGGGAGCTCGACCTGTCCCACGGCTGTCTCAAGAATCAAACGATTCTTCTGTTATCCGTCGGTCCGGTCGGACCCGACCACCGGCTCCATGAGCCCGCGTTGCATTATTTTCGATTTCGGTCTTTTCCAAACCATACGGTGAGCATGAGTGAAATAACGGCCGAACACGAACCAACCGGGATTCAGTCATTGTAATTTATATTTGAGAGAACAATGTAAGGGTTTTACGATGCATATTTAGTCATGTAATAATCCCGGTCGGAAAGTGGACGGTCGGAGTGTTCCTTCGAATTTACGGTGTCAAAACGCGTAAGATGAGCGGAACTTAATCATGTGGTAAATAAATAAAAGGGCAAGCCTAGCAAGCTAGAGTACCGAAAGGGCGTGTGGGATATAGGCCCACACGTAATAGAACCCCCGAATTCGGAATTTCCGGTTCCGTACAAGACCATTGCCTTAGCAAATTAGGTGTACCCCGTACCCCTAGACCCGGGAAACTTGCCGGCCCTCGACTCTTGGGTCGTAAAATGGCAAGTGGCGACTCCTTCTCACGTGCGTCCGTCGCGCGTCCCCGGGAAGGTGGACACTCCCAAGCCGCGTTGCATTTAGGCGCGCGCATTGCGTGCCCCGACGAGACGAAATTCGGGTGCGCACAATGGCATAGGTGATGTTATTTGGATGAATGAAGTGCGAACCAAGCTGTTTAATGGTGGTGAGATGTTGTTGGCTAGTGTTAAGAATGTCCCGAGATTAAAGGAAATTTTGGGTACACTTGACAATCTTGGCTATAAGTATACGGGTCAAGGTGGAGTTGTAAGAATTTTGAAAGGTGCTCTCGTGATGATGAAGGAATTGTTGCAGAATGGCATGTATGTCCTGCTAGAAAAAGCTTCAACGACAGCGGTAAAGTGGTTGACTCTCAGAGAAAATTACTTTGAGTCACTCAAGGATGGTGGTGACTTACTTTGGACTGACAACGTGGAAAAGCATAGGTTGCACACGCGCGGTAAGGCCTCGAAATTCCTTATTAGTAGTATTGCTTTTGATTTTTCTGCTTCGATCTACCGGATCGAGAGCACATGCCGAGGTCAAGCGGACAAGCTTAGGAGGAAGGTGGGGTTGGATTGAAAGCTCTGGTAACTTAGTATGGCGTGGGGATTATTCAAGGTAGATCTGAATGGAGGCCGAAATCTCTACTGTGGATTAGCTTGCAAGCATGAGACAAAGCAGAGAGAGCCGTTGACATTGCGGGAACTCTGTGAGCTAGCAAAGTTGGTGATCTCACATGATGTTGAAATCAAGAATATAACTTATCAATAGGTCAACTTTGGAGTGTGGGCAATTAGAAAGTTCGGAAGCTTGACACCTCAGAGGAGTCCAATGTTAGCCTGGACTTAAGCGATCGCAAAAGATGAGGTGGAGCCCGTGAAGGGCTGTGACAAAGCTAGTTGAGTCTAGATTAATACAGACTTGATGGAATACGAGCCAATGTGGAGATTTGTTGAGATATTGATTCTTCTCCCACCATATCATCATGAGGTTGGATCATTTAAAATTTTATAATGAATAAATAGTAAACCAAAAAAGATATAGTCAACCAAAAAGAAGAAAGAAGAATTTTCATTCTGATATTCAGTCCAAAAGGAAATTGCACTAAAGTTTCTATTGTAAGTATAAGGTTCTTTGTTCTAGATGTTGAGATTAAAAAATATAATACACAATTTCACCCCAAAAAAATACACAATACTTTCAAAATACCATGAAAATGGAAAATTATGTCATAATTTAATTAAAAATAGATCCCCAAAGTACGTGAGATTGAAAACTATTACAGCAAGAAAATAATAATATAAATATTTAGATGCACTGAAGTATATACCTCTCAAATACTGGAATTAGTTAGCAAAACTATTGATGGGTAATCATATTAATAAGAGTGAGTCAAGTCTTACAACAAACATTCTAGTGATAGACCAATCTTTTTGGGTCATATTTTTCAGTCATAAGTGATAGATCATTGAAATACTATTTTGTAATATACATTTGTTTGAAAAAAAAAATCAAATAATGGGCAATTTCATAAGTACAAAAAGAAATGCAAAATTATACTAAATAACATTTACAGTTGAAGATTAGACATTAAAATTACGCATACATACTCGTTTTTTTGGGGATAAATTGATCATTAAAAAATGTCATATTTTGATTTAATGGGCACCTTTACCCTTAAAATTAAGCTCGTATCAATCAGTTAAGCTAATTGCTATTTATGAGATTTTACGATATCTTAGATATTACTTTGATATTTGGATTGATATATAATATCCTATTATAGTTATCTTACCAAGCATATAGCATACGCTCATGGTTTAGTACAAAAAAATGAAAATGAAATCTAAATAAAGGGGTACGGGTAGTACTACTGATGAGAATCGAACCCAGAACCTCTAAGTTATCAGGTGAGGGTGTTAGCTACTGTACTACACCAATTTCTCCATACGCAAGTTATTATATGTATTCTTTGGATACTATCTAGTAAGATTGACCTTAAACCTTAAACGATTAAAGTCATCTACATAAAATAAAATTGAACATGCAAACGTGGCCCCTCATAAACGTGACCTTTGAGATAATCACATCAAGAAGCCAGTTTATAAGGAGAACTACATTAGAAGTGATCGTGCAGGTTGCAAGCTCATAATGAATGTTGCGTTTATTGGACGTAATAGGCTTGGTCTGTTAGTCAAACGGTGCAACACTTTTAGTAATAGTCAAATACTGAACTCAAGCAGAATAATACTCCTTAATAGAACACCCGCCGCTTGTATGCCTAGACTTAATTACCTATTTCGTGAGCTCGCAAAGTTGTTCATGGGGCCATGAGAATTAGTTATACGAAACCCGGACATCTCTTGTTACCCCCCACACGCACATATATATGTTCTGGAAAAATTAAAATTAATATTTGACGATACTTGATATACGATCCAATGAGACCATATATATGCTTCTAATCAACGGTCTGTAGCTAGTCATCGATTACTCTCGATGTCTATTAACAAATGTAATACTGTTGTTAGACTAACAATTTCAAAATTAGATTCAAGTTGTAATGATCGACAATACGCAGTTGAAAACCTTCGAACTAGGCGGCCAGACGGAAATACTATTACGAGCACCCACTTGTCCGGCTTGAAGGTCCGGTGTCCTCTTCAACGGCTTCATCACGTTGCCGTCATTATTCTCGAGTCCCACCTGCTTTTTGGTGTACCCATCCGACGCGATCCGGGCATCTCTGCACTTGAACGAACAAAACGGGCGACCATGATACATCTGCACATCCTTCTTCGGTTCAAACTCTTTCTTGCACGATGCGCAGCTCTTCACCAAATCCCCAAACCCTATTGCACGAACGTCATCAGCCACCAGCAGTTTCTCCGGTGACCCAACAAAAAATATGCTCTTCCTCGCTGCAGGTGCCTTGCGCAGAGGAATCTGCTGCTGCTCTGATCTCAACGAGCTGTCCTCGGACTTTTGGTCACTGTCCCTAGGGTTTTTAGAGGATTTAACAACGCTGGGCTTCACAACCTGTCCTGGTACCTCAGGTGGGTGATAATTGGATGGTTTTGCATCAGTAGAAACCTTGCTGTCGACAGGGAACTTCTTCCGGTGACATGATAAAAGATCATTATCATCTGACCTTGTGAGGAGCCCGATGTTTCCACTGCTAGTCGAGCGATCAAGGTGGAGTCTGTAACGCCTCGAACTCATCTTCTTCGATCAAGGCAGTTAGGAGGGGGCTCTCCTCAGGGTTCTGGACGGAGAGACGAGAGAAACAGGAGTGTCACCGAATATATATACATATTTTTTTTTTCGGTGAAATATATATACATATATAGATATCCGAATCAAACTAGGAGATAGTTTCCTTCATGATTGACGAGACTAGCACAAACTAATTAGGAAAGTCCTTAACCGAACTATGAGGATATATATACAGATATATTTATTTATACTAGTAGATTTACATGTGCGTTGTACGTGAAATATTGTTCAATCGAGTTATAATTCATACTACTTAAATGTAGGAAAATGTAAACATAATTTAAATTTCATTAAAAAATTTAAGCATATATAACATGCTTCATTACATATTGATTAGTTTAAGCGAACAAAATCAACAAATATATATTATTAATGGATCATAAAAATCAATTGACAAAAGTTTAATTTAAATTTAAAGTAATTGTTGTGCCCAAACTAAAAATAATAATTAAGTTGATTTACATACAAAATTCTATATATAAAAATTTCGAAAATAATATTAACAATGAATCATACCTCTTATATCATCATTGATTTTTGCTTCCTATCATGTGCACTCAATTACATGAAATAAAATCTCGTTAGGTGATAGTGCTCAGAAACTAAATTTTATTTCTACAAAGATTTAAAATGGTATAAGTTTATCTAACTTATGAATTGACATAATTTATCATTGTAAATGGTAGAAGACTCACTATCGTATCAGATCAGTTACATTACCAAAGTCCTACGAAGAAAATTTAAACTTGTATCATGGAAGTATTAAGAAATATAAATGTGTAGTTTTAACAAATAAAATATATATTATGAAAACATAATACATTAGGTGCTATTAGTTATGGAAATATTCAACAAATCACAATTTTTTAATATTTAAACTACATAAATACTTTTAATTTTTGATTTTTTTAAAATTCTTAGTAAAGAAGATTATTTACGAATTATTAATAAGTCTCGAATTTATGACTTTTACGTACTTTTTTTCACAATATGTAATACAATAAAATTTTAATTCTTAATTTTACATAAGTATTTCTAATGAAATATTTACATAATATAATTTGACTTTTTACAGTTTTCATGATTATAGAAGAAGCATGTTTGAACTACCCAATTTTCAAATAAAATAAAATTTCCTATGTTTTCAAAATTTTCAAATTTGTATTCCGTATTATTTCATGCAATCCTTAAGCTCCATGCCTAGTATTCAATAAGATGTATGACAATAGCCATTTTAAAAAGAAATATATTATAAGTCTATGAATTTCCATCCTAATTTTTATACATGTATATATTTAAAGTATGAAAAATTACATTATTAAAATGGTACATACTTATTGTTGGACTTTTGAATAAACTAGTGAAACAGCACGTACGTTGCACGTGCTAGCATCGATTCAATATATTCTTTATATTTCGTTTCGGTATAATATGATATAAGTAGTGTACTTTATATATCACAATATGAATTGGTGATTTAGAAGTTACATTTCTCACAAGTATTTGTTCAATTATTTTACAAAATTTGATATGGGTAACAGCTAAAACGATGAATCTTGTTTACGTATTACTTATACAACATAATTAGGAACAACAAAATAATGTATTAAAAAAATTAACTAAAGAGACTGTTGATGATATTAATCCCACATAGAAAAGATGAACCAAAATTCATTGGTTTATATGAGATTTGGGTACCACCACTTATCAGTTTGAGCTTTTAAGTGGAAATGGGTCCAACCCAGTATAAGCTCAATGAAAATTTAATAGAGACATTTACTTATAAACGAAAAATGTGCTGACTATAACTATATAGCTTTAGTTAGAGACATAATTGAGAACCGTGGTGTTAGGGCTCTCCTATCGAATTTTGAAAAGATAGTATAGTCGTACGAACATATTATCATTTTGAATGTCTATTACTGGCCAAAAAAGCACAATTACTTCCCTGCTAGTATACAGTCTTCAATTGCTAGTAAAACATCCCTTTATTTATTTATGGGTAAATTGTACCGGTGGTCCAAAATGTTTTACAAATGTTACATCATGGTCCAAAAAATTTTTTTCGCTACATGATGGTACAAAATGTTTCAAAGTTGTTTCATGATGGTACAAACCGTCAACTCGAACTGACGCCGTTAACATTTTGCTGACGTGGCGCATCCTATGTGTCACTTTTGTTACGTGAAACCAATTATAGTGCGCCACGTCATTTAAGACAAAATAAAATTTTAAAAAGTCCAAAAAAAAGAGTAAAAATTTTGAAAAAAAAGAGTAAAAATTTTGAAAAAAAATAAAAAATATTTTAAAATTTTGAAAATTTGAAAATTTGAAAATTATTTTTAAAAATTTATTTTTTTTTTAATTTTTTTAAAAAATATAAAAAATACAAAAAACACAAAAAGAGTAAAAATTTAGAAAAATAAAAAAAATTATTTTAAAATTTTGAAAATTATTTTAATTTTTTTTATTTTTAATTTTAAATAAAAATTTAATATTATTTCTTTAAATTATTTAAAATTTATTAAAATTCTTTAAAATTTAATATTAAAATTTACCCTTTTTAAAAATAAAAAAAATTATATAAAATTTTTTAAAAAATTAAAATTTTTTTTAAATAATTTTAAAATTTTCAAAATTTTAAAATATTTTTTTAATCTTTTTCTAAATATTTACTCTTTTTTTGTATTTTTTTATATTTTTTTTTTTAAATTTTTAATTTTAAATTTTTAAAAATAATTTTAAAATTTTCAAAATTTTAAAATATTTTTTATTTTTTTCAAAATTTTACTCATTTTTTGTATTTTTTTAATTATTTTTTGTATTTTTTTGGACTTTTTAAATTTTATTTTGTCTTAAATGACGTGGCGTACTATGATTGGTTCCACGTAACAAAAGTGACACATAGGACGCGCCACGTCAGCAAAATGTTAACGGCGTCAGCTCGAGTTGACGGTTTGTATCATCATGAAACAACTTTGAAACATTTTGTACCATCATGTAGCGAAAAAAACTTTTTGGACCATCATGTAACATTGGTAAAACATTTTGGACCACCGGTGCAATTTACCCTTTATTTATTTTGGGCCAAATTTTCTAATGTGATATTCTAAAGGGATTTTTACCTAAAATGGCCCATGATTTGTCCGTTTTGTCAAATCTATCCCATGTTTTTTTTTGTCAAATCTATCCCATGGTTTACTTTTTGCATCAAATCTATTTCGGCGTTATCTTTTCCATCAACATCTAACGACCGTGCTGACGTGGCACGTGGAGAGATAGTGGGCCACACTTGCCACGTAGGCGCCACGTCAGCACGGTCGTTAGATGTCGACGGAAAAGATAACGTCGGGATAAATTCGATGCAAAAAGTAAACCATGAGATAGATTTGACAAAAAAAAACATAGGATAGATTTAACAAAACGGGCAAACCGTAGGTCATTTTAGGTAAATACCCCTATTCTAAATAAGTAACTACAAAATCACACATCAAATGCATAATTATTTAGAGTGCACATTAACCTATCAAAAGAAAATTTAGAGTGCGCATCATTGATACTATCATACTGATATATATTATATGCATATAAAGATGAAGAAACAATTTACTGTAAGCATTTCTTCTTGTACATTTGCATCATAAGCCAAATTATTGGAATATAAAAAAACGGTCCACTGACAAAGGAAAAAAAAAAGCGAAAAGAAAATACAGTTTTAATTGAATGAAACTTAATCATCCATGGTGTAATCATGTCTTCAATAAGTTAGTCTCATGATATTCAGCCAAAAAAGAAAGAAGGTAGTCTTATGATCTAATATAAGCTTCATGGTAGCTAGATTACGATGAGCACAAAGACGAAAAATCTAAATGTGAAAGACACCAAACAAATAATAATAGATCGAAAAATATAGGAATGATGTAGAATTTGACATGACTTTGGTAACAACTAATCTCTTCTCTTGGGTAATGGAAAGAAAAAAAGAAGATACACTAAACAACAGATTTGGAATGGCTTGCAGAAGTTTAGAGTAAAGAAAGGAAACAATCATTGGGCGGGAGGGAATTCCTATCAAAAAAATAAAAAACCTATCAAAAAAATCATTGGGAGGGACCTTAACTGAGGTACCTTTCCCCTTTTCGCCGTTGTCATTGCTGCACAGCAAGGCATTATGCAGCAGCCCAAAAGTTTAACAAAATTTCGATGATCCATTCGCGATGATATGATCACTTCATTCACGAATTTTTCGATTTGGCTTGATCCACTTTTTTGGACTTCTTAACTTGCCACGATCTTATCATTAGCCAAGATTTTCCTACAGACGATGGCATATCCTCCTTTGCCAATAATTCTGTCTCTGTCATAATTCTCGGTGGTCTCTTTAGACGAAAGATCTCAGGCGTGCTTATGGTGGACACATCGCGACCTTGGAGTTGCACCTGCAGTAATAAACCACCATTTAGCTTGAAGTACTTCTTCTTCAGCAATATGAGATATCTTTTCTAGGCTCGGATATACGCACCTCCAGTATTCTATAGTAGTGCCTAAATCAATAACAGGAAACAGTTCAACACAGTAAGTTCTGGATTTTGTGCCAAAATATGTATTCACATTTAGTTAAAAAAATAAAGGAACTTCAAAATAAGAACTTCTACCAGTTGGTCTAAAAAGGACCAAAACTTGGCTACTACAAACAGCACTTTTCAAATTATTCAGATTTTCACCAGCAACGATTAATTGAAGGTAAGAGTAAAGTAAGAATAAATAGTAAATGCTAACTACTTACCAAATGCACTCATAGAAGCTAAAATAACATAGTCCTACATGGTAAAGTCTATACTTAATTCTACGAAGGGGAAAACGAATAACAGGGGTGTAAAACAAGAGTTTCTAGTGACAGAGAAATTCCTTAGACTGAAATCATTTCGAGTGATTAAGACTTTTCCAGGAACCCAACTACACTGAGATTTCCTTGGGATATATCAGCAGTGTAATACCAATTAAGTGACATGTCATATGAACAGTTACAATAAAACAATTACAGTGAGCACATTAGCAGGAAAATATGAGAACAAGATAGTAGAAGAGCGGAATAAGCAGTAGAAAATGGCATCAGAACAGTAACAACAGAAATACAATCATGTTACTTGAGATGATGTTATCATGTCCCTTACGAATAAACAGAAGAATAAGAGAAAAACAGCAGGCTGATCCCCAATAAGCAAAAAACTAAGCACATAAAAAAAGGATAAAAACGTTCCAATTTCATAAAAATAGCTGGATTATTTGTTTCTGGTCTATGATGATTCCCCTCTTAGAGTAACCAACCATCAAGAATGAAGATAAATAGTCATCTCACTTTATAAGGTTTATGGTCCACATTATGAGCTAAGTCTGCTTAAGATGACCATTGAATTTCACAAAACTATAGTAGGAAGTATATATCTATTTGACAATCAGATATAAGGTAAAGCAAAGCAGAAGAATGTACCTCAAATTGCAAAACCAAATTGTCAGACGCAGCAATCTTCTTGAGCAACCTCAGCCAAGGCCTCCTTCCTGGATTTGGCGGGGCTGCCGACCCTGGCTTCCCTCCTCGTGGGGAAACTCTTGATCTCTCAATTGCTACAAGCATACTTAGCATTCATTAGCTCATCCAAACGAAACTGCAAAAGTGGAGCAACAAATAATCAGGGAAACATCGAGCAATCCGGCAACAATAGTAGTAGATTCATAACTGAAGAATTGGGTAGGGCTATGTGAGGAAAATAGTGGAATGTACATTGAGCATAATCGATTTGCAGAAGTTACTCAAGGATAGCTTCTACTCGAAACAATGCCACAAGCTAGATACAACATTGAAACTGGGAGAGTTGAATATTAAGGGAGATGAGATTGAATCTTGCATTAAAAATTCTGTTGTCGACTGGCTGAATAGGCGATCCTCTTGTTGCAAGATTCAGACCATGTCGATAATCAGATCCAATGGAGTCGTAGCATGCAAATAACAATGGCAACACGTGAATTTCTTTTCTTTTTTTTAATTTATTTTTAAGTAAACAGAAACTTTCATCTCGAAGTTCAACAAACAAATTCAGCAATTCTGTTCAAGAGAATCAACAAAATCTATATTGTACGAAGCATCCGAAGCAAAGCTTTCCTAAGTGCGGAATTAGTCAAAGATTGTCAAAAGAATTATCGGGTGCTAGCTCTTATACAGTTGATTTTCACAAGTTTCATAGGTAGAGCAGTTCGTTTGCCCAGATTTACGGGACTCTGGTGAACAATGACCTACTGCGGTAGGATTTATTCGTACAAAGAGAAAATCAACGATTTAGCTTTGTGCTCACATATCAACTTAAAGCAATAATATTTAGCTACTGCACGCTCACAATGATAACAAAGAGTTGCTATTTCCTGAAGTAGGAATCACGAACCATTTCTTGATGCGGAAGAAATTTAGTTCGACCTCAAAACTCCAACATGATGTCCTGTGGGAAAAGCTGGAAACGAACTTCATGCATACCGAAGATTCGGAATATTCTAGCCAGAAGCAAAGTTGTGAAGCTATTCCTTGCAATTTAGTATGATATAAACACACATTCGAAGGCAGAAGAAGCTAGCTGACCAATGAGGACTGGAAAGTTCACATAGACACAAAAGACCCACCCTTCCAACGGAGAGTATCGATTTACGGGAGTGAAACACAGATTTGCATGTGAATTCATCAAGAACTTCTCATGGTCCCTTCCCTGGATGGTCATTTGGTCCATTTTGGGCCGTTTGGTTAGCACTGGGAGGCTGGGGATATAGCGATGCTAATTAATCGGCTCCGAGGGACCAAGATTTTCTGAACTTTTAACTTCGAAATGATCTCCCATAATAATGGGATTTAAACATTTTGATAGTGCATATATCGCACATAATTAAGTGGTTTTACACATAAGTTGTAATAGTGGCCAAGTATTGGTTTTAGTCTTGGTTACAGATTAAGGAAGCTTGTGAATATATTAGTTTTGATTCTGTTTGCGAGAAACGACTCCAGAACATATTAACTCTACATCAACTTGACAGACTGTTATGTCAAAGCACTTGCTCGCAGGTGACGAATTTCTTTTTCAATGTGTATCATGGTATTCGAAAATCCAATAGACTCCGACTAGTACTATCGAGTCGGGTCGGCTCAGTAAGGGTTAAAGTTCACCCAATCTAAATGTCACTTTTACCAAACTCTTTTGTTGCTTATGGGGAATGCCATCCTTGCCTATCCCAGTCCTCTTTTTTTTTTTTCCTTTTTCTTTTTGCCCCCCTTTTTTCTTCTTGATGAGCCCTGTCTGTCCCATTCAGTTCTAAAACATGTTATGTCTTAGAAGTTTAGAAATTATATATCATATACGCCAAGTTCTCAAGGAAATTACTTGATCCAGTAATTTACTTGCTCAAGTGTATGTATAGTCGATTTCTGACAAAAGAACACAGAGCACCATTTCATATAACCTCATCTCATGTCTTCTTGAGACATATTGAGAGAGATTATCCCATACGGAAAAGTTAAAGAGAAATCCACGGATTTATAAGAGATTGGATTTCACAACCTACTAGTTCGAGTATTTAAGTTGGAGATAAACCCAATAACTTATATGTCCCATATGAAATTTTATATGGCATCAGAGCGGAAGAGGCTTGTGTGCGCGCCCATGTGGAATTTACAGGTTAGGCTTCTGCGTACCCATATGGGATTTTCACTATGCTAGGCTTGAGTGTGGAACTCGTGGCCCGTGAAGTCAGAGTCCGAAACTGGAAGCCCAGCTCGTAGTTGTTATGATCCCCTCTCGAATGTTATGACCCCCTACCGAGTGTGGAAAGAGGAAACCTACCTTAAGATCGTTAAGGCCCGAGTCCGGAAGATAGGAGAGCCCGGCCCAAGATAAGTTGTTCAGGGCGATGTCTAAGTGCAAGGCCTGAGTCTGGAAGATAGGAGAGCTCGGGTCGGGTTAAGTTGTTGAGGGTGGGTGATAAGTGTACGCCTTTAGGTAAAGGATAAGAAAGACCACATAGTGTCACGGGAAGGCTGGTGTTGAGAGAGGTTGTTTCACGTGAAAAAATTAAAGAGAAATCCACGGGTTTATACGATATTGGATTTCACAACCTACTAACTTGAGCTTTTGGGTTGGAGATGGACCCAATAACTTATAAGCTCATTGAAATTTCATATGGTATCAGAGTGGATTTGACTTCTGCGCGCCTATGTGGGGACTCACACTACGCCATACTCGAGTGTGAAACTCATGGCCCATGAAGTTCTAGTCTAAAAGTGGAAGCCGGCTTGTAGCTGGTCTAACCCCCTCTCAAGTGTGGAAAGATAAAGCCTACATTGAGATAGTTAAAGCTCGAGTCCGAAAGATAGGAGAGTCTGACTTGAGATAAGTTGTTGAGGGCGAATGTTTAAGTGTAAGGCTAAATTCTGGAAGATAGGAGAGTCCGACTCGAGGTAAGTTGTTAAGGGCAAGTGTCTAAGTGTACGCGGTACGTGTAGATAAAAGATGAAAAAAATCATACGATGCCACGTGATGGTTGGTGTTGAGAGAGATTATCTCACACGAAAAAAATTATAGAGAAATTCACGGTTTATAAGAGATTGGATTTTACAACCTACTAGCTCGAGTGTTTAGTTGGAGATGGGCCCAATAATATATAAGTCCGGTGAAATTTTACAAGAAAGAGTAACACCTGTCGCAATGCATGCCACTCCAACACGACATATGTTCCTTCCAACTCATGCACGGAAAACAGGTCCCCGCATTACAAAAGCCATCTTTCGTTTAATATTCTCAAGTAGTATCTTTACCAATATAACTTAAGCCTGCACGAGGTTGCCCTGCAACATCTATCAACATGTCGACGACAATGATATTGTTCCGACGTGGTTTCGTGCTTTCCCTCCTCCTTATCCTTCCCTGCTCTCTCTCGCCTGTCCTCGGCGAGCGGGGCGAGGGATGGGGTAAGGGCTTGGAGTATGAGGTCCTCCGGTGCATAGACGAGTGCGACAACACGGACATACGGGAGTACCTCTTGTGCCAGAGAGACTGCGAGCTCGGGTACGGTGCGCGCGGACACGAAGAGGAGCAACAGCATGGTGGCCGAGGAATGGACCCCCGATGGCAGGTCTTGCATTATAATTAACTAGTCTTGATGTACATATACATGTTTCTATGGTGCAATCATGATATGATGCAATCACTCTCATGACTGCTGCGGTATTGATGATTTCATTTCTTGTGCCGACTCATGAGTAGCCCCGTCCTGGCCGCGAGAGGATTCCCAAACGCACTCGTGAGAGTGAGTACGAGCGATGCCTCCGGAGGTGCGAGTCCGAGGGACCTGGTGGCAGGGGCAGGGAAGGGAGATGGCGGCGGTGTGAAGACCAGTGCGAGGAGCTGCTGAGGCCCCGAGAGCGGAGGAGAGGCTGGGAAAGAGAGCGGGAGAGGATTCCCAGACGCACCGATCCTCAGAGCGAGTACGAGCGTTGCCTCCGGAGGTGCGAGTATGAAGGACCTGGTGGCCGGGGCAGGGAAGCGCGGTGGCGGCAGTGTGGAGACCAGTGCGAGGAGCTGCTGAGGCCCCGAAAGCAGAGGAGAGACTGGGAAAGAGAGCGGGAGAGGATTCCCCGACGCACCGGTCCTCAGAGCGAGTACGAGCGTTGCCTCCAGAGGTGTGAGTATGAAGGCCCTGGCGGCCGGGGCAGGGAAGGGAGGCGGTGGCAGAAATGTGAGGACCAGTGTGAGGAGCTGCTGAGGGCCCGAGAGCGGAAGAGAGACTGGGAAAGAGAGCGGGAGATCTTGATCAGTGATGATCAAACCAGCACGACCGAATCGAAAGAGAGGTTTGAACGGTGCATGAGGCAGTGCGAGCTGCATCCCGGGGGCCAGCAGAGGCAGCTGTGCAAGTTCAGGTGCCAGCAGCAGCAGCGCCAGCGGGACGAAGGGCCAGGAGAAGAGGTGAATTACCTGCCGGGAGGAGGAGAAGAGAAGATCAAGGGCGGGAACGGTGAAGAGATCAATTCCCAGCTATTACTCCCATTCTCGAATTGAATTGCCCAAACTTTCATACTATTGAGATAGCGGCTTGTTAATTTTTCAGTACTAACGTATTGAGTAAAATTTATTGTCGTCTTTGTAATCAGGGACAGCGAACATATTGAACGAGATGAATAAGGAGGCCGAGCAAGTAGCCTACGACTTCGCGGCACAAGAGATGGACCGCGCCTTCGACAGTCAAGATGGGTCTCATTCAGTGCCGGCGGCAACATCGGAAGGTGAACCCGAAGAGAGAACCATGGGGTCGAATCTCGACCTTGTTTGACTTCTTCTAGGAGCAAACTTAAAATTTAGGGCGTCGACGAGGTGATGTATGGGCGACATGTAATAGTGTCCTAGCCGGCCGGGGATCCGAGTGAAGCAGCAGCACTTACTGGATCTTTAAAGCTACATAAATAAAGTCTCTGTTTGTGAATTTTATTTTATTTTTTTCCGGTTATATGTGTTTGTGAAATTTTGGCAGTCCACTACCAAAGGAGTGTTTTTTTTTTTTTTGGGTAAGGAAGAGAGTTAATTTGTTGCTCGTTGATTTATTACAATGTTCAAATCCTTTCCCCTTCGCCCGCAAAATCTATCTGTATAATGTCCTATCTCTCCCGGCCTGTTGGATATATCCTGCTTAAAAGGCCTACATTGGCATTCCAGAGATATGAGGCATGATCTGGTGTACCAACAAGCCATTGTTATAAAAACATATTGCATTAAATTTGCCGAAGTTATGTTCCTGATGCAGGCACTGGTGTACCATGATCTGGTTGGAATGCTGCAACACCCGCATCATGCCGAGGTTGCTTTCACATTTTTAATTATTTATGGTTCTATATTATTTCCTGGATAAGAATAACTCACACTCGGGGAAATTTGGAACTTCATCTTTGCAGGCAAACCCAAAGTTCTGTAAGCAGTTTGCACGCGTTGGAGATGTCATAAACAAGGCGTTCATGGAATTCATGGAAGAAGTGACCAGTGGTTCATTTCCTTGTCCTAACCGTAGCCCATACAAAATGAGGTCTGCTAATGTTAACGGATTCTTGAACGAGTTACAGAAGATGGGTTCGACAAGGCAGCTTCTGTTGCTGAGAAGACGGAGAAACGTGAATCCCCTGATGGGGAGAGCTCCAGTGGGCCCGTTTGTTTTCCCGAAATTTGATTTTAACTTTAACTTTAACTCAACACACTACACAACAAAAACACACGTTTCCCAAGTCAAATTTATAACTACATCTCATTTGTCTTCTTCCACAATCAAAATTAAAATCAAAATCAAAGTAACTTTAACTCTGAATCCAAACGGCCCGTAAGTAGCTCGTTGTATCGCTCATTCCTAATCAGATTTGTTCGTACTAGAGGAGTCTTAGTTCGTGGAGCCAACTGAAAAGCGGTTTTAGGCCCGCGAAGTTCCAGTTTGTACTTTCCAATCCCGCATCGATCAAGAAAGGATTCATCATTTCGACTTCAGGAAATAACAACTCTTTGTTATCACTGCATGAGTGCAGTAGTTAAATTCTATTGCTTTAGTTTTAATACATTCAAAGGCGGAAAGCTGACCGAAGGTGATTGAAAATTTATATAGATGCAAAAGAATGCCACCTGAATACTCTTGTCTCTTTATTTAGATTTCCTTTTCATTTCCTTATACTAGACCATGAGTCTCCTATTGTAACCGAAAAAAAATGCCACCTGAATGGCCCTTTGGTCCCTCTGGCCAGTTAGATTAGTACCTGAATGGCTCTTTGATTCAAGATTTCATTGAACAAGCCTAGGGATGGCAATGGATTTCATTGACGATCCTTCAACTACGAGCCATAAAGACTACTTCGATACAGATTCAATGTAAGGGACCCGATTGATGCAACTCGAGTTTGTCAGGGGCCAAATTGATAGTTTACTCTATTGCAAAAACGCCCAAACCTAAAATCTCTGAAAAGAAGGATCGTCTCTCTCCTCCCTGCTCCCTCCCTCTCCCCGACTTCGGGCCTTCGGCGCCTGCTCTTCTTCACTTACACGGGGACGCCGTCATTGCCACGGCCGAACCGCCTAGATAAGAGAATTTCTCTCCGCCCTCGCTGCCACGGCCGAACTACCACCATAGCAGCACCGACGCCATCGCCACTCCAGCAGCTGCCGCTATCGCCGGCGCAAGAGGATTCGCGAGAGAACCACAGCACGAGAGGTAAGTTGCCCCGGGATTCTTCTTATTCAACCATGAATCTTCAGAAAATTTGGTCGAGGCACACCTTTGTCAATGGCAATTGATTGTTTTGGTAGAACAATTTGTTCTTTGGCAGCGCAATTTGTTGTGGTTCAATTCTAACAGAAAAGAAATGTTGCTCTGGTTCAAAGACTCTAGCTTAGACTGTGCCGAAGTGAAGCCGAGTAAATCGATTGATATTGATATTGATAATCTATGACATAATTAAACCTAAAGAATCTGAATTTCTTGATTGTCTCTGCTACACGGTTTGCTTCTATATGTTTTTGAAAATAATTTTTGGGATAAGTGCTCTATTTTCCCAGTTAACTTCCCAGTTCAGCTAGATTGTCTATCCTGTTGGCCTGTAATTCATGAAAACTGTGTAAATTTTTCAGCTTTTAATCAGGTTTCTGTCTTTTGCCTCTCTCTTACAGCATTTGTGAGATATTTCCGTATTGTCATGGTCATTTTTTTTAGTATGAATTCGTTGTTCGTTCAGAGTAGTTACATATGGACTGTATTAGCAACGCACTACCATTGTCGTGTGGTTCTTTTTCTTTTTATCTGATATATATATATATATATATATAGACATTTATAGTCCTACCTCATTCCCGAGCTGACAAAATGGAGCAAGAAGAATCCCAGCTGGACCAGAACTTCCCGCTCTTTTTCAAACCCAGCCTCAAAAAACCTAGGCCCCTGCCCTCATCCACCCATACCTTGGATGCAACAGCGAGAAAGGAGATAGAGAAGGTCAAAGACGTGAACTTGAGCAACAATTCTTCCACCAAAGCCACATTTGGGGATCTGGGCCTTGCTGAATGGGCCGCGCAAACCTGCAAGGAGCTGGGAATGAGCCAACCTACTCCTGTACAGTCCCACTGCATCCCCAAGATACTAGCTGGTCGCGACGTCTTAGGCTTGGCCCAAACAGGCTCTGGTAAAACTGCCGCATTTGCTCTGCCCATTCTCCATCGCTTGGCTGAGGACCCTTATGGTGTGTTTGCCCTTGTTATCACCCCCACCAGGTCTGTCTGAATATCTTTCTTTGCCACAATAAACACAAATTGAATGTGCATCATCTCACTCTCCATCACGAATGAGTTGGGCAGGGAATTGGCATATCAACTGGCAGAGCAGTTCAGGGCCCTGGGATCAAGTTTGCATCTAAGATGCACCGTGGTCGTTGGAGGAATGGATATGCTGAACCAGGCCCAGACTTTGATGTTGAGGCCTCATGTTGTCATCTCGACACCTGGCCGAATCAAGGTCCTCCTGGAAGACAATCCTGATATCCCGCCTGTTTTCTCCAATACAAAGGTATTCCCTTCGATATTTCAATCTCGCATTTGCACTTTGTACTTGTTCTTACTGAGATATCTCTCATTTTATCTAATGAACTTGATCTTACTAGGGGTACCATTGCTTTGTTTTAGTTCCTTGTTTTGGATGAAGCGGATCGAGTTTTAGATGTTGGCTTCGAAGAGGAACTTAGGGTAGTCTTTCAGTGCTTGCCAAAGAAAAGGCAGACCTTACTATTCTCCGCAACAATGACAAGTGAGCTGCAGACATTGCTCGAGCTTTCCCAGAATAAAGCATACTTCTATGAGGCTTATGAAGGTTTCAGGACTGTTGATACTCTTAAGCAACAGTATGTTTTCATCCCTCAGAATGTCAAGGAAGTGTATTTGTTTCATTTATTATCCAAGATGGGAGAAATGGGTATTCGCTCTGCCATCATATTCGTCTCTACATGCAGGTAGACATCCTTTATCTTTTGGAATGGTTTTCCTCGTCTTGGGTTGTGTAAATTATCCCTTTATTTGTTGATGTGTAAATAATTTCCTTATTATTATTATTATCATCTTTTTGTTTTTACTTTTGGAAAATGTCGTGTTTGGAATGTTATGTTTTCCATTAATAAGTCCAGTAGCCAACTTTAGTCGAACTTGTTAGACGGTCAACTACTAAGGCTTATCCCCTTATAGTGATGGTAGCTGCCTGACTTTAAAAATTTACGTAATTGGTCTTTGATGTGGTGATTCTGTACTGCTCTTGTTGGGAGTAGTTTCTGTCTTGATGTTGGGATATCTTTATAAGCTTCTTTTCCTGGTGATGTTGTGCAGAACTTGCCACCTTTTAAGTTCATTACTTGAAGAGCTTGATCAAGAGGCTGCTGCATTGCATTCTTTTAAATCCCAAAGTTTGAGGCTTGCAGCACTTCATCGGTTCAAATCTGGCCAAGCTCCCATATTGCTGGCCACAGATGTTGGAAGTCGTGGTCTGGACATTCCTACAGTTGATCTCGTGATCAACTATGACATTCCAAGGTCATAATTACTTCTGAAATCCTTTCTTCCCATAAACCTCACAGTAGTCGGTGGGAAATAACCTCAATGAAAATTGTGCAGGTATCCAAGAGATTATGTTCATCGTGTGGGCCGTACAGCAAGAGCAGGCAGAGGGGGTCTGGCGATTAGCTTCATAACACAGGTGCATGCTTAACATGCTTGGTTCATACAATCGAATCCTGCAATAGTTTGCGGTACCCAGCAAGTCAGTCCACACTTAGTGTGGCATGTTTGTGATTGTTAAAAACTTTGGATTTTAGTCTGTGTATCTTACTCACTTTAGTCGCAATGGGTTTTGCAGGGTGACATTGAGTTAATTCATGAAATAGAAGCTGATATTGGGAAACAACTTGAAAAGTTCGAATGTAAAGAGAATGAGGTCCTTTCAGAGATTACGAAGGTAAAAGATCAATAGGACTGAATAGCTTCTGAGATTATTGTGATAATTATGGTCCTTGTTTCCATTGATCTGCACTTGGGGTGGCTTTCTGATTCCTTTTAGCTGAAGTGCTTTTCTTTATTTTTGTTTGGCCATTTTGCCATATTTTGAATCTTGGGGCTATTATGCATAGGGATGATGTTTTAGTTCCTTGGATGAACTAAACACGCTAAATCTGTTCTAGTGCTAGACATGAAATATACTCTCTCAATGATGATCTTCTTGGTAAATGGTAGTAGAATATCTTAGATGAGCAGTCCAATAGTATAAATCCGGTACACTCTACAGTGAATGGAAATGCCTTTATATGTGTTGGCTGGATGTTAGTCGATGAAAGCTCGTGAAAATTATTCCCGCTGATGTAGACCTATCTTGAAACTGGATAGAAAGTATCCCTCTGCTGATTGTTGTTTCGCTTTCTCTATTTTTAGGTTTACAAGGCCAAACGGGTGGCAACGACGAAGATGATGGATGATGGATTTGAGGAAAGAGTAAAGGAACGGAAAAAGAAGAAGCTCAAGACTCTACGCAAGAAAGGTGTGTTGAAGCAAAGAAGTAGGAAGAGAAAAACAAGCGAAGAAGCAACTGATTAACAGAGGGTCTTCTCAAGCTGCATTTACTTCATTGGGCAGCTTACGGTTGTAGCATGTTGAGGCAGCAGTGTACTTATTCACTTAGGTGTAGGGAGCTGCATTTTTTTGGGCAGCTCGTTTAAAATGGTTGGCCATCCGTACTTATTGCTTCAGTATAGGGTGTTCATGTCGGAAAATCCTTTTACTTGTTGCGTGGTTTGTAACGAAAAGTGCACGGCGCTGAGCAACTTGTGGTATTATTTTGCCAATGCAGACTTCCAAATTTCAGCCTAGAGTTTAGATGAGATTTCAGAGTCATTTAAACATGAAAAGATATTGATCAAGCACAGTAGGTGCATTCGGAAGAGCTTTGGTTTCTTTTGTCAATAGCAGGCAAAGGAAAAGCAAGACAAAGGACAAGCACGAGCTGATGTAGAAAAGATGTCTCATAAGGCCGGGAATTTGGTACCGCACCATGCAACTAATACATGGATGTGCCATTATCATACATGTATTGTATTATAAGGCAGACCATGGCAAAACGAGCAATACAGGAGTTGGGACAAACCTGATTTGGAATGAATTGCATTGGCTAACGTACATGATCGAAAGTTCTGCCTTGGCTTGCTTCAATGCTTGGGAGTCTCATGTTTTGAGTGACTTGCTTCAATAATCGGAGATTAGTTAGAGGAAGAGTTGCTTCGATGATTGGACGTCAATTTACGAATGATTTGCTCCAGTGGTCCAAGCCAAGTGACTTGATTTAGTAATTCGGGGGCACTGGCTATCGACTTGCTTGATAGAAGTCAGTACTGCCTTGGCCACTTCAAGAACTCCGATAATACTTTCAATAGGAATAGTGTTTGTACATGCTTTGTATCAAACTGATATAGAACTGGTTTAGAAAATCAACATCGTCAACATTTTAGGGTACATGACCTTAGGAAACAAGATTGCTGGCAATGTCCATTACTACTAAAATTAGTTACCATCAACTAAGTTATTTGGTATCATGTTTGATATCATGACACAAGTAATGGTCATCTAAAAATCCAAACCGAATCTCTATTTCTCCCCGTCCTCTGGTCTATCGATCGGAATCTCTTCCACCCTCTCTCCCTCTGTTCATTATTCTTCTTCCTCTCTTTGCATCCAAGGACAAGAAGAAAAGCATGGACGCTTCGATTTCCAAGCGGCTAAGCCACAAGTCAATGCACAAAGCTTTCAATCGAGGCCCAGATGTTTTGATTCGAAGCAACTACAAAGAAAGGGAAGAAAAGTGGAGGGAAGAAGAGTGGTGGTTGCAGTGGAAACGAAGATGTAGTGTGCAGTACTTGAAATTTGAATTGGTGCTTGAGGAAATAAGTGCTTTGTTAAGTTGATCTTATTTGGTAGGTTAAGTGCTAATAATTTGAAGTTATTTGGAATGTTATTTCACTTGATTGCCCAGTACTTCATTTTTTTTTTATTTTTTATTTTGACTCAATAATTTGATACTTTTATTTGTCATTCTATAAGTTTTTTTTTTAAAAAGTTAATTTAAAGAGAGAATAATTTCGCGATAGGAGAGGGAGGGGGTTGCGGTGGCTCCTGTAACCTGACCATGACTGCGTGAGGTGTGTGTTGTCGGTGACCTCACCTAAGCAGTTGGCAGGGACTGTAGCCACCACGGCTCGAAAATCAAGGATCGAGCCATACCTCTTTCTCTCTCTTTGTAATAGAGAGCCAGGGAAAGGGGAGGTGGGGATGGGGATGGGATATCGGAGCGATGGGGATTCCGACGTCGGCCCCCTCCGGCATAGACAAAGTCGTCAACGACACCATCGCTTCAATTTTGTCCCTTTCCTTCATCAATTTTCAAAGAGAGAAGACTGATTGAGGGTCACCGCCGTCAATCCAAGGTTATCGGCGACCTCTTACGTCGCCGATGACGTCACCTTGGATGGTGGTGGTCAAAATCAAAGCCAGTGCCACCCCCTTTCTCCAGACACCTTGGCTCACATTAGGACAATCAAGGTTCAACATACTTACCGCGAGAGCAACTCTTGCGAGGATTGGTTGGCTCGAAAGGCTCTTAGCATATCGATTGGGGTTCAACACCACCCCCTACACAAACCCCCCCCCCCGGCATAGACAAAGTCGTCAATGACACCATCGCTTCAATTTTGTCCCTTTCCTTCATCAATTTTCAAAGAGAGAAGACTGATTGAGGGCCACCGCCGTCAATCCAAGGTTATCGGCGACCTCTTACATCGCCGATGACGTCACCTTGGATGGTGGTGGTCAGAATCAAAGCCAGTGCCACCCCCTTTCTCCAGACACCTTGGCTCACATTAGGACAATCAAGGTTCAACATACTTACCAAGAGAGCAACTCTTGCGAGGATTGGTTGGCTTGAAAGGCTCTTAGCATATCGATTGGGGTTCAACACCACCCCCTACAACCACCCCACCCCCCCCCCCCCCCCCCCGCCAACAAAAAAATCTCGCACCGCTTTTGTGTGACAATAATATTGGGGCTTTCTTATCTTGTTTTCGTAGTCCGTAGTTTTTTTCTTTTGTATCGTTATCCTACAGAAAAAAAATTTACTTATATATAGATTTGTATTCAAAACACACACTTACAGTTGCCGGCGAAAATGGCAGCAGATGTTTGCGCACTTGCTAAGTTGCTATGACTACCACTTTCTATGTTTTTCAAAGGAGGAACGAGATGAAGAAGATAATGGTACTTTTTGGATAAGAATATTTTGATATTACTACTTGGGTGGTAATCCACATAGCCACTCTATGGGGTTATGCCCATTACCCCAAATGTAGGTTACCACATCCTTCCAGATTATCAATAATGCATCGCATCAAAACAAGGTAATGTGTGACAATAAGGGGACATTTGAATCTCTCCACATTCCTATGAATGCGAGTTCAAATTCCCAATATCTACAAGATTGACATATTTGATTGGATTGTGGTAATCCACATTCTCACCTTTACATTCTCACCCCCGCATTCTCATCCCCACAATCTCACTCAAGTGGTAAAGCAGATTACCACCAACGGGATCGGAAAGTGAATTCTCATCTTGGTAATTGGCAATATATTGTAAAATTAAGATAAAATTGTCAAAATGGTCATTGAAAGATTTTAAAAATAACAAATTACTACCTGAAAGAATTTTTCGAACAAAACGATCATTTAAAGATCAGAATCCATAACGTTTTGCTACCACCGTCAAAATTCCGTTAGTGCCGTTACGGAAAAATAACATGGACGATTATGTGGCATCTAGTGGACAAACGACTCCAATTAACGTGGTACTGCTCAGGAACGACGTCGTTTGTTCTCATTCAAAAAATGACCGTTTATTAAAAAAAAAAAAAGTTACCTGCCCAAAACGAAGCAGTCCTCGCCCCACTCCCCTCCCCCAACCGAACGACGACGTCGTTCGTCTCCCCCGCCCCCACCAAGCGACGTCGTCACCATCATCCCCTCCCTCCCCCATTTGCAATCAAAATTAAGGCAAGAAATTAAAATTAGGGATTTCCTGCCCCTGTTCTTCACGATTGCAGGTTGGAAAGCCTCTGATAGGGTACCGTCATTTACTCACTTGTATTGAAATCGACGTTCTGGTTTGTAAAGATGGCCCTCTCAGCAAAGATGGCCCACTTTCTCTCCTTTCTTTTGAGTTTCTTTATTTTTGCAAGAAGTGAAAAGGACAGAGACACTTCCCAACCAGAAAGCAAAGTTCCCATCGATGAACAGAGACACTGACAACCAGAAATCGAGCTCTAATCAAGCCAAATCGAGTGAAGGTCGATTGACCTCGAAGCAGACAAACCAGACTGTCGATTTCAATACAAGTGAGTAAACGACGGTACCCTATCAGAGCCTCTCCAACCCACAATCGTGAAGAACAAGGGGCGGGAAATCCCTAATTTTGATTGCAGATGGGGGAGAGAGGTGATGATGGTGACGATGTCGTTCGGGTGAGGGCGGGGGAGAGGAACGACGTCGTCGTTCCATTAGGGGAGGGGAGTGGGGTGAGACGACGTTGTTTTGGGCAAGTAATCTTTTGTTTTTTTTAATAAATGGTCGTTTCTTGAATGAGAACAAACGATGTCGCTCCTTAGCAGTGCCATGTTAATCAGAGTCGTTTTTCCACTAGATGCCACATAAGCGTCCGTGTCATTTTTCCGTAACGGCACTAACGGAATTTTGACGGTGGTAGCAAAACGTTATGGATTCTGATCTTTGAATGATCGTTTTATTCAAAAAATTCTTTCAGGTAGTAATTTGTTAGTTTTAAAATCTTTCAATGACTATTTTGTTATATATTAAAAAACATTAACACATTAACAGCAATGTTTGTAGAGATACCAAACATGGGAATGTAGATTATTGGTAATTTAATTGATGGGAATCTATCTTCAAGTAATGTACATTACCAGTAATGTGATTACCGGGAACGTAGATTCTCATCTTGGTAATTGGCAAATATTGTAAAATTAAATATTAAAAAAACATTAATAGCAATGTTCATAGAGATACCAAACATGAGAATGTAGATTACTAGTAATTTAATTAATGGGAAACTATCTTCAAGTAATGTACATTACTAACAACGTGATTACCAAAAAGTGCCAAACGCAATCTAAGTAATTTAAAATCACATTACTATTATTGTGGATATATTACCTCATACCAACGCGTCCTTACATTCCATCTATTTTTCTTGTTTAGATGCAAGCTTTCAATAGTTATCATTAAAACTTTTTTTCTTTTTTTGAAATCAACGGTTCAATGAGCCTAATAAAGAGATTGAAATTTTCGCGCATGGATGTGGTCCCTGAAATTTCTAGGAAACTTGGTTAACCAATAGTTTGATTGGGGAGTTCTCTCAAAAGAAAAGCATCGGATCCAATATTGTCAAAAACAAAAAGTTAAGCATCGATCCATATTGTTAAAAACTCGATTCTAACTCTTAAATCTAATAGTTTTGACTTTAATTGGTTGATTTTGGCGGATGCTCCTGGGTAATTTTAGGGAAGTTCCTGGTGTGCGTGAGAGATTTTACATCCCCATTGGTCCAAGTTTCATCTTCTCACTGGTTCCTCATAATATACCTATAGCTACTTTATCTATCTATATTTCTTTACTATTTATCATTATATTATTTTGTATTATAATTATAATTATAATTATAAAGCCTGAAGAATGCTTTCGTCTTCCCAAAATGCTCATCTACATATATTTTTAGTTTATAAAAACAATTTTGCTCAAAAACATAATTGTGAGTTCGATAATATAATTACTCACTTTTTTTTTCTATCCCTCCCACTTTTCTGTCACTGTCTCTCTTTCTCCCTATCAAAATCAACGTGCTAGACTTTTTTTTATTAAGAAAAAACTATTTACAAGAAATTTTGCTAAAAAATTTGCGCCAATTCAATTGTGGGTAGGTGAAAAATAAGATAAATCGGATTTTAGATAATCGATTAATGGGAATTTAGTGAAATATGTGGCATCGTGAGCGCATTCATCTAGCTTTTTCAAGTAATTGACAGAAACAATTTCTTTTTTTTTTTTTCCTTTTTTAGTGAACATAAATATTTTATTAGAACACAAACAAAATATACATTACATTGCGGACGAGATCCTCGTCTAGCACATCCACTAGACTGTCGACGAGATCCTCGGCTAAACATCCAACCCTAGTAAGTCAGCCATACGACTACCGACGATGGCACTAGCCTGGATGATTAGATAATCACCTCTTATTAACCAAACTGACATAACACACCACAAATCCCCCATAATCAGACTACAACCAAGTGATACCGAGCATTTCTGACAAGTATTACACCGTTTCCTAAATGCGGCATTTCTGGCGATGGCACAATTTCCTTGAAGACAAGTATTACGCCATTTGAAGTGTTGGTGTCGCCTGGGATGGGTATTTTGAGCATCTTGACATTCTTACCAATCTAAACTTAAGGAAGTTTTCAGGTGGTCCGCTTCTAATCTAAAACGCAATTAAGTAGAATAAATTCTTACAGACGTGATTTAAAAATGAGAATTTGTGAGTACTATTGTGTCGTGTCGTGTCGTGCTATTTTATCGTAACACCTCAATAGAAACATCATATTTTGTGGGCCGTATAGGCCGGGCCCTCGAAGCCTGAAAAATTATCCTGCAGTGCAAATCGGCCTCTGCTCCACCAACTGACCGTTCTTCACAGCATCAAGTATATGATCTTCTAGAAAGAGAAAGGCGGCCCATCCAATCCACTCAACGCTTTTTTTTTTGGTAGAACACTCAATGCTATTGTCAACCTGATATTAGGAAGCTCAATTGAGCTTCGATTAATCCATTCGAGCCAGATTTGCTCACTAAGGGGTAAATGTCTCTCAGCGTAAATTTTCTGTATTCACAAGGACTCGAATCCGAGACATTACTTAAGAGGAACAAATGCCTAACTGCTTGAATCAAACTCACATCGGTTTATCAATGCAATTTTAGTTTTTGAATTTTTTATCAAACGTGTATTTTCCTATTTCATGTGCAAATATGAAACAGAAAACTCTCAAAATGGGATCTATTCCATAAATCTTTTTTTCTTTCCTATGAGTTCCAATGTCAATAAGAATGCTAGCTCTTACTGTTCATATGTTATGATATGAATATAGAAACATTATTCACAAAATATATATATATATATATAGATACATTTATTCTATTCAATTCTAAATTTATTCCGAATATATATAGATTATGTTAAAGATTTAAAGCCCATTTCATGTTCTTTTCTTTCTATAGTTTATAAAAAATTAGAAAAATGAAAAAAATGCATTTCAAATTTATTGTTAGGAAAGTCGGTTTTGAAATACTTTTTCTATTTCTAGAATGTCCAATATTTGTTCTACATCTTCCTCATATATTTAAATGTACCTTCTTTAATTAGACATTTATAGCACTTCTTTATTATCTCCTGTTTGTTGCATATCAACTTATATATATAATTCAAAAATTTCACCCAAAAAAAGAACTTATAATTCAACAAATAAAAACATAACATTTTCCATAGATTACTTTTTTTTCTTTCTTTTTTTACCCAAAAGAATTTTATATAACCTGGGCCAAATCTTCACCACACCTTTCACATATTCCAGGCCCAGCCCAATTCGATCGCCGGCATTTCTCTTGCTCCTCTCTGCGCTTTGATTATCCCCTGAAGTTTCTCTCACCACCGCCGCCCCACTGTCTAGTCGGTGGCTCCATATCCACGAGCCTCGACTGCTCCGGCTGGCTTCTTCCCTTCTCTTCTCGCTCTGTCGGTGACATCTTTGACCTGCCACCGCCTCTCCGTCCGGCACCCGCCGTGTCACTGCCACCGCCGAAGCGACAAAGGTGATGATCTCCATCTTAGGGTTTTCTGCAATTGGTAGAGTCCTGCCTGATTAGTCGGCGGATTTTGACTTGCAATCGCTGCCTGATGGTCGAAGAAGGAGATTCACATCTCGATATTGCTTCAATTTAGTTGGGGCAACTGATTTTGTTCTAAATAAGCCGCTTCAAGGATTTCTGGGGAATCGCCATGTCCACTGGGAGTTGATTGCCCTTAGTTACCGCTTTTCTCTGGCCGCATATGCTTCGGAGTTCTTTTTTCAGCTCTTTGAATTGATCAACTTGTTCATTTTCTTCTGTATGTTGTGATGTCTGATAGTTCTCACCATTGATGAGGTAGCTCTAATGTAAATGGCGATATTTTCAGGTGTTTTTTTTCCAACACTATCAAGATGCCGATGCTGGCCTCGAGTTCTGTTGTCAGCGTGCCTCTTCTACCAATTGGTATGTTATTATTCATCTATTTGGTTTGGTTGGGAAAGGGAAAGAGTACTGGCTAGAGTTATTATATTTGATTGCCGGCTCTTGGACAGTTGATCGGCATCCCTTTGATTGTGAGAATACTAGGAATCCTTGGAAAAATACTGCATAAATACATGCGGATGTGTTGGAAGATCTTAGGAAATGTATATTATGCTTATTTAGGACACGTCTTGTGGCAGCTGAGGGATTTGATTGCGTTGATGGACGATGGCCTCAAATGAATGTTTGGGTCTGGGACGTCCTCAGGCTTTTCCATTTCCTTCGTGGGCCTCTGCTTTATCATGGAAAGAATTAGTCCAGAAAACACGTGATATTATTTTTATAAATGGATATACACATTCATGGAGAAGTTTAAGGCCAATGGCTCTTATCTTTAATTAAATTTGCCATCTTTTTTGTTCTGATCATACATCAATACATAATTTTTGCAGTGAAATCATCATGGCAACTTAAGGAGCATAAATCATGTCCTCCCAATATTAGGGTACAGCTACGACCCTGTAATGCTAAAAGAGGACATCTTAGGATCACTGCAGCAGGTACAGTAGGGCTTGGTGCAAGGTTACAACCAGTTATCATGAGGACACGAGAGCGGTCATCTTCCACGGTTTGCTTTGCCGCTTTGGTGAGTTTTTGCATTAGTTTTCTGCTTCCTATACTTTCCTTGTTATCCTACTGTGGTAATTGGAAAAGTCGGTTATTCTGCCTTGAATTATAGGGAAAGCATCATTGAGGAAGCATATGCATGCTCAAAACAATGGCCCTGATCCTGTCATTCAAGTCTCGGGCCTATTTTGGTTTTTGCGAGAGCAGGGTCAGTTCATCCAAATAAGTATTTTAGAACGGGTGAATGCAGATCTCATCTTCTGGGTGGATCCCAATGATTGGTATTTGCTTCGTTTGTTTACATATGCCACAATCTTGAAAGAAATTTCCTTCTGGAGCCCCTGGCATGTTGTTTCAATCTAGTGACAGATCAGAGATTCTGGTCAGGGTGTCATATGGTTGTAAGCTAGAGACTCTACGATCTAAGATACACAAATATTTTCAAAGAAATGGATGAAAACTTGTCTTTCATTTGTATCAGAGCAAACTATTAATGTGCGGTGAACATATAGAGCTTGGACTCGATAGTCTTAACAAATACAGTGAACACCATTAAGCATGCTTTTCTCTCTTAATCTCACATTCTACCTGTCTGTCTCTCTTTCTGATTGAAATTTCTTGGTGCTGTTTCCTTCACTGATAGAATGCAAGATGCGGGGCAGAGCAGACCCAAACCGTCACACGTGAAGCACCGACAATCACCCAAGCCCCTACTCATAGTAAGTGTTACTGGTTGAATGCTGGTTGCTAATTGATATGAGCTCTTCATTTGGTTACGTGTGTGTTTGAAGCACGGCATATGGTTATATACTTCCTTACTCCACGATGTAATATGTTCACAAGGATTTTACTTTCCATGAGCTTCTTAGAGGTTGCTGAACTTCCTGGATATGGAATCTGATTATCCATGTGACCTTTTTCCGCTCTTTTTCATCTGTCTTTCTAGATGTAGTGATGATTGGTCATTAGGAATTGAAAAATTGTCGCCATGATTGTTTCTTAATATGTTGGTTGTAGTGGTACCTGTACCAATCAAGCCTTGTGATTGCACACCTAATCCGACTATAAAGTTAATTTGATATGCAAATATATAGTTTATAAGAATTGTACTCGTTTGAATGTCAGTCCAGGAGAAGTCACCGCAACTCGATGATGGCGGCACCGGGTTCCCGCCCCGTGATGATGGAGATGGTGGAGGTGGCGGGGGTGGCGGTGGAGGAAATTGGTCGGGAGGATTCTTCTTCTTCGGGTTTCTTGCGTTTCTCGGCTTTCTAAAGGATAAGGAGAGTGAAGGAGACTATGATAGCAATAGAAGAAGATAAAAGGACGATATAGGATTCTATTAGCTGTAAGTCACGCGGAGATGGACTATATACAGAGATTATTTTTTGTCAGCTCATGTTTCATATATACTTGCGTTTGCGTTGTTGAATAAATTAGCTAGTAATTAATTGATAATTGTTGCTGTCGATGGCCCAATTTCTCATTCAATTGAGTTGCTCTCCAAATGAAATCGGGTTGTAATGATATACAATTGGATTCGCTTGTACTAATACAATGACTTGTTTCATCTTGTGAGTGACAGCATATAGCTCGAGAAACGGTCAAGGATGTTCTTGTAAATGAAACGACTGTGTAGAATCATCCGACTCTTTGAGAGAAGATACTTGGAAACATCAAGTTACGAAATAAACAGGTTAGGAAGAAGCATGAAAGAAAAGGATGCGAAGCCGAAGTAGGTGCTGAATTCCTCTGTTTTGTTGGGCTGGTCGCAGCTTTTTTACCAAGCACAATACCATTTGTGAGCCATTTGAAGCGTTGAACTCTTAATTGGACGAGTTTTCTGTTAATAAATATATGCAATTTATAGTAGTTATATAATTTTTTTTTCTTGTGTGGACCATTATATTTGGAAGTTCAATTGGCTCCCGACTAATCCGGTTGAGTTGGGTCAACTCACTAAGAGGTAAATTTCTCATAGTGTGGATTTTCTCCATTCACAAAACTCGAATTTAAGAACTTACTTAAGTGGAGCAAACGTAGATTTATTTGAATCAAACCACATTAGTTGAATAAGAACAAAAGAATTTTGGGCCTAAAATCCATAAAAACAAAGAATTGATTTGCAATTTATACTAATTCCTTTAATCTAATGGTCCCAAAATCAATGTAATCGAAGAGTATGCATATCTCAAATCAAATGTATTCTTCGGAGATAATTCAGAAATGAGCCAGATAATTCAGAAATGAGCCAAAAAAACACGTAATATTATTTGAAAACTCCGAAAATGCCAAAATAAAATAAAGTACGATTATGTCTAAAATAAAACTGAAAGCTACTAAATTAGTTCTAACTAGATGGCTTAGCCATGCAGAAAAGTGCTTAATTCTATCATGACAGGTTTTGATAGCGGTCGGTGTTGTATAGATTCCATTTATTATTATATTTACTAAGAATATATTATTTAATTGGTTATGAATTGTAATTGATATGAGCTATTTGTCTCAAATTTTTTACCATTATTGGTCAATTGACCTCTTCAAAATGATATTAAATCCATTAAATCCGTTTGGTTTTTGTGGCCGAGTCAACTAGCTGTTCAAGAAATTAATTATAAGAGTAATTCAATTGTTTGAGACTTTGAGCGATTAAAGGCTTATGGGCTACACATATATATAGAGTTCGAGTGTTCTAAATAACGTAGTATAAAATCTATTTTTCAGTTCTTATACTGGATATTCATATAATAATTTATATTTCTCGGGCTGGATCCTAGTAAGAAGATATAGTGATTGCAACACAATATCTCCTGTGGGCATTATATCTTGGGGTTAGATATTTTCATTGAAGCCGTACTGCAACATTGCTGGAGAATATTCTATCCTTAAAAGAGCTTCCTGGAAGTGCCTTGCCCCTATTTTGTTTTCGAGTTTCTTGTGCTCATCATTAAATTCTATATTTAATTTTGATGTGCTATGTTAATCTAATTCCTCGTAATTGTGCTTTCCATAAATTATAATTGTTTGAGTAAAGTTTATTATCGTGTATTTTATTTAATTTCTCTATATCTCGAAATTTATCACAACAATTGGAACAATCGAACCACAAGAATGTATCTTCCATGTGATAAGTATGGCGGGAGTCGTCTACAAACAAACCTTGAATGACCTGCAAAAATGGGAGATCGAGAGAGAATCTGAATCTCTCTCTGATGCCTTAATGAAAATTTACAGTAATGCAATTTGAGAGAGAATTGAATGAGAGAATCAGGCATACCAAGTAGGTGAACAGTAAGAGATCTTTATCTATATATCATAATATGATAGATCTGTTTGTTTTATATGCTTTAAAGGATAACATAATATATTAAACAAATATTCATGAAATAATATTTCAACATCCAAGAGATAATGTTGAGCCTCCAACCATATCTTACTCCGAAACTTAAGATTTTCCTAATTTTGAACAAAACAAAAAGAAAATAACGAATTGTAAACTGGTTCAGTCTTTTTTTTTTCCCTCTTTGATTGATGGACGCAAACTAGTTCAGTCTTATTGATCTGATATAGCAAGGTGCGTACATGTTCTTATTAGGCTTTTCCCCCCGATCTCATGATTAAATTACCCAATCATCAAGTTCAAGACTATATTCAATCTTACATCCTAATTAATCATGTATGGGAAGGATCCTGTGTAGTGTGCGCAATTGATCTCCCGATCAAACAATGCATGCGATCTCGATGAATCAATGTAATGCATTATTACCTAGTACCTGATATGAGATGTTTGCTTGTCTTTCCCCTCTCGACTAATGCAGGCAAAAAATCGACCTTTAGATCATAAAAACTTTCTTTTAAATGAGGATTTTTGAATCGGAAGGTCTTTGTATCTCATGCAAAAAACTCGTCTTGTGGAGAGAGTTGGCAGCACATGAAGCAATAAGGATGGTTATAGACGTCTCAGCAAAAAAAAAAAACTATTATTTTATATCACACAGAACTCTTGTTATTTCTTTTGAATATACTTTTTGCCTAATAGAATTGTGGAGGATTGAAATCAAGTGACTCAACCCTCGACCATCCAACAACCATTACCTCTTTACTTGTGCTTGTTAAATGCATTTCCTTACATTGAATGATGCCTCACTACTGAATCATTGCCTTAATCATCTCCAAATTCATATGTTGTCTACAATTGTTCTTCGAGAGAAAATCAAAGCAAAATTTAAATGATACGACCTTGTAAATTCCACGAAGACTTAAAACTTTTACTAAACTAACATGCAAATCATGGTAGGCAATCAAACGTGCTCATGGTGCTCGGGAATCACTAACCTAACTAAGATGGAGATGGCAAGAAATCGTTATCCCTCAATTCTTGAGCGTGTTATATCTAATATCAAAAGAGAACGAGGACAATTGATTCAATCACTCAAAATGGAAGTATTGATACGAGCAAATTAGATCAACTCAACCAAACAAGACAACCATCTAATTAAAGAGGGAAAATCTCAATAGCATCTATATAAGCATTCTAAACAAATTCCAAGTAAACAAAATATAGGACGAAGCAAATAAATAATGAAGGTTGTAAATTATATGACTCACTACTCTAGACCACTCTAATTAACCATCATTGAAGAAACCAAAGACTATCAAAAGAGGATGTAGTACAGTCGTGCATGCCATTTCTTAGTAATTAGGAGATTCTAGATTTAATATTCAGTAGGACTGCTCCAACAGGCAGCCCCAACACCTAATGTTCACTAGTTAGACTCACTGACCTAATCTATATATTATCGGTTTCTGTTATCTTTTCAACAATATGTTTTATCGAAAGCACAATATACTCAAACCTTATGATATTACACTAGCTCGCTTAATGAAAAAACAATACATAAGGGAGGACGAATCCATATATTGACATACATATCGGTAGGATTAAGGATAAGGCTGAAGAGAGATGCGTCAATTAATAGCTTTATTATATCCAAATTAACAGTTCCACTGTCACTTTTATGAATAATATACTATCCGAAAATCACATGCTTCAATTTTGATGTTTTTATTGGTGCATCTACAATATATTGACTGAAAAACAACCATGGTAGTTGACAATATATGTGCCATTGGATTGAATTTTAGTTGAGAAATATCGTCGTTACACATTACGATAATTATGTAGAATACTTGTAATTTTATATTTAACTAATCAGACAGACAGGTGTATTGCATGTGATCTACATCTCTATGATTGTTCAATATATACAGAGGATGGACATATATTTTTACTAAAATTAAATTACAATTTCACGTACAAATAAATCTATACAACATTGTATAATAATGCTTATATATATTTTATGTATCTTTATGAAAGAAATAAGTTCTCCCGCTGAACTTTCCGACACAATTGTTAAAAGAAGTCCCGATTTTGGTCCTGCTCGAGAAGGTGAAGTTTGAGATTCACTTATAACTTGTTTGAATAGCAAGGAAAGGGAGGACGAGAAAATATCCCCCCTCTTTCCCTCTCTTTTCCTCCATTTCCCTCGACCCAAACAGGGAGTTAGTATCATTTATAGTTCAAGCTTAAGAAGTGAGGGACCGCGAAGGTCGTCCGAGGAGGCAAGAGCTGGGGGCATTGGGTCGACGCTGATATTTATCCAAACATTCAAGATCTCAGTTTTTATTCATTCATTTATTTACTTACTCATTTGTTTGTGCAATACAGGGGGCCAAAGCCCGAAGCAGGATCTCATTTTTACGGGGTTTTAGGAGTCACTTTTTTTTTGTTGCCAATGGAAGAAAAAGTTACTTGGAAACAGTATCATCGATTTTCTCTTTTCATTTCGATATGTTATATTCCTTTCACTCAATTTTATGAAATATTAGAGGCGTTTCTGCAAAATATAATTAATTTGATGTAAATTCCACGGACTTGTGGATCTAGCTCGTAATTTTTATTTATTTATTTTTCTATTATAGTTGAGGTTAACATAAGCATATAAACCCTACCAAATCTATATTTAAACAACATGGGAAGAAAAACCTTTCTGAGGAAGATTCAATCCCTTTATTCCCATTATTGTGTCTATGTGTTGAATTATATGATCGGTGTCTTCCCTTGTGAATTGCGCCTAAATAGACCATAACTTCCTGTCCTCCAACTTAGTAGCTTTAAAAATAGCATCTGCTATAAGGTCATATTAGAGGGCCTTAGCTCAAGTGATCCTCATGCAGTATTCCTACAACTTTCATCTGCATGTAGTATGTATCCACAACATATATATTTTTATTGTTTCAGTTACTGTCCATCTCACAACCAGTGTATGAAAGAGCAACATAAGTAATTGACAGATAATATCTAGTACATCAATGAAGTGAATATGAATGCGAATATCAGTATTTTTCTCCCGACTCCAATGAAAAACTGCACAAACACAGGTTAGATCACTTGAACCAAAATGATAAAGAATATTGTTGACACTAAGTCCTCACAATAGGGATTTTGAAGATATCACAAGGAAATAAAGAGAACCAAAATGAATCATGCGCCTAGAAGGCAGCTAGATTGCAAAAGACACGAATTTCGGTGGCCAAGGCCCTCAGAAACAAATTGAATCCCAACAAGTGAGAACAGGTGCACATGTATCAGATTAGGGACAAGGGTATTTATGGAACTGTCTATAAATAGGAAGTTTTGGAAGTTCAATCTCGGGAAACAGTAAAATGAGTTTTATCCTTTTATATATATTGTACTTATGGAATTAACAAAACGTTAATTGAGTTTTTTCTCTTACAAAGGAGATTCATTGGCCTAGTATTAAACCCGAAACCTCTTGGTTACCTGATGAAAGCGTACGTCACTTGTCAATGTCTTTTTTGTTTTAATTCCTCCTGTTTTATTCATCCATGTTTGGGACACCTTGGAAACACATCTAAAACTCAATTCAAGCTCTAAGAAAGTTTGGCTCGTAGGTATTGGATCCTCAATCAGTCAATCTTGCTTGTTGATCTTTCGACTTGCTATTCTTAATGAGTCTTGGCCATTGTAGTGATCAGTTGATTTTCCTTTTCATGTATATGGCGGGAAGAGTTGGAATCTGGGCGGTGAATTTTCATGGCAATGGCGATTGGATTCATGGGTACAGCAATCAAGCAGAAAATTAAAAACTAATTAAAAGTATGTGTATGGAGGTTTCGTTCTACACATATATTGTCACATGTACGGATGAGATTTATTAATTGAAATTTGAAGATATAAATGTTGTCAACTACCATAGTATCTTTTTTGGTCGACCACTCTAAACTTTTCATGATAATTCATCTAACTGAACTTACCATCTTCGCCTTCTCCATCAATTGATCTAGTACTTTACGAACCATAATGATTAGTATGTAGCATTAACTACATTAGAATATCATTTTGACATATATGATGAGGAATGCTCAAACTTCGTATATCATTTTACATAATAATTTTTGTCATTCTATCCTCGGATTCCTAGGAATGCTCATTGTTAATATTATATAAGGAACCCTAGTACGAAACATTACTAATTCCAAAAAAATTACGGAAAATTACATGTAAAATAGTTTTATGAAAAACCAATATGTTATAGATGATTGATGTATTTAAATACCAAATTTAGTCTCCCGCCAGGATGCCCCGTATTTTCCTAGGAAATTACAAAAAGAAAAGAATATGAACAGAACACTCCTCTTGGTGTAGGTCGGCGCTGGTGGCATTCGGGAAGATTCCTCAGTAACTAGTCTATGCATGTGTAGGTTAAACGACCATTCCGTCTCAATGGTTTCGGAGTAGCACCGACGTCGTTAATCTCGAGCCCCACCTGCTTTCCGGTGTACCCATCCAATGCAATCGGCTTATCTCTGCAGTTGAGCGAACAGAATGTTTGAGCTCGATATATGTACACGTCCTTTTCCGGCTCTAACTCCTTCTTGCACGACGCACAGCTCTTGACTAAATCCCTGTACCCAATTGCACGAATATCATCCCCCGTCTCTTTCTCCGGGAACCCAATGAAAAATATGCTCTTTTTCGGCAAAGTTGACGCAGCTCGCAAAAGCTGCTGCACATGATTCTCGGACCTACTGTGGGCAGTACTGCTGATAGTGTCTTGAGAGGGTTTGACAGCACCGGCCCCAGGATTCACAGTTGTCTTCCGCTTTGACTCCTCAACCTCAGGTTGCTGATTATTGTAGTTGGGCCTCGACGTGCTAGTGGCAGGTTTGTTTTGATTAGGAAACTTCTTCCGGAACCAAGCCGCAAGGGCATCTTCAGGCGACATAGTAACAGTGCCAATTTCTCCACAGCTAGTCGTCCGATACATGTTGTCGAGGCTTACGCTTTGCTTGATTGAGCTTGATCGATAAATGATTTGAATGAAAGAAATAGAGAGAGAGCTCTGGTTGCTTGCTTGCTAGCCAAGGATATTAGTGATGAAGTGTTTGGAGATGGTGACGAAAACAGAAACCCTAGGAGCCGGGGTTTATATATATTATGGTGATTCGAGAGATATAATCTAACTAGAGATATAGATTATTATTTTTTGCCGAATATTTAGTGATATAGATATACAGACAATACTAATCGATACTAATTATCTGGAAGCTTTCATCGTAAATTTTCGAACTCTAAAAATGTAAAACTAGTCCTCCTAAAGAACAGTTATAAAGACTACTAAAATCTTGTGATTTTATTCACCCCAAAAAAAAAAATCTTATAATCTTTTACTAACTAGTTTTTTCCTTTTTCGGGCCCCCTAATTAGATTTAGACTAGATTTAGATTTAGATCTTATATTGCTGAAAGCCTGCGTGTAGATTGTTGATCGATGATCATCCTTCCAATCTAAATAAACATTAGGAAACATATTTTCTTCTTGAAAATTTTACATCTACCAATAGTCATTTTCATTAGTAGGATTATCACGAATAAATTCATCACTAATGTTATGTATTACTATATAAAAGTGTGAAACTCAATATTGTGTTTCTTGATTTTTTTCATAATTTCCATTTTACCCTTCAATGTGTGTAGACAATTATCACAATTCCTATTTTGTCTACTCGATGTATCTAGACATCCCAGAAACTCTATCAATTCTTTCAATATATTTAGACATATTTTCTATTAATATTTCAAATATGATAAAACATGATCCTTTGTAATAGCGCCTATTATGGAAAAAACGTTATATCATATAATAATTTAGAAATAAGATGAATAAATGTCTTTTTATTGTGTTGTGATTTGCCAAGATACTTTATACATCATCAACTAAAATTCAACTATAATAATAAGAGTTAAATGCACTTTGCCCCCGACTTACGAGGAGAGTTTGGATTTGCCTCCCGACCTTCAAATTTTTGCAGAACACCTCTCGACCTTACCGGAAAATAAGCAAAATGCCCCCTCGACCAATTTCCGATCAAATTTCCAGGCAAAGAAGAGCACATGCCACTCACATGTCAAAATAAAGGGGTAAAATTGTCTCCATAAAATAATTACCTGGAAAAAAAAAAGCATATGAACCACAAGAATTAGGGCGTCGATCTCTCACCCGCGCCTTCTCCCCCGACGAGCAAAGAAGCCTACACCATCTCCGGCCGTGGCGACCCATCCTTCTCGCCGATGAGCAAAGAAGCCTGCAAAGTACTCAAAATAGACACAATAAAAGCAAATCAGTCCCAATGATCATCCCTAAAGAAAATCGAGAAGGGAAAGCTCGGTTTTCAGATTTTGAATGTTCCAAGGATGGGAATTCTTGCTCTGGTATTGCTGGAAAAGAAGAAATTGTTCTCAACAATGAGCCGCTTGTTATAGATATGAATGTCGAAGCGGATGGTAAGAAGGAAAAGAGTGAGAACATGGATGGAAATAAAGTGATCACTTTCCAGAAGGATCCTAGCCATAAAAAGCCTTACAATGTGGCTTTCTGCTCGAAAGAAGTCAAGAGGATCCTTGAGTTGGAGGTCCTCCTGCAAAAGAATTCTCAGTCCCACATGATGAGAAAGATGGGTCGAGGAGATGGGTCTGCAGTGAAGTCTGGTCGAGGAGATAGGTCGCCCCGGGGAGATAGGTCGCTGCTGTCTACATTAGAGCTTGGTAGGAGACCGTCGGGGAGAGGAAACCGTCGCCGTTGGGAGATGGGTCGCAACTACTTGAGGAGAAGACTGCGTGCTGCATGGGGTGGGTTCATGGAGATGGTTGACTTTGCAAGCTTCTTTGCTCGTCGGCGAGAAGGATGGGTTGCCGCGACCGCAGATGGTGCATGCTTCTTTGCTCGTCGGGGGAGAAGGCGCGGGTGGGAAATCGACGCCCGAATTTCTCTAGTTCAGATGTTCTCCCTTTTTTTCTTTCAGGTAATTTTTTTATGGAGACAATTTTACCCTTTTATTTTGACATGTGAGTGACATGTGCTCTTTTTTTGCTAGAATTTTGATTGGAAATTGGTCGATGAGGCATCTTGCTTATTTTTTGGTAAGGTCAAGAGGTGTTTTGCGAAAATTTAAAGGTCAGAGGGCAAACCCAAACTCTCCTCGTAGGTCGGGGGCAAAGTTCATTTTACTCTAATAATAATAATAATAATAATGATATTATTATTATTATTATTATTATTATTACCATCATAAAAGTATCGAATTGGATAAAGTGTTTTTCGATTTTTTTAAATTCTAGGTTTACCCTTTCAATTAATTTAGACATGTTTTAATTTATATTATATCGAATAGATGAATCTAACTACTTTTTATGCATTCACTGTATCTAGGCAAAATTTATTTCATTTCATGTATCTTGCCACATAAAGTCACGCTTCTTCACATCTAGAGAGTAAGGGATTGAAATAAAGAAGATGATGATATGAAGTTTGAACTTTCCAATCAGCCTGGTCTTGAGGGATTAAATATACCAATGTAGAAGCGAGTAAAGTCAGAAGTAGGAAGAAGTCTGTTGCTATGAAGAACATAAAGAATAAGGAGAATGTTCAACAAGACTCAAAAAACAGGAGGCCAAGTTGCAAAAGTAAGGACGGGTTTAAGATTACAACACATGCTAAATTGGAAGAGATGCTTACAAGTTGATGCAATACATGCATCTCTTAAAACTCCACCAGCAAATGTAGGTGCTCATGTTGATGAGATTCCATTAGATGACAGGCTATCTGATGGGTATGAAACTAAAGAATTAGAGTCATTGAATGGGGATTTAGAATAGGGGCATGATAACTTTCGAATGTACAATGCAAATGATAATGAAAATATGGAAATTACTCTTGGAATGGAGTTCGACAATCTAGAGGTCTTTAAAATGGTTGTTAGAAACATCAACATTGCAATGGGAGGGAAGTTAATTTTATGAAAAATGATAAGGCGAGAGTGATGGCATACTGAGTTTAGAAGAAGGCAATCATGGTTGCCAATGGAAAATATATTGTGGTTTGAATAAGAAAAGAAACACCTTTCAAGTGATGACATATGTTCCGGAGTAAACCTGTGCAAGAAGGATCGAGAACAAGTTAGCAACAAGGGAGTGAGTTGTAGAGAAGTTGATTCTCAAGTTGAGGACCCAGCCAGACATGTCTGCACAACAAGTGTTTGACTTTTTCATTCACACTTATCAAGTAAAGTTGCATGATGCAATAGTTTTCAAGGCCACCAAGCTGGCCAAGAAAAAGTATGAAGTGAAGAAAATGAGCAGTATGCAAGGTTGAGAGATTATGCACATGAGTGTTAAGATACAACCATGGTTCGAGTGTATTCTTGAAAGTCCAACCAAAGAACATGAGTTTCAAAGGCTACACATTTGCTTAGAAGCATGTAAGAGAGCTTGTTAGAAGGGTGTAGACCCATCATTTGGCAAGATGGATGCTTCGTAAAGGGTTATTATGGTGGGTTACTTCTTTCTACAGTAAGGCAGGATGGAAACAATTCTTTCTTTGTCATTGCATATGCAGTAGTGGAAGTAGAGTGTACATAAAGCTGGAAATGGTTTCTTGAGAACCTCATAGCAGATGTGGGAGATCTAATACAGAAGAAATACACTTTCATATCTAACATGCAAAAGGTGCGATCAATGATATATTATATGACACATCAAGTAGTCCTTGTGTATTAGATTGCTGCATCACTTAGATCCTTTAAAATAATCATGAAATAAGTGTTTTTGAACATTGCAAGGATTGGATGCTGCTATGAAAGAAGTCTGTGATGGTGTACCCCACAGATTTTACAGTAGGCATATCTGGGAAAAGCTAAGCAAGAATTGTAAGTGTAATGGTGGTGAATTGCAAAGAGCATTCTGGAATTGTGTCAAAGCAATAACTCCACAAAGGTTCAAGTTGTGCATGAATGCTCTCGAAAGGATCAACCCAATAGCTGCACAATATCTAGGCAAAATTGATCCAAGCAGATGGATAATATCAGCTTTTGATACTGACTGTAAAAATGATGTACTAATAAGCAATATGAGTGAGCAGTTCAACAAAGAATAGTTGAAAGTCATGGATAAACCTACACTTAGCTTGATTGAAGGGATAAGAAAGTACATCACCAAGAAGAAAATAAGATGCCAGACTCTATTGGTAAGATAAAATGGATTTCTTTGCCCCAAAGTTCGGGCAAGGTTAGAGGAACACAGGAAAAAATCTAATGGTTGGCTTCAATTGTGATCAGGAGAACCTCACATGCCACAGTTTTTGGTAACATGCCCAGCATACTCTAAGTATGCTACTAACATAAGAGCGCATACTTGTTCTTGTCAAATATGGGACTTGATTGACATACCATGCAAGCATGTCATTACTACCATGTTGTACAACAGTCAGAGGCCAGAGAAGTTTGTCAATCCTCTCTTAGGTACCACTGGCCAAGATTATAGGGAAAGGACTACTCATGACCTTATCCTTCCTCCAAAGATTAAGTAACAACCAGGAATACCCAATAAGCAAAAAAAGAAGGCTCCAAAGGATAAGACTAACATTCACAAGTTAAAGAGAAAGTTAAATGATATAAGGCGTGGCGGGTGTGGAGAAATGGAGCACACCAAGAGAAGATGCAGTGGACAAACCAACAACTAAGGGGAAAGAGGACAAAATGTATGGTGCTTCTACTTCAAGTGGTGCTCCTAGTAGTTTTGGGTCAGTTGAAGCAGACAATGTGAATATTCAAGTAGGAAGGAATGAGAGTATGAAAGGTACACCAAAAGAAATGAATATATCACAAGAATTTGCTCTACTCTAACAATCACAGCCATCTCAATATGATCTATCTGCAGCACCACCATTATAGGTACTTTTACTTTTATTTGTACGTTTGAATTTTTCTAAAAGCTGCCAACTAATGGACTCTTCTTAATAATATCATGTATAGATTTCTCAAATGGGCACATTTGCTGACGAGTCCTTTTTTCAACCAATGATAGTCCCTTTAGTGAGGCCCCCTTACACTCCCATCACAGCACACACCATGAAAGCTGCAAGTTCTGGAATAACTGCTAGGTTTGCAACATATTTCCACCAAATGGGACCTCCTCCTGGTGAACTAAAGATCGAAGAAAGTAATGTACCACATTTTGGGAACAATCATTGGAAACAAAACTTAGTTTAGTTATGTTTGTTCCAACATGATACTGACTGGCACCATTTTGGGTTGGTTGATCGTAGTTTGGCAGCATCATTTGGTTAATGTCTTTTAGGAAAGTTGGATACATGTTAGATTGCCAAAGATATTGCCTCGGATAGTGCCTCTGTCTGTTCCTTTGTGTAGCTATTTTAGCAAAGTAACATGTACATTCTCTTGTAAAAACTTGTCTATAATATTAATATAGTCATTTTGGTAATTTCATTTTACTTTGGCAAGTATTTTCATTCAGTTAACTTCATGCTTCAATCCAATGGCCTCTAGTAGCACAAAATGGGTTTGTTCAGTAAGGGGAATAAGGAAGGAAAGCGGGAATTCAATTCAATTTGTCAAAAAAAAATAGCGCAAGGACTAAATTGATGTAGCAAGAGGACCGCGAGAGTTCAATTTGTTAAAATATATCACGGGGACTAAATTGATATAGCAAGATGACCAAATTGATGTAACAATTTCCTGCATTTAACACCGTCAGCATTCATGCTTAACTGCGAGATGCCTAAGGACCTTATTGATGTGGCAAGGAATTAAACTGATGGTTTAGTGGGACTTGATCGATGCACCTATATCACATAACCACCTAATTGATGCAACCGTCGCACGACCTGATGTCCATGCACCAGTGAGAGACTAAATTGATGTAAAGAGGACGAAATTGATGTAGCAGCTCAAAACTCGAGGACCAAAACTTGAGGGACTAAATTGATGTAAACCTCGAAAGTTACGGATAAAATTGCCTATTTACTATTCTATTTATGGTGTAGGGTACAATTTTATATATTTATCATTTTAACTCTTTAGTATTTTGACATTTTCTTTTCTAATCCTATTTATTGCATAGGATAAAACTTTCTATAGATAGACTGATTGTTTTCTAACTTGGTTTTTCCTTCTTTTTTTCTTTGTTGTTTTTCTTTTTTTGATTGAATCTTGGTATAGCTTTATTGATTGGTTTCATCGTTATTAATGAAATTCTCATTGGTTCCTCAATAAATTGTTTATTTGATTTCTTTTTCCACAAAATTTAAATCCATAAAGAACACAAATTTCGGAGGAAAATAAAGAACGATAACGTGCAACGTCACTGTATACAAATAAGAATAAATTAACGAGAAGATTATTTTGTGATATATATGTGCACAAATCAATGTTTATCCAAGGCGATTTTTACAATTTAATTACAGAGCTAAAATTTGAAAGAAAACTAATTGAGTTACAGTTGATCATAGCAACTGGGACACTTGTTACAATTATAAAGTCGCATGCTTATTGAAATTGTTTTCTACCGTTCTACACAAGCCTGACCCCATAAAGGAGATCAATGAAAATCTAGTCTTCAATTCCCTGGCACAAGAGATCACTTCGAATCTGTGGCTTTGCAACAACGAACTTAACCCCGGGAATGAGTCGTACATGAAGTCGATTAAGATTATTTCTTAAATTTATTTCCTTGTTGAAGGAAAAGCTTAAGGGAGAGGTTCTGTAATCTATTATATTTGATGCACATGTCAGAAACTTTGGTGAGAATATTCCCACGAAAGTCACCGAGTCTCTTCAGCTTCAGAAGATAAATATAGTTTCGGTTTGCAGAATGAAGCTGGAAAAACGAAACATTAACCGAAGATATTGCATGCATATTTATCAAATTTTCTTGCAATGCAACTTCACATTTCAATGGCTCTCAAATTCGAGCGAAGAAAGGAAGAATCCTGAAACTACTCAGACAGCAGATCCTACAAACCGGGACAGAACTCTGTCGTCTTATTTATTCTCTACTGCAGTATTTAAAACACGAACAAGATAAAACTCCCTCAGAGATGGGGAAGTGATCTTCTCATTCCATTGGACTGTTTTGTTTCATCATCAGAGTTGTTCAATGTGCAGGAACGGGACTGGGCTGCTCGACCTATCGGCCCGAGTTCTGAGCAGCTTCCCGCCCTGCAGCCATGTCTTGTCTGACCTTATCCAGCTTAGCTGCACATCAACAGGGACAAAACACAATGTATTTAGACAGAAACGTTATTAAAGGAGAAAGTACAATTATACTCCAATAACACAGCGATCCATTACCAACAACCCACAAGAATTAGTGCATTTTTCATTTTTCGGAAGCACTAATCATTGGAAAAGTTTCCAAGGTACAATAAAACATACATCCATGATGAAGACAATTAAAGAGATTCGTACCAGCGGTTTCCTTGGCCATGCAGTCGCCGTCGCACTTCATCTCGCAGAAGGTGTTGCCATTGCCCTCGGTCTCACAGCTGTCATGGCAGTCTTTGAAGCACTGTCGGTACTGATCCAACAACATCTGGGCTCGGATCACCTGAACTGCCGTAGCAAACACAAGGCACAGCACCAAAAGACCAGCCACTCTGCCTGCCATGGTATATCTTATTGTTTCTCTACCTGTGTTTTTTCTTTCTTTTTCTTGTTTTTCTTTTTTCTGATTGAATTTTGGTACAGTTCTTTTCTTTTTTTTGGGGGGTTTCCTTGGTGGGTAGAATTAAAACTGAGGGTCGCTATTTATGGGGGAGAGGACGATGTGCCTGGGAGATTGCCCATAAAGGAAGGGAATTTGTGGCTTTTAGGCTTTGGTCGTATCCTCCTTTTTTGCTAACTTTGGCCTCTTCTTTTGACCAAGTAGTGAGGCCCAAGGATCGGACAATGCATACATATATACTAAATATACCTATATTTATATACACGTATAAGAATAGGAAGTTTGGATAAGCATCATACATACTATATATTATATTGACAATAGCTATACTCCTAGCTCCCAGCGAGCAACTAGTCATAAAAACATTTAAAAAGGTCGACAAGAGTCAGCTTACATGAACTTCTATTTATTTAAATGCTCTGCTGAGGAACGCTAAGGTTGTGTTTACTTTTAAAGTTGAGTTTTGGTTTTAATTTATTTGTAATGATTGTATTGTTAAATTATGAAAAAAAGTGTGAAAATATAATGAATAGTTGAGAAAAAAGTAATGATTGTGTTGTTGAATTGTGAAAAAAGTAATGAAAAGTTAAGATAATTTAGTATTAAAAATTAAATTTATTGATTAAAAATTGAAAAAAAAAGAGAGTAATAATCGTACTATTGAATTGAAGATAAGTGAAGTAAAATTAAAAAATTTTGTGAAACCAAACGGGCCGTAATCTTCTTCACGAGATGGACTTAACTCATTGAACTTGATAATTAAACTCAATACATATAACGGAGCTGATTTTTTTTTTCGATTATAAGGGAGGCATGGCCTAGTTCAAGATTAGAAAATAGTAAAACTAAATAAACGGGTATGAAAGTTCCACCAACAATGATTATATCTGATACCTCATAGTTTTGGATAGCGATTTGTATCGCTACACCAAATTCCTTTCCTCACCTACTAGAATTTTAACCCACTTGTGCATTGAAGTTCAACCTCCATTAACTTCACGTGCTCTGCCGTACAAATTATAACAGCAAGCAGTAGTAGATCACCTCACACTATTCTTTAATACTAAAAGTAACATCATCCGTAGGGATGAACCGAGAGAGCTAGGAGTGGCAACCGCCCTCCAAGAATTTTCACGCTATAAAAAGATTCAAATATCACTCTTCAAATTAGAATGATATTTCTTATATTCGTCCCCTTTAAATTGAAAAGATTACCCTGCGACCATCCCCTTTAGAATATTACCCCCCCCCCCCCCCCCCCCCCCCCCCCCCCCCCCATATTCTGAATCCGTCCCCAGGTCCATATTCTAAATCTGTCCCTGAACATATACATATACTTCTCGTTCTCGATAGTTCCACGTGTCGCCCACGTGAAACAATTTTATGTAGACTTTTTAAGTATATATTGAGCGACCCGACATATCCAATAAGTTGTACTATGAGGGGCCGGAGAACGGAAATAGGGCGATCTTCGGGAACGAAAGAAATACTGCGTCCTCTCCTGACGACCCTTATGGGAAATTTTTTGTTTTGTTGGGCTCGGTTGGATTTTCTGGGCCGATTTAAGTTGGACCCGCTGAGGCCCATTAGCTTTGTTGCACTGCATAAGCCCAACCTTCATGCGATTTGACGAGTTTGCCCTTCGCCATCTCCTAAATTCCCCTCCCCGTCCGTCTCCTCCAAAGAGAGCGAACTTGACTTGTTTCTCAAGCACGCGGAGCATATCAACCCGAGACCAAAACCCTCGTCAGTCCTCAAAGATCAGAGCCGAACCAGCAGCGGAGATCCCGTGACCGAGAGACCGGAATCAGACAATGGAGTGCGTGTTCGGGGTAGTCGGCAACGGCTTCACCATCGTCGTCGCCGACACGTCGGCCGTCCACAGCATACTCAACCACAAGACCAACGAGGACAAGATCATGGTCCTCGACTCCCACAAGCTCATTGCCGCCAGCGGCGAGGCGGGCGACCGGTAATCGTTGAACTCCCCCTTCTTACGAACACCTGCGTGCTTTCCTCTGTGTTTCCATTGACTGGTCTTACTGGTTTTGGATTGCGTTGGGTGTAGGGTTCAGTTCACCGAGTATATACAGAAGAACGTGGCGCTGTACCAGTTCCGCAATGGGATTCCGTTGACCACCGCCGCGGCTGCCAACTTCACCCGAGGCGAGCTAGCCACTGCTCTGAGAAAGGTACGGTTTTTGGATGAATTATTTGCTTGCTTGCCTTAATTGCTGTAGAATTAGGTCTTGGGCTCGGATGCTGTTGATTTGGATGATTTTAACGATCCGTAGTATATGGGGGTGGAGAAGCTGGGGTTCTTTAGATTGTGGCTGCACTGAGGACATGCTTGAATCTGTTTGATGAAGTTGAATGGTCTCAATTTTGTTGCGAAGTTGCGCATACTCGACAGTTATACGGACCACCATTTGGAGAATGGCAGAATAATCACTTTCCTTGTGGAGTTTGGTTTCTGGTAATTAACCTATGAAATCAGCATGAATTCAGGAAATGAGGTATCGAGCCTAAAACAGTTCTCGATTCTTCTGCATAGAAGTTGGAACTTTTATAAAATCCTCAGTTGGATGCCAATGAGAAGTAAGCCTAAGGTATATCTCATTGAACCAAGCATATTTGTACGTGGAGTCTGGTAAAAGCTAAGCATGTCAGTATATCACAGGTAGCCCTTTATGCTACATATACTTTCAGTTTTGGAGTTTACTTGGGTGGTTGTCTGGGCCATTCTTTGGAATGAGGTCTGGATTTGGTTTTTACTCTATGGTATGAGGAACTGGAGATGTGAACTGGTTTACTTAATCTGTTAAAGGAAGAGTACTTTTGTTGGATTGGGTGTCCTTACGAGCTATTGCCCCACCCAGGATCTCCCCTTTAAGCTCATGGAACTGGGTAGTTTGGGTTTTCATTGTAGCTCATGTCATTGGCCACTCCATGTAAATGAAACTGTGGGGGTTCTAACATGATATGTATGCCATACCTCTGTTCCCTTCTTATCGCTTAGCCAACAACATGGTTTCTACTTTCTATGGTTACAGTACTTCTTCTTTCCCTCAATGAGAAACCTGTCCCTCATCTCTGCTTCAAGAAATTGAACGCTCTCCTGTATGGAACTCAGTGGCCAGCCAAGCAATGCATATTTTCCTGAAAACTTCACTTTGTGAGAATCCCCTACATTATGTTTTTGCTAATCCAAAATCTTTAATTTTCATGACTGACTAGTCCCTCTTACATTTTATCTTTGATGGGAGGCACTGCTTCCTGTAACTCTTGCATTTTCTCTACGGGTCGGTTCTTTTGCTTAGAATCTATCTGCTTGCATGATGATAGATCTGATGAGGTCCACTAGTATAAAATCAGGCATGTTCATTGTGTGACAGAAGATTGCGATACTCCTGACCTAATTGAAAGATGTACAGTAGCTTATATGAACTTGATGCTTAAGCAAGACATTCAAGTTCACAGCATCCAAACCATCTTAGGATGCATATGTAATAGTTAGAGAACAATCTATATAATTTCTGCTTAGCTACTTCCTATTATAGGAGAACTAAAGGATGCAAATTGAGGATCGTGTAAAGGTTATTGGGTGCTAGAGATGTTACTTACCATTATATAGGTGTTAGAACAACTTCGAGGAACAAGAAATGCATCTTTTCTTCTTGGTGCTCATGACCACCCCTTTCTTCCAGAATAGTTACCGTTTCGTTGACAGCATCTGAAGGAACTCATATGTTTCAAACTTATCAACCAACGCCAGAAGGATACATGCAGTGAACATTTTGTTCTTATTGCAGAACCCATATTTCGTGAATATTCTTATGGCTGGTTATGACAAGGAGACAGGCCCTTCCCTCTACTACGTCGATTACATTGCTACCCTTCACAAGGTCGATAAGGGCGCGTTTGGCTACGGGTCCTACTTCGCCCTCTCCATGATGGACAGGCATTACCACAGCGGGATGTCCGTAGAAGAAGCAATTGATTTGGTCGATAAGTGCATTATGGAGATCAAGTTGAGGTTGTGTGTGGCCCCGCAGAACTATGTGATCAAGATCGTGGACAAGGACGGGGCCCGTGAGTATGCATGGCGTCAATCTGTTACAGATGCAGGTGTCATTCCAGCTTGAGATTCGGGTGGATTTACTTTTGGATTGCTCCTTTCTACTGCTTATTGCGAGTGGGCTTAACTTAGAAGTTTGTATTGAGAATCTCAATCTCGGTGTTTGGACTTTTGAAATTGGCTCTTTATTCTCATATTCGCATGGGATTTTCGGTGCGCATGACATCTGATTTCTGTTACTCATTGTAAACTTAATTACCTGTTTAGACTGCGTGTTGCGCGGATGAAAAAAAATTTCATATCTATGCGGGTGGAAGCATTTTCAGTTAGGACCGTATAAATTGGAGTCGCATACATCTCCTTTAATGACGTCAGATTGATTCAGTATTCTTCATGAAACTTGGATATGAACCAAATAATTCACTTTTTGTTAGATGCAGGTACACAATTGAGTAGATATCAAGAATTTGCTATTCCTGACATTTGGGTCTCAATTCGGCAGTCAAACTGTGCCTATGTTTAATCGATCTAGTCGTATGGAGAGCTTTATAACGTCCTGCAAGTGAGGTTAAGACATGAGCATAGCATAAATTGTTGAAACCATCTTCAATGGCAAAATGGAGCTCCTGTATATTGAATCACATAAATCCTTTGCCTCAATTTTTTTTTTTTCCTGGGTACTTGTTAGTTGCGCGCTTTATTCAAACTAGCAGCTTTTTGTCGATTTCCATAGGACCGAAAGTAGGTAATAACTCATGATATACAAATAACTATAGATATGATGTCATATACATATAGATATGAAGAAAAAGTAGTTAAAATTAACATTTTATCTTGTAATATAAACTCAATAGGATTGGCCCAACGGTTAAAGGGTGTGCATTGAATTCGAACAATTTTACATATATCGAGGAATTATTTTCAATAATCATATTATAACATGCAAATGATATGGTTATATAACTAAAATCAACAAATAAGGTATAAACAAAATATAATATAATTCATTGAATTAGAATCGAAAGGCCAATACAACATGGAGATGAGAATTTGTAATTTCTCTACATTTCGGCTTTTATACACGACAGGCCCGCACATATGTTCCTATTAGAGTTTTTTAGAACAAATTTTTTGTTTTTGTTATTTTTTAAATATGCAAATATGTAATCCGTTAACATCGTGAATTGAAGAACACTTCTAAATGAGAAATATTATAAGTGAAGGAGAAACTTTTGCTCCGTTTAGTTTGGCAGTTAAAATCACAAAAATTTTAACTTTAACTTTAACTCAATACACTACACAATCATTTGTCTTTTTCCACAATCAAAATTAAAGTTACTTTAACTTTGAAACCAAACGCACCAATAATTATCTTTATTTATTATTTTTTATTAAGGGCTTGCTTTTTATTTTAAAGGAGCTCTTTTTATATTGGATCCAACTTTAGTTTGTACATTTCGATATCGATCAAACAAAAGCGACGTGATTTGTAGTTCTAATTTCTTTACAATATTCATCCAGTTCGTGTTCTAATATCGATCTCCAAAGTGTATGTTTGATCTCCACCTCTGTCTACACGATTGGAGCTTCATTATATGCAATTTCGTATATATCTAGTGAAGCCCGGGTAAGAGTCAAAGCATGCGGAATAAAAGATTTCTCTACACCTACCTGATAATAAAACACTACTATCTCACCATTTTAGTCTGCTCAAATGTTTAAGAATAACTCAAGTAACATTTTGATGCATTTTCTATTCAATAAAGTACCTAACCAAGTATACCAAAAACCATCATTCCTAACATATCTAGACATTTAACTGGAAATGCATAACATAAGTTATATATAATATTAGTTATTTCACGAGTTAAATTTTTGAAATAGGACAATATCATCTCCGTTACATTATATTAGTTATGCATTTTCTTATATACTGCAAATATTATGATTCAATATTTCCGTAGCTTAACATAATTTCTTTTATCGACAGTGCAAAGCTTCTCTCAAGACTATCAAAGGATCACAACGCGCTTCGACAATTGAACATGTTCAACCTAAAAGTCGAAGTAGCCACGTTAGATGATTATGGGCAATAATTTCTGCATCCCTCATTCAAGTTGGAAACCTATCTTCATACATGTTGGTTGACACCGACTTATTCTTCTATAGAGACCAAATGAAAGAGGGACTCAAACTACTACTTAAGTCCACAACATTCTAGGAAATGCAAGCCTTTTATAACTATTCGAAAGCACTATTTTCAGATGATGATCATCGTGGGTACGGAAATTTTCTAGTATTACTGTCGCTTCGGGACAAAAAGGGTATAATCATGCGTTGTAGAGAAAATATCAGACACATGCTGCTAGATGTTGCAAAAGAACGTTGGCAACGTCCTTCCCAAAGGAGGTCAATGTAGGCTCTTGAGGCCTCCAATGACCTCAGTTGGGGGAGAGGTCATGGGCAGAGGAGCCCCCACCTGAGCTCCCCTTGTGCTCTCTCTCCCTATCGACACAATGAGATAGAGCAAAAGGGGAGCTCGGGGGGGTCCCTTGTCGGTAAGCTCCTTCCCGGGTAAGGTCGCCGGCAAGGTTCTTTCGAAGAGAGAGGAAACGGTGGTGAAAGCTCGGAGGGAGCTCCATCTCTACTCCTTCTTCCTTCGAGAAATTATCTTTTAGAAAAAAATATTTTTGAAATAGCAAAACGACGTCGTTTCTATTGTTTGATGGACTAAGTGACGGTGTCAAATTCACATGGCATGCCACATCGGATTTACGTCTGGTTATTTTAACGTGTACTATTTTGGTAGATGAAATAACACGTCAGGGACCATATTGATGGCAAAATTCATCGAGGATCAAATTGGAGATTGTGGTAAACTTAGGGACCACTTTCTATTTGAAATTTATCAATTTTTTCTGTTTCTTGTAGGAGCTTTTCCAATTTCATTGATCCTTTTATTTATAGGATGGCTTGACGAGACCAAAAAGCTTTTTCTTTTCTTTTTGTTTATTCAGTTTTGAGATTGATGAACTTAGTGATAGTGTTTCCATCGTTCTAACTTATTCTAGGGCTTTACAATCTTTGCTAATATTGTTGCTTTATGAATTATTTATTCGTTCAAAACTCATAATTTTTATATCATTATGGAATTTTTTTTCAGTTAGGTAACATCAGCCATTTAATCCGTACGTTACGCGGAGTTATTATTTGTGAAAGAAATTTGCCTATTTATTATTTAAATGGTTCTTTGAAATATATTAACTAGTTATTGTGTAATTCACTTTGAGAATTTTCAAGTTAACACATTAATACAGAATGTAAAAATTCCATCATACTGGCTAACTTGGCAAAAGAATGATACTAGTTAACTCTATTAAATATTTTTTTATATAAAAGACAACATTATTCACTTAAAAAAGCATTGATTTAAAATCAAATGGATAAAATTATTTTAATCAAAATTGAAGTAATTAATTCAATCTTTTAGTTTCTAAAAAAAACTTCTTATTTTTAACATTAAAATTGTACAAGATATTTGATCTTTTAAATGTTATATCTTTTTAATGATAATAAATTGCTCATAGAGTTTAATTGTTCTAATAAAAAAATATAAATTTATCCCATGGATTTGTAGTTTATTCGAAAATTTATTAATGCATGTTATTTTGAAATTTGTAGTTCTATTTCTAAAAACTTTTGCAACATTTTCTCTTTTTATTTATTTACTAGTGTTCTTACTTAATTTTCTATTCGATGAAATCTTTTTTTATCAAAATAGTGCTGGTTATTCTGGAAAAATAATATCATTTAATAGTCGAATAAATTTATCAAAAATATAAATGAATTCTAAAAGAACAGAAAAAGTGATTGTCCAGTTGGATTTGGCCCATTGGGTCATAATAGGCCTGAGTGGTACCGGCCTGTTGTCTTTTGCTGCATTTTATTTAGTTATTAGCTAATATTTCTACATAATTTTCTATTCGAGAAAAATATTTGTATCAAATTAATTCTAGTTACTCTAGCAAAAATAATAAATAATATTTAACAGTCATAAATAAAATTCCTCAAAAATATAAATGAATTCTCTAAAAATAATTAAAAAAGATGGTCTATTTGGATTTGCTCCATTGGGTCACAATGGACCAGAGTGGTACCGGCCCGTTATCCTTCCACTATCGGGAGCAGGAGGTTTTCGCAGCTCTGTGAAGCCAACCTCACGCAGTCCCCTCCTCTTTAGGGGCTGCACCACCCAGGCCTTCGTTCGGTTCACATGGCCCGCTCTCGGCTTGGAACGGGCACCACCACTAAGAAACATTGAGAAATTTTTTTTTACTCTACAATTTTTCAATTTTTTAAAATTATATTTCACTTTTTCTGAAACTTAAAATGTTATTTTCAATGAAAATTTTAAATTGAAGTTTAAATTGACGGTAAACAAAACTATTTTGAAAGTACATGTGCTTTAATTTCTAGCAAATTTTATTTTTGGTTATATTATTGATGAATTAGGTCCAAACTTGCGCGTTGCATATGTTGTACAAAAATTAATTAAATATAATATTTGACACGTGCCAAGAAATTACTCAATTTTCTTGAGTATATTTTGTAGTGTTTATTGTTTATTATCGAATCAAGAAAAAAAAATTACATTTTAGAAAGCTCTGAATCTCCATTCGCAATTTTTAATATGATAAATAATTATCATATGTATATTGTGATGAAGATATTAAGAAATCAAGAGAATTTACAGAGGATTAAATTAACAAAAATGAAAATTCCCATATTACAATTTATTTTTTTTCTATGCTATAATTATTGATTGTTTCTCGAGAATATTTGGCATTCTTCAAGAAAAACTTTGAAGGCCTGTACCTAATAAAATCAATTCGAGAAACTTTAAAAAGCTTATTTGGGAAAATGTGTACCATGTGTACCATATAAGCATTGCAATATAAAAAAAAAATTGACTTCTGGATTATCTTTATAATATGTGCTCAACAATAAAATGTACCATATGTGCAGAAAGTAACATTAGTCAAATTAGTTAGTGAAAATTCTTTTAGGAGCTAAAGGTTCGCATAAAAAAACTATCGTGGCATATTCTTATCGCATTTTCGTCTTTTGTATATTTAAAATGATATTGATGTAAAGCTGGAATCCTTTTCTTTTCGAATTTGCCATTTATCTTTGCAAAACTAATTGCTATTCCTTTATCATGATCATACATTTCAAAATAATGCAGAGTCTATAATTTCGAAATAAAATGAATACAAAAGAGTGATATGAAAATTAAAAATCACCACACTTTGAGATCTAGGCAAGTTGATGACTAAGTAGACTTGTCGAAAAAAATTAAATCATCATAGCTCTGTTTCGATATTTAGTGGATTATTAACTATTAATATTTATATTTTATTGTATTATGTCCACCGGCCTCATTGTTAACCAAAAAAAAAATGCCATAGCCTCTATTGCTTCTACTATATTTACTGTTATGAAAAGGGAGAGCTCCTTAGTGTCATTTTCACTGACAAAATACCGATAATATACTATGTATAATAATCATTTGCTTGAGTTAGAACTTTTCAACTGTGGTCAAAAAAAGACTTTACATTCAAAACGGGTGGAATTATTAGATTATAACGAAGATTACGGTTGTAAAATCCATAATCATCTCTATAAAAATAAATTATATATTATATTGTCATCCATATATCTCGTAATCCAATATAATTTACCAAACACAATAATCTCACATTTCAACTTTTAACTCAAGAAAAAAAATTTCATTGTTAAACTTTTTTTCAATCTTCACATTTCATATAATCTGACAATAATTGAACCAAATGCCCGTAACAAATAAATTTATTTGCCGACTAGTAATTTTATCAAAATAACCACTTAGCCTGCTTGCCCACTTTTTTCCATTTTTTTCTCCACCCTCTGAACTCCAGGTCTCCTCTCTCTCTCTCATTTGCTATTTGAGAGGGAGAGACCTCCCTGTTTCCATTTTACTTGACCAAATTATAACGTACGCATTAGGATGTGCCGTCTAAGATAGAGTGGGCCTCAGTTGTGTGAACTTTTTTCACCACCAATAATGATGTGAAAAATGATGTCATATTTTATTGGTATAGAGTAGGCCTCAGTTGGGTGAACTTTTTTCACCACCAATAAAGACGTTTTTATTGGTATTTTATTTCTGTAGGTGAAATAGACCTGCACTTATTTTCGTAGTAAGCAAAAAAGATTTGTGCTTATGTAAAATTGCAAGATGCGTATGATTTACATGTATAGTGGAGTTGAATCTTATTGTTTATCAATGTTTTTGTTTATCAAAGATCAAGTCAGTAGATTGTGGCATCTAATTATTTATAAACCCATTGGAGTTATCTTAATTTTCCCATGTGGGATATAAACTCTTAACACTCGTTCTTACGTGGCAACATGTGATCTTTTCTCATTTGTCATCACATACCACATGTCCTTAAATACCCGCCACCAATAACTAATCACGAGTCGGGCTCATCTTTCATGTTCAAGCGAGGGGGGACAGACACGAGGCGCACTTTTTGGCTGCTCTCAAACTTTGTGCCTGACATGGTGTGAGTCCATACGGGTGCACGGAAGCGTAATTCGCTTTCATGCCATGACGAATTTTATATAATGAAAGTAGACCAAAGATAAAAAGGATATGTGGTGGCAGCCATAAGGCCAAAACTAGAATATATTGATGCAATAGAATGACTCGTCAAATAAGATAGATAATTAACCTATTTATAGGCTATGGAAAATCTTCAAAAAATATTCATAGATGCAAAATAATATCTAAGTTCTATCTAGAAAATCTCAAGAATATTATCTACCTAACTTATATATATGATCTTATTCTGAAAATATTTTATTTCCTAAATAACAAAATAATATCTCTAAACACTCCCATGCAAAACAAGCATGTAGTGAAGCGAAATATTCATCTTGCATGTAGAGATGAGTTCGATGACATGGGCTCCTTGGCATAGCAGATAACAAGTATAGATTGACTTAAGTTCTTTGCCCAATAGTCATCAAGAAATTGACTAGAGCTCATTAGCTTCAGAGGTCAAGGAATAACAATTGACTTTAGACTTTTGCCTTCAGGTGTCGAATGAAATGGCTTGAGGCGGGGGAGGGGGATGGTGGTGGGAGATCATTGCCATTGTTGCCAGTATAATGAACCTGATCAATGTGCTGCTCAATCATTGTAATTGTACGATCTTGAAGTCGATGTTCTCGACTCGCCTTCGGTCCAATGGCCTATATGGACTGGTTGATGGTACTTCTCTAACACCCTCAAGACAAACATGGAGTGCAACAAAATGTGAGTCTTGCAGATGCATTCTTCTTCACGGTCTCTTCATTGGGTTGATCGAACAATGAAACTGGTACACAACGAAAGACTCCAGGAAAAGCTCTCCACTCTTACGAAGGCAATTTACGTGATCAATGCACGTATGTGAAAGATGCCGACTTCGAATATGATTACAGTGGACTCATCACGATCGACTTGCTCTGATACCATGTAAAATTTTTACTTGGTTTATAAGAATTGTGCTTATCTCCAACTCAAAAGTTCGAACCAATAGATTGGTACCCAATTCTTATAAACCCATTTGAATCTTCTTATTTTTTTTTCATGTGGGATATAAATTCTCAACGTAGGATAATATTGTTTGGAGAAGATACAGTGACATGATGCGTGCAATATGGTATAAAGAAATATAATTTTGGATGATATATTGCAAATTTGTTAAGGTAGAATGTCCATCAAATTGTTCCTGTGACGACTTAAAATTTCGATTACCTCTATACCATAATTAATAAAGAACTAGTCGCATAACGCGGACGTCAATTTTACTGAAATATCCTCAGGTTGTTCTATATAATTTTAGAAAAAGTTTATCGATGAACTTCACGTTATATACATAATAAATTATATATTATATTTTTTCTAAAATATAATTATTCAAATAATAGAAAAACAAAAATTCTGGAAAATAATATAAATTAATGGTGGGATAAAAAATGGAAGAGGAATATTCAGGAATCAAAAAGAATTAGTACGAGAGGAGCCCACAAAATAAAAGATTGGATCATTTGGATAGCGGATTGTAAGATTGCTAGGATTTTATTATTGCAAGGAAAATTTTAACCACGAAATCATTTCTCGTGAATATATAAAAGGAATGTGAGATTGTTGTGTTTGATAAGCGCCGTAAATTACTGAAAAAGTGAGTAATATTATAATATTTAATTTACTTATGTGAGTTGACTCGTGAAATTCACGATGGTATCTAAAAATACCATGTGTCACGAAGGGAAAACCTTTCTCACTTAAGGCTAGAAACTTTTAACCATGGAGCATTATCTCGGGTTAAAATTTTCCCTCTAAATACTAGAAAATGGGCAGGAAAGTTTGAATTTTCTTGGGAAAGTCGAAACTTTCCCACTATCCAAATAGCCCTTTAAAGAGGACCTACTGGAAGAAGAAATAAATTTATTGGAATAGGTAGCTTATATGACGGTTTCTACTCTCGTTAATTACATAATATATAGATTGTCAATTTTTGTGAAACTTTTATCTTCAAATTTCTAACGGTGCCAATTTATTGTCTATTTAGATCCATCTCCTCTGTGAATGACGCGTCAATTGTGCTTATTCCCAAAGTGAAGAACCTGGTGACTGCATAATTTCAGGCCTATAAGTTTATGCAATGTGTGTATAAATTGATCACAGAGTTGATTGCTAATAGGTGGAACACACGTGGCTAAGCTGCTAGTCTGTCCTAATCAAGTCAGCTTTGTCCCGAGTAGGCATTCTTCATGACAATATCATCATTGCTCAGGAGATGGTTCGTGCTATGAATCATTTGATAGGCAATATGAAAATCTATGTCTATAAAAGTCTATCTCCATAAAGCCTATGGTCTATCTCCGCTAGTCCTTTGCCATTGAGACACTAATAGCCTGCTCTTGAGATCAGTGTTATCAGAACCGGACCGGATATCGAACCGGTCGAGGTATGGGTTCATGGGTTTATGGGTTCAACCGGGGGTTCAATGGGTCGGACCGCCTGTTTAATTATAAAATAAATAAATACTTATTATTTTAGGATAATAATATAAAATAAAAGTAAAAAAATAAACACCGATCATAGGAATCTTCTAGACTCTGTTGATTAACTGCTCCCCCATTCCCTTCCCTTCCCTTCGTGTCTCTTCTCTGCTCATTGAAAGCAGTGGGAAGCTAGCTGATAGCTCAACTTGTGTGTCTAGGGTTCTTGGTGATGGCAACGTGGTGATTCGATGGCGACGAGGCTTTTGGATTTCCCGTCGCTAGTTCTGTGGCGGGGGCGCGAGTTGGAGTGCGGGAAGGGGGGGAGGAAGGGCGAGAGGTTTGCTCGAGTCAGGGGGAGTCGGGGTCGGATCTGGTGCTGTTGCTCGAGCGTCGCATTCCAATTGTTCTCTCCCTTCCTCAGTGTGCTCTCACCTCCAAATTGCTTGTTGAAACGCCTCCTCCAATCATCTCAACCTTGACGCTAGCCGATTGTCGAATCCCAAGCCAAGAAGAGCACCTATTCTCTCTTCCTCTGCTTAGCTCATGGTCTTCCATTCCTTTTACTGAATATTGTCCCTTTCGTTGTGGCTATTCTGCCTCCAAACTGCTTGTTGAAATGCTTGCTCCAATCGTCTTGCTCTCCACGGCCGTCCGGATGTCGAATCTCATGCCAAACCGGTTGGATTCACCTCCAATCTATCGCATTGCTTCTGGAATGATGAACTAAGTCTGAGTCTGAGAAGAGCAAAGATGAAGAATAGAAGGAAGAAGACTAGGTTTTCACTTTTCGATTCAATTTTGCGATTTCCTGCATTTCGGGCTAGGGAGCCGGATCTGATTTCTTTTAAAATTTTATGAACCCATGAACCGGCCGGTTTGAATGGGTTCAATGGGTTTATTTAAAACCCGGCCGGTTTTTTGGGTTCACCGGGTTTTTTATGCATTTCCGGTTTTAAGAGAACTGGACCGGATATAGGTCCGGTTTCTAGTCCGACCGGTCGAATCGGCCAGTCCGGTCCGGTTCTGATAACACTGCTTGAGATAGCTATCCGCCCATGGATCTCCCGTATATTTGCGGATGATCTCGATCTTTTTGTTGAGGCCTGTTGAGAAAAATTCATGGGCCTAATTCGACTTTTTTTATCACGTTTGCACGAAATGGAGGTTACTATGTCCTCTTTTGAATGTACTATTCTTCCTGCAATGTTGTGTATGCTGCGCGTAGCGCATATCAACAATCTAAATATATATAATGTTAACCTTTTTAGTTTTATATTAACAAGAATTACTATTTTCCTCCTTCTTCATTATCATTCATGTATTTTTTATAAGGGTAATTTTTTAAGTACATCGACTTACTTTTGGTTTTTACTAAATATAGTTAAGTTTAATTTATATGAATGAAAATTTTATCTATTAATTTCAATAATTGATTAAACAATTTAATATTTATTAATTTAATGCACTTTAATAATTATATTCAATAAGATAATTTATAATCTTAGAGATATATACATATTGTTTTATAACTTTTTAGATATTATTATAACATGATAAAATAACTTTTCATGTACAATGCACTTGTATATTTACTAGTATATCTATAAATATCAAATATCATTTTAGAAAAGACAATACCATTAGAAAATAGATGAGTGTGAATTGATCACAAAAGGAAAATGCAATTGAATAAAAACTTACTGATTAATTTGACATAAAAAAATAATGATAAGACAATAATTATTGCAATATATTTATTTAATAAAATAAAAATTAAAAAAAGAAGGAGCGCTCTACAAATTCTTCTCCTCTTACCTTATATGAAAAAGTGGGCAGGTACTAATTATTAGAAAGAAGTTCTAGTTATTTTCAACCGAATATAATTGGAAATAAAAGTCAAACAAATTCTTCACCCTCTTACCTTATATAATTTAAACATATTGCGAGAACAGTAAATGTGCTTCAATTAATGCAATAGAAAAAATAAATACTGTTTTAAAAATTATAAAAATTTTAATTTTGAAAAGTTAAAATATTAATGCTATATCTTTTTAATCAGAAGTAAGTAAGAATAAATCATTAGAATTATAAAAATTTTAAAATTTTACTCGAATAACATATAATATAAAAATACAATATATTATAAAATTATACTGAGCATTTACAATTTTATTAGATTCATATTCTTATTTTCACCCGAGTTTGATCATCATGTTAAAATACTGAGTCTATTCATTATAAAACAAAGATTACATTTTAGCGTGATAAATGGGGGAACACAATACTAAATAAATAAATCAAACAAAGCCGTACGACCACACGTTATAGTAAATTATAATTTACTATAACTTGCATAGATAATTTTAATATAGACGCACTTTGTAAAAAAGTGTGAGACCAAGGGTTGCCCCAACTTAACATTTACCATAATAAAAATATGCCTAACTTACCATAAAAGTTGCATCGAATTATTGCCGGTCAAAGAAAAATATTATTTGCCAGAAAGATAAATGTGCTTCAGTAAAAGTGAATACAATGTTTAAAATTGCAAGCTAATATGATTTAAAAATAAAGAAATATCATTTGGAAAATACTATATCTTTTTTAATCAGAAGTAATTAATAATATACCATTAGAGTTATGAAATCCTTTAAATTTACCAAGATAACATATAAATAGAAAAATAAAATATATCATAAAATTGTATTGAAAACTTTCAATTTTATTAGATTTGCATTCTTATTTATAAGTTTGACCACCATGTTAAAATATTGAATCAATTCATATAATACAAATATTGTTTTAGTATGATAAACAGATAAAAAAAATACTAAATAAATCAAAATAACAAAGCCGAATGATGCACATACGGTAAATTTGTATAGATAATTTTAACACGAGGCGGGGGTTGTGAACGAGTAAATTAACTATTTCGTCCCTGAGAGATTGACTTCACGTCAATTTGGTCCTTCACCTATTTTTTTACATCAATTGAGTCCTCGAGTAAGAGGATTTGGCTCAATTGAGTCATTTATATATTAATTTCGTCCTTTTATGTATCAATTTAGTCCTTGTAGGTTTCAATTTCGTTCTCCAATTATTATTTTACATCAATTGGGTTTTTTCATCATCGCACCATTACTGTCCCAAAATACTAAACATCAATACAGTCCATCCCTCTTAAATCACCCCATGAGATTTGAACTGAACCAATAAGAGAATTACACGTGTTACTGGCCCGCTCATTCTTTAAAAAAGAGCCCAAATCTTTTCAACTCTCAAAATTTGCCCCACTCACTCTCTCCATCTCTCCTCTCCTTCATCTCCTTGAGTCAACAACGATAGACCCCAAGGCAACAACGACTCGCTCAACTCATACGAGGCCGTCTCTACTCCCCTCCTATCCCGACAATGCTCTCCCCTATCCTCGGCGGCCCAAGTCCCAGGAGTTCACCTCTCACTACATGTCCTCCACCTCGTCCTTGTCCTCCTCCTCCACCTCTTCTTCGTCTGCTGCCTCTTGTTCCTCAAAACTGTGCTCGTCGCCCGTCATTCCCGAGGACGGCCAGCTCAGCTGCCATGATGACGCCATCCCCGCCTGCTCCGGTGGGGATTAAGTGTGATGCAAATCGTAGCACGACTTCAAGGGATCCAGCTCAAGTTCCAATTGGACCCATTACGCGAGCACGAGCAAAGAAGTTTAAAGATGAACTCAACGGCCTGATTCAAGAGGTTTGGGCTCAAGCAAATTCGTGGAGGCCCATTGGACATGAATCACGTGGTCCACAAAGATCCATCAACATTATTCAAGTTATCGAAGATTCTGGACAATGCTAAATTCAGCAAGTGTTTGATGAAGCTTCTAGAATATTTGATGATCAAGAGAAGATATCATCAGATTTGTTTAAAGTTTAAATCTCATAGAGATATTCTAGAGGTATTTAGATTTCATATCTTTATAGATTATGTCATATCTCTATCGATATTCTAGGTGTTAATTTCTTTATCTTTAGGAGGAGATATGGCCAGATTAGGATTACTTTATGTCTATATATATTCATCTTAGTCAATTTTTAATAAAGAAGGAACATTCAAAAATTGTGAGAGTATTCTCTTTGGTTCTTGAAGAACTAATCGAACTTATCGGAAGTTTCCGTGGCGTTCATCATCGACTTATCAAACAGATTTCCACCACCGTTTGTGGCGTCTTCATCGACTTATCAAGCGGCTTTCCATCACCGTTTGTGGCGTCTTCCTATATACCGAGGTTCTTGTTTCGCATTAAACAACGGGTTGAGGTCAGTTATACCAAGGTTCTTGTTTTTGTAGTGAACAACGGGTCGAGGGTTCGTCAATCAAATCTGATCGTGGAACGATCTTGGGTTCCTTTAGTTGTCGGGTCTCGTCATTCTTGACGGGAATCGCATCATTTGGTATCAGAGCATCAGGCTCCAAATCGGGTTTATCCTATCCATTTTTTTTTGTTTCAATTTGCTGAGTTTCGCTTCATCGAGTTTTGTTCTTTGCGGATTGTTAGCAGAAAAAAAAGAGCTGAAAAAAAATTTCGGCCAAAAAAAAAACACAGCTGAAAAAAAAATAGAGCTGAAAAAAAAGAAGAAAAAAATCGGCCAAAAAAATACAGAGCTGAAAAAAAAAGGATCAAAAGAAAAGAATTAAGACATCATTGTCAATTTGATCCAAATTTTTTACATCAGACCATTCTAAAGTTGTTATTTCTCGTTCTTTGTAATCTGCATTGATTCTGATCCCATAATTTCATATAACATTCTGGTTTATTTAATCCTTCATAGTAGTTGCCTTTTCTCTTGCTTCTTTTCTTCCTGAAATTTCCTTTGATCATTAATTTTCCTTGATGAGTTCTTGGTGAATTGTTGCTGGAAAATTTGGAGTTGTTTGTTTAGTTCCAAAGGAACTGAAAGAGAATTGTCGAGTGGAAAAAGGCAAGAGCGGTGAGAATATTAGAGGGTTAAAAGCCACGTTTATTTGAGTGAAAACACGAGTGTAGAGTGATTCGCATTCTTGAGTGTAAACACGTAAGGGAGAGAATTGTGAGGTCCATTTTTTTTCTAACTTTATTTTGCAGCAATCATGTCTCACAACAGTGCTAAGAGTATTCCTGAAGGTGCTACGAAATTGGCTGATTCGAAAATACTTATAGAGGCCATGATGAGTGAGATGAGGCGTGTGATGAGGTTGGAGTTTGAGCAGTTTCATGAACGGATAGATCTGATGGAGAATAAACGTGTGGAGCAGCCACAAAACGCTCTTAATGCATGTAGGAAGGAAATAGTTCAACCGAGGGAAGTGAGGGTTGAAGATGAAGAGAATTATGGGGCTGGTTTTGATGAAGATGATCGAGATTCAGTTGTTAGTAATAGGAAACATGGAGGGCGGTTTAGAGAACATAGGAATCGGGAAGACAATAACTTGGGTAGTATTAAGATGAAATTCCCATCGTTCCAAAGAAAAGTGATCCCGATGACATGCCCCCATTGGAGGACGTTCTCGAGGAGGAATATTTAGCTCCAGATGCATTAACATTGGTGGCAAGGAGAGCATTGAGCTTGCAAATAAAAGGAGTTGAAGAAATACAGCGGGAGAACATCTTTCACACTATGTGCTATATCAAAGACAAGGTATGTAGTGTGATTATTGATGATGGTAGTTGTACTAATGTCGCAAGCATAACAATGGTGGAAAAATTAGGACTACCCATGCTGAAGCACCCCAAGCCATACAAATTGCAATGGTTAAATGATAGTGGTGAAATAAGGGTGGACAAGCAGGTGTTAGTTGCATTTCGAATCGGTAAATACGAAAATGAAGTGTTGTGTGATGTAGTACCAATGCAAGCAGGACATTTGTTGCTTGGACGTCCATGGCAATTTGATAGGCGTGTGAAGCATGATGGCTTTACGAACAAATACTCCTTTATACTTAATCAACGATCAATCACTCTTGTACCATTGACTCCGCAGCAAGTATATGAAGATCAAGTGAGATTGCAAAAAGAGAGTGATCAAAAGAAAGAGAGTGAACAGAAGAAAAAGAGTGAAAATCAGAGAGAGGCCGAGAAAAATGAGAGAGAAAAAGAAAATCAAAATTCGGCCATTGAGAGAAAATCAGAGAGAAAACAAAAGAATTTTTATGCAAACATGGGAGAAATTAGGCAAGCAATGTTTTTAAATTAGCCGATGATTGTACTTTTGTACAAAGAGGCATTTTTCAATACTAACGAACTTGATATCTCTCTTCCTAGTTCTGTTGTTTCTCTTTTGCAGGAGTATGAGGATGTCTTTCCCAAGGAAACACCACATGGCTTACCTCCAATCCAAAGGATTGAACATCAAATTGATTTTGTTCCCGGTGCGACAATTCCAAACCGACCAGCCTATAGGAGCAATCCTGAGGAGACAAAGGAGCTTCAACGGCAAGTAAAGGAGTTGTTAGAGAAAGGGTACGTGAGGGAGAGCTTGAGCCCATGCGCTGTTCCAATAATACTTGTACCTAAGAAGGATGGGACGTGGAGAATGTGCGTTGATTGCCGAGCAATCAACAACATAACGGTAAAGTATCGTCATCCTATTCCTCGTTTAGATGATATGTTAGATGAGCTACATGGTTCTTGTGTATTTTCTAAAATTGATTTAAAGAGTGGTTATCATCAGATTAGAATGAAAGAAGGAGATGAATGGAAAACTGCCTTTAAAACAAAATACGGTTTGTATGAATGGTTAGTTATGCCTTTTGGTTTGACTAATGCTCCAAGCACTTTTATGAGACTTATGAATCATATTTTGCGTGCATTTATATGTATATTTGTGGTTGTTTACTTTGATGATATACTCGTTTACAGCAAAAACTTAGATGATCATAAGGTACATTTGAAATCTGTTTTAGATGTGCTTAGGAAGGAAAAGTTATTTGCTAATATGAAGAAGTGTACTTTTTGCTCCGATAAGCTTGTTTTTTTGGGATTTGTTGTTAGTGCACAAGGTATACAGGTTGATGAGGAGAAGGTACGTGCAATCCAAGAGTGGCCTAGTCCCACAAGTGTAAGTAATGTTCGTAGTTTTCATGGACTTGCTAGTTTCTACCGGCGGTTCGTGAAGGACTTTAGTAGCATAGCAGCACCACTTACTGAAGTGATCAAGAAAAACGTTGGATTTCGATGGGGAGAAGAACAAGAGAAGGCGTTTCAGCTAATCAAAGAGAAGTTGACCAACGCTCCTTTATTATTTTTACCTAACTTTTCTAAAACTTTTGAGATTGAATGTGATGCTTCAGGTGTTGGTATAGGTGTAGTTCTCATGCAGGAAGGACGACCAATTGCCTAGTTCAGCGAAAAACTAAGCGGGGCAGCCTTAAACTATCCAACTTATGATAAAGAGTTGTCTGCATTGGTTCGAGCTTTAGAGACGTGGCAGCACTACCTATGGCCTAAGGAGTTCGTGATACACACCGATCATGAGTCCTTGAAACACTTGAAGGGCCAACACAAACTAAACAAAAGACATGCCCGATGGGTGGAGTTCATTGAGACGTTTCCATACGTCATTCGGTATAAGCAAGGTAAGGAGAATGTGGTCGCCGATGCACTTTCTCGCAGGTATACATTACTCTCTACACTTGATGCAAAATTGCTTGGTTTTGAGCACATTAAAAATTTATATGCTAATGACCATGAATTTTGTGAGGAATATCGAGCTTGTGAGAAAATTCCTTGTGGTAAGTTCTTTAGGCATGATGACTTTCTGTTTCGAGAGAATAAGTTATGCGTGCCAAATTGTTCCTTGAGAGAGTTATTAGTGCAGGAATCACATGGTGGGGGATTAATGGGACATTTTGGAGTAGCAAAGACTTTAGCTATTTTGCAAGAACACTTCTATTGGCCACATATGAAAAGAGATGTTGAGAAATTTGTGGTAGATGCATTACGTGTAGGCAAGCTAAATCTAGAGTGCAGCCTAACGGTTTGTATACTCCTTTACCAATTCCTAGTGAGCCTTGGATTGATATTTCAATGGACTTTGTGTTAGGATTACCTAGGACTAAACGTGGGAGAGATTCAATTTTTGTGATTGTGGATAGATTTTCTAAGATGGCACACTTTATTCCATGTCACAAAACGGATGATGCCTCGCATGTTGCTGATTTGTTCTTTAGGGAGATTGTGAGGTTACATGGCATGCCTAGAACAATTGTTTCGGATAGAGATGCTAAGTTCTTGAGCTATTTTTGGAAGACTTTGTGGTGTAAGTTAGGTACTAAGCTGTTGTTTTCTATTACCTGTCACCCACAAACTGATGGTCAAACGGAAGTAGTAAATAGAACTTTGTTTACTTTGTTGAGGGCAATCATAAAAAAAAACATTAAAACATGGGAAGAGTGTTTACCACATGTTGAGTTTGCTTATAACAGATCTGTTCATTCCGCTACTAAATTTTCACCATTTGAAGTTGTTTATGGATTTAATCCTTTAACTCCATTGGATTTATCTCCTTTACCTTTGACTGAGCATGTTAATTTAGATGGCAAAAAGAAAGCTGAATTTGTCAAGCAGATTCATAAGAAAACAAGACTCAACATTGAGCGAAGAACGGAGCAGTATACAAAACACGCCAACAAGGGCCGTCATAAGCTGATTTTTGAACCCGGAGATTGGGTTTGGTTGCATATGAGGAAAGAGAGATTTCCGGCGCAAAGACACTCGAAATTGCTTCCAAGAGGAGATGGTCCTTTTCAAGTCCTGGAGCGCATCAATGATAACGCTTACAAACTAGACTTACCTGGTGAGTACAATGTAAGTGTTACTTTTAATGTTGCTGATTTGCTTCCTTTTGATGTAGGTGATGATTTGAGGACAAATCCTTTTCAAGAGGAGGGGAATGATACAAATCGTAGCACGACTTCAAGGGATCCAGCTCAAGTTCCAATTGGACCGATTACGCGAGCACGAGCAAAGAAGTTTAAAGATGAACTCAACGGCCTGATTCAAGAGGTTTGGGCTCAAGCAAATTCGTGGAGGCCCATTAGACATGAATCACGTGATCCACAAAGATCCATCAACATTATTCAAGTTATCGAAGATTCTGGACAATGCTAAATTCAGCAAGTGTTTGATGAAGCTTCTAGAATATTTGATGATCAAGAGAAGATATCATCAGATTTGTTTAAAGTTTAAATCTCATAGAGATATTCTAGAGGTATTTAGTTTTCATATCTTTATAGATTATGTCATATCTCTATCGATATTCTAGGTGTTAATTTCTTTATCATTAGGAGGAGATATGGCCAGATTAGGATTACTTTATGTCTATATATATTCATCTTAGTCAATTTTTAATAAAGAAGGAACATTCAGAAAATTGTGAGAGTATTCTCTTTGGTTCTTGAAGAACTAATCGAACTTATCGGAAGTTTCCGTGGCATTCATCATCGACTTATCAAACGGCTTTCCACCACCGTTTGTGGCGTCTTCATCGACTTATCAAGCGGCTTTCCATCACTGTTTGTGGCGTCTTCCTATATACCGAGGTTCTTGTTTCGCATTAAACAACGGGTTGAGGTCAGTTATACCAAGGTTCTTGTTTTTGTAGTGAACAACGGGTCGAGGGTTCGTCAATCAAATCTGATCGTGGAACGATCTTGGGTTCCTTTAGTTGTCGGGTCTCGTCATTCTTGACGGGAATCGCATCAAAGTGGTCCCAGTTGGCCGAGCAGCGGCGTCCTGCCAGAAGTGATCTTTGCGCAGAAGATGCTGCTCCCTTATACTCGGAGCTTGTCAGCGTTTTTTCAGGGTTATTCGTTCCCTCTTCAAGTCACCAAGAGCAAAGTCAGTTATCTCCTGCCATCGTCAACCGCAGGCTCCCTTCCGTCGGCCACCAACCCCGCATGTATCTTGGACTAGGGGTTGTTCTGACCTCGAGCTTGTGTTGTCCTCGCAGGAGGGAACCAAGGTCGAAGGAAGCCGAGCTTGTAGCAAACTTGAGGAGGAAGCTGAACCCCTTTCTAGTGGCAGAGTAGAGGAGAGAAATGTGCTTCCGAGACACATGGAGGATGTTCGAGCGGGGCAGGGTGTGCTGTTATGGCTTTGCAGAAGAATTCGGAATCTGCAGAAGAATATTGTGCCTCCCAAAATGATCGGTCACCCATTCCCCAACCCATCGATTCTTAATCCAATCTCATCCCCACCACACCATTGACTTCAATTAGGGTCCGTTTGTTTTGAGAAAAAATTTCAACTCTATTCCACTTATCTTCAATTCAACAGCACAATTATTACTTTTTCTATTTCTTCAATTTTTTTAACCATTCAATTCAATTTTTAATATTAAATTCTCTTAACTATTCATTACTATTTTTACAATTCAACAACACAATCATTACAAACCAATTAAAATCAAAATTCAACTCTACTCAACTCTAAAATCAAACACAACTTAATCTTTCCCGACCTCCTTCCCTTTTCTCTTCCCCTGCCGTTTTCAAGATTTCGAATGATACCTTGTACCTCCGATGATCTCTTGCCTCCTTGCCGGAGCTCTTCGAGTGGCTTGTGATGCTCTTATTTGGGCCAGTAATTAATTTTAAATATTTGGTGGCAGCATCGAAAAAAAGAAAATAAGAAGAAATTTTTTTAAAAAAAATCATAAAGGCCATAAGGACCATTTTGATGTAAATCATGCTTTCCATTAAGTTCTTAAGGTTTGATGGACGGAAGGACGATTTCGATGCAAACAAATTAGTCAGGGACCACTTTCAAAAGTAAGGGACCTAATTCATATTCATATTTTACACAAATTTGATCATTATGTTAAAATATTGAATCAATTCATAATATATAACAACAAATATTATGTTTAGCATGATAAATGGGGTAAACAAAATACTTCATAAATAAATTAAACAAATTCGTGTGATACACGGATAGTAAATTATTCTAATATACTACGAGTTCTATAGATAATTTTAATGCTATCAGCGTGAGACCAAAGGTTGCCCCAAGTTAACTTTTTACCATAATAAAAAGATGCCCAACTTGCCATGAAGGCTGCATCGAATTATTTCTAGTGAAACAAAAAAATTATTTGCATGAACGATAAATGTGCTTCAACGTATGCAATAGGAAAAAAAAAAGGTAAATACCATTTTTAAAATTATAAAACTAATATAATTTAAAATTAATAAAATATTAATAGAAAAATATAATACCTTTATAATCAGAAGTAAGTAATAAAGTACCATTAGAATTATGAAATCCTTTAACATGAGCACCCCATATTACGAATTGTAAAAGCGCTCAACAAAACCGGCATGGATTGATTCACATGTTCGATGCATGTTTAATTCATGAGTTACAGTGTTGTGTATAATAAATCCGAACCATTACATGTATGGATCGGGACACGTTGATTTTCGAATATTAGGTGGTGTATTTCGAAAAGAAGTTAAAAAAATGTCTCTTTCAATTCAACTGTTACAAGCTAGTCCACACTGGGTTACACAGTGTTGTGTTTAATGAATCTGAGGTAAGAGTGGGAGTATATAAACTGACGTAGCGAAGCTTTTCGTCGTCATTGTCACTCGCATTCTTCCGATACCTTTCCCAACCTCTGGGGCAGAAGAAGACCGTACAGTTCTCCCTTCCGAAATCCCCATGAAGAGCCCAATGTCTGGCCATGCTTCAGCTCTGCTCTCCTGCTTCTGACCATCGGAGGTAAGCCGATGATGCTTTTCAACGCCACTGTTCTTTCAACAATCTGCTTTTCCTGTATTCGGTCTTCCCTTTTCATTTGAATTGCGATAAAGGATGATTTTCTGTCACACCCACATTTGAATCTGGATGCATTTCACTGGAATTGTCCTTTCTAATCCGTTCGGAGCTTGCTCACTTGCTCCAAAATCGATCTTTGTTTTGGTTGGATTAAGGATTTGGTCAGGAAAGAGAAGCCCCTCTTCGATTTTGTGTGCGCCCTTTTCAACCCCAGAAAACATCCTCCTCTATGTATCATAGTAATGTAGATTAGTTTGTTTGATGACACTCACGAGCTCTTCACAAAACCATAAATGGAGCAGAAACATAATAGGATCTGATGGGATGGACCCAGAAATTACGGATGTGTTTGTGACGTACATTTATGTATATTGCGTGAGGAATCGAGAGAGTTAATTTGAGAATTTGGGTGCTGAAGTCTTGTTAATTTCCTTTTCCCTACAGGGCGATGTAGTTGTTTTATCCATCTTATTTTCCTTTCCATCGATCGAGTTTCACCTGTCATTTCTTTTAGATATTAGCTCCTTCAGTTTGTTGTAGCTATAATGGGGTCGGTGGCGGGTTGGTCGGATGACGAAGAACGGTCAGTGATCGCTGATAAGGGAGAAATTACATTCATAGATCATCAGCAGGACCAGTCCCTGATTAGCTATAATCCCAGTGACGATGGCCCAATCGTGGTCTCTGTCCCGTTCCCCTTTATGAATGGACAGCCTCAGTCAGTCACGGTGGGGGAAACTGCTTCCGACTCCATCACAATCAAGAACAACACGGATGAGCCCATCGAACTCTGGACCATAAACATCTACAGTTCCAGTCCTGAGGACTCGTTCAAGCTCTCTTTGATGGAACCTCCTAAGTCAAAAGCGGGAGAAGACACGGCCCGAGGTTTCCGTGAGACCACATGCTTGGAGGAGCGGACCGTACAACCTGGGCAGGAATTGACTGTTTGGGTATTCTCTAAGCCTGAACGGATTGGGAAGCACACCACAGCTGTCCATTTCGATGTTGGAAGCAGGGTAATAGAGAGACTCATCTTTCTGATGGCTGATGACAAGATCTCCCGGGCCCTCGCTTCGAACAAGCCCTACTCGAAAGAGCCCAAGAAGAAGCACTTTGATTTAAATGACAATAATTATGTGAGGGGGCGTCGTCCTGCTCCTGCAAAGTTGAAAGGGATGCGGGGCAAAGGCTCTAAGAAGTTTAAGCTCCCTCAATTTCCAATCCCTGGGGAAGTCCGAGAGATCTTGGAGAGGAGGCAGCTTCCTGATTCTATTAGAGGAGGTCTGGCGGCAGAGAATTATGTTGATTTCTTCACGGCTTTACTAAACTTGGAAGAGTTACAGCTGGAGGTAAAAATTATATTCTTATTTAAGAAAGTATGGGCAGTATTCTTTGGATTGTCTCTGTGTGTATTGCTCTGTTGACTTTTCGTGATTGCTTTGTTGCAAATAGGAGGACGTCAAGGCTTTCAATATGGAGCGCGTCTCAATGAGGAGGAAAGGGTCGCAGTTCGTTACCCTGGAGGTACCTGGACTTGCCGAGAGGCGCCCTTCGCTTGTTGCTGGAGACTCTATTTTTGCGAAGAGGGCTTCAGACGACCCAAACGACGGCAACAAAGTACACGAGGTTCACACTTGCACACTGGCTTATAATTTTCTTGTTCAAAGTTACTGAACTACTACTCACAGAAAAGCAGACCATGGTTGCCAATAATAACAAGATGACAGTTGAATGTGGTCATTCGATGAAATAATGTGGTCTATTGAAAAGGTGGCAATTATTATATGAAATGAGCCCCCTAGGTTTTCTTTATAATGCAGGGTGTTGTCCACCGGGTTGAAGCCGACGAAGTCTATTTGAAGTTTTCTGAGGAGTTCCACGGATACCATTGGGACGAACATCGGTACAACATTCAGTTCACCTACAATCGACTCAATATGAGGAGGATGTATTGGGCTGTCAATGAAGCGACAAACTTAGAAAAGGCTGTCCTCTTCCCAACTGCTAACCATAACAAGAGGCAGATCCGAACAACTCCTTTTGTTCCTATAACTTGTGTCCTCAACGATGAGCAGAATTTTGCTGTCAAGATGATCTTACGTTGTCGAGGGGGATCACCTTATGTGATTCATGGGCCTCCTGGAACTGGAAAGACTATTATTATAGCTGAAGCTATTCTCCAGCTCTATAAAGGTCGTGGAGATGCTCAAATACTTGTGTGCACACCTTCAAATAGTGCTGCCGACCACATTTTGGAGAAGCTCCTCAAGGAAAAAGCTGTTGAAGTGAATGAAGAGGAGGTTTTCCGGCTAAATGCCTCTAGTCGTCCCTACGAAGACATCCACCCTGATCTTCTTCCTTTCTGCTACTATGATGAACTTGAAGGTGTTTTCAAGTGTCCCCCACTTAGATTTCTCAAAAGATGTCGAATCGTTATTACAACATACATGAGCGCGTCAAATCTCTTAGCAGAAGGAGTTGAGCGAGGCCAGTTCTCCCACCTCTTCTTGGACGAAGCGGGGCAGGCATCAGAGCCGGAGACTATGATTCCAATATCAAGCCTATGCCGAAGGGACACTGTAGTTGTTCTTGCAGGCGACCCAATGCAACTTGGCCCTATTGTGTACTCCAAAAAGGCTGAGTGCCACGGGTTGGGGAAGTCGTATCTTGAGAGGCTCTTTGAGAGTGAGCCCTACTCCAGTGGAGATAAAAATTATGTGACGAAGCTTGTCAGGAACTATCGGTGCCGCCCGGAGATTTTGCATCTCCCTTCTACGCTATTCTACGAGGGTGAGTTAATTGCATGCAGGGATGAGTCAAGTTACTTGGAATCTCCAACAGACTTCCTTCAGAACAACGATTTCCCGATTCTTTTTATTGGTATACAAGGTTGTGATGAGAGGGAAGGGAACAACCCTTCTTGGTTCAATCGAATTGAGGCAAGCAAGGTAGTCGAAGTCATTGACAAACTCCGAGAAAGTGGGAAGCTGACCCAGGAAGACATTGGGATTATCACACCATACCGACAGCAAGTGCTGAAGCTGAGGAAAGCCCTCGAGATTATGGAAATGCTCGATATTAAGATTGGAAGCGTTGAGCAGTTCCAGGGGCAGGAGCGACAAGTTATCGTGGTTTCTACTGTTCGCTCGACGGTGAGGCACAATGAGTTTGATCTCATCCACTGCTTAGGGTTCTTGAGCAACCCGAGAAGGTTTAACGTGGCCATGACCCGTGCTATATCTCTACTTATAGTTGTTGGGAATCCACATATTATCTGCAAGGTGTGGTCCTCTTCCTTTGCTTCCTTTTCTGAGCTTTAGCTATCTCTTAGAGAGGGAAACGAGAGGGAGTTCTCGAATTGCAATTTACTCTGAAAGAACTTACTGAATTACTCTCGTTGCCCTATATTCTTTCTGCCAAAACATTTATATTGCTTATCCCATTCCATTCACAGAGATTCACATCGCATTATTATAATGTCATTGTCACCACATCATGTGTCTATCTCTGTGTATATGCATATCTATATATAGGTGGGGTCCTATCCCGCTGTGTCATATCCTATATTTCCAAAATCAGTATCGGTGCTCTTGGAACTCCTGAAAATTGTTTATGACGCTGACAGGTTCTTTGCTGTTTCTTGAACTTTGTATCTCAAAAATGGAGAATTAATCTTTTCAAATACTTATGCTGTACAATCTTTATCGGTTCGTAGCATGGTATCAAGTTATTCCGCAATCTAAATAACCAAGAGTGCGGATACTTTTACGAGTTGTGTTCTTTTCTTACTTGGCAGTGAACACGAAAATGAACGAACTTGCTGCATTGTTTTTTTTTTGGCAATTTGTCAGGACCCATATTGGAACCAGCTCTTATGGTACTGCGTGGAGAACGATGCCTACCAGGGATGTGCTCTTCCTGAAAAAACTGAGCTTGCAATTCCTGAGCCCGTACAAAGCATGAATCCTAAAGACGATGCTCATGCTCCATTTCAAGATGGAAACAGCAGGGGCTCAGAGAACTGCGGTTTTCAAGGGGGAGACGAATACGATTGGGGTCAATACTGTGCGCAAACAGCGCTTCCTGTACCGTGTACCAATGAAGATGAATGGTCCGATGGGTGGAAATGAGCTTTTGCTATCTGAGGTGGCATAGAGGGCATGCAAGTGATATGATTAGCTGACCTTCCGCTAATCTGTTTTTGCTTCATGAGCGATTTATTTAGGGCTGTTGAGAAAGGGACTCAGCAGCATAATGGCATGTACCTAAATCTATATGAGCTTCATTACCCTGAGCTGAGGCCCTAAATTTTTCTTGAGAAGCCTCATTATTTATCGTGAAACCAAACTGATGCTTCGTTTTTCTGAAGCAAAGTATCCAGTTACGCACACGAATATTCACATCTGTGTGCATGTAACTGCTTTTGCTCTGCAGTGATGGTTTATGTGATTAGACCTTCTTATCAAGTTATGGCTATTAATGCAAACTGTTTTCTCTTCAGCTTTCCTTCCATGACAAGTTAATTGCACTGATCAGTGGAAATATGAGAGGCGCTCAAGGGGTCGAGGTTGTGAGCAAAGCTCATCTTTTGTACCAATACATCTTTGCTCATGGGGCTTTATGACAACTTCACAATTCGAGTCCATCCCGACCTTGTATCTTGGAAAACAATCTCGCTCAAGTTTCTTTGACAGGAATTGTCACATTTTTGTATTGCTGTATGGCTGTTTATAAATGACCAACAATTATGGCAAGTAGCATATTTACTGTACTTGCTAGAAGTCGGCTCCTCTTTCTGGTATTGATATGCTGTGTTGCAGACGAGTCCACCGCTTCTTCTCCTGATAATGAGTCTGGTGAGATATCCGCTGCTTCTGGAGCAAAGCTTGGTGCTTCTCCTGAACTGGTAGCGTAGTCGGGTGGCGGGCTTGTATCTAGGGATGGAGTGCTGGCTGGACCTAAAATTGCAGCAACAGAGAGCTTGACTACATAATCAACAGATCTCAATAGATAACGAAGATGGGATTCATTGAAGATGCACGATTTCACTTATACTGTACTCGAAACCCAAATATCTACCTTTGGTATTAGTTTATGGTATGCTATAGAGCTGTTCCATATCAGATCACGTTTCACAGACCCAGTCACACTCGGGATGAGCCCTTACTCATGTTCGATCGATGACTTAGTTGCTTATATCTGGCAAAATTATTTTCGCATGTGTTGCTAATTAGACAATTTTTCTTGTTTGCCCTAATCTCTGCGATTCTACAAAAATAAAAGTTCGAGAAAAGGATTAGGACAGTACTGGTATCAGGTGCAGCTTGAACATCCGAGCCTCCATTGCTGCTGCTGAGCGGAGGCAGCGGTGGTGAAGCTGGTGCACAGCATACGAAACCGAAAGACTTCATCAGTAATCTGAAGTTCTTTAGCGTAACACGAAAAATCCTCCGGTCAAACTGAAATCTTAATCAGCACGAAGATAGATCGATCAATCATTATTCAGCTTAAGAACTCCTAATCGGCGCGATGATAGAGCAATGAGTAATTTCGAATCCTATCTCAGAGTCAGCTCTATCAGCACAGAAACTTCCAGCAAAAGCAAAGATTGATCTACCGATTGGTCATCGGTAAACCAGAGCAGGACAGAGGAGCTTACCTGAACAGAGAGACTCCAACGATCCTCTGTTCACGAAGCTCACATTCAGGAGAGAGCAATCAGATGACAGAGAGATGAGCCTGGTGTTGTTGAGAGGGAATCCGAGCATATCAGGCTCCCGTAGGAGGTAACAGAGGCAGATGCCGGAGCCGGAGACGAGCACCAAGGAGTAGGCCCTGCAGCAATACGGAGTCACCCTCGAGTCCAGGTCGTTCGGCGGCGACGAGATGTAAGGGAGGCATGGCGAGAACAGGATGATCGCGGTCGAACAGCTAGTCGGTGGAAGCAGTGGTGGTGCCGCTGCGGTGGTGCTGCTGGCGAGGTGAATGAGGAGAAGTGAATTGACGAAGAGAGCAACGGTGGCGATGGCGTCCATTTCTGAACTTTGCCGCCTTCGGTCGTAAAGAGAGAGAGAACTGAGAAGAGAGAGAGAGCAGTTTTAGGTTCGTTAAGGGGAAGGGGGAGAGTGCTATGTGGCGCGTGGGGTTCAATTATCTGTTTAATGGCGGGAGAGTTGCAGGTGGTTGTGCTCGATGCTTTTACGATTTTGCCCCTCATTCCACAGGTCAGGCCATAAACTGTAAATTGGCTCATCAACTTTTATCTTTTGGGGGCACCGCCTGGTATTCGGGGTTTAATAGACTCTGATTAATATAGGTTTAAGCTTGCTTAGTTCACTAAGAAGTAAATTTGTTTAAATTGTGATTTTTCTTCATTCATAAAGCCCAAATGCTTGACCTTATTTGCAGGAAACGGGCATCGAACCATCTGAATCAATCTACATTGATAATTAGTCCTTCGACTGAAGTAAGGGCAATTGAAGTTACTGGTATCGAACTTACTTTGATAATTGGTCTAGTTTAGCTTAACTAAAGGGTATTATGCCCTTTCATAAATTTTCAACGAGGCCATCCAGTGGACGGGATGTTCTAATTCTATTAGCTGAGTTTAATACTCATTCAGAAGGCAACGCGCAGGTACATAGATTATAAGAAGACATGTTATAGAAATAAACCAAACGAATCAATGAGGGTGTAGTGCATTGACATACGCTCTTCCTTGGTAATCAAAAGTTCCGGGTTCGATACTTAATGGAACACTTGAGCACCTTTATTAGTTGTTATTAGGATTTCGGTTTTTTTTAACTAGGCCAAACGAATTATTTTATTAATGTAGAAAAAAGGACGAATACAAATACCAACTCAAATACCAGAACTTATACACAACGGAAGTGAATATCTCAACTTATTGGGTGAATAATCGGCCGAATGTGGCCCCAAATAGTATTAACAAACGCCCCAAAAGAATCATCCTATCAAACCATAATTTAAGTAAGAATAGAACATAATGGAGGAATAAATCTACCTCCCAAATGCTCCCTAATAAAATTTCATCATAAGAGATCCTAATATCGTAACTGGTAGAAATAATGTCGGGGAAGGGACATGAGTAACACCGGAAGCCGCCGGTGGATTCACCACTGGGCGGCTACCTGGGGTTGTCGAGGTCGCTGGAGGCGATGGTGGGGTCAGTACAGGTGGAGTGTCCGATACTGGTGGCAGAGCAGGCGGTGGCTCGACTTCGGGAACGGGAGCTGGTGCTGATGCTGTTCGGAGGCAAAGTATTGGAAGAAATTCATTAACTACACCTTAAGCCATATATTAATGCGACTAGTTTTCCAATTTCACTTTTGTAGGATAAGTATCAAGGCTTGAAGCAGTGTATAAATTATGATTACCAGTGGGACTAGCAGTTGGAGAAGCTCCCGGAGCGGAAGAAGTCGGACCAAGTGCCATAGGACCTGTCAATAGATGCGAAATTTAAGGCCATGTAAAATATTTACTCTGCGAATGGAATTAGAGGCAATTTATCATATGCATTAAAAGATACAAATTGTACCTGGAGCGGGAATTGGTGCACCAGAGGCTGCATAAACAAGACAAAGATGGTCGTATTATAAAATCGGACATAATAAAGCATAGGGAAACTGTGTGTCAGGCTAGTTTAGTGTTTAGATAGTTACCCTTGCATTGGACGGGCAAACCGGGCATGTTACAGGCACGGGGCAGGGAGATGGCGAGCGTCCGGTTGATGGGGAGTTGGATGGGCACGTTCGCAGTCATGATGAGGCACAGGCAGCTCACGCTGGTGTTGGCGAGCAACTTGAGGGAACTGCAGCAGTCAGTGGAGGGAGAGATGGTGCCATTGGCGCTGCTGTTGGTGATGAAGTTGAAGCAGGGAGTGAAGCTCGAGATCATTGCCGGGGAACACGGCGTGGAGACCTGGCCAAGGACTGGGAGGACCAGGGTTACGATGGCGATGGCGAGCCCCGAGAGAAACCGCGATGAAGGCATGTTTGGCTTCGATATTAACTTATTCGGGTTTGGTTTTCAGAGAGTAGGGATGATGAAGAATAGGGATGAAGGAATTTATAGGTGAGGGAATAAGGGTTGGTTGCCATGGAGGAGTATCGAAAGGAAATTGGTAGGTTAATCAGTTTTTTGGAGCTCAACTACCTTAACCAAACCGTTTGTAAAAGGATGACGTGTCAGCATTGATAATGTTGTCTTGTAATGTGGCGGCTTGTGGATGTGTCTAGGTGGTCCTGGACCCCACTTCAATTGGCCAACCAAATAAGGCTCAGGGCCAAGCCTGGTAGCTTGTAATGGGCCCCCCAGCCATGTGTCAGAAGATAATTGGTTGAACGTCAAAGGGAGTGTGATCGTTAATTAGAATGGTCAGGTGTTTTGTTTACAGCCGAGGAATTTGTTATAGGGTTCGTGTGCATTCTGCAACATATATCATTGGTTCCTCTGAACATATGTCGATGTTCGAGAAAATATAATAATAAAGGTTAAGGTCGTATTTGTACGGGTACAGTAATTTGTATATTCACGTTAATAACTTTTAGTGTCATGCAACTTTTCCGTATCCATTTATTTTTCCTTTAATTTTTCGCTTAAGTGATGAATGCCAGTTTGTATAATTTTGAGTGTTGCTGTGGAAGCTCATAAAGACTTGATGAGTATTCTTATATAGCAATTCATATAAAGAGTATCCTGTATCTACCCATGATAGTAGGAATCACGAAAATTTTGAAAATTGATAGAAGGTGGAAAAGAAAGGGCGAGCAATCCTGCTTATTTTTACAATCAATTAAGAAGGCTCGTGAAGGGAGTACGAGGTAAAGAGAGAAGAAGTAAAGGGCCACTTGAAGTTAATAAGAATCCAACTAGTACCTCTTAATACGACTCTGACTAAAATCTCTTGATTTCTAAGTGATGATAAATTTCACTTTGATAGACATTTGTGTTATCTACCTAGCTAGTTATTCTTTTACTAATTACATGGGCATGTTTGATTGCAAAATTATATTTCGTCTCCGACTCTCCATCTTTGGCATGAACCTGTAAAGGTTGCTGGAGTGAAATATTTGCGAGCCAATTGGCACAATTATTCTTGCTTTTCCTAGCTAGAAGCATGTTGGACTGATCAGAACATTTCATCTCCATCAGTTGAAATCGAGGCTACCCGTTGCAAAGCACAAATATATAGGTTAGTCCAGTTTTGACTCTCCGCATACCATCGAGGTTGAAATGCCGGTATTTTGCATTGAGCTGGCCTGCGATAAACCTTCCAAATTCACTTCTCAGTAAGGCCATTCCCGGTTTTCCCTTCGCCACCGGTCAGTATTGAACTTTTATCCTACCACTTCTGGGTTGAGACCGACGCACCAAAAGGACACATCTTGTACTTGATATGCTCATCTTCTTCGGAGCTCCTATCAACACCTCCCACATCCCACGAACTAGCAGTTGACAGTCCCTCAAAAGCATGAAGCGCCGTTCAATAATTTCTATCTTTAGATAATAAAATTAACCAAGTATTGACAGCTTCTTGAAATTCCTTGATTAGCTGCCACCACTGGATCTATTTACCTAGGGTCGCCCCATGTCAGCCACCTCTACCGGTACAACAACGTCGCCAGAGGAGGCTCACTCTTGCTGGCTGGTCTACCTCTTCTAGGGTCGTGGTGCGTAGTGTCAAGCCACTCCAATCCTAAACGCAGTGGCGTCCGTGATGGCAGGACTGAATGTTTGATGATTTTGTAAAAATAAGAAAAAGAAAAAATGTTTGTGATATATCGTAAAATTATTTACTGAGACAAAGTCATTTTTCTTTTCGTTCATGTAAAAATGGCACCTAAAAGCTCTTGCTGTTCTTAGGGACGGAGCCAAAATTCAAACTTATATAAGGCAAGGTACTTGAGGAGACGAATAAGAATATACCCTTTCAGAGTTAGGAGAATTTCAGAGTTTGCAAGAAATTGAATGGACAAAGTCGAATTGTATTATTCCATATACTCTGTCTATATAGAGACTGAGTACAACGATGGGATGGGTAAATCCCTCAAAATCAGTGGCTATCTAGCGAAATAGGGATACTATCCTAAGGTGTAACTAATTTACATAATTACAGAGATACACCGAGTATTCTAGAACCGTAATACTCCCCTCAAGTTGGAGCGTGAGAATTACGAACAACCAACTTGCTGAGGAGAAAACGGAATCTGTCCTGTCCTAACGCCTTAGTGAAAAGATCTGCAACTTGATTCTTCGTGGAGACATGAGAGGTCGCGATAACATTGGATTTAATCTCTTCACGGAGCGACGTTCCTTCGATCCAACTGTCTTGGACGATGTTTCAAATTATTGCGTTGATTCCATCCTTCGTGACTCAGTTGTCCATCGACGGTTGCAGAGGTGGGACGACCATTAAGTTTGTAGCACGTGCTTCTCGTGTGTCCGAGACTATTACAACCTCCTCCTTAGCGATTTACTGACTTGTTGTCAGTCGCCCCTTTGGCCAGGAAAGCCGCTACTCCGGTCCCATTTCCTGAGATCGGGCTACAATTCTTTGTCTTAATCACGAGTAATCATTTGGTAAACACGGTTAAGAGAAGGAAAAGGTTCCATATTCAGAATATTTGACCGAACCATCGAAAACTCGAGGTTTAGCCCCATAAGAAACTGATGTGCCTTCTCCTTTTCTCTTTGCTCAATACGATTGAGACAAGCTATCACGTACATGCGCAGGTACAGGTCACGGCCTCCAATAGATGATCAAGCTCATCCCATAGGCTTTTGAGCAGGCCATAATATTCGGACACCGACCATCCCTCCTGCCGCAAGAGGCAAATCTCGCTTTTGAGTTGATATATGCGGCTTTCGTTCCCTTGAGAAAAACTTTAATTCAGGTCGTCCAGAGGGTCTTTGCGTCCTCTATAGAAGCAATGCTCGGCTAGAGGACCTTATCTAACGTATTGGCTAGCCAAGTGACGACAGTGGAATTGACGGTGCCCCACAAAACAAGATTTGGATCTCCTTCTTATGGTTCCGGGAGAGTCCCTTCAACAAAACATAACTTGTCCCTGTTAGGTTTGCAGGAGATCAACTGAATGCCAGTACTGTCAGACGGGGTGACGAAATATGGGCTAGCAGGATTGATAGCAACACTAGTGCCTGTGACCCTAGTAGTCTGACTGCTACTGTCCGTCATGGTCAGAGATGAAGCTTGGCTGAATCAATCAACCAACAAGAGGATGTGGTGAAGCTCTGGTCCCTAGACCAATTGCTCTGATATCATTTGAGTTTGCAAGAGGGAACTGAATGGAAAAAGTCGAATTGCATTATTTCGTATACTCTGTACATATAGAGGCTGAGTACAACGATGAGATGAGTAAATCTCACAAAATCAGTGGCTATCTAAGGAAATAGGGATACTATCCTAAGGTGTAACTAATTTATATAATTACAGAGATATATCGAGTATTCTAGAATCGTAATAGAGAAAGCAAATATGTACAAAGAATTTTTTTGGGTTACAATGAATGTCATGGACTTAGTATAATGAAATGAAAATCTCTAATAAAGGGGCACGAGTAGTCCCACATGAGTATTGAACATAAGACCTCTAAGTCCCAAGGCGAGGACATGCATTGTTGCGTTACACACTGTTTGATAAATACAAAACGATTTCATCATAATTTGAAGAATATTATATAATTTTTCTTGAAAATGTTAAAATTTTAAGGGGTAACTGCCTGCTCAACTCCCGACTCAGTCCATCCCTGACTAAGCTGGTAGACTATGTACATTGTTCTTTGACGTATGCATAGAAGTAAACAAAGGGAATCTCCGATCTCTCTTTGATTGTTCTTCAATCTTGGTCAGCTTATTAACTTAGGATGCTCGCGAGTATGGACTTGGAAGTTGGAACCCATCAGAACTTGTCCACTCGCGGGTAGGGCATTCTAATTCGGTGTTCTCCTAATGTTGGTACGTTTTATTTCTTTATTTCTTTTTTCGATAGATCTGTAAGTTTTATTTCTTAAATAAGGGGGTATTTTGTTGAGGAATCCGCTGAGTGTGTCATTGCCATCCATGGTCTAAACTCTAAAGCATGATTAAAAAAAGGAGAGAATTGGAATAGTTTTCCAATTTCCCTCTCCGACTATGGAGTTAGCCGTTTTGTATATTATGTGCCTTATTATTGAGGGAGAGTCTAAGAGGACTTTTACATATATATATAACAAAAAGGGATAACTCTAATGTGGTTGTGGGGTGGCTCTTTTTTTTTTACAAACGAGATCCAAGGGTCTATTGAGGCTTGTTAAGGCTTAGTAGGCTCAATAACTTTATTTTCGGATCAAAATGGGTAGTGCAGTGGCGCACGCCCTAAACTGATAAACAAAAGGTTTCAGATTTGATACTTAGTGAGATTATCTGTACCTATTTATTAACTATTAAGACTTTTATTTTATTGTACTAGTCTCACGGGCCTTTTTTATAATCGAAAAAATAATTTTATTTTCGAGATCTTAGGCCTTGTTAGATTGTTACATAACATTCGGTAACAAAATTAAGTTTAATTTAATTTGATTTGAGAAAATGAAAGCAAAAGTAGTTGGAAAAAGTATATGAGATAATTTGAAAAAAAAAAGATAAAAAAAGTTATGATTGTGTTGTTAAATTGAGAATATTTTGTTGAAATTGAGGAAAAAAGTGTTGAATAGTTGAAAGAATTTAGTATTACAAATTAATTTAAATAATAGATAAGAAAAAGTATGAGAGAGAATTTGAAAAAAAATATAAAAAGGTAATAATTATGTTGTTGAATTAAGAAAAAAGTAGAGTTAAGTAAAGTTAAGTTAAATAAACATGAGTGTTTCATTTTCTAACATTAGAAACCGGAATTATACACACGGGGTACGACATCTTAAAATTTATCGGATACCCCAACCCCCTCACTCTATCATTCAAATGGGATTTCACTTTAGCTTTTCTTCTGAATAAACACAACGTGTTGTGGCATTCGCATCTATTATAGCATTGTCAAGGGGTAAACATATATAAATTTTCATCAAACTTTACGAAGAATAGAAAATTCTTAATTCCAGCAATATTAGGTGAACAAATACTTCATGATCACCTTGTTTTTCCGTAACCTTACGTTTCGATTGACTTGCGCTAGCTTCAGCCGCAAAATAAATAAAAATAACATAAGTAGATGAAAATAAACCGTACAAATAGATCGCACATATATTTTCTATATATAAGATTATAATATAAAGTTGGAACTTGGAAAGTCAGGCAATTGTTAACTGTGACGGCAGATATTTCATGTGTACGCACACAATAACATTAATAAAGATTATCCCTCTCCTGTTAGACTTACGTGAATTTCGGCCGTGTTCGTTTAATTAATTAATTGACATGGTCTGGCATAGCTGCTGAAGAAATTTGCATGCACTTGCAATATATTTATAGTTAAACTGGCATAAAATTGTCCTATGGAAGTTAGTAGTTACTGTGAGCTATTTAATGTATTTTACCCATTTTTTCAGTTACAAAGGAAATTTAAAGGCCTAACTATAGAGGGAAAAAGAAAAAGTAATTGGATTTATGGGAAATCTCATGAATGAGACTTGCTTTACCTCAAATTGAGGATAATTACCGTTTCACCGAATCCAGTACTCTAATAATTATTAATTATTATTGCACTACAAGAAACATCCTTTTTAGAGAGAAATAATGAGAGGCAGTTTTAACATTAGTCTCTAAAATTCTCATTTTGAGGCAAATACAATAAATGTCTCTTACGTGGATTTTATGTGCCTCTAAAAACACTTAAAGTTAATACTTAGTAAATTACAAATCTATATCAGAATTATTAGCAACAAATAAGTCTTTTGCCTCAAAAGAATAATACTTTTAGAAATATATTAGTAGAGGCATGTAGAAAATTTGTGACTAAATATTTTTTTAGAAAGCAAAAGTATTATTTGCCCCTAATATATTCTTTTAGAGGTAAAATACAATTGCCTCCAAATTTAATTCTCATTTCCCTCCAACTCATGAAATTTTATCTACAGAGTAAGTAGAAAAAAGTATTGGAAGTTTGATGGATTATTTTTGCTTAAACATAAATAATTTATTCAATATGAATTAAAGGATATTCAAATTACTCTCAACATTAGAAAATATATTTTATTTATTGATAAATGTAAATTATCTCATGCAGATTTTGGATTAAATAAAGTAGTAAACTAGTATTCTTTTTGTGTATTTTACTTCATCTATTGTGTTTCTATACGATTTATTACATAAATTTTTGGATAATTTAGCAATCTTCTACTTACCACCCGAGAAGTTAACGATATATATACCCACAATGTTTGATTTAATATTGTATGCATATTAATTATTTTCTTAATTTGAAATAATTATATGAATAAAAATTTTACATGTTTATTGAAGCTTGACAAAAATATTAAATATAAATTAAATGTAATTCAATTCAAAAATGCATTGATGGTGAAATGGTAAAGATGCGAGAATAAAAATACTATGCTAAAAGTCTAGGTTTCGAGACGGGTTCAAGGCACAATAAAAGTATATGAGAGAGATAATAGTCAAATGTAATTACAATCATTTATTTAAAAAAATTTGTTGTTATATCTCTTGATTGGAGGCAAATTAAATTACACTAACAGTACTAGTTAGTGACTTTTATTAATTGTTGTTAATTCGCCTCTATAGATTTAAAACGACAAAAGTAAATAAGGTAATTTACTCTTTTGTCTCTAATATCTTGGCAAATAAATAACTTTTGGAAGCAAATATCAGTGTTTCTAAAATGAGTTTTTCTTGCAGATGGACATGACAGCACTAAGTGTATCAATCAAGAAATCGCCACTAGCTCTTTAGGGAGTTCATGCCCAATCTTAGGTATATATGTATAAGATAAAACGGGACTCTATATATAATGATACTTATACTCGACCTGACATCAAAATATTTTTCCTACATGCTTTTATTTTTCACTCTGTAATTTATTCCTTTTAAAACCCATAAGCTGTTCTCTTGTAATCAAAGAGATTATTAACGCGGGACCCCTTGCAGGACGAGCCAATGGATTTATATGGACATTCAGTGAGTTGAATTATCCATCAGTCGAGGGTATGAACATGTTCCATATACAAAAGCCTGTTGCCGTAAAGATCAAAAGCATGTAACCTCCTTTTTCTCTTTTTCTTTTTCTTTTTTTCTTTTGGGTAGATAATATCCTTTTCTAGTGATAAAAATACATTTGATCTCACAATTTTAAGATTGAGTATTTAAAATTACTCTTCCCAACTTCCCAAGAATTAAACTTGTATTTTTTTCGTTACGGGTAAATTATACCCTTTTTCTTTGCCGAAACATATTGTTCTGGGGAAACTAAATTAAAATAAAGATATATATACCACAACGCTAGGTTAACTGCGGGGCTAATTTTTTTTTAAGGGTTAAAACGGCGGGGCTAATTATTAATATAATTTGCATGATGATAAGCACACGTCTGACCTCATTAAGCATTTTTTAGTTCACCGAAAAAGCAAATATTAAACTAATTGAGAAATATAATATGCCGAAAATCCAACAAAGAGTTGTATATAAATCGTCCATTCCCATGCAAGCTCTTTACTCCAAACTCACACTACAAGCAAAGTTAAAATTCCATACATATACATTACAATACACTACCATTCTTTTCAGGACAACCCAACTGTTCCATCCTAACCTCGATGGCTCCGATAACAAAGGTGGGTGCGGTAGCCCTCGCGGTAGCAGCCCTGCTGTGGGAGCAGGTCGCTGCCCAGTCGAACTGCATGAGCGTGCTCATCGGCCTGTCCCCATGTCTCAACTTTGTGACGGGGAGCTCCTCAACCCCGTCGTCTTCATGCTGCTCGCAGCTAGCCAGTGTGGTCCAGTCGCAGCCACAGTGCCTCTGCATGGTCCTCAACAATGGTGGGGCTTCGCTTGGAGTGACAATAAATCAAACCCAAGCTCTCGCGCTCCCCGGCGCCTGTAATGTGCAAACTCCACCCGTCAGCAGATGCAATGGTAAAATATGGAATCAACTCAATCCTTTACGTCGAGGATCATTGCTTTCTTATATTAATGTATCTTATCTCAGTGCAGTAAAATTCTCTTATATGACGGCCAACAATAAAACACTATAAGAAAAATCCGGATATCATTGAAAAAATTTGTTGGATTGAAAGTAATTATTGTGAGATGAAAAGGAAACTTTAAATTTGAATATTAGTTTGTAAATTGTCGAGGTTTTTGATGCTCATGTATTATTAGCTGGTGCTGGTGGTCCTGCAATGGCTCCTAATTTGGCTTCAGCGGGCTCTCCTCAAGCTTTGCCGGGGAACAATGACACTCCCTCCGACTCCTCCGTCACAGGTTGTGCGTGTACCCTCTTAATTATATGTTCGAGCTTTCTTCGGTTGTCGAAAACTCGGAAAGAAGTACCAGTAATCACATATCATCAGTACGAGATGATATAATAGATTTTCATTAAATCATAACATCTTGTATTTATTTGTTCATTCGTAGAAAGCAATGTTTCTTTCTTCTTCTTTTTTCCCGTTAATTGTAACTATTTTCTATGATCAAATCATATATATTATAAAAGTGTGCATGCGCATGGACGTCTGTTGATTATTGCTCGTGTCCCTACACTGAACTGTCCAAATTATTTAACAATCACACTTATTCATCCGGCATCCCGAATTTGCAGGGGGATCTAAAGCGACGAGCTCTTCAAGTTCAAATGCAAATCCCATGGCGATCTCAGTTCGGTTCATTTTGCTTTCGCTCTTCGTGGCCTCATGCGTGTCGGGTGTCAGTGCTGTCTGACTTGAACTTGGTGAATTTTTCTCGATTATATTTCATATGAAATCATACATTGTGTCGCATGTGCTCGTTCTATATGTAGCATCCTCGTCAATTTATATGCGTGTGGTTTGAAATGTATTGCTTGTGGGAGCAATTAATATCTCTGCTTGTTTCCTATTTGTCTATGATGTAAACCTTCTTGGTTCTATATCCCCTCTTGATACATGAATAAAAACATCCGGTCTTTGCATGTTATGCCAATTCCTTCCCTTAACGATGCTGCTTCATTTTACCGTGTGACTTGTATATATACATGAGCTAGGGATGTAAGTAATCTTATCTTAATCGATAAACTTAGACACATTTGATTTTACCTTGTAACGGCCTCGGTGATAACTCGCTTTGATCAGATGGGTGATCAGGCTGTCATATATAGTTATGTACATGTTAGTTTATTCTTCGACAATATTTGGAGCAATATAAGTTAACAACTACATGGAAAAAAGTGTGAAATCAATAAGTTGTGGGTACAGTTCGTGATACGATGCCCCTCAAAAGACTTTTTGTAGCCATGACATGAATGCGAGTATGTATGAGAAAATGGAATTTCAAAGGTTTTTAGTCTATATATTTCTCAAACGACTGACAGTGGTTATATATTTTGTGATAATTATTATTAGTAATCAATCGGTAAATGATTTAGAATGGATGATAAATAATATTCATAATATCATATATAAAGTATCCGGTCAATGGATTTGAGATATTCCACTGGAACGAAGTTAAAGGAAAATACTATATATATTTTAATTTTTTTTCTTTTTTCCTTTTTTATTTACTCGTACGGACTTTATTTGGAAGAAATTCAATTTCTCACCGTCCATCGAAATTTTCGAATGAATATTTCAAAATTGAGAAATTCGAAAAAATAATCGGCTCTATTAAAAATCCAATTTGCGTTCATGGAGACCGAATCTCGATAAGATTCAATATTGAACCTACGAAACGCGTTTGATCATAACTACTCGATTATTTCCTAACGAAAGGTAATTCGGGACCACTGTTTTGCTCAGAAAAATACGAGGATCAATATTATGTAGAAATATGTTTTTCAGTCCCAAGCATCGTTTCGAATCTCAAAAATAGAAATTGGCGCGTAAAGCCGGAAAATGTATGTCTTACTATGTAAGTTTGATGACTGTTTTGGTTGTTAATACATTTTGGTAGATTAGAGAATATATGCAAAATATGTGAATTTTTGAAGTTTTTGACGTTTTGGTAAATCATGAAAAATTAGCAAACTATCTGATTTTTTAACTTAAAGGATAACCCTAATTTTCCACGTGTGTCGTCATCTCCCACATAGATAGATTTGATGGGCACATCAGCGCCGTTAATGCATAAACTAACGGGTTGGTAGATGGGGAAAACAGAGGGAAATATTTTGATTTTTCGGGTCAAAATTTGAAAATTTGATAGATTCGGGAATTTAAGTAAACTATTTGAATTTTAGGCTATTTCCCCTTTTAAAATCTCTAAAACGTATAATTATTTCTCATAATTTTCTAATATGTGTAGATTTTCTATGAATTGGTTCAAGTGGCTCGACTTTTATTCCACTCATACAAAATCTTGGGTTCGAGCCTCGTGAATAAAAAAAAATTATACTATGAGAGTTTTTACCCCTTAGTAGGCCACCCGACTCAAAATGGATGAGTTGGGCTCCATCAAGTTTCCAAATATCAGAGTGCACACCGAAAGAAAAAGGTTTTCATTAATTAATATATCAGCAAATGAAATTTAGCTAAGAAAGCAAAGAAATGGTGAGATGGAAGAGAGAAATGTGGAGAAATTCGGAACATGAGGGAAGAAAGAGAACGTAAAAGCTAAATAAAGGAATATAAGTAGTTATACTAATAAGAATCAAATCCTGAACTCTTGATTTTTAGTTGATGGCGCATGCCACCGGACTAAATCCCTTTACTCCAACTATCATTATTAATCGAAATTATGTACCGAGGATATTTTGAGAGATCCAAAATTACATCATTAAGGATATCTCCGGTATACATATAGATAGATGTGCTATTGCACAATTTTCTTTCCTAGTGACATACAGGGCCAAAAGCAAAATGCTTAAAGAAAAGTTAGGTAATGCAATGGAGAGCATGAAGATCCCTACAATATCCCCAAATGACAGAAGATCAAGTTCACGAGGCAGTTACTAAGCAGGTGAACACCAACATCACTGGCCAGTATCCTCGGAGCAAATCTCGTGTGTCTTTGACAAGAGCATAATTGCAACCTGCAAATTCTCAGTTCAAGCAAAGGATACCTCGGAGTAGGCTTCGAAGATTAGCTTTCTCTTTCCCAGTTGCCAAGTCGCTTCGAGTCCCTTCTTTACCACCCAAAGCTCAGCTATAGTAGAAGTTACAAACCGGCGATTGATTATTAGTGTTGAAGTGTTCCACCAAATTTCTTCTTTTGACCTGTTCCGTGAACTTTCAAAGTGATCAGGTGGAACGTGGGATTAATCAGGCGAAATCCAAACACTTTAGTTATCGAAAAGGAAAAAAAAATTAATATTGTTATAAAAGATGTCTAATGGTCTAGTAAAAGAATAAGGGAATGGAGATGATGGGGCATGCACGGAAAATCCCAATCGGGAGAATTGAGTCCCTTTTATCCAAACAAAAATAACTATGGGCAATACAATACGCACGTACTCTCTCTTTTCTGCCAATAATTCGCTCCATGAAACTTGTATAGTTATTCCATCATATCTGGCTCCGGTTTACAGTGTTCAACACAGGAATACGATTGGGTCAAAAGTGTTTATTGGCCGGCAGCATGTTACGTTGTGTTACACCAAACTTAACATCACCGAGAACACACATTAACGATCCGCTCATCGAAGAGAATGGGGAAGAAGTTCAAGGGTCCAGGGATTAGCGTAAGGTATGGATGAACTTCACCTCCTCCGGGGTGCCGGTCGCTAGTAGTGCGATCCACGCACATCAACAGATTTGAGAAGGGTGAGACAAAACGGAAGATGCACGGGGTATAGAGACTGTCGTGTTAAGGTCCTCTCATGCACGTATATACAATGATTTTGCCGTCCTTGCATTATAAGAAAATTTGTTACTTAAAGTGGCCTTATATATACGCCCATAAAAGGGTATGTGTGACTCTTAGAGTAGTCACACCTAATACTATTAGAAAAGTTGTGACCTTTCTTACGTGCCTATTGGATTCCTATAAATAAATGAGTTCTCCTAAAGGCAAAACTTATGAATGAAGAAATTCAATGTCCTACCCTACCTTATCACGTGAGAGAGAATGTGTTTCGGTTACAGTAATCGGATTCCCGACTAGTTTTTTACTAAGAATATTCTCAAAGAAGGAAAACTGTGCAAGAGTTCAAAGTACGTGTTTCCGACCGAATATCCTATGGAATTTAATTTATCTCCAAAGGTACGCCACTATCTATCTCATATCGTGCGGGCATTGACCAAAAGACTCTTGTTTTCGAGTATTCTCTAACACAAAGAATTCAATTTTAATTTTAAATTTTTCAATCTTACAAATAAATACTTTGAAACTTGTGAGAGGATTAATGGAAGCTCATCATGAGATTGCGCTCTGAAGTTTATGGCATGCTCTTCCATTTTCCTTTTTCTTTTTACTATTTGTTTGTCGTTAGATTTTTGTTTAACATCTATATATGCTAACAGTATCCTTTTCATGTTTGGAAATTTTTTTTAATAATTCCGTATCATACATGAGTAGGTTTTATCTTTTTAAATTATAGATTTACAGTCAAAAGAGGAATGTAACGCAGTAGCTCACGCTCTAATCTGGTAATCAAAAACTTTGATGTTCGATACTCAATGGAACTACATGTGCCATTTTTTTCGTAACGGAAAAAAAAATTATAGATTTACAAATTTTTGCTTGTGGTCAAGCTTTGAATAGAAACTCGTCATTTCTATTTGGGCTCTTAAGTTTTTTTTTTTAGGTAGGAGGTTTTTAAGTATTTTAATTCGTGGATTGGAGTTTAAATAATGCGACGACCAATGCGAGTTAATCAATTCAAGTGGTTCGCCACATTTTATTTTTTAAGTAAGATTTTTACTTCGAATTTTTTAATAGAAAAAATTTATGATTCTGAGAGGCGGAAGGAGGAGACCAGGGGGTGGTCCCACTGGCGGGATCCCCCTCCCCCCTTCTTTCTGCAATAAGCCTCCTCCCCACGGTGATTTTGCTGGAGATTGCAAACGCTTCCGGCGACCTCCCCAGGGGGCGAGGTGGCCTTCGAGGGAGACCTGTCGACGGGACTCTCCTCCCCTACTTTTCTTTTTCACTTTTTTTAGATTTTTAAAATATTTTTTAATAAATAAAAATTTTAATTGACCAATCAGAAACGATCACGTGGACCCGCTTAACAGTATTATTTTTTTTATTACGGTTTAGGACTGAAAGTATTCAATGGACTAAACAGTTAGGAGTTCTTGAGCCAAACTGATAGATTTAAACTTAAGTTTAACTTTTTGTATTGTTTTAGAATTTTCGCGTTTATTTTTCCAATGGCATATACAGTTGGTCACACAAAGTCAAGAAGACAATGGCATATATAGTTGGTCACACGAGGCCAAGAAGGCAATCGGGGAATCCTACGCGGAGTCAACCTTCCAATCCCCCCAATATACACGTCGAAGCCACAGAGGAGGTCGGCTCATACGTAAAGGAACTTTGCTTATTTTGATTGGACATCGGGTTCTAATATTGCCGGATGGCCATGAGAAGTAATTCCCGTTTACGTGCTTGCCCCGGTGTAGAAGATGCACCACTTTAATGGGTCCGGATAGTAATTTGACTAAACTAAGCCCAAACACAGCAATCCTTATGATGACAAATACGCATTTGAATCTGATTCTTCAGCCCTTTCTACCTTAACAGGAGGAACTCAATTTAGTCGTTCACCAAACTAAAACTGCAGATGCTGCTGTCAAACTCCCATGGACTCGAACTGCCTTATTCAAAGGGCAATTTCGAGCTTTCTAGGCAATTCGAGCTTTCGATTATTTCCTGCAGGAAAAGAAGGAAAAAGGCAACAGCACGGCAACATGGAAAGTTCGGAAAAGAGCAACGGAGAAGACACGTTGAGTTGAGCACTTTCGTCTTTGCTTCTTTGCTTCCCACTGCCGGCTCCTCAAAGAAGTCTCCACCATTGAAACCGTCCAATGAACCACAAAACAAATCCTCTTTTACTTTAATCAGATTCAACAAATTAGATAAATAGATGTGCTGAGGTAGCTCACCTGCAAATACCAACTCAACGGAAGTTTGGTCACCAATAGAATATTTACTTCTCGTCACTTCTTCTACCGTCTCGGCTACTTAAGAGCCCGAACTCCCCGCTCTCCCTCCCCACACTCCACGGTTGCAGGAAAATAAACAACTCCGAATCCAAATACTTCATTCCTTGTCAGTTAAGCAAACTTACAACACTAAACCCCCTGAAATGGCCGGAAGGAGAATGGAGATTGGCCTCGTTGCCGTCCTGGTTGTGGCAGCGGCTACCCTCTGGGCCGGTGCAGTGGCGCAGTCAAGCTCGGACTGTACCAACGTGCTCATCAGCATGTCCCCGTGCCTCAACTACATCAGTGGAAACTCGTCCACCCCGTCCACCAACTGCTGCTCACAGCTCGCCAGCGTCGTCCGGTCACAGCCCCAGTGCCTCTGCCAGGTCCTCAATGGGGGCGCCTCCTCCCTCGGCATCACCATTAATCAGACCCAGGCCATGGCCCTCCCTGGCGCCTGCAACGTTCAGACCCCATCTGTCAGCCTCTGCAATGGTGAGTGAATTGACTGAAAAGGGGCGAGTTCAATTTACCTTCCCTAATAGGTTGCTCCGTCTCCCGTTCTGGCCCGTGAAGCTTAGAACTAGAAAGTACTGTACTTACAAATTTCATATCATGAAGTATTCCTCGTCCCTTTATCCGCTTCCTGACTGAGGTCGTGCTTTTGGATGAACAGGTGCTTCTCCGGCAGGTTCGCCTACTGGAACTCCTTCCACTGTTCCTTCAGGTAAAGAACATCTGTTCTAACCGTTCCCACCCTTTACTACTACTCCAAACTCAAAACAATCTTCTTTACTATCCATAGTGAAATTAAAAAACTTAATAGAGAAACCATATGTAGCTTCTGCCACTAATGACTGTTTTTCTGTGAATATAGGAACTGGATCGAATACTGTACCATCAACGGAAGGCAATGGCTCGTCAGACGGAACCTCTCTTAGGCTCTCAGTTCCACTGTTCTTCGTTCTGCTCTTTGCAGCTTCCTATGGCTCCACCTGGTCGACCTACTAAAATTACACGCACGCACACAGACAGATTATGTCTATGTATTCTTTATTTATTGTTATTAGTTTGAGTTTTGAACCTTTTTACTAGAGTGGTTCATGTATACGTACAATTTTTGGTCAGCCCTTCGAGGGCTGATAAATACACCATATTGTATTGCTTAAGAGAATTTCTTCTCTTCCCATTGCTCAATAAAAGTTTATCTATGGCCATCTGAATACAAATTTTGCAACATGAATTCTACATACAGAGGCTTGAGCAATTGAGGCTTGTACGATAATCAGGTATCCATAGAAGAACGACCGAAATAAAGAGGAGCCTTCTCCTGATCATACATATCAAGGAGTAAAATCACCCACTATGTGCTTGATCAGAGAAGATCATTGGATATGATAAGGAGAATAATGAGCTCCTTTCAGACATGATCAGAACTCATATCATTAATTGAAAGAATCAAAGTTCGCCTCAAGCTCAACCCAACCCAACCCTATCATGCTCGGATTCCAACAGCCTTTACGGTATTAAGACCATTATCACGATTAAACCTTCCTGAGGAGAGCCTAAATCAAAGACTAAGAACATTATTCAACCTTCGGTGAAAGTTTGTCAGAGACTACATCTGAAAACCATTCGGGATATAGCAAGATAAACACCAACAACTTCAGTACTTCTGAGATGTCGAACAGTTTTATTGTTCTCGAGTAACTGTGGGTTAGTCTTAATCTTCAAGCAATTATATATTGTCATTGTCGTTTGGTTAGCACTGATGAACCATTCTTCTTAAGACCAGAACTGGGAGATTGAGGGACACATAGATGATGAAACTTCAAACTAGGTTAAAAATGCTAGCAAAAAATAAACAAGACCAGCAATTCTCAATTTTAATTTATAACGAAAAAATTTTACTGAACATTTTCCTACAAGCAAGACAATCTGAGGTGCTTCTTTCTAACCCAGCTAAACTTTACACATTGCAAAAGACTAGAGAAACTCAGGAAAGATCTGAGGTCGACCGTTCAAATCGCTCTCCTTACAATGGTTTATGGCACATCAAACATGTGATCTTGACTGTATAAAATGTTCAAGCCAGTCCCAAACCTCAAGAGCAGCAGCTCTGTCCTGATGTCTCTTGTTCTTGCTTATCTGCACATCCCATTCAATGTTCCTATCAGAGCTCTATGGAGATACTCACACCACAATACGAGAAATGAAAACCTTAAGTCATCGGATTAAAACATCGAAAAAAACACACGACTTACCGAGACAATTTTTACATTCCACTGCTTCACAGTTTTTGCAGACTCCACACTGTCATCTTCAAACCGCATGAAAAATCCAATAACTGCCCAACATTAAATACAGAAAACATCCTGTATTAGCTGGAATGCTACAATCTCACATAACATGGATCTTTACGCTCCTGAGATTAGTCCAAAATCATTATAGCAATACCGCGGATCAATATTTGGAGATTACTTTCTAACACCAAAGCAATATTAGCTCAACAAATGGAGGGAAATCAACTTACTCTTGTTGAAAATCTCGACGTGGTCCTTAAAAGGCCAATCCTTGAACTGCCATTCTTTTCCCAGTACAAAAACAGCTACAACACGATCCCAGTCTTCTCGCTTCAACGAAGAGGGCTTATCCCTCACTTCATAAGCTGGCAATACCGGATGCCTGCCAAATTTCTTCTGCACTGTGACGCAGTCAGGCTTCGTTCCGTTCATCTGCTTGGCCTTCACATCTGTTGGAATAAAGACCCCATCCTCCAAGAACTCCTTTACATTGTATATTGTAATCAAAGTATGAAACGCACTTGGGACTAGAATTATAGGAACTCCTTCACCGATATTGCCACCCTTTAAGTTCAATTTCGGTTTCAGGCCAGAGTCATTGTAACCTAGCTCGTCACCGAACCCTACTCCCCTCTCTTCTGCGCCCATTAGGCGACTCTTCGCCACCAACCCGTCTTTTCTCTGCTGCGATTCCAGTCTCTGCCTCTCCTCTTCGCGCTTCGTAGAATTAATGAGAACGCTATAGAAATCCCTATTCCTACACTCCAGTAATGCTTCACGGTCCTTCAGCGGCCTCTCTACCGCTCTGATCATCGACATGAAGTCCACGACCGGGGGCTCATCAACAACCCTGGCAGAGAGCATAGATTAGAACAAAACTATGCCAAGTTATCGCTGATTTAGAATCAATCAAAACCTAAGATTGACAACCTCGATTCAAGCTCAGAGGTAAAGCTATAGCAACTCAATTGAGATGAAACGAGTTACCTAGAGTCAGTCGGGGCCGCCTCGGGCATGGAGACGTCATCGGCAGCGGCGGGGGCGGGGGCAGGGGTGGGGGCGGAGGGGAAGAGCTCGATGGCGTCAGTGGTGTCGACCTTGCCCTGGAGGTACTCGAGCAGCGGCTTGCGGTCAATGAAGGTGACAGACGGGATCTGCTGCGTGCGGGCGCTCTGTATGTACTCCGTGTGCTTTAGCTGGTGGTTCTTGACGTAGAAGACGAGGGTTTCGAGGGTGTAGAGGTTCCCTTGTTTGGAGCGGTAGGCGGTCTCCGCCGTGCAGGGGAAGGCGTAATCGGAGCCGAACCGGAACTCGTCGCCGAACCGGACTATCTTGTCGAGCTCGCCGCGGATCGTGAAGTCGCGTAGGGCGGAGAGAGGGTCCATCGCGGAGGCGGCGGCTGTGCTGCGGTGGCTGATTTCGGCGGCAGAGAGATCTCTGTCAAGACCACACCGGAAAAGTCAGCGGTGACACGGAGAAGACTGGGAATGTAGAGTAGACCTGACTGAGATCGGCTAGTACTAAGTGGGCTTTGATTATGGACCTCTATTGGGCCTCGCCCCGCAAAATTAAGCCCATGAACGATTTGGATTTTTGGGGATGGATGAAATGGAATTGGGCTCTGATTTTGGGCCTCTTGCTAGATGACAAAGGCCACTTGCGAAATGCCAATGAAATAGAACTATAGAAGACAATTTTATTTTGGGATAATTGCGAAAAAAAAATGTGCAAACCTTTTCGCCAATGGTTTCCAAACTTTGATAAAACTAGTCGATACCAGCACGTTGAATGGTACAACTTTTATCAATATTTGCATGATTGAAAATAAGAACTAACACATATGATATACAAATAAGTATAGAGAGAATGTAGGAGTTAGGGTGTCAAAAACATTATAGTAAGTAAAAATACGATTTCAAGTCCAGTATTTATAAGGCATTTGGCACATTGAACATGAAAAAATCAAATATCCGAGATTTTTTCTTTTCAGTTATCGAGAAATTTTAATTTTTCAAAAAAAAACTAAAATATATATTAGTACATACATATGATATGGACAAATAACCAAAGTATGTCAAATATGCCGCAAACAATATATTGCGAAATATAATTGAGTAGGAATTAGAAGGTCAATTCAACGTGGAGTATAAGGTTTTATATTTGAATAATGGGGTGCATCCTCTTTTGCTTCTCGACTTTTATATATTATAATTGATGAAACTCTCTTTTTTTTTATGTGACTCATATATTATTTAGTTTCCTTGACTCTGATTTGTCAAGTTTAAATATTTGAATAATCAAGATGGGCCACCTTCAATCATCTTGATCGCTGTGAAATTTATTATCAAGGTCTATTGCCTTCAGACTCCTCTTCAGGTTTTAGTGGCCCAAATACAATTAATATTTTTATTAGACAGGTGACAATATACGTCCAAATTTTTAAAGATTTTCATTGTTTTCGTATTGTTGTGAAATTTACACAGTTCTACATATATTAATTATGTTGAGAAAAGTGATAAAAATTGATTCTTTTTTTACAACAATTAAAACGTTGGAATAGATTTTTAATTGAGAGAAACGTTGGAACTCTTGATTTTTCAATAGTCATTGTGCAATGCTAGAAATGTCGTATATGTTGTTTACAAATACATAATGCCAATGCTCGCATATATTAAAGAAAAAGATAATCTTCTATATATTACATCCCACCCGATGTCGATTGAATATTTATTATTGTTGCAGTGGTTCAGTGGATACGAGGCTGAACATCACCATATCCCTGGTCCTGCCCTTGAGCACACAAATCTTCCTGAGCACGCCTTCTCGGGTTAACTCGGCCTTTGCCAGCACCCACTGCGACCCCACGTTGTTCCCGTCCACTGACGCCTCCACCCTCTTCAGCTCCGGCCGCTCTTCGAATACGGACACCGCCACCAACTTCATGGCCTTGGTAGCGATCCCCTTACCCCAGTACCAGGACGTTAGCACATATCTCATCTCCCCTCGGCATCGATTGTTCATATTCTCGGTCACTGAGATTGCCCTGATCGCTCTGCCTCATAAGCATATTGACGTGAACCAAGGGTGGGGCAGTACCACGTCCGTTTCTGATGTAGTTGGCCACGTCATCCCTGGATTGGTATGGTTCCCATGTACAGAAGCGCGTAACTTCGCTGCCACTGGCCCACACCATCATGTCATCACCATCGTCCAGTGTTTGAGGACGGAGAGTAAGATGGGCAGCAGCGCATCTACTGGCTCTCGGGTCGTCTCGGACTTTGCCGACTGTAGCTCTTCTTCAATTGTGTGCGGGCGGAAGTTATTTGGTGTTTGGTTAATCGAGTGGATATTTGGCCGTTTGGTTTCCCAATTTTTTTTAACTCCACTTACTTCATTTCAATAACACAATTATTACATTTTCAATTTTTTTTCAATTTTTTTATCTATTAAATTTAATTTTTAATACTAAATTTTATCAAATATTCATTCTTTTTCCATAATTCAACAACACATTCATTATTTTCACTCAACTATTCATTACTTTTTCCACAATTTAACAACACAATCATTACTTTATCTCAACTATTCATTACTTTTTCACATTTTTTCTCATAATTCAACAATACAATCATTACAAATCAATTAAAATCAAAACTCAACTCTACTCAACTCTAAAACCAAATTCAACCTGACCTTTTTATTCATATGAGGATTGGCTTAGACCCATAACTTCCAAGAAACTGAGTAGAACTAGAGTTGCACTTACCAATTAATCAAGAATTCAAAGAAGGGTGGTTTGAAAAGAGGTTTCAAATTCAGTACTTGATATGACTATCCGTGTATATAGTTATTATGATTTATATTTTATTATATTAGATTCATGGACCTCCTTTGTAATTACAAGAAAAAGGGGTCGTTCGACATCAAAAGTTAAATTATTATAGTAACTAGCACGTGATCAAAATCATAATTAATAAATTCAAGTTAAAATAAAAAATTACAAAATGGAAATTCAGAAAGAATGAATTCTAATTTGACTGGCGACAAATAAATATATTTGAAATTAGAATATTTGATAAAATAATTCATTATTTAACATAAATAACAATTATCATTAAGATTATTATATTATATTATTTTTATTTTTATTTTTATTTTTATCTTATCTCATCTTATTTCATCTTAAATCTTAAAACATTTAAAATGGGTCCATCCTCACCTTAGGGAGAGTAGCCCATTTTTTTTACTTTCTCATGCCTTTTCTATTCTTTTTTTCAACAGTGGACGGTATCTGAATTTTGCTTGACTATTTCTCACAAGCCTTACGACCACCTTGCAGTCACAATACTACTAATTACGGGCACACATGCCATATAGATGGCCATAGAGGGAGTATTTTCCTGAATATTCTATGTATGCTTTCCATCATTGCTTTAGGGGTGTTTCTTATACTATTCATTGTTTCTTTTAGTATTCTCTCCCTTTCGTATGTACATGTATATGTATAGAGAAGAAACTACTCGCGTTACACGCGGCAACATAAAAGGTTAATAAAAATGACATATATAAATAATAATTAGATGATGACCAACGCGATACGCAAGATTGAAAAAAATATATATTTTATAATATTCTAGTATATATTTTAAAAAATTGTGTTTTTTAATGAGTTAGACAAAATAATTGTTAAACAACAACGATGACCACGACGACAATGATGACAACAACTATATAAACCTAATTACACAAAATTAGATAACAAAATTAAAATTATTTAACTATTTTTATGTAAACATGCGATTACTCATTAAAATAAAATGACAACTAGCGTGAAAATATAAATTTGACAATAATAGAGTATAAAGGGAGATAAGAACCTAAAGAGAGAACTTGGAGATAGGAAACATTACGTAGACTTTGTAATTATACATCACTTTTAATAGGGTTTTATATTATGAGTTAAGAAAACATAATAAACAAACGACATTTACTTAATTAGAATAATAATATATATTATAGTGATATACATTCACTTTATTAATAGTAATAAGAAAATATTATGAATATAAAGGACAATTATATAAGAATATTTTCTTAGTAAAAGAATATAAAAAGAGGGTGCAAGGCAGTGGCATACGCCTTCACTTGTTGATTTAGAGGTCGCGGGTTCAATATCTAGTTGGATTACTCGTACCATTTTATTAGTTATTTAGGATTTCTCTTCCATTATACTAGGCTTTGGACCTCCTTTATAATAGAAAAAAATAATATAAAAATTCCTTGCTATAGATGATAATAACGTGGCAACGCGAGAGAGTTCCGTATTGTATAGTGATACACATTCACTTTCCTTAAAAGTAATAAGAAAATATTATGGATATAAATGACAATTTATTATCAATGACCCATAAGTTTTTCATGGAACAATCTATGTCTGGTCGACCGAATAGGATAAGATATATGAGGATGGGAGAGGATTCAAAATTAAGGATTAAAATTATCCTTATAAAATTTTTTTGCATGTGGAGGTTTAGGATTACGATCGAGCTAAAATGACATGGACGCCCAAATTCTTTTTTCTTTTTAATTTTGAAATGAATATAATAATATTTTGAACCTAAATTAAATTTATAAATATAAATATAATTTTTTTTTTAAAAAAAAAAGATGAACGAAACAGTGAACAGAATCGAGAGAGGGGCAGCGGGGCTCGGGTATTGACCATAGCCTCCTCGGCGAGGTCGCCGCAGTACCCGAAGGCCTCCAATGACCTCACCTATGCGGCCTCAACGAGGTCTAGCCGTCGGGCCTCCACGGCCCCAAGTTTGTCCCCTTCTCTCTTTTCTCGAAGGGAGAGAGATATGAGGGAAAGAGGGGCGGTAGTGGCTCGACACCAGCCACTACTACCCCAATCGAGGTCGTCGGTGAGCTCTAGGCACGATGACCACCTCAATTTGAATGAGACCCGAAAAAAAAATTAGAGGGGTAGAAAATGGGCCCACGTGGCCCTCATTCCCCCCAAGCACCCCATTTCCACCGCCTTTCCCTTCTTCTTTTTTTCCTCTTTTCTGTTTGTTCAACTGAAATAAAGAAGAAAACAGAGGAAATAGAGCATACGAGGGGGGAGAGAGAGAGAGAGAGAGAGAGGGCTGAGCAAACTGAAGAGGAAGGGGAAGAGAGGAACAACTTCGGGGAGCTCCGAACCAAGTTTGAGCTCCATTATCTTTCTTACCTAAATGAAGATTGGAGCAGGTAGGAATTGAACAAAGGAAGGAGAAAGAGAAAGCTGGGCTTGGGTTCTTGAAGTAAGTTTATTCTCCTTACCTTAGACGTTTCTATTGATTGGTCTGGATGCAGATTGAGCAAGTTTTTCTTTACTCTAGCTTGATGTTGCAATTTGAATTTAGGAAATGGGAGAAAGCTTGGTTGAGGCTCGTTAATAGCAGCTTGATGTGTAGATGTTATTAGTGCGAAAATTTGATATGTTTAGACTCCTCTGATTATTTGAATGATGTAGCTTTTTACGGAATTGGATTTTGTTATACGGTTTGAAAGTTATCGCGATTTCAAATTTCTGAAAATCATAACGAAACGTCAATTTTAACTTGCATTTTTTAACAGATTTCTTCATCTTCACACTATAAGCTTTCTAGAGACTCCAAGATTGTGGTATTTGGAGTTTTATAGAGAGAACTGAACCCCCGAAGTTGGGCTATCACACAGTCCGAGAATGTTTTGCAACAGCCCGTACCAGCAACTTCGGGAGGCTTGTCAGGCTCGATCTAACATCGGATTGCAGTGATTTTTTGTTCGTACTGATTTGTGTCTGAATCTACTATTTTAGATAAATTTTCGGGACTTTTCTGAAAATTGCGATATTAATTATTATATTTTCCGTAATGTGTGGATTTATCGAATTTTCTTTTCTCAAGTCCAAAACTGATCACTTTCATGTTCTTTAAGCTTCATCTTCCTTGCTGGTCATATCTGATTTTGGTGCTTGTTAAGTCAATTTATGTCTTCTCAAGTTATGTTATTTTACGAACGTCTGGACTTTTGGACCGGGAAATTCGTTTTAAAGGTGCTGAATTTTTGTTAAATGATTAAAGGAAGGTTTAGGGTTCAGCTTAACGAGAAGGGGCAAACTTTAGTCATAATGTGCTATTGAGCTTTTGCTTTGTTTGATCATATCTTTTTGATGAATTCAGTTCTTTATTGATTGAATTGTCCTATTAACGATCAATGTGAAATCCTCTGTTTAATGAAGGTGTCAAATGGAGATTATTTTAAGTGGTGTTTGAACAAAGATGAGAGAGTTATAAGACAAAATGAATATGAAATAAGAAATTTTGCATTGTATTGAGACAATGGGTTGTAAAGGAATTCGTGGGAAGTATTGGAAGTTCCGCAATGGTGCTATCATGGTTCTTAGAATCATAATTCGAATCGTAGAATCTTACGATTCTACGATTCAAGGGGAGGTTATGCGATTCTGATACTATGGGCTGAATCAGATACTGTTGAATCGCACCTAAATTGGGCCGTGAATCGCGGAATCGCGCCGATTCTGCGATTCCAGATTCGGCCCATACACGGGTGAAGGCCAAGCCTGATTCGGGCCCTCGAGCCAAAGCCCAGCCCATTGGCCCTGAAATGGGCCCGACGGAATTTTTTTTCCCCTTCCTTTTCCCTTTCTTCTCAGGCGCTCCCTTTCTCCCCGACATTGTGCCCTAATCCACTAGACCTCATCTTCGTGTTCTTCGCAGATCCGACTTCCACAATTCCAAGTTCCCACTTCCACGATTTCTTCCGCCGTTCCGAGTTCCGACTTCCGCGATTTCTTTCGCAGTTCCGACTTCCGAGCTTCGATTCATCCGAGTTGATCTGCCCAACCGTCCGAGTTGATCTACCCGAGCTTCGACCTCCCAAGCAACTGCGAAGGATAGCTCATCAACGAGAGTGTCCACAGTCATCGGCGAGCGCTGCGAGCCGCGAGTCTCTTTGATCTGTATCAAAGGTATCAAACTTCTTAATGTATACCTTGTATGTTTGTGATAGCTAGAGCTAAGTATGTATGTGATTATGTGTGTGACTGTGTCTATATAAATATATGGTTCTATACTAGCAAATAGAATATTAGAAGTTATCAAAACATATGAGAATTTAATGTTGGATTTCGGAGACCAAGTGATTCGCCCCAACAACGTAATGTGGTCTGCCCTCAGGTCATCCAGCAACATGTACGTCTTTGGCGACGCCAGATAGTCACTTTCTAGCTTGCCTCCTGGACACAAAATATCAGCTACTCATTCCACACCTATCAACCCAAAGCCATCATCAAATTTCTTAAACGCAACCTTAGATTAATCAAAATCATCATGGAACACTCATCTATGGTACTCTTCTCGCTCAGCTCTCCCAGCCAACTTTAGTTATCTCGGTTTTCCTCTTCATCGGAAAACCCCATAGCACCACCATAGAATTTCCATGATTTGCCAGAACACGGCCACCTAATCTATTAAAGGTGATTTAACGAAATTAATGGTTCAAAAACTTATTGACAAAATACTATGAGAAATTAATGTAAAATTGAGTCGATCCACGATATTTTCGAAAATAAAGTGATCTGTGTAAGTAGACTGAGCAACAATAAGAAATAAAGCCCAATAAACAAAAAACAAACACTAATTTAATTCTTTGCAGGGTAAATTGCATTGATAGTCCAAAATATTTTGCAAATGTTTTATTATGGTCTAAAAAGTTTTTTTCGCTACATGATGGTACAAAATGTTTCAAAGTTGTTTCATGATGGTACAAACCGTCAACTCGAGCTTGACGCCGTCAAGCCGACGCTGACGTGGCTACTACGTGTCACCTCCTTGCTGACGTGGCCGAAAAATTTTAAATAATTCTAAAAATTTTAAAATTTTAAAACTTTTAAAAATAGTTTTAAATTTTAAAAATTTTTACAAATAATTTTAAACTTTTAATTTAAAATATAAAATAATTTTAAACTTTTAATTTTAAATTAAAAATAAATTTATTATTTTAAATTAAAAATAATTTTAATATTAAATTTTAAATTTTATAAAATTATTTAAAATTATTTTTAAAAAATTAAAAAAATTTAATTTTTTAAAAAATAATTTTAAAATTTTCAAAATAATTTTTTTTTTTTTTTTCAAAATTTTTACTCTTTTTTGTATTTTTTTGTATTTTAAAAAAAATTTAAAAAAATTTCAAATTTTTTTTTCAAAATTATACTCTTTTTTGTATTTTTTGCATTTTTTTGGACTTTTTAAAATTTTATTTTCTCTTAAATGACGTGGCGCACTATGATTGGTTCCACGTAACAAAAGTGACACATAGGACGCGCCACGTCAGCAAAATGTTAATGGCGTTAGGGCCAATTGACGGTTGGTACCATCATGAAACAACTTTGAAACATTTTGTACCATCATGTAGCGAAAAAAACTTTTTGGACCATAATGAAACATTTGTAAAATATTTTCGACCACTAGTGCAATTTACCATTCTTTGAAATATTAACAATATTGATTAACTATACATAAGAAATAGTTGTACCAGAGATTTTTGCTATATGGCTATATATCTTAGATAATCTATTTACCTAAATATGTCAAACTTCATCAGTGACATAATTTTGGATCATTAAAATCTTTTCCATATGAGAAATTATAATATGTTTTTGGTCTTTGATATCTAAATGGGGATTATTGATGATACTTGTAGAATGGATCTTTCTCTCACCCTTTCTTGCAACGGTTGGAAGGAAGCAAATTGAAAATAGTGCCTTGGAATCTTGATGGAGGGGTCTTTTATCTCTGTTAAGGACCTCGTGAGAAGAAACAACACTTTGGGGGTCCCATTGACTGGCCTATAATTATCGTTTGTTGGCACTACTTCGGAATTCTTGAAGTTAAACGCCTTTCCTTTATGCAGCAAGGGCTTGAACTTGTTTATGAGATTTTTCCATACAATAACATCAATTGGCTTGACCTGAAAACTTATAAGAAAATGTTATAATGTAGATATGTGACACAATAAAAACGTTAGCACAATAGCGACATCTTCATCAAGTAAGATCATCTTGATGTAGAAATGGTCATCTTCATTATGCGTATTGTAGACGTTCCACATCTGGATGGTGCATGCTCTGATATACCAGTAAGTCTTTGAGGAACGAATGAACTATGTAATGTGCTGTATCATTTTATAACAGTTATAGAGAATATGGTCTAACTGAGGATTTAGACTATTAATACATTAATTGGTGATAATCTGTTTGCTGTTTGTGTGGATGCATGGAGATGGGCATTAATCTTGGAATGGAAGATTTATTAGGAAAACTTATTAAACCAATCATATGAATCATGAGAATTTTGGATTTTTTGGTGTATGTATGTTTAATTTAGATGAGCATTGATTCCACTAAATTTTTTGGAAGAATTTATTGTTTAGTGAATTGATATTAATCATTTTTTGTTTTATTAAATTGTGGGAAGATGTGAAAGAGCGATTGGCTGATGGAGTCTTGTAGTTATGCATGCTTTCTATTTAAACCAAGAACAGACTAGATAGCGAGAACACCAAAAGACATTGCACCACGAGCTGAGGAAACGTCAAAGGAAGCTCTCATCGATGGGAGGGAGCTCTCTCATTAATCGGAGTCTACTTTACATATATAGAATAGATAATGGATTAGTATAATTTTTTAGAAAAATCGAGATATCATATTTTGGTATTACGTAAACTAATTTGATTAGCCAAAAGATTGACAAAAAAAAAATTCGCTGCAACATCGCGTGGGTTGCTTCCTAGTTGAAAATAAAGCAAAACATAAATCATTTTTTTATAAATATTTTATGTATTTCAATACTTAAAACTAAAAATATTATATGTAGATTGTTAAATAATAATTTTATTAGGTTATGCATGGATTAAATTAATATTACGAGTTAAATAATCTTATGTTATTTTTTTAGATTTTTCATGATTTAATTAATAAATATTAATAATCTAATAATTATAAAAATAATTAATGTCATGAGAGTATGTGAGGGTCTCGCAATGGAGAGCCGGGGATTTGAGCTTTTGGCATATTTCAAAGACGACATTAATCCTCTCACAAAATATTGCCATTATATTATATACATATATATATATATATAGATTTACAAATTGAAAATGACTATTTACTATTTCCAACTCGTGTTTAAGTAGTTTGCATTTATTAACTGTATCATATATATTCGCACTTGGCACGGTCAAACAGACAATTTGGCTCACTGGAAAAAGCTCATGATTTAAAATAAGGAGTGTAGCAGAATAACACATATTCACACAAAGGAATTAATTCATGATTTAAAATAAGGAGTGTAGCAGAATAACACATATTCACACAAAGGAATTAATTCATGATTTGATTTCCGGTAACGAGACTTCTCATGCCATATTATTCAACTTTTTATTATTTTTTGTTTAAGCTATAAGGCTTTCTTATAAAAAGGAGCATATTATATTTGTATGATAGTACCATATATGTATATATATAGATATATATATTTAGCTTCTAACTTATTATTTGTCTTCGATTAAAATGATGTAGTCTACTCTTAGGTTCTTCTCTCTTTAAGAAGGATGACATAAGTTTCATCCCGAAGAAGCGCAATTATTAGGAGACATAATAAATTTTAATACTCGATCTCTTGGAATAACGAGAGTAAGGTCTCCCTCAATTATAACTCAAGGATATATAGAGCTACGACTTTATCAAATCTTCTACTAATTTCTCAAAATATGTGTAACTAATTTGAAAAATGTGTTATGTACTTACAATTAAACTATTTTACTTTGATTTGTAAGTAATTTAACATATGCATGTTATAATTATTTTTGAAGTGATTACACCTTAGGTCGTAACCATGTAGTCAACTCTGCATTACTTGGATTGGGGAGCACGGCCATGAGGTGGGTAAAAAGGATACATTCTTTCACCCGAAAATGGAGAAAATTCTTGGGTCACGTGGCTAAATTTTCAGTTACGGGCTAAATACAAAACAAAAACTCTTGTTGCACAAAAGTTTTGGATTTTGTACAGCTTGTACAATAGTTTTTGTACAAAACTAAAAACTCTTGCATTAGGTTTGTGACTGAAAATTCAGGCACGGAATACAAGCATTATCCTAAAAATAGGGAATTTAACACCATATATATATATATATATATCATGATTTGACTTTTTTCGTAAATCTATCGCATAGTTTTAGAAATACGTAAAAAGGCCCGTGGTTTGTATTTTGTTCAAAACATATGATGACGTTAAATTTCTGCCAATCATTGACAGAGTTACTGACATGACCATGCTTTATGTGTAACGGCGCTTCCATAGAAATATTATCGACGGGCCACGTTAATAATTCCATCAATTATTGATGGAAAATTTCACGTCGGAATATATTTTGAACAGAATGCAAACCATGAGCTTTTTTATATATTTTTTATTAGGCCATGAGATATATTTGTAAAAAAATGTAATAATGATATATATGGTGTTAAAATTAAAAACAAAAAGGCCAAAAAAAACATTCACCTCGCCTTAAGCTGGCCATAATTGACTTTGACCAGACCCATCTTCTCTGTTTTTTTCTTCTTTTTTAAAATTTTAAAAAATTTAACGTCAAGCAGTTCTCTCATTGATTTATAGCCAAAAACAATTCTTTTATTGATTTATCGAAAGATAGGGACCCCATATCCATGAATCCTCCATCTGTTAAAGGGGTTCTGCTTCTGCAGGGAGGCCATCATTTCCTAGCAAGTCCTTCATCAACTTATATAGTTCATTGGAGAACAATTCCATCTTCAAGATGGACCCATCAAGAATCTCTCTCCGCCCATTTGCACTCTCCGACGTCGATGACCTCCTCTCATGGGCCGGCGACGACCGCGTGACCCGTTTCTTCCGTTGGGACATCAGGACGCGGGAGGAAGCTCTGGCTCATCTCAAGAATGTCGCAATACCCCACCCCTGGCGCCGGTCCATATGCCTCGACGGCCATTCCATTGGGTACATCTCAGTGAGGCCGGGGTCCGGCGATGAACGGCACCGGGCCTATGTCAGCTACGCCATAGGGGCGGATCTCTGGGGTCAGGGAATAGGAACCTTCACGCTGCGATCAGTGGTCTCGGAAGTGTTCGGTGAGTTCCCTGATTTGGTGAGGTTAGAGGCTTTGGTAGACGTGGAGAATAAAGGGTCACAGAGGGTTTTGGATAAGGCTGGGTTCTTGAGAGAGGGTTGCCTGAGGAAGTACAGCTATTACAAGGGAGAGGTCAGGGATATGTTCATGTATAGTCTCTTGTCAACCGATGATAAGGTTGTTGTGCATCGTTGATAGGAATCGGATAGTACAGTATTGACACCACATTACCGGAATTTCAGATTTTGATTTTGAAGTATACTTGCGTGGATTTGGTTAATTTGCTCATTACTAGAGTCGATTGTCGTAGATTCTCCACATGAAATCTTAGAATTTGTCGCTGCCGATCGGTTTGAACAGCATGGTTGGGATATAAGTATTCTCTCTAAGAATGATATAATACTTCTTGTTGTTGCTAGATTATTGTGTAAGGAAGATATTTACCATATTCTTTCTATATAAGACTGAGAATCAAATGATCAGAAATTGCAAATCTTTATGGAAGCAATTCCATCTGGAGCTTAACGGACAAAAGTATTCGAACTAGTCTCAATACTTTTGGATTTTGAAGGAGAATACCGGCACACGAAGTGTAGCAGTTTGAAACTCACTAATTAATTAAACTCATGGAAAAGAAATTAAAATCAAAATGATTGAAGTTTCAAAAAGTTCATTGCGAAGTCTGTAACATAGGCAAGGGGAAAAAGGAAGTCTCTGCCTAGTTCAAGTTGTATCAGCAGAATGGACTTATCCCCATATCGGTCACATTCCATCTCAATTGCTTAGAGCGTGGAACGATACATGAAACGGAACATGATCTATGCGAGGAGAGAAATGTCGGTTTACCTCTGGGAGGATCCGCAAGCACACCTCAGGCATTGCCCATTCGCAAAATGCCTATGAAATAGAAGACGTTACTTTTCACTTATTGAACCACACAGAAATGCCAAATCTGTTTGCAAGACACAATGCCTATGCAATAATTAGTGGAGTTGGTCATTGGACAAACAGGCTGAACATCACCATGTCCAGGGTCCTGCCCTTGAGCACACAATACTTCTTGAGCACACCCTCTCGGGTGAACTTGACCTTCACCAGCACCCCCTGTGACCCCACGTTGTGCACTTCCGCCTCCACCCTCTCCAGCTCCGGCCGCTCTCGGAAGACCGATGCTGCTGCCAGCTTCACGGCCATGGTGGCAATTCCCTAGCCCCAGTACTGTGATGCCAGAACATAATACCCCATCTTCCCCCTGCATCGGCCTTTACCCCTATTCTCAGTAACTGTGATCGCCCGATTGCCCTGCCTGCCTTGTAGGCAGATTGCCCATATTCTCAGTGAATTCTGTGGAATGATTTTTGTTTTTTTAATGCATGGTGAAATTATTTTGATTTGTGATGGAGCGTCAAAAATATAGAATGTTTGTATCGTAAACCGTTATTTTTCCATAAGTAAATACGATTTGTCTTTTTCCAATTATTATCTCCACACTTAACTCGTATTTATTTTTCTTAAGCAACATTTCATATTCGAGTTTTATAAATGGAAAAAATCCATGTTATCAGAGTTTTACGCAGGTCGACCCGGCTCGAATTAGATTAGTTGTCTTTTTGGGCTTCAAAATACCAATGTAAAAAAGAAGGAAAACTCGTATTTATCAAGTCGTTAAAATCAAAATAAATTTATAAAAGAGACCCACGTATGTTTGTTCAAGCGATTCAGCGCTTGTTCCCCATAAGCAGGGTTTCAAATTCGAGTGTTGTAGATAGAAAAAAATTCACTCTATGAGAGTTTTACCCCAAGATTAGTCGGGACCGATTGAGCTTCTGAATATTAAGTTCAAGCGGGGAAAATAAATTTATAAAAGAAAAATACAGAACGAAAACGGTACTACCTTGGCCACTATATTCTAACATGTTGATGCCATTGGTATGGAGATTTGCAACTTGATCAATTTGATTAACTTGGGTTTTCTTTTGATTGTCAGACTTCAATGATCATGAGACGCAGGGCGATCTTAAGAGGGCGTTTGGTTTCAGAGTTAAATTATGATTTCGTTTGATTTTAAATTTTAAAAAATTAAAATATAACCCATAAATTTTTAATTTTTTAAAAAATGCCCCAAGCTCTCTCTCTCTCCACACTCAACTCTCTCTCTCCTGCTCTTCCCATGCCCTTCCTCCCTCGATCGGTGAAGCTGGACGAGGACCAGATCGCGGAGCTCCGCGAGATCTTTCGCTCCTTCGACAAGAACGGAGACGGCAGCCTCACCGAGCTCGAGCTCGGCTCGCTCCTCCGGTCGGTCGGGCTCAAGCCCAGCCCCGAGCAGCTCGAGGCACTCACCCAGAAACCCTAAAACCAACAACGGCCTGTGGAGTTCTCCGAGTTCGTGGCCCTCGTGGCACCCTCAGTCCTCCCCAGCCCCTACAAGTCTCCCTACTCGGAGGAGCAGCTGAGGCAGATCTTCAAGCCGTTCGATCGGGATCGGGAAGGGACGATGAACAGTGTGGCTTGAGGAGGAAGATGATGAATAGTGTTCTGGAGGGGAGAGAAAGGGTGGGGCAAAATTGAGAAATTTTAAAAAGTGAGGGTTGTTTTGAAATTTTAAAAAATTTAGAGTTGAGTTAAAATCTAGATTTTAAAATAATATCAATAATCCAAACAGAGCATAAATTTCATAATGACAAGGGTAAAGGTGGAAAAAAATTGAATATCCAATTTTGTCAAACAAAACATTTGGATGGACGGGTTGTCAACTCGGGTCGGCGTCGAGAATCAGCCGGAAGGGGTAAATTACACTATTAGTACTAATATATCACTTTGGTACACACTGTTAAAAGTTTAACAATCGAATATAATTTTTTTTTTAAATGTAACAATCGACTACATTCCGTCAATTTTGAGCTAATGGTGTTAACTTTTACTGAGGTGGCAGTTATCGTGTAATGATTTGTGGACGTGGCTCTTATGTGGAGGACAAATGTAATATTTCTAAATTATAAATAAAAAAGATTAGATTTCAAATTAAAATATAATAAATTTTAAAAAGGTAAATTGCAATAAGGAAAAAGTATACTTTTAGTCCATTAGCTTTCACTTCTTTTCTGTTTTGATCCACTTTCTTTTACTTTTCTTTTTCTATTTTCATCTAGTACCTATCTGTACTTTTGTATTTCCATACTTCAGTCATTTTTCTATTAAATATGCTGACATGTAATATTTTAATGGTTCACATAAGCAAAAATTAAACCATTTTGGGTCGACTGATAAATTGAACCAATAATCTATCATATCAAGTCTGAGTTTTCTTTTTCCATTTTGATGACAAACACAAGAGTATGTATCTCGCGTTCTCCTTAAGTCTTATTTTCCCTCCTCAGTTTCATACCTCGCCATCTCCTACATTGACAACCATCGAAAGCAGATCAAATAGAGAGAGGTGCAGAGAAGACAGATGAGGCTAAGAAAGAGAGAGATGAAGAGAAAGAGAGACGCATATAATATGGAAGGATCTGTAAGGTCTTTTGATCTACCCATTGTTTTCCTCTGAGGACTTCCTCTGCCACGACCAATTACTTCAATCCATGTTCGACTTCAAGCACTTCTATCCAAATCTATCTCCCTCTTCAACTATGTATCAAACACATAAATAAAATCTCACTCCAGCTAGTAAATGAAACATTTTTCTTTTATTGTATGTTGGATAAGTCAACAGAAGCAATTTAGTTATGAAAAAAGACTAGCATCCTAATAAATCCCAAACTAGTCGAAAAACGTAAGTTGAACTACTCGTTTTGCAATTGTTACCTGTCCATTAACTAAGTCCCTTGTTCACGCCATATCCTTTAAAGGCAGAAAGAGAGAGAGAGAGAGGTGAAGAAAAAGAGGAAAACAAGCCATCAGAGAGGCCATCGACAATACACCCAGAATTGATGTCCAAAACTTCTATTGGCTCTTTATTTACACTGGGTCTGAATTTAGACTCCTAAAAACCCTAACTTCTCCTATAAAGCTCCAGAATCTGTTCAAAGCAAGTACAGAGAGAGAGAACAAGAGAGAAGGCACCCGTATCTTCCCAAAATTCACACTAGATGAAACGATGAAGATGAGGAATGCGAGATGACATAGTATAACTTGTTTTCTTCGACTACGATGAGAGAGATTGAGCCTTTACATCAGTGTGATTTTCTTTCCAACAGGTTTGAGGTGTCGGTTTTAGGCCAAAACTTTTAACTCCTACTTTATTTGGTCTACATATAGATGGAAATTGCCATGTGTCATTTAATCCTGACGTGGAATACAAGCAATTCATCCAAGTAAGCATAACTTATCGAAAATGTACTAAAGGATGGAAAGAAAAAAGTAATGAAAGACAGCGGACCAAAATAGAAAAACAACGAAAGCTACTGACATAAATAGACAAAAATAAGAAAGTGGACAAAAATAGAAAAATAATAAGAGATAATGGACAAAAAGTATACTTTTCCCTTACAATAAACGGTAAAAATAATGTTTGAAAAATTATAATCAAGACAAAATAACAAATTATTTTTAAACTAAACATAAATAAATAAACATGAATAAAAATAAAATATATTTATAAGATTTCAAATATAAAAAAAATTAAATTATTAATAATAATAATAATTGAAAAAATAAGTTATTTTAATTAAAATACTCAAATAAATGAAAAATATCTAGAAAAAATAATGAATAGTTGAGAGAAAGTAATGATTGTATGAATTGTGAAAAAAAGTAATGAATAGTTGAGAGAGTTATTATTAAAAATTGAATTGAATGATAATTAAGATAAAAAAATAAAAAAAAGAAAAAATAATTATTGTATCATTGAATTGAAGGTAAATGAAATTAAGTTAAATATAGAAAAAAAAATAAAAAAAGTCCATCCTCGAACAAATATTGACGGTGCGTTTGGTAATGGAGTAGGGTTGTGATTAAATTTAACTTTAAAGTTTTAAAAATTAGAAACTGAACCATAATATTTTTATTTTTTCAAAAACTCCCAACCCTCTCTCTCTCCACTGAACTCCATCTCTCTCCTCACTCTTCCCTCTCTCCACCTCTCTCCCTCAGCGTTTCCGAAGCTTGAGTTTTTTGATTGGATCTGTCAAAATTGGAGATCCATTGGGGGAAAGCTTTGAGCTTTGGATGGGGGAGGGTTCCTTTTTCACATTTGGCTATTTAAGAAATTTCATCCAAAACCGCGATAAGGGGCCACGGCTCCGACTGCCAATTGCGGTGGAAGCTCCCGTGACATTCTTTGGTGGTTAACCTGCGCGACGTAGTTTTCCCATATTTTCGGTTGATCAGATTCATCGTTCTGTCGCTTCCACGAAAGATTGAAGATTAATTCTAGGTTTTGGTTGTTTCCCCGGATTTTGATTGCAAGATTGCTTTTTTGGTCGATTTCCGTTTGTTGGGTCAATTTGGGCCCTGAGATTTGAGGATCTCTGAGATTTTAATAAGTTGAGAGTGAGCCTGGGAGGAGGTTGCGAGATTAGAGCTTGTCTGCCATTTCAGGTGGTGAGAGCCCGAGGAGGTTTGTGCTCTGATACTGTGTGAGGTTCTTGGGCATTTATCAGATGAAAAGGATAGCGCATGCGAAAAATGATTCAGAGGCAGAAATGTCTTAGAGGAGTAGGCTGTTTCCGACTTTCTCGGCTGCCTCGAATGACAGCAGCAAGCCTTCGATTGGACGACCGGCTCGATGGACCTCTACCTTTGCTCGGGAGGTGCTTGCGGTGATGGAGAGAGGAAGAAGATGAACAGTGCGGTGATGGGGACGAGAGAGAGGAGCGGGGCATGTTTCTGAATATGAAAAAATTGTGGGACTATTATTTAATTTTAAAAAGTTTGTGCCAAAGTGTCAGTTTGGTAATAAAGTTTGTCCCAATCGTGCAATTTACCCTGGAAGCCGTCGTTGCCTCTTCATCAGTCTCTGCTGTTGCCGCCGCTTCCTCGTCGGCGGAGGTACCGTCCCGTTCTCTCCTCCACGGTTCTGCTCAAACTCTCTTTCTGCTTGTGGACCCTTTTGACCAAGAAGAACGAACACCGACTGAACCGGAGGTGAGAATCACTCATTCCCGGTGAAATTTCGTCTGTTAAATTTCATATGGGTCGGTGCCCGTGCCCTGTTCTTTTGGCTTCTGGGTTGATCGTGTCTTGTTTCTGGTCTGATGAATAACTGCAGTCAGCTCACAAATGGCGGGTCCTAAAGCTAAGAAGAAGAAGCAGCAGCAGCAGAAGCATGGCGTCGACTTCAAAGTTAGCTCCTTTATCTCACTCCGTTGGTTGGTTGCTTTTTATACGTTGCTATCTCTCTAAACCTTTTGTACAATGATGCGTGAGTTGCAGAAAATAAAGAGGAAAGTCGGGAGGAAATTGCCGCCCCCGAAGAATGCCACCAACATTCAAATCAAATCTAAAGGTGATAAATTTGTGATCCTTCTGCTTCATTCAGTGACTGCAGCCTCTGACATGTCTTCGAATTCGAGTGCTTTCTATCGGAAGCTACGTATCTTATGCTATAACGCTTTTCTGCTGCCTTTGGTGGAGTTGTCCTCTACTTTTTTGGCGGATTGTTTGGTTTTACATCTATTTTCATGTATTATATGAGAAACAAAGCTGTATTTGATGAAATCCTTAAATTTTCTTCTGTACAGCAATCATTCTTCCTGAGCAAAGTGTGGCAATAGAAAAGGCAGGATCAGCTACAAGCAAGAAAGGATTGGTCTTGGATGATCTTCTTAAGCAAACATCACACTACAATTCGAAAGTTCGTCGAGGTATTTGTCTCATCACAATGTAAAGAGTATGTCGAACCTCATGAATTACTATGAGATGCTAATCAATATCACAGGGAGAAAATAAAAAAAGGAGTATTCCTGTGATGACTTTTTGAAGAAGAGCAATTGTGAACATCTTCTGTTAATTCACCATTCTTAGCTCTTTTATGAGAAGAATAACGGCATACTGAAGTAATACCCGCATTAAACATGAAAGAGAACTTGAAAGGACGGGTGCACTTAGCGAAAAACTATCAGCATTTTGATGACCTTCAGTGATAGAGTCGGGAAAATACATTATCTGAAGCAGAGAGTTTACAGCTAGGTCTTTCTTGAATCAGTTGCTTATTCATCATTCCATTGTCCATTTTCAAGTCATATTTTGATATTTGTTGATGCTGTTTAATAGAAGTGAGTAACTTATAAAGAAACTCTTATCCGTGAAGATGCATTAACTGGCATAAAGGAATTAATCCTCAAGCATCCAGGAGAGCTGAAGGCTCACAAATTTGCTCTGATAGAAAAATTGAGTCAACGAATTGGTGATGAAGATCGCATGGTTAAAGAGACACTGTATGAGCTTCTTAAGTTGGTAATATTCCCTGGTTGCAAAGAGGTATAAGTCTTCTTTTTGTATCGTATTCTTGAATATGAAATAGCTTGCCTTGTAGTAAGACTATACCACATGTAATAGTTCAGACGGATTTTTTAATAATAGTTGAACTTCTTTTCTTCCATCACGTCTCTCATTTTGCTTACTATATAGAGTACTTGATCAGTTACTACCGTAAGCTTCCTTCCACCTGGTTGATATCATTTGCGATAATGAAAATGGGACACGAATGTCAAATTATTGGAGGATCATGGAATCACTTCTGCATTATTATTTTGAATGTATATATGTTTCCTTTGGCTTCCTGAAGGATTTGCTATATCTTAGAACTGAAATATCTTGCCCTATTTGCTTATTGTGCACAGTAGTTTCTAGGCTTTTGACCTGAAAATGGAAGAAGAATATCACTGAGAAGCATCTATTTCCAGGCTTCTGGATAGCTAGGATTATAGGAAATACTTATCCCAAAAAAGATGTAGTAACCTAGTTCTTTCCTAAAATCGTTAAATCCTCTTTCTTTTTATGAAAGCACATTTAGGCAAGGTCTGCATCTAGCTAATTAAAGTTTATCTGCCAATGTGCAGGACATTCAAGGCTCTTTAATATTGAGGATGATGACATATATCTTTAGGGCAATGACACATTTTTCGGTGGAAGCTCGGTTAATGGCATTCAAGTTTCTTGACCTTGTTGTGCAGAACAATTCATCAACTTTTCTGTTCTATGCCGAAAAGGTATGTTCTAAATGAAAAGTGTCTGGTTCTTATTGGGGAATTCGCTCTTTCTATATATCAATGCATGTTCCGACTCTTCTGACCTCAATACAATCATTAAAGGAAATTGATATTCTGTTCTCTGCTAAAAGGAAGCTGATATTGGCTCCTCAAGATATTATTTTTTTCAACTGATTGGTAACCTGTTGAATTTAGTACATCTTCTTGTATCTTAGAGCATTGAACAGAACAACTAAACTTGCTTCAAGAAGCAGGAAAGTGGCGCATATGACGTATTTTGCGGATGTTCAGTTTCATTATAGTTAGAAACTATGGTCTGGTATTCCCCAATGTTTTCATGTTTACTAACATGATGATAGGAAGTCGCTTTTGCATAATAATTATAAGGGGATATCATGATCTTTACTAGAAAAAATGATGCTCCCTACTTTGAGATGAAGTGGCAAAGTGGGTCTTCACTCATAGGACCTCTTTCCATTTGTACTTTTATGTTGATATTATACTTCTAATTGGATTTTTGCCTCCCTTGTCTGCAGATTCTTCAAAATTATGAGGATATTCTTCGCAGTGACCTATTTAATATGCAAGACAAGAGCAAGGTCAAAAATGCTCTTTTGGGTCTGGTCCGCTGCTTGTCGATCCTGCTATGCAAAAGCCAGGAAGATGGTTCTCATGACAAAGTACCTTCTGCTTATCAGCTTTGCATGCACCATTTTGTTTGGCTTGGACTATTTTCAGTGGTTTTCTTTGTTAATTGTGGTAGTACAAGTTCTACAGTGTCGCCACAATGTTACTAAATAAAGTTCTTTGTTTTTGGATTATGCACATGTCATGTCCGTATATAAGATTAAGCATCACTCTCTTGGTCACTTTGAGCATGGGCAGTGTGGGTATTCACTTTCATGTCTATATGTTATTCTTGATGTTTTATAATGTAGTTCAATTTTGTATTCTGCACTTTTGTGGATGGTTAATGAAGAAAAAAAGATACTTATCAGTCAAAGGGTTTTTATTCTGCTAGCATAGTGCCAAGATGTGCAATTAGATATGATAGAGGAAACACATGATAGACATTCACATATATTTGTTTTTGGTTGCATATTTCCATGTACAAATATGGGGTGCATTTTCTAGAAGGTCTGGAGATGTGCGCATGTGTATATGGTATGGAGTCAATTGTATGTGCAATGCATATGATAGCTCCCAATAATATGCATACAATGTTTTGGCCCCTCAAAAACAATATACTTTTTCCTTGTAATGTTTGTGCTGTGTGATTATGGTGGTGCAGAAACCATTCTCATCCAAACCATTCTCAATTGACTTTGGCAATTTAATAGGAAACAGTTGGAGAAGTTTTATTGCATGCGTACTGGCTCAACAGTCCAAAAAATTCAACAGGTAAATAAACAAATCTTTGCTCCAACCCGCTTAACAAATATTGTGTGCTGTATAACTTGTACAAGATATGACATAGTTGTACTTAATTTTGCTCTGAGTCGCATGAGATGATGTTTGGAGAATTAGACGGAATTGGTGCTTAAAATGTCTAATTGCAAAGTTGGTTTTGTAATATTGGCAATAGATTTTTTTTTTGGGCATCTTTATACGGAAACGATCACAATTTTGACAGTGTGGATACATATTCAGATGAGTAACAATTTGTGGGATCTTCTGTTGTAACTACATTTCTTCTGTGTTGTTGTACTTTTATTTCTTGTTCCATATTTTCTCCTTTAGCTCCTCTTCTGGCAAAATAGATGGTATGCTCTATATTGGTAAAATTAGTAAACTGTGCCAATATGGCCCTTTGTGATGTTTTTGGTTCTCAATTTTCACACAATTTTGCCTTTTTGAGTAACACCATTGTCTAAGATCAGCGTTGTTTTTATTGTAGATTTTTCTCTCGTTACCAGGAAACTGAAGGACCTTGTGCCAGTCCTTATAACTCGCCTCCTGGAGCTTTTACCTTCTCTTCGTTCCATGAATTCCATGGGCTTGCAGTTACTTGATACTGAGCTGTATATACTTCAGAGCATAAATCTTGCTCTGAAGTTTTTCATTACGAAGTTTCAGAAGGAACAGAAATCTTGTCATTTGCAGTCTGAGAGGGATGAAATCAGGTCCCAGCCTGACATGGTAATTTGGGATCAAACTGTATCACCAGCATTGATGAAGCTGCTGGCTAATTTTCCCCTTCATTCAACTGACCAACTTTCGGCCAAGGTAAGACCTGCATTTAAAGAATCCCAGGTGTCTATGTTCCACAAATTCTGCTTCATTTTAATGGTATTCTTCGGCATGCTTCAATGTCGGGCTTGTATTAGTATATCAGAATTTCTGCAACGTGCCCTGGCTTCCTGTTTCTTGCTATTCCATTTGTTTGAACCTGGATTTGCAGTTATTAATTTTTGGTAGCTACTTTCCTAGTGAGAGCCTGCCCTAGTTGGTGCCAGTAGAAGATCCGTCTGAAAGAATCTTTACTTTGGAACAAGAAACTGTTCTTTAAGATTATTTTAGATCATATATAATATTATGATATTGTGTCACAGAGCGATGTCTGCTCTGCAGTGTAACAGATTTCACTACTTAATGAAAAATGAACTTGGCCGAGTGATTATATTTCATAAAATTAAAGAAACAATGTGTTGGCAAAACTTGCATTCTTCAATTGAACCCTACCGCTGAATTCTTTTAACTACCAATGGAAACCTAGTTGTTGTGAAGATATAGGATGCAAGTCATGCTCAGAACTTGATTAAATGTTTTGAGAATCTTTATTTTTTATAAATCAATCAATGGCTGAAATTTCGTCCCATCTAAGCCATTCTGTTTTCTTCTTTTCTTTTCAGAATCAGGAGAAGCATTCCCTATTGGATGCGGAGATAACAGAAATATTTTTCAACTTTCAAGAATGGATTGACCTTCCCACTGCTATAACAAATAAATTTCTTCCGTATATAGAGATGTTGCTGGTTGAAAAGGTCTGGTTCTTGCTCACTCATTCTAAATGTTCACAAAAGATTAGGATGAACTAGCATTTCCATTTTTGAGATAATTTTGTCTTCTCGTTCTGGAACTCACACTCGAAAAGAAGCTGACATTCAGAAGAGGGACCTTCCACTTGTTAAATTGTTCGGTTGCCATAATTTTGGCATAAAACAAATCTGAAAGGCAGCACGGTGAAATTTTGTTGGGAGGGGAGCCCATTAATAGCCTACATAAACATCAAAATATTCCATTGCTGGCATTTTGATTTGGATGTCTTCATGAACAAAGAAGCAATCCATGATTTTGCAGACAAGTGATGGAAAGCGGGTTCGTGCAGCAATTCGAGAGAAGCAATTGCTTTCATTCTTCCCATATATCCCAAAGCTACTGTCACAGCACGTCTCAGACGATTGGAAGTATTCTCTTCTTCAGGTTGCTAGGAACTTCGCTCTAGAAATTCTCTAATGATTTAGATTGCTTTCCCATTGCAGATATTTTATTCTCTGCTTAGGTTTCCAGATTTTGGTTTACTTTGCTATTCAAGTCTACAGATTCCATGAGACTATTTGAAAAAGAAAGCTACAGTGACAGGTTTGATGAATCCTTGTGATTCCAGGCATTTACACAGGCTTTTATGGATTGCAATCCCGAGTCTAAGCTGAAATTCGCATGCATCTCCATCCTCGAGAAAATGCTAATTCATGTGAGTTCTCCTTTATTCCTTTTATAGTTTGCATGTTGAAGGTTCTCTCTTTGAATATGTGAACTTATCTTCTGCCATGGTTGATAGGGAACAGAGACATTCCTTGACCCAATTGACCCAGCAATTCTGGACCATCAGATCACATGGATAAGAGAGCTTCCTGAATTGTTGATAGCATTAGGCGATAAGCACCCATCTAGTTCCAAGGTTTTCAGCAATGCTGCCGCTTGGCCATTTAACTGCAGCTGTATCACAAAGTTTTCTTACTGGGGTGATGATAAATATTTTTTTCTTTGAAATCAATGGCAGGTAGTTTTGCGACTGATAAATCACCTTGGAGGATCTGCTACCGTGCATCCTTCCTTCTTGTTGGAATATGAAGGCCTGAAATCTCCATTTCAAGCATTCTTCAGTATGAGTGATGGTGAAGGTAAGTAGTGAATTTTAACGTAAGAGAAAACTGATGATTCAGGGAATGAACATGTAAAGTGATCATAGAAGCAACCAAAGCATACAGCCGCTATTGCGAAAATATATGACTGGAAAATGAAGGAATGATAATACTAAAAATAAAGAAATTATTGTGGACTAAATATTCTCTTGTGAGTTGCTACATATTAAGCATCGTACTTTGTGATGCAGGAAATATTTGTTATGGGCCTTTTGTAAGGCTTCCCCGAGATTGTCAGGAGCTCTCTTTGGCTTGCATTTCTCAATTCTCTTGTGCAGATGTTCCTCTATTGAAGGCAATAACTAAATGCTGCCTATGTGCGTACTACACTCTTCTCTGCTAAAAGTAGCTCAATGATGGGATTTTAATCAACTTTTAAGAATCACCTTTGCTTTTATCTAAAAACAAGGGCAATATAAATTCTTTTGGTTTCTTTTGGAGGCAGTTTTTAGCTGATTCTTTCCTGCTTGTTTTAGGTAATGACTTGGATCCAAATCTCCTGTTCCGCATTATTGAAGTTCTCGGTCGTGCAGAAAATATCCAAATTGCCGACCGCCTTGGTTTCTTCGTCACACTACTCTCACATCTGAAAGTTATTCCTGGTACTGCAGGATCTTTTTACTCATCTTTATCAGCGTAAACTGGTTATTAAAGTAGTACACAGGGCTTAAGGAGCATCTTACCAACATGCTGAAGTTAACTTTGTTTTCCGTGCTTCAGTCATCATTTAATTTCTTGCATTATACTATAGTGCTTGTTTTGCTATTTTTTAATTGAGGAGCTACTGTTTTTCCCACAGAAAACGAGCCGATTGAAGAGACACAATTGAAAATCTCAAGTCCCAGAACCCTTCACAAAGTAACCCAAATCGTTTGCAGATGCCTTTCAGTAATGGGTGATATTCTGCTGCTTCTTCAATTGCTCGAGGGAATTATAGTCAGCCAGTTGGTAGGCCATCTAATCCGTTGTGTTTTAATGTATCTGATTATGTAATCTTCCATGTCTTCATTGTTCGCTGAACTAACACCTTGATCTTAACTTCCAGCAATTAAAACCAGACGTCGAGAATGCACGTGCATTACTTCAAGTCATTTGCACCCTAGACTCCGAACCCACAAGACTTTCTGAAGAGAACCTTGCTGGGCTGAGTGATTCCCTTTCTTCCTATCTGTTAGATATTGTTCATGTGAGCAACTTTCTTCTATCCTCTCGTATTGCTTGTTCTTCCAGTTAAGATCCGATTGTCATTTACAAAGCAGTGCATGCACTATCTCTTGTTTCTAATCGATGTTTATTGGCTGTCGTGCAGCGAACTCCAATAGGTGCCAATGAGACTGCTGAGTCTACAGTTCTTCTCGAGAAAGCTCGGTTTTACTATCTCAAACCGTGCTATTTCTTGTTCATTAGAAGTCGCAGACTTCTAACTCTGGTCTTGAACGTGATGAGGTCACTGGTGGATGACTCGAGCAGGATTTGTGCGATTGCGGAGCTCTTTCTTTCGATGCACAAAAATGCCGATATGTGCCAAACTTTGTCGCAATTCCAGCAGGAGATCGGCTCGATCCTGCTGAAGGTATCTCATCTGCAGGTTTTCCTCTGCACCTCAGTACTTTACCAGTTGGCACAAGTCATCAACCAATTCAAACGGTCTCGTATATCGATTCATTCGTGTGTTATATGATCTTTGAATAAACTTGTCTCTTCTTTTTGCAGGCCTCACAGGAAAACAAGATGACCCTCGTAGAAAGGCACAAAATACAACGTGCATTGGATCAACTGAGCAATCTATCGAGTTAGAAGCAGATGCCGCCGGTCCTTTGCTTTTCTCACAAAAATTTTGCATTATAATTATTCTCCGGTGGCGTTTGCTCTAAGGTTGTAAATGAAGACGAATCAAATGAGATGAAATTTTGCAGTGTTAGAGAATTCAAAGGGTCTAACCATTCCCTCCTCCCTGTCACTAACCATTTCTCGTTATGCAGTAATGGAAACCAAATGTCAAGAGGCTGGATACGAGGCATGAAATCGGTTTTTCCCGAAGTGAAATTTAGGATTATATTCGTAAGATAAAGAGTGAGAACTGAGAACCATAACCTATGATTCGAGAGCGCGTGACCCCTTCTTGAATCCCATTTCTCGCTTCACAGTCGCACGCGAGGTCCGACAAGAATTACAACCACGGAGGTGCATCCACCGGAAATTTATTTGTCCGGTAGGAGTGGACACGTTCCACTTAAGATTCATTACATCCTATAGCAAACTAGTCATATCACCCGTGCATTTTTGAATTTATATATCGGATATACATTGTTAGATTTTTGTTATGAGGTTCCGTTCAAGTTGTCCCATAATAATTATTTTCCTTAAGTAAGCACGATATAATAAACGTAATTCATATCCTGAAAATATTCAATCTTCTTCTGAGTGTGGTTAGTGGGGATGTTTTGAATTGTTTGTGCTTTCATGTAATTCATACTTTAATAGACACCTTGCTATTTTTTTTTCAATAAATGCGCTTTATTCCATCGAACTATATACAAAGGTTCCTCGAACATTTACATCAACTCTGATGAACGAAAACTCTAAACCAAAGGACATGCTCCAACTTTGGTACTCAATCTTGGTAAAGAGCTAAGTCTCCCTCGAACCATTTCTATAATCTGCTTCTGGAGAGCGACTACCTCAGTGTTCTTACCTTAAAAAAATCTCTTGTTCCTTTCTCGTCAAATAAGATCAACTGAGCATATGTCCATGTCAGCCTTCGAATAGTATGCTCCAAGCTTCTGCCCTTCCATTTCATTGCAGCCGCAAACTCCGAGTCCCAATCACTTATAGGAGAGTCAATCAGCAACAAATCCTTCATGCCCCTCCATATTTCCTTAAGAGGAAGAACAAGTAAAAGATAGGTGATCGCGACTCTCTATGCTCTCATTACAAGAGACACACAGTGCTGAATCAATGCAACCCCATTTTTGCAGCTTTGTCTCTTGTAGTCAGCCTGTTGAGCATGTAAAGCAACTAAAGAAGGACGCACGAGGAGGTACATGTCCTGGGAACAATACAAGTTTCTGCCATGTCTCCTTCTGCTGTCGAGTAGGCTTGATATCTTGCCACACCTCTGCTAGGGAGAATTTTGGTTCGTAATTCCTCAAGAGCAAATCCCCTGCTACATGGGATATAGACTGAGGCACTGCAGATTCCTGGATGGCAAGAGCCTGTTCATCCCTACTTCGTGGCCATACCACCGCCCATCATGATAGACGAAGGATAACCTCTGATCCTGCTGAATGGAAGGGAAACAGTGAAGTCCTCTCGAGCAAAAATCAATCAAAGGCCCACCTTGGAACCATTTTTCATACCAAAAGAATATATTCTGACCATCTCCAACACTGCAGCTAATATTGGGCCTCGCCATGTCTCTGAGCTTGAGGAGTTTCCTCCAGCTCCAAGAGCTGTTGCTTTGTGGCTGAATTCTCCAAATGGTCCTTCCTCTAAGCATATATTGCTTGACCCTTCCTAATGTTTTTGTTTTTTGTTTTTTGTTTTTATATTTATTTTTTCTGTTTCTGATAAGCATGAATAATAATAATAATAATTTCATCGGCAATTATCCTATTTAAGTGAATAGTAACTATATGGATATATAGTTTTGATGATGATAATGATAATAACAATAACAATATTTCAATTATCCCATTTGGCTTAATAATAATAATACTAGTAGTAATAATAATAATAACAACAACAATAACAATAACAACAATAATCTCCCTAGCAATTATCCCATTTGATTTAATTGGCTTAACCATAACTCCATATATCAATAAGCAAAAAAAATCTGCTTATGTAAATCCTAACTTGTTAACTGTACTATTTAGCGACTCATGTTAATGTTGCATGGGCAGGTTTGGACTGAGAGGGACAGGGTAAGAAATCTGCTTAATATGGTGGGAAAGGAGGTGAAGATGGAGGGGTTCTTCATGGATACATACTTCGACCGGTTCGAAGATTTCGTAAAGGACATGGAGCGTTATGTGAAGGAAGGCAAGATCAGATCGAAGCACGGGATCAATCACGGGATCGAGAGCTTTATCGATAGCTTAGGATCAATCTTCTCCAGCTCTAACATCGGGAAGGTCATAATTCAAGTAAATCCATAGATAAATGGATGCATAACTATATATAGCTATATATATATTGCCGAGACAATACATGTCGAGAGTAGCGGTACTCATGAGTGTATGGGACGAGACTATATGGGGCATTTTATATTATATTATATTATATAAAGAAACTATCACGGCCACAGGTCCTATTGGAGCTGTGTTGGTGCGGGGAGAGCTTTTTTCCACTGGCCACTTCCTTTTTTCTAAAAAAAGCTTTCATTTACTTTTTTTTATAATTTATTTCCGTCGTTTTTTCCTCAGTGTTTTTTAGATCCGCTTGATAAGATATCTAGTGACCTGATTAACCACTCAACCTGAATGACCATTATGATTAGACCAATTATTTCAATGAACATTTAATTTCACCTTTTCTATAAATAAATTTTCTCTTTTGCTCAGTAATTGTAAATCCAACTTGGACAATATAGTGGATAACCATATTAAACCTTCAACTAAATGACCCCTCGTCGTGGTTGGATTAGTGTATATTTTTCCCCAATTTTTTTTAGCTGGAAATTTTTATTTTTAAAAAAATTACGTCGAAAATGTTAGATATACAAATTAGCTTATATATAATGTTTTCTTTTTCAGATTTTAGATCTACGTTACAAATTGAAACTTTCCGGTCCTTTTTTAACTTAATTAGAGGATTAATTTTGGAATTATTTGTGTACCTCTAATATCCAAAAGAAGGCAATAGAGTTGTATTATTTCATGTTCATGCTCTAGTCGACCTATTAAAGGGTAAAGCTCTACCAATCATAGATTTCCTTTATTCATATCATCTATTCATAGGACTAAAACTTCATATCTTATTTAAGAAAAAGAGACGTCAAATATTAATTTTGAAATTTATACAGAAGAAACTCTTACCCCGTTTCCTTTTCCTTTCACGATTTTTGTTTTCTAGGCTGTGGGGCGTCGAAGACCTCTATTATTTTTGTAGAGTCGCCAACAACCTATTGAAAATATTCTTTTGGAGCCCACTCAAGCACATGAAATTGTTAAGTGTCATGTTGGCAAATCACACTAAATTTAAAAGCGAAATTGACATCTCACTAAACGTGATATAAAATCGAAAATTTGCATATTTTCATGGGATCGGCATTAAGGATTAGCGAAGAATAAAGTAAGACCAATTTCAAATGTAATCATAAAGGACTCTAAATAATTCAATTAATTAACAACAATAAAATTATAAGCAAGTTGAAAGTAAATTAGCAAATTTTATTCATAAATAATTATTTGTATTATTTATTTTTGTCTATATGCTACCCACATTATTGCATAAATTGATATAATACGAATAATAAATAATTAAAAAAATTTCTAGACCTGCGGCATTGAGCGGGACTTCGCCCTAGTATAAAGAATGGAGCTAGCAAGTAAGCTCGAAAATAATGAAAATTAAGTGTTATAATGTAAGAATATCCACAGTGAAATTCGGTCGAAATATGGAGGACCGGTCTCCCCGACCCCCATGACTCATTCCCGAAGACGGGCATCCCGACATGCGTCCACAATCCCACAACACACTAACAGCATGTTTCGATGGGCTTTTCCTTTTCGAACCAATTCCATATGGAAAACGCATTCCATGGTTTGGTCGTCAGTACCATTATAACAAATAACATGCCACGTGAGATTTTACGTCCAAAATGGATGAAATGTTGCCACGGAATCGTCTGATGTGGCTTTTTATATTGTTTCCTCCCTTAAGCATCTTAGGCCTTGTTTAGTAGCTGACCCAAACTTTTTATTATTTTGAAAATGTGTCACACCCGGTTACTGTTCACCATCTTTTTCTTTCCCTTTCTCACTTGGGTATTGTTCATCATCTTCCTCTCAGCGACTCCACGATCTTCTCCGAATCAAACTTTGCTGGGAGACCCCGGTACTGTTCACCGTCTTGATGAAAACGGGTATTGGGAGATTGTTCATTGTCTTGAATAGAGAGAGAGGGAGGGGAAAGAGCCGAACTCATAAAGTTGAGTTGATCACAGCTGATCTGGCAAAGTAAATAAAGGGGATAAATTTCATTTGACAATAGAATAATTGTTCTAGAAAACACCAACATTGCCACAAGAACTCGCTTCTCCGCAAGAATTAATTCACAAATCAAGGAAACAAGAGCTGATTGAAATAACTATTCCACATTTCCATCCAGAGATTAGTATCTGATAAAGCAAGAAATGGTTGTTAGAGCTTTACGTCGGTGTCATCGTAGAAACCATCCCCCCTGGCTCCATGATCGTCGACGAGGAGAACCCTTTTGGACACGTGTCTGTTCCGGGATAGCAAGGAACGCGAGAGCTGAATCAAAGGGTCGACTTTCCGTGCTAGGACGGTCCCTGAGGATGAAGAGAAGAGAATGAGAGTGTATACAAGGAAGTGGGTCGCAGAGTGAGGATGAGAAAGATCTGGGGCTTCTCATGTTATGTTGGCGAAAGATTTCTCAAACCATGGACTGACAATGGTTATATATATTGTGTGATTGTTATTACTTGTAATCCACTGGGTAAATAATTTCGAATGGACGACTGACGGTATTCATAATATTCATCATACGATGATACATAATAGTATTGATCAATAACCAAACCCGAGTTTCATCAGATAATGATACATAACAGCATCGGTCAATTACTGGCTATACGATTTCTTAAAATTTCGAGGAAGTAGAGGATTTCGTTGAAGTGTTCTCCTAACCTAATCTTGAAACCCTATAAATCTCTCAAGCCGGGAGCCATCTATAATGTTTTCAATACAGTCGGTCTAATATTGCTGCTCTTGTTAGTGATATGATAATTGTAATGTACAAGACCTGTATATTGACGCGTCATAACTTTTATTTTTTTGCCGTTTTAAAATTTCTAAAAATTATAATTATTTCTAATAATTTTCTACTGCAGGTTTTAAAGCCATTAAAAAAGCTCTCATTAATTAAAATATTAAATACTGAAATTTAGTTAAGAAAAAAAAATGAAATTGTGAGATTAGACAGAGAGAAAATAAATGAGGAGAGATTCGGAACCGGGAGGCAAGGGAGAAAATGGAAAGTTAAATAAAAAGGTACATATACTAATAAAAGAATGCCTGCGAGCCTTCCTCTCCCTTCGCCCCCTCCCCTTCTCCCTTTCTTTTTCCGATTTTTTTCTTCACTCATTAAAAAGAATGATCTAAATTGTTCATTATTTTTGGAAATATTTTAGACAGAAAATTGATTTTTGGATGGAAAATTGGATGGCATGACTGAAGTGAACAACATGTGCAAAGTTCAACAAAGAGTTGAATGACAAAAGACAAAAGTTTACGATAAAATTGAAAAAGTTATGTAAGATTGAGGATTAAAAGTGGCTCTTTTCTAGAGAAAAAGATTTCGAAATAAATGCATGAAAATGAGCATATGATAGAAAATATAAAAACATGGTAGTATCATGAAATAAAAGGTGAGAACCAAACTCAAGTTATCATCACCAAAAAGTTATGAATATCTTGATATAAAGATATTAGTTTAAAATATGTAATAGAATCTTCTTATATATAATGAATTAAAAAAAATTGTGAAAATACCTATAAAAAAATGGTAGTGTGAAAATGAACTAATTAATTAAAAACTGTCCAACTATATTTTTTTCTATTGGGATTTTGTTAAGGATGCTTTAGTTATTGAAGCTTTCTTGCAGATTTCTTACATCAGCGATTTCCTTTCCCTATTTTTCCTTCGAACTTTCATTATTTCATTCACCCAAAAAATTTATATTTCTCTTTATTTTCCCTTTTTTACGATTTTGGTATATGCTCTCCAAGATTTCTCCAACATTATCACAGTAAATCTTCTGTCGAAAGCTTAGTAAATTTCACTTACCAATTATGGAGGACGAGGGCTCGCTGTGTCATCCATGCTCTATCGACTGTTGAAGCATAAAAGAACGAGGCGTTCACCGCCGTGGTTGCGCTCACGCTTCCGGCACCTACCCCAGAAATCGAGCTTGGTCTATGTGATATATCGACAATGAACTCCTAGATCGGGTCGGGACAAAATTTTCTTGCCATCTCAATATCTATTAGTTAGTGATCGCCGAATACTTGAGCACCTCTGATCGCCTACCATGATTTGCATGTTATTTTAGAGAAGGTCTATGTTACTGTGAATTTTCAAGGTCATATCCTTAAATTCTTTTCCCTCTTAATTTAGTGATGCATATGGCAATGGATCATTATTCATGCATCATTCGAATGGAAAGCCTGTATGGATTAACTCGGTGTAGGAGCTCTGTATGACTTCTCTGGATCTCCTCCACAGTTAATAAATTCATTTCAAATTGATGACTTAGGCCCCGTAAAATATTGAAAAGTGTCCAACTAATTCTATCACTAGAAATGTATTTGCTGCGGTTGGAGCAATCCAGCCTCAAGCACGTAAACAGGATTTACTTTTCATGGTTGTCCAGAAATATTCGAACTCGACTATACTAAGTCCAAGACGTCATGATCGTTATAATGAAAGATACGCATTTGAATCTGATTCTCCAGCCATATCTCCTTCCACAAGAACTCAAATTTATTCGTTCGCCGATCTAAACCACAGAAAGAAAAAGGGAAAAGAAACGGCAACATGGAAGGCTCCGAAGAGAGACATGGACACGTCCAAATGAACACTGTTGTTTGCTTCTTTGCGTTCCCACTGCAGGCTCCACAAAAGGTCTCCTCTTTTGAAACAGTCCAATGAACCACAAAGCAGATCCTCTTTCACTTTAAACAGATTCAATAATTAGATAGATACATGCGCAAAGGTAGCTCACCGGCAAAAACCAACTCAACAGACGTTTGATCGCCCATAGAATGTTACCTTTTGTCATTTCTTCCACTGTCTCGGCTACTTAAGAGCCCGAACTCCCCGCTCTCCCTCCCCACACTCCATGGTTGCAGGAAAACAAACAACTCCTAATCCAAATACTTCATTCCTTGTCAGTTAAGCAAACTTGCAACACTAAACCCCCTGAAATGGCCGGAAGGAGAATGAAGATTGGCCTCGTTGCCGTCCTGGTTGTGGCAGCAGCTACCCTCTGGGCCGGTGTGGCGGCGCAGTCGAGCTTGGACTGTACCAACGTGCTCATCAGCATGTCCCCGTGCCTCAACTACATCAGTGGAAACTCGTCCACCCCGTCCTCCAACTGCTGCTCACAGCTCACCAGCGTCGTCCGATCGCAGCCCCAGTGCCTCTGCCAGGTCCTCAATGGGGGCGCCTCCTCCCTCGGCATCACCATTAATCAGACCCAGGCCATGGCCCTTCCTGGCGCCTGCAACGTTCAGACCCCATCTGTCAGCCTCTGCAATCGTGAGTGAATTGACTGAAAGGGAGAAGTTCAAATTAGTTTTCCCAATAGGTCACTTCCTGCCATTCTGCCCCGTGAAACTTAGAATTAGAGTGTAATTTATCATATAGCATTTTATATCATGAAGTACTTATTCCTCGTCCCTTTTCCTGCTTTCTGACTAAAGTCGTGTCTTTGGACGAACAGCTGCTTCTCCGACCGGTTCTCCTACTCGAACTCCTCCCACAGTTCCTTCAGGTACAGAGCATACTGTTCTAACTGTTCCCACCCTTTACTACTACTCAAAACTCAGAGCAATCTTTTACTATCCCTAGTGAAATGAAGAAACTTAATAGAGAAACCATATAGCTTCTGTCACTAATGTCAGCGTTTCTATGTATAGGAACTGGATCGAATACTGTTCCATTAACAGAAGGAGACGGCTCGTCAGACGGAACATCCATAAGGCTCTCTGGTCCACTCTTCTTCGTCCTGCTCTTTTCTGCTTCATATGGCTCCACCTGGTCGACCTACTAAGATTGCACACTTGCACACCAACAGATATGTTTATGCATTCTTTATTTATAGTTAGTATTAGAGTTTTGAACCCTTTACGAGAGTTGTTGATTTTGTACAAATTTTAGTTAGCCCCTTGAGGGCTGATACATACACCGAATTGTATTGCCGAAGAGAATCTCTTCTCTTCCCATTGCTTAATAAAAAATTTTCTATGGTTGTCTGAATACATATTATGCAACATGAGTTCTACACAAGAGGTTTGACAGCAACTGAGGCAAAAATAACACAGAAATCATGTATCAATAGAAGAACAATTAAGGAGTACAGATCACCAACCGTACGCCTGAACAGAAAAAATCATTGGACAAAGATGGACAAGATAAAGAAATAAAAGCCCCCTTCAGACAGGATCAGAAATCATTTTGTTAGTTGAAAGAATCAAACGTTGCCTCAAACTCAGCTCAACCCAACCCAACCCAACCCTATCATGCCGAGATTCCAACAGGTTTTTCCAGTATTAAGACCATAATCATGATAAAGCTTCCTGGGGAGAGCTTGAATCAAAGATTGAGAGCATTACTCAACCTTCTGTAAATGTTTGTCGGGGACTGAATCTTCAACCATTCAGGATGTAGCAAGACAACACATTGAAAACTTTCAGTATTTCTGAGATGCAGAATAATATTCTTATTGTTCTCGAGTAACTGTAGGATAGTGGAATCTTCAAGCAATTACATATTGTCAATGTTGTCTGGCCAGTACTTAACGAACCATTCATTCCCCTCAAGACCAGAACTGGGAGACTGAGGCGCATATAATATTACTGACACAGCTGCACTTTACATATCGCAAAAGACTGGAGAAACTCGGGAAAAATCCGAGGTCGACCGGTCATATCGCTCTCCTTATAAAAGTTTATGGCACGTCAGACATGTGATCTTGACTTTATCTTATCATTCATTGAAGGATATGGAAATGCCAAATATATACATCTATATGTATGTCGTTTACAATACACAACGGCAATGCAACAGTTGTTGGAGTTGTTCAGTGGATAAGAGGCTGAACATCACCATGTCGCGGGTCCTGCCCTTGAGCACACAATACTTCCTGAGCACGCCCTCCCGGGTGAACCCGGCCTTCGCCAGCACCCTCTGCGAAGCCACGTTGTCCACGTCCACCAGTGCCTCCACCCTCTCCAGCTCTGGCCGCTCTCGGAAGACTGACGCCACCGCCAACTCCACGGCCTTGGTGACGATCCCCTTGCCCCAGTACCGGGACGCCAGCACATACCCCAGCTCCCCCCGGCATCGGTCGCCGCCCGTATTCTCAGTCACCGATATCGCCCCTATCGGCCTGCCCCGTAGGCAGATTGCCCGGATCCATGGGTGAGGTAGGACCACGTTTCTGACGTAGTCGGCCAAAGCGTCCTGGGATTGGTACGGTTCCCAACTGCAGAATCGTGCAACCTCGCCGTCACTGGCCCACACCATCATGTCATCGACATCGTCGAGCGTTAGAGGCCGTAGCGTTACGTCGGAGAGCAAGATGGGCAGCAGCAGCTCATCTGCTGGGTCTTGGGTCGTCTCGGGTTTTGCCGATTGGGGTTGGTATTCTGCCATTACGTGCCGGCGGAAGTTCGAGTTTCGATAATCGGATGGATGTTGGAGATTGCCGGGTTTAACGAGCAGGCTAAGATGTTTGAGTCATTTTATACTGAGGACTGGATGGATATGACCTAAGCTTCCAAGAAATTCCGTAGAAATAGAGAGGCGTTTGCCAATTAATCAAGGATTCAAAGACGGGTCTTTTGACATCAAAAATGTTTTTTTTCTAACCTTTTTGGACCATTAGATAGGCTCATCAGCCTAATACCAAAAAAAAAAAAAAAAAATTTGAACACAAGTAGTCCGACAATAAGTATAAAACCTAAAATCTCTTAAATAAAAAGTAAAATTGTGTGTCACTCTGTTAAATCCTTTTTAATTGGCATTCAAAAGCTAACCTTGCATTTGGTTTTCGAGCTGAATTATGATCCAACTTAATTTGATTTCATGCAATGATTGTAAGTGTTGACAAATATATTTAAGTGTGCGAATAAATATAAATATGTATATATAGATGTGAAAGTATATGAGGAATTTTTTAATAAAAAAATTGATTATGATAATGGTTATGGAGAAGTATGAATGATAAATTATTATTAAATATAAGAAAAAAACAAAGCATTAATTATTATATTGTTGAATTTGGGTATAATCGAGTTGAATTTGGTAGAGTTGAATTATTATCCAAATACCAAACGAAGCCTAATTATTATAATTACTGGAACCTTGATTTTTCATTCATTGATTCTTTGATCCAAATTATAATTAATAAATTTGTTAAGTTAAAATAAAAACTTACAAAATTAAAGTTAAGAAGAACGAATTTTGATATTAGATAGCGACAAATAAGTATATTTGAAAAATAAAATATTTATAAAATAATTCATCATTTGATATATATAAACAAATAAGAATTATTATTGGCAATGATGATAATAAAAATAATAATAATTTTGCTAGATATGGCTTGAAATTTATTATGTCTCCGGTGAAAACAATGTAAGCTTATGTAGTCAACGGTTAGGCTTCTGCCTCCTTGGACCCCAAGGATACAGAGGCAGGAGGGCATTGAAGAAATCCTGTTCAAGCAAAGGTCGTAACGACGTCGTCCACTCCGCATGACTTGGAGTGGGGAGCACGGTCGTGGCATGGGCAAAAAGCACATGGCGAAAAGGATACTTTCTAGCCCCCCCGCCTTGAGCCGCCTATAATTGACTTTCTGACGGACCCCATCTTCTCTGTATTTTTTATTTTTTTCCGATCAGAAACGAAACTGATGAACGTAATACAATAATAACGAACAAATTTGAAAAGATAATATAAATTTCACTATAAAACCAGGACTTTCTTGATTCTGAACCTCTTTATTTGTGTCATTACACCGAGATCTCTTTCTCGAATTTTTCTTTCTTTAAATTAACATCGAGTAGTAGTTTTAAATCCCAAGTAAAACATGAATTTAAATTTTTGAAAGTGCACTTCTTGATAGGAAAAATAACTTTATGATCTTTTGAAATTATAAGAGCACCGTCTGCCATAATTTTCTTGAACATCAATCTATTCATTCGTTGGTTTTTATCGAAAGACAGGAACCCTATCCCTGCGTTTAAGGGGTTCTCAGGGAGGCCATTATTTCCTAGTAGACCCTTCGTAAACCTATATAGTTCATTAGAGAACAGTTCCATCGTCAAGATGGACCCATCAAGACTCTCTCTACGCCCATTTGCACTCTCCGACGCCGATGACCTCCTCTCATGGGTACTTGCATGAGTTCGGTAATTTTCTCATCACTAGGGGTCCATTGTTGTAAAAGGGTGCTCTTTTGCTCCTATCATGTGATTAAGTTGTTATAAAACACAACCGCAGTATTACTTTAGTTCAAGCGAATCAGCAGAATGGACTTTTTCCAAGGAATATTTCCCCCAAGCTCGATGACTTATGGGTAAGTATAGTGTTGGGAAAGATGTACATGAGATGGAACATGATCGATATGGGGGGAAAACATCGGTTTACCCAGCTCGGGAAGGATATGCATCCACCTTATGACCCATCTCATATGCATAAATGGAACAATCTACATTACATTGGCTTCGACGCGGTCAAGTCTGAAGATGCTTGATATTGGCCCGGCATAAGGTGGCCTCTGTGTACGAATCGTGGGATTGAGGCTTAGTAGCGTATGTTGGGTGTGAGGCCACACTTCATGGAGATAGAAGCTTTCTTTCTTTTATGTGGAATGAAGAAGACAGCAATGGAGAAAGTCTAATCAAGTGCATTTAGGGATGTTCGGTTTCGGTTTGGTGAGGTTATTAGCTCAAACCGCAACAACCAAACCTAAATTTGATTTTTCAATCAAAAACTCATTTAACAAGGACCTCCGGATGATCGTCGAGGTTTAAGGAGAATCTGTCGAGAAGACGAAATCGACTCTCGGAGCCAAGCTGGACAATAGAGTCTGCCTCGGCATGCACAAAAGGCTCAGAATTATTGTTCTGCTGAACATCGTAGTCTTTTTACTTTGTTGAAAATCTTGTGAATTACACCGGCAGTTAATGTTGAACTATTCTTATCGGTGTCAAACAAGAAAGGAACCCTAAAATCTTAATAATATTTCTGCAAGATATCTGAGTGAATTTCTCTTCTACATCTTAGAAGTGAGCTCTTTCCTCTCTGTCTTGACCTTAAAAGGGGAACTGTATATCGCATATCTTATAGTTACCTAGGCAGAAGTAAAGAGAATCCACGTCCTATCGCATTCCATTCCGAATCGACTCACAAGTCGCCCGCGATTGGAAGCTACCCGGTTTCCTTGAGCAGATACCATTACGGAGGTGATGGAAATCCAATGCATTGCAGGGAACGGGCAATTTCTTGAACCGTCGACCGTATTCATGGACATTAATGACTCTTATTTGGCATTAATTTTTTTTCGCCCTTACCCAACACGAATAACCCTTCCTTAGTTAAATCATGAAAAGATAGGCCGAATATTAAAATTTCCAAAATAAAATTACAACCAGAAAAAAAAAAAAAAGTAATAAAGGGACCTCACAAACATATATTAGTAGGACGTGATCCTGCTGTTCTGTAACCTCCACAAACTCAACTCACTCTGTTGAACTTCCCCACCCTTCCTCCCCAGTCGACATAGCTCCATCAATGGCAGTGCTCTCCAACGTTCACCTTCCCCTGCTCCTCCTCATCTGCATAGGTAAGATACTCAATACACCTCTGTGGTGTTTCATTTTTCGGAGGAGGTCGCTTTTGATGCGTAGTATTAGTACGTAGGATCCATGCTTTAATTCCTGACTGGTTTTTGTAATGCAGGCAATGTGGCCTCGGGTGTGGTCTTCACCCTCCAGAACCAGTGCGGATACACAGTGTGGCCCGGGACGCTGTTGGGGAACGGCGCAGCGGTCCTCGGGGATGGTGGATTCGAGCTGCCACCGGGAGGTTCGGTCCAGTTAACTGCCCCACCGGGGTGGTCGGGTCGGTTCTGGGGCAGGACTGGCTGCTCCTTCGACCCTGCAACCGGAGCCGGGAACTGTGCCACTGGGGACTGCGGCGGGCTCAAGTGTCCTGGTGGCGGGCAGCCGCCAGCCACCCTCGTCGAGTTCACGATCGCGTCCTCCTCCGCCGACAAGGACTTCTATGACGTCAGCCTCGTGGATGGGTACAACATTGGGATGAGCGTGAAGCCGACTGGAGGGGTCGGGGACTGCGAGTTCGCGGGGTGCCACGACGACCTTAACAAGAACTGCCCACCCGAGCTGAGTGTCGTGGACGGGCCAACAGGGAGGGTGGTTGCATGCAAGAGCGCGTGCGAGGCCTTCAACACTCCCGAGTTCTGCTGCACCGGGGAGCACGGTACCCCCCAGACCTGCCAACCCACCCAGTACTCAGCCCTATTCAAGAACTCTTGTCCAACTGCCTATAGCTATGCCTACGACGACGCCACCAGCACCTGCACCTGCTCCGGCACAGACTACATCATCACCTTCTGCCCGTCCAGTTAAGTAAATCCTCCAGTCACTTCGAATTAGAGTGTCATATACACATAATATTGTATCATATAGCATTACATATCATATCATGAAGTATTAATCCTCCGTCCCTTTTCCTGCTTTCTGACTAAGGTCGTGTTTTTGGATGAACAGCTGCTTCTCCAGCCGAATCTTCTACGGGAACGCCTCCTCCCACCGTGCCTTCAGGTAAAGAACATCTGCTCTACCTTTATTACTACTCAAAACTATCCATAGTGAAATTAAGAAACTTAATAGAGAAACCATATAGCTTCTGTTACTAATGACAGCATTGCTGTGAATATAGGAACTAAATCAAATACGGTATCATTAACAAAAGGACACGGCTCGTCAGACGGAACATCCATAAGGCTCTCTGCTCCACTCTTCTTCGTCCTGCTCTTTGCAGCTTCATATGGCTCCACCTGGTCAACCTACTAAAATTGCGCACTTTCATACCAACAGATGTGTTTATGCATTCTTTGTTCACTGTTAGTTTGAGTTTTGAACCTTTCTACGAGAGCTAGTATGAGTTATAAACCTTTTTACGAGAGTTGTTCATGCCGCAATTTTTGGTTAGCGCCTTGAGGGCTGATACATACACCTTATTGTATTGCTTAAGAAAAATCTTCTCTCTTCCCATTGCTTTGTAAAATTTTATCTATGGTTGTCTGCATACACAAGAGGCTTGAGCCACTGAGGCAGAAATAACACAGAAAAAATGACGTATCAATAGAAGAACGATGCCGATATAAAGATGCACCTTCTCCTTCTCATACATATCAAGGAGTACAGATCACCAACCGTATGCTTGACCAGAAAAAATCATTAGACAAGATGGAACAGGTAAAACTTCGCCTCAAACACAACCCAACCCAACGCAACACTATCATGCTGAGATTCCAACAGCTTTTTATGGAAATAAACCTTCCTGGGGAGAGCTTGAATCGATGATTAAGAACATTACTCAACCTTCCCTAAAATGTTTATTTTCTACTGAATCTTCAAGCATTCAGGATGTTGTTCTATGGTTCTCGAATAACTGTACGGTGGTTTAAACTTCAAGCAATTACGTATTGTCAATGTTCTTTGGCCAGTACTTAATGGAACGTTCCTCTTCAGATCAGAACTGGGAGACTGAGGCGCACATAGATGATGAAACTAGGACAAAAATGCTAGCAAAGAATAAACAAGACCGGCACAATACTTCTCAGTAACAATTTATAACGAAAAAATTTTACTCAACACTTTCCTACAAGCAATGGCAATCTGAGATGCTTCTAAGTTCTAACACAGCTACACTTTACATATTGCAAAATATTGGAGAAACTCAGGGAAAATGAGTACATAAGTTTCACTGTTGAAAATTAAATTAACAACTTTTGGTTCCGAGTTACCAGTTGGTGCCTCATGCTACTATACCAAGACCCCTTCCTCACACTCGCTGGATATTTAGTTGGATGATAAAGCTGACTTGCTAAGTGCCAATGGAAATAAAACAAAATTTTATCTTCTCGTTCACTGATGAGGTATGGAAATGCCAAATATATATATCGTGTCTGTGTATGTTGTTAACAATACACAATGCCAATGCAACAGTTGTAGGAGCTGTTCAGTGGATAAGAGGTTAAAGATCACCATGTCCCAGGTCCTGCCCTTGAGCACACGATGCTTACGGAGCATGCCCTCCCGGGTGAACGCGGCCTTCACCAGCCCCCTCTGTGACGCCACCTAGTCCACGTCCACCGATGCCTCTACCCTCTCTGACATTCGTGCTCAGATCGCTGGTCTCAAAAGTGTTTGGTGAGTTCCCTGACTTTAGTAGAACTGGAGAACAAAGGGTCACAGAGGGTTTTGGAGAAGGTTGGGTTCTTGAGAAAGGGTTGCCTGAGGAAGTACGGCTATTGCAAAGGAGAGGTCGGGCACATGTTTATGTGTAGTCTCTTATCGACATATCATTGTGATTATGGTCCTAGTATTTGGTTGATAGGATAGTTCTGTTGACACCAAATTACCGGAAATTAAGATTTTGATTTCGCAGTATACTTGCATGAGTTCAGTAATTTTCTCACCACTAAGGGTTGGTTGTTGTAGAATCCACATAATCGAAACAATTCATATTTCCGAAATCCTATCTGATGTGACATAAGCAAGGAGTAAAAGGGCACTCTTTTACCGAACACAAAGAAAGTATCTTATCATTTTAGTTATCTAACATAACCATAGTATCCATTTAGTTAAAGGGAATCAGCAGGATGGACCTTTTCCAAGGAATATTTCTCCCCGGCATTAATTAGACCATCTCTAATGCATTGCATGCCTCTTCTCCAAGTTACACTCTCAAAAAAAAATAAATACCACACTCCAATGCAATTCCCTCTATCCAAATCTCTATCGAGAACCCACATACACGTTCTATTAATTAAATAAATGTAAGTAATATTACATATAATTAATATATATTAATTATAGCTTAATAAATTAATTAAATTAATATTAAAATAATTTAAAAGTTAATAAAAAATATTTAAATCAATAATAAAAATTTATTTAAATTAATTGAAATTCACTGCAATAAAATTTATTTAAATAATGATTTTTTAATTATTTAAATAATAATTTAAATTGTCTAAATCATAATTATATAAAAAAAAAAAAAAAAGCGGCAGCCACGTTACAGCCGCTCATTTGTCTCTGTGCAGAGGAGCGGAGCGCGTCTTCCTTGGCCACGTCTCCCCGCTCTACAGTGGAGATGGTCTTGGTTCACACAGCATGCAAGCTCGATGACTTATGGGTAAGTATAGTGTCGGGAAAGATGTACATGAGATGGAACGTGATCGATATGAGGAGGAAAACATCGATTTACGTAGCTCGGGAAGGATGGATATGCATCCACCTTACGACCGGTCCCGTATGCATAAATGCATTACATTGGCTTCGACATTTTCAAGTCTGAAGAATGCTTGATATCGGCCCGGCATAAGGTGTACCCCCCCCCCCCCCCCCCCCCCCCCCCCGGCCCTGCCTATGAATCACAGGGGTAGGGGCTTATAATAGTGTATATTGAGTTGAGGCCACATTTTCATGGAGATAGAAGCTTTCTTTTATGCGGGATGAAGGTCAGGGGAAGGAAAGAGTAATAGAGTGAGTTTAGTCAAGTAATAGGGGAGTTCGCTTTGGGTTTGCTGAGGTTATTAGCTCAAACCCAACCAAACATAAATTCGATTTTTCAAAAATTGGAATCGTGTCCATAAATATATATTCATATTTTTTAAATTAGACTCAAATCATAAAATTATTTTTTTTCAATTTGGTTAACCGAATAACTAAATACTCTTTTGGACTGTATTGCCAATTAAATCCTGAATTTGGTCATAGTCAGACCAATTTTATTTACTGAGTAATTCAAAAGATATCATGCATGATGAATCCTGACGAATTTTATATAAGAGGAGGAAGAGTTGAGATATAGAGAAATATAACGTGGTTGGTCATGGACCAAAACCAAACAACTTTATTAGAATACACAAACTCGAGATACGACTAGCTAGCATATTTATAGGCTTAATGAAATGACTCAAACAAGAAATGATGAACTCGAATAAACCAGACCAAATCACAAATAATACTCAAAAGATAACTTTATTTACTTGAAAGTCTATATTCAAAAAATCATAAAATAAATCAAGCTCATAATCCACAAAGTAGCATAACATATTCAAATCCATAACCCTATACACATAAAAAAAATCGTTTAGTGGTAGAGGTCGTAAGGCCCATGAAAGAGCAATCATATATAAAGTACATATATAAGTCAATGGACCTTATTTGTAACAAAAAAAAAATACATATATGGATTGGCTCAGTCTTTTCAGTTTTTAACTATAAAATCGAAAATCAAATCAAATCTAAAAATTTCACGAAAAGAGTTACCATAATCGAACCATATTTTTAGATATTCAGATTATCGAATAATTAGTTTCGATTCCATTGTTTGATTATTTAAATATTTTTTAGTAGTTCTAAGATCATTCGTCCAGAAAAGTTATTTATTACTCGTTCCATCATTTTATAAAATCTTTAAAGAAGTTCTTTTTTAATCATATTCCTTCATGTTTACTAGTCAATAAAAAGCACAATTTTTCTATGATATAATTTTATATATATATATATATATATAATAAAATCTTGATAAACAAGTTCTGTTTTAATCATATTTCTTCATATTTACTGGGTGAAAATAAGTGGATATGGGTTCGGACTAATTCTTTTAGAATAAAAAAACTACCCAAAAACCATTTGGGAGTTAAAAGACCCTGTCCATGATTTCCGTTTTTTCGGTTTGACTTTTTCAGGGATTGAAAGTGGAAAAATTACCGGAGAACAATTGAAAAAGCTTCAAAAACGATCAAGAATCTCGAAGAAAAGATTGATAGTTTTCTTTTATTTTTAATACAAATGAACTAAGATGTATAATAACACTACAACATAATTCTTTTTCAAAAGATTGGACAATCTATCAATGATTTTAGTGAGAATGTGTATGAATTTCCGGGTGGATTCGGGTATACCCAGTCAGGTTCCCATTTTTTTACGGTGGATTTTCCACACCCTTAAATACCACCCAAAAAGACTTTTAAGTTATTCGGATTTAGTTTTTTTTGTTAGAGTAGTTCGGTTTTTCGGATTTTTCCTTACACCCCTAATATTTACAAGTGCGATAAAAGCATAATTTTTATATGGAATAAGTATAATTATATTTCACTCTATGAATATTATTACATTCACTTTAACAACTGTGAATTAAGAGCAATGGTATGCCTAAATCTTTATTACAATTATAAAGTCCGAAAAACTCTTTTTGTCTCACTTTCACTTTTCGAAAATACCCTTACTAAAATAACTTCAGTTAATAATAATAATCATCAGGTTAAGATTACAGTCGTAATTTATTTAAATAACTATCCACTTCAGCCCTATATTTACTCTTTCACTCACCCACTTTCACCCCTCTCAACCTAAAAAAAAAAAAATTAACCCTATTTTTACTCTTTCCCCATTTTCATTTTTAAATTTCTTTTGCAAGTTATATTTTATTAAACTATCTTAACTACAAAAATATGGCATCATTCAAACCTTCTCGAATTAGGCAAGTTGATTGGACTTCAACGAAAAATAAAATTTATATTCTCAACTATGTATTTTTTTTATTATTTTAATTTATAATCTAGTTATTAAATTTAATCATCCATGCGTAGTACGGGCATACTTCTAGCATTTATATATCGTTAAGTGTTATTTCAATATGTATAGGTCGCTAAGTTTGTATCTATAATCATGAGCATGAGGCACGCTTTCTTGTGCCAACATATGCTTAATCATGATACACCAATGTGATACTGGGACGAAGTCATCGATCAATCTGTAGGCACTAGTCGCTGTTTGGAACAACTAGCAACGTAGCCGGGCCATAGCCTATCAATGCTTCTTCTAGAAGGCAGCCGTTTCATCAGGGCAATAGGAGGAAGGTCTATGGACACGTTAATCATGTCAAATTCATGTCAAGTTCTTATCATGTGATGGATACTTTGTCGTCCATTAGACCCTTTCACTTTCATATTATTCGAAATTATGGATACTTTTCAATTTTCATCAATCTAGCTATCTCCACTTGCATTTGCTTGCTCCCTTTATTTAATTTATTCTATATTCAATTAAGCTTTTCCGACGGTGCAAGAGGTACATAATAAGGGAATAGATATATACAAAATTACAAATACATGAGTGAATTACAAATACATAACTTGAATTGATCATCAATCCTATTTTCCAATCTTATCATTCGGTTCCATCATTCGATACAGAAAATATCTCCAAATATGTTTTTGCATGAACTAATCCAGATAGCCAGCCAACGTAGACCGCGAGGTTTATATGTATGCTTTGATTCTAAATAATCTGGATTACATAGATACTGGGTCATTATAGCTAGTGAATCGATTACAGTATGCTACGTCAATCAGATCGCGAAATAGATATTGGAAAGCATAATCTTTCTATAGTACTCAGAGAATAAGATGCCAATTTGATCAATCAAGCCATAGACATTGTCATTTTAAAGATCGTGACCGGTCGGTTACATCGATATAAGAACTGCATTACATCAAATCAATTCATACAGCAAATAATTGCAGCTCCAATGAGATTTAAATACTTTTAAAGGAAGTAGGTTTAAGTGAAAGTTCTCCACTTTTTAAGAGGCAGGTCATATCATCGTGAGTCGTGACAGGGCCATCTATCAAGAGGTCAAAACCAATAGGCCTACTACTTCTCTGCATTCCAAACGATGATTTGTTATTATTACTTTTTTTTTTTTAGTTCTCTATGTATCCGAAATTCAATTGATTCATTTTAATTCAGATTCGAACTCGATCGATTCATTAAAAAGGTAAAAAAATTTCAATGATAAATTTTCTCCATTCACAAACATCTTGAATTCGAAATGTTAGTAAAAAGAATAATAATATCAAATCACTTAAATCAATCCTTTTTTATTATTATATTGCTTTTACGGTGAAATATGTATATATATATGGGAGTATAAATAACCACCTCATTGAGAAAGTGGTTGTTGTATAGCTGGCCGCACTTATCCTCGTTCGAACAAAAAAGATTTTTATTGATTCCATCAATGTGATTTTTCATATATCTTTTTATCATTTTTCTACTTCTTAATATGTTTATGACATTCTATATATATATATAAACAAAAACAAAAACAGTAATTTACAATACTTGAAATTGAGCATACTGCACAACCGAAAAGAAATTGAGCATACCGAATGAACCAAACTACAAATATCACCATGTTGTCGTCATGGATTTGATAATGCGGGAAATAATACGTTCTTTTTTGGGATATATGCACGTACAAAGACTTTAATTTGTAAGAAGACATCTCTTGCACGTCACTAACTCATCATCTCATTGATGTGAACCATAATTTTTAAAATTTCCATGTGTTATTATTTAACAGGTTATATTGCTTTTCATTTTTGTTGAAATTCGGGGCACAGATTATATATCTTTTCTTTTTTCTTCCTGAAGCATTGGTATATCTCTGTCTGATCAATAAAAACAAATAATATAATCGAAACAGAGACTCGACATTATTTCCTAGTTACCAATCCATTGTGTCTCAATAAGATCACGAGGTATAATTAGTTTATATCATTAAATCTAATTTCCGTTTAGATATCGGCTTTACCCGTCATGGAGATTTACCAATCAATTTGATCTTTTTCGATTCTCACCTTTCGATGAAGCTCCCTCTTTCGCTGCAAATGAAGGAAAGAGGGAATCTTGAATGGTGTAACAGCGAGAAAATATAGAACACTGGACAGTGAGAGTTTGTGCAAAACCTTTCCTCGAGATATGCATATACGTTATGTCGTCATTTTTTGTCTATCAAGATGCCTCGTGTATGGCTAATAAATTAATAAATGAAAAGGCCTAAAAAAAACAGAAATAGAATTGCAAAATACCAATAAGAGTTTATTCAAGCAGTTTGACGTTTATTCTCCTTAAATACACTACAAGAAACACCCTTATTAGAGATAAATAATGGGAGGTAATTATAATATTAGTCTCTAAAATTCTCATTTTGAGACAAATACAATCTTATGTGGATTTTATTTATCTCTAAAAGCACCTAAAACTAATACTTTACTAAATTATAAATCTATATCACAATTATTAGCAACAAATAAGACTTTTGCCTCAAAATAATAACTTTTAGAATTGGTGGAGGCATATAAAAAAATTCGTCACTAAATATTTTTTTAGAAAGCAAAAGTATTAATTGCTTCTAAATCCAATCTTATTTGTCCCTAATATATTCTTTTAGAGATCAAATATAATTGCCTCTAAATCTAATTCTCATTTGCCTCCAACTTATGCAATTTTATCTATAAAGTAAGTAGATAAAATGTTGAAATTTTGACGGATTATTTTTACCTAAACATAAATAATTTATTCAGCATGAATTAAAGGATATTCAAATTACTCTAAACATAAGTAGAAAACATATTTTATTTATTTATAGATGTAAGTGACGTTATATATGCAGATTTTGAATTAAATCAAATAGTAAACTAATATTGTTTTTGTGTATTTTACTTCATCCATTGTGTTCATATATGATTTATTACATAAATTTTTGGATATTTTAACCATCTTCAACCTACGACCTGAGAAGTTAGCTATATATATATGCGCAATGTTTGATTTAATATTATGCGCATATTAATTATTTTCTTAATTTTAAATAAGTATATAAATTGAAATTTTACATATTTATTGAGGGTTGACAAAAATATTAAACATAAATTAAATGTATTCAGTTCAAAGATGCATTGGTGGTGAATTGGTAAAGATGCAACAATAAAAATACTATGCTAGAGGTCAATTGTTTCAGTCGAGTTCAAGGCACAATATAAAGATATTAGAGAGCTAATAGTCAAATGTAATTATAATCATTTATTTTGAAAAAACTATACAGAGGCAATTATAATTATCCAAAATAATAAATTTAGTAACAAAATTTGTTGTTATATCACCTTATTGGAGGCTAATTTAATTAACACTAATAGTAGTAATTAATGAGTTTTATTAATTGTTTCTAATTTGTCTCTATATATCTAAAACGACACAGGTAAACGAGACAATTCACTCTTTTGTCTCTAATATCGTTAGAGGTAAATAAATAGTTTTTGGAAGCAAATATCATTGTTTCTAAAAGGAGTTTTTTTTTGTGATAAATTCTAGGATTCGAGTCTTATGAAAAGAAAATCATTGATTGGGATAACTTTATCCCGCAATGGGTTGATCCGATTCAAATTAGATTAGTTAGGACCCCTTAGAATTCCGAATACCATGATACACACCGAAAGAGAATTGCAAAATAGATGCCTCATGTATCTCATCTTCCAATTGAAAAATTAGAGAGTATTTCTCATGTTAATGTGAATAAAAAGAAAATTTTGATGCTATTAAATACTAGATTTACTTTGCAAGGATATTATTTTATATATTAGTGTTGATCAGTGCTATGCGCGGAAATTACCAGTTATTTACATGATGGAAAATCGAATGCAATTCGTTATAGACTATATATCTAAATAAAATAGATTTTGAGTTATATATAAGGCTTTAATAATTGTAATCCAATAATTTAAAAAGTGGTTATATAAAAAAAAGTGATTGCATCATAAAAGTCTCCTTCAATTTGTATCAAGGCGTAGGGATGACCATGGGTTTTTATACTGGTATTTCCCCATCCCAACCCCTGATAAGTGATTTACGAATTTTACACAGTGAATTGTGGAAAGAATTTGGGGATTTGATGGTCAAAAGTCCATATGTTTGGAAAGGGTTCAAGATTTTTTTTCAAAACCCGTTCCAAAACCATTAAGTGTGAAGTTTCTAAATTTTAGAGTTAAGAGTTTTAGGACATGACAATTCATATCTACTTGTTCTAATCAAACCTGGTTTAATTTTATGTCATTAAGTGACTACAATGTTAACCTACAAGGTGAGCTAGGGTTTTTCCGAGTCGGATCGATCAGTTCGGTGAGCGGGGGATGGGTAGCTTGGTCAGACCAATCCGACCCAGGTAATAGACATACACAGAATATTGTTTTGTACTACTAACCAAAAGATGGGCTTCCATACGGAATTGACCTGAAAACCTAAGCATACCCACTCCTCGCTATTTATGAACATGCCATGGTTATATTTTTTTATAGCAAATATTTTACTCCTTATATAAATATGTAAGATTTAAAAAATTTGGAGTGATATATTTACCTTCATGCAAATATCTATATTCTATCGTTATATAGTGCCGACGGGGTCTATGTAGAAACGTTGTAGGAGGTCATGAACAAGAATTCAATATGAAGAATGATTTCTACAATTATATCATGTGTTAATCGATGTGTTTTACATAATTATTTGCTTTAGTCCTAGTGGATTTACCGATCTTCATGTTTTTGTAATTATCTCTCTTCGGCATTTTCGCCTTTATCTTATATTTGATTTTAGAGAAAACTATCACTGCCATCCCTTAATTTTCACTTTGCCACCACTTAAGTCCCTCATCAATTTTTGTCATCAATTTGTCTTAAACGTTGGGTTCCGTTAATCAATTTGGTCCATGTCGTCAATGCCACTAACGGATGTCTGACGTGGCTTCCTTGTTGGACAAAACGGTGTCAAAAAAATAATTTTTTAATCTGACTTTCCAAAACTATCACTGTCATCCTTTTACTTTCCTCAAACCACCACTTTAGTCCCTCCTCGATTTTTGCCACCAATTTGGCCCAAACATTGGGGTTCTATCTATTAATTTCGTCTTCGCTGTCAATGTTGCTAACGGATGTCTGACTTATCTGCCTTATTGGAGAAAATGACGTCAAAATATTATTTTTAATCAGAGTTTCTAAAACGAAGTCGCTTTTGGCAATTTTTTGAAAATTTATTTATTTATTTATCTATTACTTTAACGGATGAAGGGGTAGACTAGCGAGACCCCCCCGGACTAAGGGGGCAAAGGCCGGCCGGGGAGGCCCCAGTCAGTCTCCCCCCCTTTTCTGAATCCCTCTGTTTTACTCTTTCAGTGAGGGTCATGTTGTTGATCGAAGGAAGAGATGCATTAGTTCGTTGGAGAGGAGGGAGGTTGCTCGGAAGGGCTTGTGACTGAGCTGCTACGATGGAAGAGCACTGGAAAGGGACTAAAGAGGCGACCTGAAATTCGCTATAGCTTTTAGGTAAAGGAAATTGAGGTTAATCGTTAGAACTGGACATGAGACTGAACTAAGAATGACTTCGGAGCTCCTGATACTACTAATTGGATAAGGAGACGGATTAGTAGTGTCAGGAGCTTCAGAGTCATTTTTAGTTCAACCTCGTGTCCAACTCTAACGTCTAGCCTCAATTTCCCTTTCCTAAGAACTATAGCGAGCTTCATGTCGCCTCTTCAGTCTCTTTCAGGTGTTTCTCCATCGTAGCAGCTCAACTGCAGGCCCCTTCGAGCAGCCTCCTTTTCTCTAATTAATGAGCTTATGCATCTCTTCTTTTGATCAGCAGCATTACCTTTACCGAAAGAGTTAAACAGAGGGATTCGGGAAGGAGGGGAGACCGATCGGGGCCTCCCCGGTCGACCGTTGCCCCTTGGTTTGGGGAGGTCCCGGTGGGCCTACCCCTTCATCCGTTAAAATAAATAAATAATTTTTCAAAAAAATTACTAAAAGCGACTTCGTTTTGGAAACTCTGATTAAAAATAATTTTTTGACCTCGTTTTTCTAACAAGGTAGCTACGTTAGACATCTGTTAGCGACATTAACGACGAGGACGAAATTAATAGATGAAACCCCAACGTTTGGGCCAAATTGGTGGCAAAAATTGAGAATGGACTAAAGTGGTAGTTTGAGGAAAGTAAAAGAATCACGGTGACAGTTTTAGAAGGTAGTTTGAGGAAAGTAAAAGAATCACAGTGACAGTTTTAGAAAGTCATATTAGAAAATTATTTTTTTGACATTGTTTTGTCCAACAAGACAGCCACGTCAGACATCCGTTAGTGACATTGAAGGTTGGGACTAAATTGATCGACGGAACCCCAACGTTTAAACCAAATTGATGGCAAAAATTGATGAGGGACTTAAATGGTGACAATGTAAAAATAAAGAGATGACAGTGATAGTTTTCTTTTGATTTTATTGTGGATGAATGGAGGATTTTCATTATCGTTTCGAGAAAAAAATGAAAAATAGTGCAGCGGTGGCAGGGGCATGGCAATTTGCATCGTTTTGTGAATTCGAAATTCCCATTTTGCCCCGACCCAGAGTGCAGTTTCACGAAACGAACAGGGGTGTCCTAGTAATAACAGAGTGCTGACAACGTACAATGATAAATTGAACACTCATTTATTGAGAAAGGTGAACGACATCTTATATTATCTATCTTGAAAGCTGAAAAGAGTTATTATAGATAGAGATGGATAGACATGGAAATTAATTAAATGGGCGTGGACCACTGGGGACCCCCTCGCAGGGAAAATAAAAATCTTAACGATCCTTTGCTGTATAACATAGCGAAAAAGAACCAATATAATTATTTTAATACACAAATTAATAGTCTATTATTCATGCGATTATAAATTCATTCACTTGTTTGTTGTAATTCTATTTATGCTTCTTCATGTGATGAGGTGGGATTATTGCAGAATTTCGGCTATATGATTGTGATATATAGTAGCAGTAATTAATTATCTGTTACATGTAATTCCATTCTGATTATCTCATGCCTAATATATATCAATTTCTAACATGCATAACACAAAATTTGCATTTGAAAAATTTATATAATCATCTCACTACAAGTACAAATTTAAATATATTTGACCATTGCATGAAATTAACAGTTATTTATAACAGAATGAGCGCCGCGAGCATAAATTACAAGTTTTCTTTCCATATACTGCCAAGGAACTTGTAATATTAAAATTTCAATTTTCTTTGCGTGAAAAAATGGATATTCTAATTTTCCCTAGCTAGACCGAGGGTTCTAATTCGAACGGTCGTCTACTCTTATCAGCACAGCTTTCATTCAAGTGTTGGGGGGCCTGCCCCTTCCCTTAATTGAATTTAAGACCTTTTTGTATAGGTAATTGAGTTTATTTGTCTTCCAACCCGCCTTCTTTTTAATTGAAATTTATAATAATGTTATTTTTTTATTATAAAAATTTTATTAATCTAATACAAGAATTTAAAAAGACGAAAGAAAGGGACATGTTTTTTAATTTTAAGTCGGCAACTTTTGTCATTGTACTAATATATATTTCGGAATTGAAAATGAAATTAGTGGGATAGGAATTTGAAGAAGAATAAAGTCAAAGGCAATCTAATACGAGGAAGAATATATTTAATAGATAGGGTTAATGCTTACATGACAGTTTCTCTCCACACTATATATAACTTTTACGTGATAACTCTTCCTCGTATGAGCAGAAGACTCTCGTGAGGTATCACAGGAGGAGTCTAAATTACATAATATATAAATATAGATATAGATTGTTAACAATGCTATTTAGTCCTAAATATATAATTGGTTTCTTTTGTAAGTAATGTCAACTATTAAGGAATTACGATGCATGTAATCGTGCAAGAGGATCGGACAAAAAGAAAAGAAAAGAAAGGATAAAGATCATCTTTTGGGTAATGATCTTAATTCGACCTTTTTCTTTAAGTCTTAAATTAGTCCTAATTTTAGCTCTCTTTTTTTTTTTCTGAATTACGCCCTTTCTTAGGGTACCGAAGGCCCTTACCGGCCATTGTCTCCTCCAGTGAGGTCGCGAATATAATGACTAAGTTGACAATTTAGTCCTTGAAGATATCTCTACCGAGAACTTGGTCCCTAAAACTTTTTAGTATACTAATTGATCTTGCTGTCTGAAATGTTTACACAAATAGTCCCTCCATCTCATTTTCCATCCTGTCCTTGATGAAAAACGATGAGAGACCCGTTATCCATTGATTTAGCCCATTATAAGCAATGCTAGCCATAAATCTCCTCCAAAATGATTTTTTTGTGATTAATTAATTACGTTTTAAACTAAGAAAAAAAAAACAAAAAAAAATAAAATTGAGGGGGGAAGGGGCAGATTGGCAATGGGGGGTCCTGCTGACCACCTAGCCCTCAAGCAATGTCGCTCGAGGTTCATCATTGACTCCGTGATGATTGGTTATAGAATGAACCAAAATTGTCATTTTTTGAAACCATTTAAGATTATTTTTTGTAGGACTCAAATTCAAAAAATGGAAAATTTCTAAGTTCTTCACTATAATTCTTAAAAAAAAATGTTTCAACCTAATTGAGAGCACACATGTGGGCCAAATTTTTAAAGCAAAACTCTTATGTTAGTGTTGCATAGATAGGTAGGGAGGTAGACAGAGAGACGGTAGATGTACCATGTATAGGTTGTACTAATCTCTAATATTCATTTCCCCCCCTTCAGATTTCGCAATCAAACATTTTCAGTTGAAAATTTAGTAATAAAAATAATAAGAGTTAAATGCACTTTATCCATCAAAGAGAATATAGCGGAGCGACTCATACCCCGCTTGACAACCAAAAGGTTGTAAGTTCGATACCTGGTGGGATTAGTCATGTCTCTTTATTAGTTATTAGGTTTTTTACTTTATTATATTAGGCCCGTGGACCTCTTTTATAACAAAAAAAAGCACTTTGTCCCACTAAGTAAGGGGCGAGTTTGCGTTTGCTCCATGACCTTCAAAATATCACAGAGTGCCCTGGACCTGACCTGAAAATAAACAAGGTGCCTCTTACTTCAAATTTCAGTCAGATTTCTAATCAAAAGAGGCACTTGCCGCTCACGTGCCAATGAAAAAAGGGCAAAAAAGTCCCACATTCTAATTATCATAATTAATTGGAATAAGAAAAAAAATCAGGGCACAATTACTCACCTTATTCATGAAAACACCATGAATGGAGTCAGAGCATTTTACTTCTAAGACTATATCCAATGTTAGTCTCTCTTTGAGTCTTTAAACTGGCCCCTCCACTGCCCCATAAACGCCACGTCAGACAGAGACACATTCAACAAAAAGAAGATTGACCATTTTAACCATCATCTCCATTTTTTAGTCTCTTCAAACATATTTAAATAAGAAAAGAAAAATCAATCGGCTATGTGTCCCCAACGGCCATATTAAAAAAAAGGAAAGAAAAAACTAAGTTGAGAAAAGGTGAAAGTTGATGTCACGTGGGGTCCGCTGCCATCATGCGGCAGCAACTCACTAGGTCTCTCATTTGAGAGACGCACCAATGGGGTGGGGGGGAAGGGAGACGCCATGTTGTGTCTCTCCCCCGAGGAGAAACCTCTGTTGGAGTTAGTCTAAAAAGAATGGAGACAGCTACAATGGAAAAATGGGAGAATATCACAGCGTTGATGTGTTAGTTTCACTAATTTGCCTTGCCATTACCAAGAAATTTTTTTCGAAAAACCTTCTGCAATTGTATTAAGCATTTCAATTATTTCTAATAGTATGAGAAAAGAACAACAACGCAGTAGCCAGAGCCTGGCCGAAGAGCTGAGATCATCGGCTCTAGTCTGCAGAGTCGATAGTCACATTGCCATCGTGAATTGGGTAAGTAATCGTCCCTATTTTTTTTCTCCTTCTTCTAGTTAATTTTGATAATTAGAATGTGTATTTTCACACCTTTTACATTGGCATGTGAGTAGCATGTGACTTCTTTTGTCCAAAATATGATCGAAATTGGAAGTAGGAGGTATCTTACATTTGGATTAGGTCGAGGGTACCCTACAATATTTTTAAATTTAGAGGCAAACTCAAGCTCACCCTTTAATTTGGGTGGCAAAATGCTTTTAACCCAAATAATAATTAAAAGAATGGGTTATTACGCCATATATAACATGTTATCACATGTTTCTCAAATCTACCTATGGTTTAAAAATTACCTAGAAAGACTCATGGCTTACATCTGATTTCAAATATATCGTAACGTTAATTTTTCCATCAATATTTAACAGTTTTACTGACGTGGAATGTAAGTTGGCCCATTCTTGCAATGTGGCCCTTTGTTTGAGATAAATTTGAGAAACAAATTAAAATTATGGGATAGGTTTAGAGCCCACTTATATTTCATTGACTGACAAATTGATGGCATGATGGATTTGAAATAAGATGTAAATTATAGACCTTAATTTTTAAAGTATGAGATATATTTGAGAAAATGGTGAAAGTATGAATTATCCTTAAAAGCATAAATTTTTGCCTTTTCTCCATCTACGTCTAGTGACAATAATGTGCAAGTAAAGTGCAGATTAAACAGCTATATATATATATATATGTAGAAATTAAATGGGAAGGTGACATCAGGAAATTACAAAGAAAAGTTTCATCCAAATAATTATACACTTCAAAGGGGAAAATGACATTGTTGGTCCTAATTGTTTGGCATTTTTTGACATTGAGTCCTAAAAATTTCACTTTGAAAAATCAAGTCCTAAAAGTTTGGAAAAGGTGTCAGCAGTGGTCCTAAAAGTTTTGAAAAAATGACACCAGTGGTCCTATCCGTCAAGTGTTGTTACCGTGCCGCCTAAGTGGAGTTAACGCCATCTGTTTCGACGACGTGGCCATTAGTTTGCTGACATGGCCATTAATGCGATGACGTGGCACGTTCTTATTGGATCGATTTGAAATCCACTCGTCTTGCTCATGTGACCCGACTTGTGCCCGGTAATCCCGTTTCAACCCAACTTGACTTCCATCCTTTCAACCCGAGTGTCAAACCGACTGGGCAACCTTTTTCACCAATCGAACCCTAATTCCATGTGGCTGAAGTTTTGGTTTTTCTTGAATGTTCCAAAGTCATAGAATGATGGCAGAAGAGGAAGAAGAAGAAGACGACCACAAATCGTTGTTCTGCTGTTCTGCTCCTTCCCTTCATCCTACCAAACAACTCAGACGCGGAATCAAAAACCTTTCGAGCTCAACTAGTTCCACGAGACAACATCTCGCTCAGGCATTGAATCGAACACCTTTCGGGCACAATCCACAAACACCCCATGTTATGAATACATTGATCAGAAGTCGGTTCTTATCACACCAATGTTTCAAATGGAACAATGCAAATGTTTAATGCCTCTAGAATTGATCAGAAGTTGACAGAAATTTACACAGATCTTCTAAGTGTTGACAGAAAATACGTGTTGAACTCAACTCAACGGGGAAAACTGTTTATACAACAGAGAATCAAATCTACATAGTGTTTATATTAACAGAGAGTCAAATCTACACAGAGAAATTTCTGAAGCATCCAAGCAAAAAAAAAATGAGATCTTCTAAGTCGCCATGGAATGCTTCATTGGTTGCTCTGTGTGACTCCAACTTAATGCCAAGCCAAGCTGTATTGAAGAAGAAGAAGAAGAAGATGAAGTCGGGGTCGGTGAGACGGTCGGTGAAGAAGACAGATTTGATCCAAATCGGGGAAGAAATCGGGGTCGATGAGATGGTCGGTGAAGAAGACAGATTTGATCCAAATCGGGATCGGTGAGACAGTCGGTGAGAACGATTTCGTAATCCAAATCGGGGTCGGTGAGAACGATTTCGTAATTTAGGGGAGTCGGAATAGGGCTTACGATTTTGGGATCTCGGGAGGGGAGGGATGAATTAGGGTTTCGAATTTGAAGAAGAAGAAGAAGAAGAAGAAGAAGAAGAAGACAAATTTGATCCAAATCGGGGTCGGTGAGAACGATTTCGTAATTTAGGGGACTCGGAATAGGGCTTACGATTTTGGGATCTCGAGAGGGGAGGGATGAATTAGGGTTTCGAATTTGAAAAATTGGGGAGTTGGGAACCTCTGCTCGGGTTGAACTTGAAGTCGGGTAGGAATTGAAACCGAGTAAAAATTGAAGTCGGGTCGTCTAAATTCAGGCAGCCCGCACAGTTGGAGTTGGGCCACCGTGCCACGTGGAAAGTTAACGGAAATCTGGACGGGCCGTTTGCCTTGTTGACAATTCTGTTAATGGATAACGGAAAGGACCAAAAGTGACACTTTTCCCAAACTTTTAGGATTTGATTTTTCGAAGTGAAACTTTTAGGAGTCAATGTCAAAAAATGCCAAATAATTAGGACATCAACTGTCATTTTCCCCACTTCAAAGTATGCGCGATATCATTTTTGAACTGCTGCCAACTCCTCTTTACCACTCTTTGATTTTCTTTTATTTATTTTTAATCATTTACTTTAATATATTTTGATTTATTTACAATAAATGAAGACAAAATAAAAGTGCAAAAAAAAAGAAAAAGTGGAATTCTCAAGATTAGCTAAATGGGCCTTTCAACTGTTTCAAACTTCACCTACTACTCATTATGGGGACTCAATTTATCTTAATTGTCTTCTCATAAACAGTTAAAAAAATAATATTGGCACTGAAGATGCATAGTGACACCGAAGAGAGGAAAAAATTCTTCAACCTGAGAAAAAAAAGAAAAGAAAAATAAAGGTATTAAGGGACTTTTAAAAGTTTTTAGGGTAAATTGTCATTTTCGTGGGTAACGCCACGGTTAGTTATCAATTTTGTTTATGAATTTGAAAAGCCATCAATTGGCTCCCTACAGTATGAAAACTTTTGTCCTTTTAGTCCATCCGTATGGATTCAATTGATAACATGCTTTTCAAATTGTAAGGACCCGATTGATGCCTTTTCAACTTCAGGGATAAAATTGATGTTACGAATACCTTTTGTTTCTACTATATCAGTTTGTGCCTCTACAAGTTTTTTGATAACTTAAAATATATCTAGAGGTTCATACTTGCACTGCGTTTATTTTTTAAATTTATTTTCATAAGTTTTTTTGGAAATTTTCGAAATTGATAATACTCATTTTCAGTAAATTTGAAACATCAGTTATCTATACAACTTCATAAAGAAGAAGTTTTTCATTATTCTAGCATTCACTTTCCAAAAATATACTTTATCCAATTCGATGAAAAAATAAGACATTAGACCACAAAATTTTTGATTTTGTAAATTGGTCTATGTTTTTCTCAAGCACTTTTATTTCCTAAAAAATTTCCAAAACTCTTTCTCTCTCCTCACCCAACTGCTTATGAACTAGACGAACACGCCCGCGAATACGCGCGAGCTAGAATTTGATACTTAACAAATTGTTATATGTTTCTTCATTATGGTACCTATAAAATTGATTTTCACTTATTTTGATACATATTTGTAGTATTTTATGAATGCAATATCTCATTTTGAGAGTTGAACGATCTTAGTACTTAACCGCCTATGAGAACAACCATATATATTCCCTAATTCAAAAAGTCTTACAATGAATATATTGTATTCCATCCATCAAAAAAAAAAACAATGGGTAATATACCAGATTATATGTATTATATGATTGTATCTTCTTCCAAAAGTAGAGATAGTTCGTAAGTTGTCTGAACAAAAATTTTGGTTTCTAGTTGATATATATGGAATCATCTCCCTCTAACCTAGATAAAATATAATTTAGTCAACTTAAGATGATGAGGAAGCTTACAATTTCAAGACCACACCTTTGCAGTTTGCATGCATAACAATTGATGAAGACTTTTCCGCTCAAATTTTCCCCCATTTCGAGACCATACAGCCAAGAAATGGATTCTTTATCTCCAACAAAACACTCTATGAGGCATCAATGATCAAATCAATTTATTTAAATATAACCATAAACTTATAACTTATAACTTTCCATAAGTTCAAGTCTTCGAGGTGACAGCATAATACTGTATCACTTGTCACATTTTCGTTAGTGGTGACTTGAAAGGTTTTGCAACCAAAGACGTGCTTTGTCCTACGTGGCACACTCTAGCTCACAGCTCCAACTTTTATTATTTTATATAGATATAGATATGAATAACTCCCTCCACCTTATTTTTGTATTTGTTATTAATTTTATCGAATTATAATTTCAAGATTAAATTTGGATGAGAGTATTGATTAGCTCTATAATGACTAGGGCATGATGCCCCGCGCTTTGCTGTGTGATCAGAAAATTACATCAATAAATTCATTATAAGATTACGAAGATATGATTGCCTTTATGTTATTTTTTACCAAAATATCTTAGTATTTTGTCATTTTATTGTTAGAATATTAAAAAATTAAAATAATGGTATTATCATTCTTTTGATTATATAAATTGAAATATTCAATTAAATTACACTTGTATTTTCAAATAATATAATTGAAGTATTGAAACAATCAAATATAAACAATATATAAGTTTGAAAGAACTAAAATGATGCATGAATTGTATTTAAAAATTGTGGTGATTTCTTCAACTTAATTTAATTGTGTTAATTATATTGTTCTAAGCTGACTCTTAAATTGCATTTTTCCTTCGTGATCAATTCATACTCGTCTATGTAGTATTTTCTTTTTCTAGTGATATTGTGTTTTCTAATATGATATTAGAAATTTATACATAGATTACGGTAAAAAATAATTGGTTTAATCCAAAACTGCAGTTCTCTATTATTGTTGCATGATTTTAATCTATTCATATTATAACCTATATTTATCTTATTACATAATTACAATTAAGTAACCTTTCCTTAAGAATTTTTGTGTACATTTTCATATAACATGTCCTTTAAAAACATATATAGAGGAGAACAATTTAGTGTTATTTTAAGAAATAAATAAGCGTGAGTATTAAAATGATACTTGCTTAACTTTTATAGGATATGACATTTTCAAATTAATTGTGTAGATAGCTAAAACACATACTGAAATTCTTTTGGAGAACATTAAAAACAATCATCATACACTTTCTTGTTTGGAACCAAGAAGTTATGAATTCGATTCCCGCTAACAGGACTTTTTGATTTCTTTTTGTCTAAGTTTTTTATTTTACAATATTAACCTAGGGTCTTCTTCATAATGAGAAAAAAAGAAGAAGGAAAGGACAAAAATAAAACATCAACATTTATGTGGAAACCATAAAAATGGGCAACATGAAGAGAAAAGATTACATGTGTCATGATGTACTTGTCATGGACCTATATTAACTATAAAATTGGAGAAATACAGCGAAAATCCTAAAAGTTTGATGTTTTTGTCGATCGAATCTTATAAGTTATACTTTAAATTTTTAGTCCTATAACGTTTGGTCTGTCAACACTTTCGGTCCAAATTGTTAGTTAGCATGAACGGTTGATGACAGGGATATTAACATTGTTAAATATTTTCCAAGTGTCTATTAAATAAATATGTGGAATATATACAAATATTAAAAAATATTTTCGAAAAGCACAACATTAAAAAAAAAAAAAGGGAGCCCCTTTTCGAGGGCTGGGTTGCTGCCGGGGATGGGGGCCTTGTCGGCAACCCCTAATCCCAGGGATGAGGTCTGCAATCAACCATGAAGGTGTCGGCTCATCCCATGATTGGGGCCGTCGACGAGGCCCGCGACTCTGACATTAGAGATCCATGGGGATCTTTGGAAACCCAAAAAAAAAAAAAGAAGCTTTTGGTCTCCAGAAATCTACTGAGGAAACTCACCCGTCTCTCAATTGAACACTCAATAAGTCTAAATCCTAACAAGAATCAACTAGATAACAAGATAAATTGATCAAATTGCAAATCACTTAGGAATAGGAGCAAAAGTTGGATAATGTATGTCGGTGATAAAATCAAAGGAAAAGCTGCAGGTGAGTGATGGTTACTTGGGAGAATGTGTTACCCTATGTATGGTATATAAGAGAAATAGAAACGAGAGGAGAGGGGGACGTTGAAACAAAGAGAGACTTTATTGATATATTCTTCTTTTTCTTATATTTTCATAATTCATCATATTACATATTTATATATCTCAAGAGAAGATTCTAGTTACTCTATTAATGACATCTCCCATTTAATTCATCACTATCCAATGACCCTAGAAACTTTCACTAGTCAAAGGACTCATCATTTTCCGATGACACTAGAAACTTCTTCCATTCAAAGCATTTACCGATAAGATCAAGTTTACATGCCAACATTTCCCCCCCTTAAACTTGTTCCTCCTCGAGCTTTAACTCCGAGCTGTCTCCTTAACTGCTGAAAAACTTCAGCTTTTAGAGCCATGTCGTCTTCTTCCACCCATAACTCATCATCGAGAGCCCTGAGAATCGGAATAATCGGTTTCGGCCCGTTCGCCCAATTCCTGTCGAAGACCATAACCAAGCAACGCCACCAGCTGCAAGCTACTTCGAGGACCGACCACTCCCAGCTCTGTGCCCGTATGGGCATCACCTTCTTCAGTGATGTGGGTGAGTTTCTGGAATCCGGTAACGACGTGATAATGATCTCCACATCGATTTTATCCCTGTCGGAAGTTATGAAAACGATTCCGTTCCACCGCCTCAGAAGGCCAAGCAGAAAAGGTTTATAGATTGAAAAGAGCCCTTTATGGGCTCAAACAAGCCCCGAGAGCTTGGAATTCCAGAATTGATGCGTATTTTATTAGAGAAGGCTTCGTGAAATGTCCGTATGAGCATTCTCTATATGTGAAGGTCAATTCTGGTGGAGATATGTTGCTGGTGTGTTTATATGTAGATGATTTGATGTACCAGATGGATGTGAAATCAGCGTTTTTGAATGGGAATCTCGAAGAAAAGGTATATGTCGAACAACCACCAGGCTTCGTTGTTGCAGATGGGCTCAAGTCCGTGTAGGCCCAAGTGGGTATTTTACATGGTATCAGAGCGGGTTATTCTTCCGCACGCTCATATGGGCTCACACCACGCCAGATTCGATTTTGAGGTAGCCAAGAGTGCGCCTCATGTTAATCAGCCCCAAGAGTGGTCCGGTCCAGTTCCGAGGTAGCTAAAGGTGCACCTCTAGTTAAGCCCGAGTGTGGAGCTCGAGGTTAGTTTGGTATTTGTCCCCCCTTGCCCGAGCACGGAAGAGGATGCCTGGCTCGGGTCAGTTGTTAAGGGCGGGTGTTTAAAGCACGTGGCACGTGTTGGACCACACGTTGCCACGTGAGGGCGGGTGTTGAGATATGTTGTCCCACATCGAAAAATTGAGAAAGAAACCACAAGCTTATATGAGACTTGGGTCCAGTAACCTATCAGCTTAAGCTTTTGGGTTGCAGATGGGCTCAAGTCCGTGTAGGCCCAAGTGGGTATTTTACAATGTTGGCATGTAAACTTGATCTTATCGGTAAATGCTTTGAATGGAAGAAGTTTCTAGTGTCATCGGAAAATGATGAGTCCTTTGACTAGTGAAAGTTTCTAGGGTCATTGATAGTGATGAATTAAATGGGAGATGTCATTAATAGAGTAACTAGAATCTTCTCTTGAGATATATAAATATGTAATATGATGAATTATGAAAATATAAGAAAAAGAAGAATATATCAATAAAGTCTCTCTTTGTTTCAACGTCCCCCTCTCCTCTCGTTTCTATTTCTCTTCTATACCATACATAGGGTAACAAAATTGGTATCAGAGCCAAAACAACAATGGCTTCGACCAGTTCTTCTCAATCACAGGTGCCTAGATTAACCAAAGACAACTATGGGATGTGGAGTATCCAAATGGAGGCCCTTTTGGGTTCTCTCGATGTGTGGGACCTTGTGGAGAACGGCTATGCAGAATCAGATACGGACGAGGAGGATGAGAAGAAGCTTAAGCAATTAAAGAAAAGAGAGAAGAAGGCGTTGTTAACCATTTATCAGGGAGTCGATGAAGCCACGTTCGAGTTAATTGCTCCAGCAAAGACGTCGAAAGAGGCTTAGGAGATATTAAAGAAAGCATATGTCGGAGTCGATAAAGTGAGGAAGATTCGCTTGCAGTCCCTGCGAGCTCAGTTTGAAGCACTACAGCAAGGGAATTCAGAGACGATCTCGGATTATTTTTCCCGAGTGATTTCCATTGTGCATCAGATGAGAAGAAATGGTGAGGAGTTGAAGGATGTTCGGGTTGTAGAGAAAATCTTGCGTTCTCTAGACCCAAAGTTCGATCATGTAGCTGTGGCAATTGAAGAATCTAAAGATCTGGAGGCGATGACAGTCGATGAGCTCTTGGGATCCCTGCAAGTATATGAAGATAGAATACAAAAGAAGAAAGGAGAGAAGAATACTCTGGAGCAAGCGCTGCAGACAAAACTCTCCCTCAAGACTGAATCTTCGAGAGGAGGTCATCAACGAGGAAGAGGAAGAGGCGGAGCCCGAAGCCAAGGCGGTCGAGGTTCTAACTTTGGTGATCAAACCAGCATCCACGGTGATGGAGACGATCGTGATCAGAAAGGGTATGGCCGTGGAAGAGGTGGTGTTCGAGGCCGAGGCCGAGGTCGAGGACGCGATAGAAACACTGGAGGAAGGTACAACAAATCTAAAATCCAGTGTTATGTTTGTAAGAAATTCGGCCATTACTCTTATGACTGCTGGTATAACACCAACAATGGAGGAGAGAAAGCGAATCTTGTCGACAAAGAAGAAGATGATGAAGGGCCAGTGTTGTTGATGTCGTATAATGAGCCAGAACCACTTCAATCAGTCACGTGGTTTCTGGACACGGGAGCCTCCAATCACATGTGTGGAAGAAAGGAATTTTTTGCCAAACTTGACAAAAGGCGGTTGGGTAACATCACTTTTGGTGATCTCTCGAAGAGGCCGATTGAAGGAAAAGGTGATGTAATTTTCGAACTCAACAACGGGAAGCAGCTTTGCATCTCTGATGTTTATTACGTTCCCGACATTAAAAGTAATCTGTTGAGTATCGGCCAGTTGCTGGAAAGAGGCTACGATATAAACATGAAGGATTCGGCTCTTAGCATTCGGGATAAGAACGACAAGCTCATTACTCATGTGAGCATGACCAAGAATAGGATGTTTCCGCTGAAGTTAAGTGTTAATGAGGCAAACTGTCTCAAGGTGACAACTCTAGACGCCTCGACTCTTTGGCATCTTCGTTATGGGCATTTGAATTTTGAGGCGTTGAAGCTGCTCGAGAAGAAAAACATGGTGATGGGACTGCCGAAGATCGAAGCCCCACGCAATCTGTGTGAGGTTTGTGTCATTGGAAAGCAGCAGAGGAAACCTTTCCAGAAGTATAAGTCGAGAAGAGCATCTTTGCATCTCGAGCTGGTGCATTCAGATGTTTGCGGACCCATCAAACCCATCTCCATCGGTGGAAATTTAATAGAATGAGATTGGGAGAGAGAATCGTAATTGCTAATGCTTGAGCTACTCCTCATTCGGAGCTTTAGTGATTCAGATCGATCGATAATTGAGCTTCATAAGCAATCGATCAGTGCAGCATGCATAAATCACGGTTCCCCGTCCATCGACTTGCTTCCAGTCCACCAAAAAGTTTCACATCTGGCGGTCGATGAGGCCTTGCCGGCAACAACCCAGCTCCGACAAGGGACTTAGGCTAGTTTTCCTTTTCCTTTGTTTTTTTTATGTGATGTTTTTTGAAAACATTTTTTTAATATTCTTTTAAATTCCACATGTATATATAATGGACACTTGAAAAATATTTAACAGTGTCATACTCCACATAATCAACCGGTAGTGCTCAGTAACTATATGGATGAAGAGTGTCGACGGAGCAAATGTTATAGGACTGAAAAATTCAAAATAAAACTTATAAGACTTGATTAACAAAAACGCCAAACTTTTAGGACTTCCTCTATATTTCTCCCACTATAAAATATTAATAATTTTATGTCAAGATTAAAAGTAAATACTATAAGAAAAACTCTTATTAGAGATAGTGAAATTTTTTTGTAAAATCTATTTATTTGCCTCTAAAATTATAAGAGACAAATAAGTAAATTATCTCATTTACTTGTATTGATTTAGGTCTGTAGGGGCAAATTAACAATAACTAATAAAAGTCACTAACTAGTACTATTAGTATTAATTAAATTTGCCTCCAGAGGAGATAAAGCAACAAATTTTGCTATTAAATATATCATTCAAGACAATTGTAATTGTCTTTACATTATGTTTTGAAACCGAATCGAATCTTTGACCACTAGCAAAATATGTAAAATTTTTACTTACATAATTATTTTAAATTAATATAAGATAATTAATATATAAATATAATAAAAATCAAATATCGCGCATATATATTATTAAATTTTTTTTCTCATGATGGTAAATTTGAAGATTGTTTTTATAACAAATATTTATATAAAAAAATATCATATAAAAACACAATATGATGATGTAAAATACACAAAAAAATATTAGCTTATTATTTTGTTTAATTTAACATTTGCATAATGTAATTTACCCATAAAAATAAATAAAAGACATCTCCTACTTGTGTAGAGAGTAATTTGAATATCCTTTAATTCATATCAAAATTTTCTATATTTAAGTAAAAATAAACTTTTAAACTTTCAATATTTTATCTACTCGGTAGATAAAGTTTATTAAGTTGAAGAAGAATCAGATATAGGCTCCATTTGTAAAATAATTTACAGTAAAACGAATTTATCATTTTTCAATGTTTGACAAAACAAGATCATTTAGTCAACAGGAAGTGTCTTCGGTCAACCTACTAACTGAAGCCAAAAATGGGAAAAATGAATTCATGTAAAAATTTTCGGAATTCATTTTTCGAGTTGCATTACTCTTTATTTCTTACCTGGGCTCACCTAACACTTATCTCCAAGCACATGAAGATAATTTTCTTGATATCCTCTCAAACATGAGAAAATAAATTACTTTTCTGAAATTTTTTTTCATGTAAATAATTTTTCAAGGAAAAATTACTTACGTGAAACAAACGGATCCTTAGAGGCAATTGTATTTTACCTCTAAAAAAATATATAGGGCAATTACGATTGGATTTACAAGTAATTCTCCTACTTACTAAAAAAGGATTTAGAGACAAATTTTTAAACTAATTATTTTTAACATTTTAAACTATAAATATAATGTTTGTTGTTTTATTAGTCAATATTTTTTTTCTAACTCAATGGTTCTAATCCGTGCATACGCTTGAGCCTTTCATCTAGTTAAGATCAATTAGAGAAGAAGAATTAGTTTAATGTTGATTTTTTTGCACCGTGCAATGCAATTAGAATCATGGGAAACTCGGGGCTGAATTGGCAACAAAAATTTATGGAGGGACTAAATGAGTATAAATGTAAAGTAGATGGACCACATTGAACATCTTTCCACTTCCTGCTGTTCACGTAGACCCGGTCATCCGCTCCAGACAAAACACAAAGAGAGAGAGAGAGAGAGAGACTGCAATTTTCTACTTCTCTGGGAAAAGAAAAACAAATTTCTCCACCGAGAAGAAAAAATGGAAAACAATCTTCGGGTCCAGCCAAAAAACTGCCCATTTGAAAGCACAGTTTGTTTCCATCACCACCACCACCACTATTTCCATGTCCACGCGTCCTTAAAGCACCCTCCCCTCCTCACTTCCATTCCCACAGCACCCTCCCTCCCTAGTCCCTACTCTCTCTCCCTTAACTCACTCACTTTTCCTGCAATTCCATGGCCGTTCCTTCCTCAAACCTCTCATTGATGACGATGACATCAGACCCCAAACACACTCCATAGAAAAAAACAACCCACCATAAAAGAAAAAGGCAAAAAAGGAGTGCACTCCCTTAAGCTTATTTCTCCTCCTCTTCCCAGCCCCTTTTGTTTTCTAGTGAGCTTCGTTCCACCGTTTCTGGTGATTTCGTTTCGGTGTCTTCTGGTGATTAATGGGGGAGATTTTGTCTTCACATCAAGCTTTCACCCTTTGCCCTGGAGAGGAGCTTAAGTAACCGTGAGTTAGATTGGAGCTGAATAGGACAAGAAACGCATCACAGAAAAAGATAAAGAACAAACCCCACCCCCCAAGTAAAGGGTCCAAGAAAAGTACAAACTTTTTTCTTTTCTTTTTTTTTTTGTTCCATGTCTGTCTGGTGCATGCATGTCTGGTCTATTTGATGATGACTCCTGTCCTGAGGGCTCACGCTTTGGTTGCTGCTTCACGTTGGCCCCTTCCCTTCTGCAGTTTTGTTTTCTGTGCCTCTTCCTCTCTATTTCTTGCAGCTTGTTGAAAATGGATATGGTCTTGCAGCTCTAGACGGGGGGAGAGAGAGAGAGAGAGAGAGGTGTTTAAGGCTTTAAAGCTATGGAGTCGGTGCAGGGGTTTCTTGATTCACGGCTATTTGAAGAAGATGGGGCTTCTTCTTTTGACTCTACTAGTGCTGCTGCAAGCTTCTTCTTGTCCTTCATTCTCTAGCAGAGAGGGCAAACCTTCCCAAAGGAAAAAACAAAAGAAACATAAAGGAAAAGAAGTAAACTTTCTGCTGTCTAGTGGAGCATAAAGGTGGTTTGTTCCGTTTATTCCAATCAAAAACCTTGGGCTATTTTTGTTGGGTGAGAACTGAGGAGTGAGGACGGAAACCCCCCCACCAAAAAAAAAAAAAATCATTCCTTTGGTTGGAAGCATTTCTCCACTTTGGGAATCAATCTTCTTTCTTGGCCTCTTTGATTGATTGAGTTGGTTCTTCTTTTTTCGTATATATGTTCAGGAAGAGATCTAGAGGTTCAGCCACCAGTAAGCAGACACTAATGGCTGACTTTGACGGATGCAGGAAACCCACTTCATCTTCTCTCTTTAGTTCCCCCAGACTGTTTGCCACCATTGCTAGCAGTCCCACCAAGGGGCAATCTGAAACTGATGCTGCTGTTATGAGCCCAACTTCGATTCTTGACACAAAGCCCTTTTCCAGTCTGAGGAGCTCTTTCCAGACCTCACCCAGCGGCCATGAGCCTGAGCACCGCCGTCCCTGGGCAAGGAAGTTGGACCCCAAAGGCATTGCTGATGCCCTCTCAGATGATCATCCCAAACTCAAGTCTCCCAGACCCGAAAACCCAGTGGTTCTATTTGGGTCACACCTGGGGATCCAAATCCCTTCCCTGCCATCCTCCTCCCTTTCCTCAGCAGACTCCCCTAAGACTCCAGTGAAGTTTGGGATCAAGAACAGAAGTTCTCAGCTGGGGTTGTGTCAATCTCCAGCAGCGAAAAAGCCCGTGTTCGAGCCCATAGGCTCGCCCCGTGTTATCACAGGTTGCCTCTCGACCAGCGAGATGGAGATGTCTGAGGACTATACGTGTGTGATCTTTCACGGACCAGTCCCAAGGACCACTCATATATTCGATAATTGTGTTGTTGAGAGCTGCTGTGGTGTTGTTGGGCTCTCTGCTTGCAAGGAAGGGTGCGGGGTTTCGGCTGAGACGTTTAACATCAACTGTTATCCCTCCCAGCACTTCCTTAGCTTCTGCCACTCTTGCAAGAAGAATCTTGATCAGGGGAAGGACATTTACATGTACAGGTCAGTTCAAGTCTCCTCTCCTAATATGTTTTAGATCATGTACGCATTGCTTCCCAGTTCACATCTTAAGGCTTTATCGGTTCTCGAATTAGAAGCAGGGAAGCTATTGATTTTAGTTGAGTTGAATAGCTTACTCAATCTTGAGTACATTTATTCGATATTCTCGTAGATTTCGGGCAAATGGGATTCAATCCAGAGGGTGGCCTTAGGCTGCTTGAGGCTCGCATTGAGGCCTGTGTTTAGGGAGCACTAAATCCAACTAGAATTGTCTTTCGAACTTTCAGGGGAGAAAAAGCCTTCTGCAGCAGCGAGTGCCGGGACCAGGTGATGTTGCTAGAGGAAGGCAAGGGGAAAGCAAAATCAAGTGTTCGCAGAGATCGTTCCTTGTAGCACTTGTGTCATCTTTCCATGTCAAACATATGATCAAGCTCCCTAGTCTTGTGTTAGATGATCCCTGCCTCAGATGAATACTGGTAGTAGGACTGTTCTGAGAGAGAGTGAGACGGACTGCTCTCAAGTTTCTTCCTTTGTTTTGACTCTTTCAATACCTTCCTTTTCTTCTCTTCTGCCCTTTTAGAGATAGAATGACTCAGGAGTGACTAAACAAAGCTTTGTATAATTTAATTTTGGTGAATTGATAAATAGAAGATCTGTTGTTTCCTTCTCAATTTGTAGTACTGCTTCCGGCATGCATAGCTCAGTACTCCCGTTTACTCAAGATGGTATCGAAGCAGAGGTCGTGTCATGTTCGGGTTTTTTGAATATCTGATCGATGGGTTTTCAGTTCACTGCCACTCCAAACTCTGCCCGACTTAAAAGGCTCTCTATCTGATCTGAATGAATCACTTGATATTTATTATGTGGGGGTGGTGATGCTGCTTTTGGCTTGCGTAGTGGGTATCACAGTGATGATTCATGACAAAGAAGCCTGCATTATTGGGGTGTTTATCTATGCTAATGCTTGATAAAATAATAATGGCTATGCATTCTGTACATTGAAGTAGGACCAATTACCTCATTGGGTAGATTCTTTCAAGTTTTTCATCTTTTGAGTTTGGTTTGGTTTGGTTTGTGTCCTCTTCTGCTTTCTTTTGCTTTTTCTTTACTGCTCATTTCACCCACTTTGTGGAGCCCTCCTCTGTCTGCAAGAGTAGAATAATGCAACCTTTGAGTTTGTTTTTGCCTTTTTAAGGCAGTGTGGTGATGTAAGATTTGAATCCCCATTGATTAATGGGTTAATAGCTCTGCGCCTTATATTATTTCAGGGGGAATAATGACTGACATCGCATTTTCGCACCTTTTTATATATATAAATAAAAAATATAACTATGTGTAGTAGAATCTGTGACATGTCTCGAGTACGAGGGATGCGTCAAGATGTCCGACGAACTCACTCGTGCATGTACCCGTACGTGATATTGTCAGCGATAGAGGAGAAATGGTACCGAACCCCAACTGGAAAATCTTCGATATTGTTGGGTATCCCTCCAATTTGGAGGAAGTTGGGCTCAAATTGTATTGGGCTTTTATCGGGCCTTAATAAGCCCAAGAACCCATTTTATTAGGGTTTTTGTTTCAGCAAATCAGCTGAGGTATAAATAGCAGCAGAACAGCTGCAGATTTGAGTAGAGCGGCAGAAGTGCAGCAGCATAGCAGCACAAAACCAGGGAAGAGCAGACAGCAGAATTCGAAGAACAGGGGCAGCGCGCAGCTGGAGATCAAACCTCGATCGGGACATCAAACGAACTCCGATTGGGACGAAATTTTGACAGCAGCTTCACAACACGTGGGGCTAACTTCTGAACGGTCAGAATTTCTATTCGAGCTCTGTAGGTGCTGTTTCAGCTGATTTTGTGAACCACCCGGTGTGGGTGACGAATTTAGTATTTGGGTGATCCAAGAGAGTGTTTCTCTTGAGTTTGGTGATCCAAGGGTTTACCCTTGATGAAAGACATTGTATAACCTTCATAGTGGATCGTTGATTCGGAGTTGGTCCCGTGGTTTTTCCCCATATTGGGGTTTTCCACGAAAAATTCTTGGTGTTGTTTTACTTTACTGCTTGTTGGTTGATTTGATTAGTTCCTATCTCGATTACACCAGTAGGGGAGGAAGATTAATTGCTGCGTTATTGTTTGGTTGAGTACATCCCTATCCCCAACAAGTGGTATCAGAGATTCGGGTTAGAGAAGTTTGAGTTTTTTCGGTGTTTTCAAGATGGAGGAATCTACAGGATCTATGTTCAAGTTGAATGCAACCAACTACTCTATATGGAAGTCTCGGATGGAGGATCTTCTATTTTGCAGGGATTTGTACGATCCTATTGAAGGGGATTCCGCGAAACCCAAAGATAAGGATGACAAGGCTTGGGAACGCACAAATCGGAAGACTATTGGTTTGATTCGGCAGTGGATAGACAATAGTATTTATCATCATGTTGCTCAGGAGACAAATGCGAAAGCTTTGTGGGATAAATTGACAAATCTCTATGCGAGGAAGACACCACAAAATAAGCCATTCCTCGTGAAGAAGCTGGTTCATCTTCGTTTCCAGGATGGAGGTGATATGGCTGCGCACATGAGTAATTTCCAGGATATTATTAACCAGTTGACGAACCTGGAGATAATATTACCCGATGAGTTGCAGGCCTGTCTACTTTTAGGGACTCTACCGGATAATTGGGACACACTTGTGGTTGCATTAAGCAATTCTGCGCCAAACGGGAAGCTATCGTTGGCTACGGTGACAGACAGTTTATTTAATGAGGAGACTAGAAGGAAAGGCACGGGAATTTCCATTCAGTCTGAAGCTTTGGTTACTGAACAACGGGGGAGAAGTCAAAGCAGAAATTTCTCTTCCAAGCATAGTAACTCACGTGGCAAATCGAGGGGCAGATCAAAGTCGAAGACGAGGAAAGTGGTCACTTGCTATCACTGTGGAAAAGAGGGACACTACAAAAGGGAGTGTAGAGCTCTGAAGAAAAATCAGAATGGCAACGGTGAGAGCAAGAAGGAAGAAGGCACTACAGCAGTGGCATCTGATGGAGAGACCTACATCATTTGCGATGAAGCTTATGTGAATTTCACATGTCAGGACTCTACCTGGGTTGCAGATACAGGTGCCTCGTTTCATGTCACTCCTCATCGGGATTTCTTTTCATCTTACACTACCGGGGACTATGGTTATGTGAGAATGGGGAATGGACAATCATGCAAGATTGTCGGTATTGGTGATGTCTGTCTAGAGACCGAGCTTGGCTGCAAGTTGTTTTTGAAGAAGGTGAGGCATGTTCCAGAAATTCGCCTTAACCTAATCTCGACGGGTCAACTTGATGATGAAGGCTACAGTAATGAATTCAGCAATGGGAGATGGAAGCTCTCCAAGGGTTCGTTGATTGTGGCACGGGGTCAGAAGACCGACACTCTCTACAGGCTGCGTGCCAGACACAACTCCGGTCAGGTTAATGTTGTTGAGGATTATCCTATCGAGCTATGGCATAGGAGACTTGGGCATATCAGTGAGAAAGGTATTCAAATTCTTGCTAGAAAGCAGTCTTTGCCCATTAAAGGTATGCACTTGAGCACCTGTGATCACTGTTTAGCTGGTAAGCAGAGGAGAGTTTCTTTTGTTAGAAGTCGTCCCTCTAGATGCCATCATATACTTGATCTTGTGCATACAGATGTTTGTTTTATGTCGGATAGATCTCTTGGTGGTGCTCTCTATTTTGTGACATTTATAGATGATCACACCAGGAAAGTTTGGGCTTACCCTATGAGAACTAAAGATCAGGTGACTGAGATTTTCAAGAACTTCCATGTAGCAGTGGAAAGAGAAACAGGCATGAAGCTGAAATGTGTCAGAGCTGATAATGGTGGTGAGTATAGAGGTCCTTTCGAGAACTATTGCAGGACTCACGGTATCAAACTTGAGAAGACGGTACCGAAGACACCACAACAGAACGGGCTTGCAGAGAGGATGAACCGCACAATTGTTGAGAGAGTTCGTTGTATGCTTTCTCAAGCGAAACTGTCTAAGCCTTTCTGGGGCGAGGCAATGAGGTCAGCGGTTGATCTTATTAATCTTACACGTCAGTTGCACTTGATGGAGATGTACCCCAGCAGGTGTGGACCGGCAAGAAAGTATCATACAAGCATCTCAGAGTATTCGGGTGCAGGGCATCTGTTCACATTCCTCGAGATGAAAGATCAAAACTTGATGCCAAGGTAAAACAGTGCATCTTCTTGGGTTATGCACATGAAGAGTTCGGGTACAGGCTTTGGGACCCTGATAGCAAGAAGATCATCAGGAGCAGGGATGTTGTCTTCTTTGAGGACCAGACAATCGAGGATTTGCAAAAGTTAGAGAAGGCCAGTGTAGGCAATCCTCACGAGATCTCTATTCCTGTACCGGTTGATGTAGAGCATCCAATGGAAGAGGTACCTGGTGAGTATGAAGAAACCACGACTGGGGGTGAGATTCCTCAGGTAGATGATGATGTGACTACGGATGATACAGGCTCGCAGTTACAGTTAGAGCCTGCAGATCTACCTAGACAATCTGATAGAATAAGACGATCATCTACAAGATATCCGCCTCATGAATATGTGCTACTGACTGACGGGGGAGAACCTGAGTGCTATGATGAAGCTGTGGCACATGAGTACAAGGAGCACTGGTTGAAGGCGATGAATGAGGAGATGAACTCCTTGTCTGAAAATCACACGTATGACCTAGTGAAGCTACCGCAAGGTAAGAGAGCATTGAAGAACAAATGGGTCTACAGGTTGAAGACAGAGAACTCGCGACCTCGATACAAAGCTCGACTAGTAGTGAAAGGTTTCAACCAGAAGAAAGGAGTTGACTTCGAGGAGATCTTCTCGCCCGTTGTCAAGATGTCATCGATCCGAGTTGTTCTCGCACTGGCAGCTAGTCTAAATTTGGAGATCGAGCAGCTCGATGTAAAAACAGCTTTCCTACATGGTGACTTGGAGGAAGAAATATATATGGAGCAGCCTGAAGGATTCCGAGTTAAAGGTAAGGAGCATTTGGTGTGCAGGCTGAGAAAGAGCTTGTATGGGCTTAAGCAAGCACCTCGGCAGTGGTATAAAAAGTTTGACTCTTTCATGTTGAGCCATGGCTACACACGGACAACTTCAGATCATTGTGTGTTCGTGAAACAATTCTCGAATGGTGATTTTATCATTTTACTGTTATATGTGGATGATATGCTACTTGTTGGTCATGATATGAGCAAGATTACAGAGTTGAAGAAGGAGCTCAACAAGTCCTTTGCCATGAAGGATTTGGGACCGGCAAAGCAGATCCTTGGGATGCATATTTCTTGTGACAGATCAAGTGGAAAACTTTGGCTTTCTCAAGAGAAGTACATCGAGAAGATTTTGGATCGGTTCAACATGGGTAATGCTAAACCAGTTTCATCACCACTTGCTTCTCATTTCAAACTTAGCTCGAAGCAATGTCCTACAAGTGAGAAGGAGAAAGAAGAGATGAAGAAAGTTCCTTACTCATCAGCTGTAGGAAGTTTGATGTATGCCATGGTCTGTACAAGACCAGATATCGCTCATTCTGTTGGTGTGGTTAGTCGTTTTCTCTCCAATCCGGGGAAAGAGCATTGGAATGCAGTTAAGTGGATCCTGAGGTATCTCAGAGGAACATCCAAGGTGTGTTTACACTTTGGCACTGGTAAGCCGGAGTTAGTGGGCTACACGGATGCAGATATGGCAGGAGATATCGATTCCCGGAAATCCACTTCGGGATACTTGATGACTTTTGCAGGGGGAGCTATCTCATGGCAATCAAGGCTTCAAAAGTGCATCGCTTTGTCTACAACGGAAGCCGAATACATTGCGGTGACCGAAGGTTGCAAGGAGATGTTGTGGTTGCAAAAGTTTTTGCAGGAGTTGAGCAGAGAAGCAAGAAACAAAGGTATGTTCTACACTGTGATAGTCCAAAGCCCATTCATCTTTGCAAGAATCCCACTTTCCATTCGAGGTCGAAATTATCGATATCAAGTTTCATTGGATTAGAGATGTGTTGGAGTCCAAGCTGGTGAAGCTAGACAAAGTGCACACCGATGAGAATGGAGCTGATATGATGACAAAACCTCTCGCTAGGGAGAAAACTTCATGTTTGCCGAAGTATAGCCGGTATGCTTGAAGCCTCCAAATAGTCGGGAGGGGGAGTTGGGGTTTGTTGGGTATCCCTCCAATTTGGAGGAAGTTGGGCTCAAATTGTATTGGGCTTTTATCGGGCCTTAATAAGCCCAAGAACCCATTTTATTAGGGTTTTTGTTTCAGCAAATCAGCTGAGGTATAATAGCAGCAGAACAGCTGCAGATTTGAGTAGAGCGGCAGAAGTGCAGCAGCATAGCAGCACAAAACCAGGGAAGAGCAGACAGCAGAATTCGAAGAACAGGGGCAGCGCGCAGCTGGAGATCAACCTCGATCGGGACATCAAACGAACTCCGATTGGGACGAAATTTTGACAGCAGCTTCACAACACGTGGGGCTAACTTCTGAACGGTCAGAATTTCTATTCGAGCTCTGTAGGTGCTGTTTCAGCTGATTTTGTGAACCACCCGGTGTGGGTGACGAATTTAGTATTTGGGTGATCCAAGAGAGTGTTTCTCTTGAGTTTGGTGATCCAAGGGTTACCCTTGATGAAAGACATTGTATAATCTTCATAGTGGATCGTTGATTCGGAGTTGTTGGTCCCGTGGTTTTTCCCCACATTGGGGTTTTCCACGTAAAATTCTTGGTGTTGTTTTACTTTACTGCTTGTTGGTTGATTTGATTAGTTCCTATCTCGATTACACCAGTAGGGGAGGAAGATTAATTGCTGCGTTATTGTTTGGTTGAGTACATCCCTATCCCCAACAGATATCAATGTACCTATCGCACCGTGAGTGCTTGTCCCTTTCGTTAGAGGCCATGCATGCATCTAGAGAGGTATTGGTTGATGGCTATAGTCAGAGACATATCTTTTGCTTAATCTCTTTTGGAAGTGAATTATGTGAGGGACTGATGAGTTGCAGTTCCGTCTCTTCTTGTTGATCGACTTTCCTTCGTGGAGCGCAGGCGAAGATATTCATAGTGTCGTAGAGGACAAGGGCATGAGTAGATTGCGTTTGATCGATCATCTTCACTTGAGACAGATTCGGTTTATCATTCCGTTTTCCTGCTAAGCATTTATCGCGCTGCACTCGAAGCTCTTCTGCACATACAAACAGGCTTCACTTCAAACAAATGAAATTTCCAGTCAGTTCACATAATCAAATACATATTTCGATAATGAGGGATATTCAGGTTTCGTCCGACTAATTACCAGACCTGCATTCAAACCGTTGAGAAGCAATACAGTAAAAAAGAGAATTGGCCTAGAAATCGGCTCCAAAATGGATCTCTGGTCATATTGAAGCCCAGCACAAACGCAAAGGATAGATTTTGGCTGCTACTGCAAGTCTCTTCTCGTCTCCGCTCTGTTACCGCCTGCCTCTGCCACGTCTTCTTCCATTCCATGCCCGGAGTGGGAGCGGACAAGCGTGCAGCTCATGCTGGCAGTGGCAGTGGCAGTGGCAGTCTCCTTCGATCTTCGGGACATTCAGAGAGCTCTCATGTCAAAAAGCTCGCAGAGGAAGTAATTCGAGGAGCAGCAAACAGCAATGGCCGATGCCATTATCGATCTTCACCGTGTTCCCTCCTCCATTTTTCGTGAAAGTTCCCCCGCTGCTGGGTTTCTTGCAATTTTGCTGAGTAATGACTTCTGAAGTTCAAAACTAGAGCTTCCAGTCGGACAGCATTTGGGTTTTCAGTATATGTACTGCCCTGCCATTTTCACTGAAAACAGCTTCGTGGTTATGTGCGAATGATGGCGTGATTTCTTGCCGGTGGTCAGTGCTTAGTTTGCAGACAGTTGTGATGATGAGCTTGAGCTATGTCCTGAGTCAGCTGCCTAGATGAGGTCTCATGTGTGCTTTAGACAACAGGTTTCTAGGGACGGTAACATTTGTTTTTCATTGGATGATACCCGACACTCGACGCCCAGCTTATCGTTGCTCTGTCCAATTTTATCTCAATTTTCAATTTGGGAAAGGTAATCGTAAACAGTCTGTTAACATTGTTCCACTTGAGAATGTGTCTAAATAGACCAATCATGTCAAAAGTTGGCAGCCTGTGGGTGTACGTATTGTGAGACCGAGTGACGATGAGGCAAAATTGCTGTGAATGGTATGCATTGACTTAACTGTTCAGTGTAGCAAGGAAACTAGAGCTCAACAAAGTGTTTGCAAAGGCCCAAGTACCATGTCAAATTGTGATATAGAGAAATAGATTTCCTTGGTAAATTGTTGATATCAGTAAGCGCCGACTATTGAACTGTTGTGGCGGATACATGTAAAAATGAGTTTGCTATGCTTGCTGTTGCAAGTGAAAATGCCAGCTGATATTTATTTGGCTGTTCACATAGCAGGATGTGACAAGGGAAGAAGCAAATATTATGTTGGCATGTAGGGCGAAAGCGCTCAAGGATTTTACCGTCGGTGCTTGCACTGGTTTTGGTGTTGTATGGGCAGGTTTGTGTTCCTCTCATGGCTTCAGGGGACTGAGTTTCATGCCTTTGCAAGCTTCATCGACATTGAGATGAGTATGAAATGCTTGTGCTTTCTTATTCTGGTTAGTGGCTCAATTGTCCTGGGTCATTAGATGCACTGGCTCGAAAGCCTAAATTATCTTTTATTCCTTAACGACTTAGGATGTGTTTGTTTTTTAAAAGATTTTCAACTTAACTCAACTCAACTCCACTTATCTTCAATTCAATAACACAATCATTAATTTTTTTAATTTTTTTAATCATTCAATTCAATTTTTAATATTAAATTCTCTCAACTATTCATTACTTTTTCACAATTTAACAACACAATCATTAATTTCTCTCAACTATTCATTACTTTTTCACACTTTTTCTCATAATTCAACAATACAATCATTACAAACCAATTAAAACCAAAACTCAACTCAACTCTAAATCCAAACGCACTCTTAATTTCCAAACATTTGCACTTTTACGCTCTGTGAAGAGATAACACAGGTGCCGTATCTCATCATAAGTTTCAAGGAACCAAAATTTAAAAGATGCCAACATCGTTTTTTTGTGGTATAAACATAGCGTTAGGAATTCTAGCAGAGAGGTGGCAAGCATTTCTCTCTCCATTACATGTAAAATTACACCAAATCCTCCCAGAAGCAGGAAAATTTTTGGGCTCAGTCTGTTACGTAGAGTTACTTTTTATTATCTTGACAATGTTTTCAATGAAAAGAATCATTATGGCAAATATATATATTTATATATATTTTTTACTTAAGAAGTGTCTTGGGTCATGGAAATATGGAATAGATTTATTAGTCAGTTTTCTCATTCTCTCTATTGTATCAAAAATTTGAACATTAGACTATGATTGGCCGTCAATAGCTTCCCCTCGAGCAGATGGTCTGAAAGCATTAACGTTATCTTATGTATCCTTGGAGTCTCTTGCAACAAATACTTTTCCTTCTGATTCAAATAATAATCTAGCTTATTTTCATAATTACTTGCATGCAGAAACCGTCTATTCTCCTAATTGAATACATTTAGCTGCATAATCTCTTGCTCTCGTTCTTTTCTAATATGCTGAAGTTTCTGCAGCTACAAGGAGATTTCTAACCAGGTGGCAAAGTACTATTCTTTCAGGAGGTAAGAGGAAATTTCTTTTTTCCTCATTCCCATGTCCTCCGTATGGAAAGCCTTTTGGCTGTGTATAAAAAACTTGATAAATTAAGGGCTTAGAAGTCAAAAGTGTTCAGAGGGAAAAGTCACCCATGATCAGAGCACATCCGAGGCTACCACAGAGAGTGGAATCGATCAACAGTCTCGTGGCAATAATGTCTCAAGGCTGCAATTTCTATTTTTAATATTTCTGTTTTTATGTCCAGCTGCTTTAGTTGAATCAGTCATAGCACTAAGCCATGTATTTAGGAAGCAGTTAAGTTGTGGCTAAGTTAGTGGGAGAAGAAAGCTGAGGTTGTTCAGCTCGTTTGTTTTTTTATGTAATGCAGTTAATCAATAAAAGTAGATTCTATTCTGCTTCCAAAAAAAAAAATTATCCAACTGGTATCAGAGCCCATGGTTATAATCCTGGGTGCAGCTTCGTGTCGTGAGGTGCGCATAACGTGCATGTATGCGCGGGTCCGCCCGTGTAGCCCGTAGGCTCGAGTCTAAGCGTAACGTGCGCTTCGAGCAGGCACCCGTTGTGTCCGATGTCGGAACATCGAAGTGAGGGCGGGTGTAATTAAGTCGTGTGGTCTCGTCGATTGATTAAGGTCACGTGACTCGTGTAAGACGACACGATACCACGTGAGGACGGAATGTTGTAGAAAAAGTGGTGATGTGAGAGGACACAATGTCCCACATCGGTTGAAAAAAAAATGAGGAAGTTTATAAAAGACAAAGATCCAGTAACCCATTGGCTTAAGCTTTTGGGTTACTGAACCTTTGTTTTTTATAAATTTCCTCATTTTTTTTTCAACCGATCTCAGACATTGTGTCTTCTCACATCACCATTTTTTCTCCAACAAATAGGTCCCACCGGAATCCTCAGAACAAACCCAAGATCAGCTCAAGTGAATCTCCTAGTAGTCATGGCACCGAGGAAACAAAACTCGAAGTCTCCTGTAAGTAGATATAACAGATCAATTCGCTCTTTGGATAATCAAGAAAAAAAAAATTCCAGTTTTCAAATTTCACTTCTTTAAACATAGGGTGCAGTAAAAAATGGTGTCTTGTCCTTTACAAGATGTTTTACGGTCCAGCATGTCTCCTGAAACATTTGTTCATCCCCCCGCCTTCCTTTGTCTTTCAAGAGGAGCAAAATGGTTAACTGGAAAAGTTTCCCAATTCCGCATAACCAAACAAATATTAGTTTAAATTTTCTCTCACGACAATCTCCAAATATGATTCAAGATGAAGTTTGCAATATTTTTTCTCGTTTGTCCTTTCCATTCAATTTTATGGTCCCTCCATCTATCATTGTAGATAAACCCCGGAGCGGATATGATGGGAGACCCGCTTGACTGTGTTATCTGTGCCATTCAATCATATGGCCCTTCCATCTATTATTGTAGATAGACCCTCGAGGGGATATTGATGGGAGACCCGCTTGACTGTGTTTTTGGTGAGTCGACCCCGAGAGAGGAGACTAATCACCCAAAAGCTTCAGCTGCACCCCCCAAAGCTCCGGTGAGCAAAAGCCATGAAAGATCTCATGGAAGGAGACGGCATCACCAGGAAATTCCCTTGGACTCTTCACATGCCTGATCTTGCTATATTTTGTCTGTTTCTTTTTCATTTGTCTCGGCCAATTCACTAGAGCTGTAGGGTCTGGAATTATGATAATATCGGCTTGAGGTTGGCGGATAGAGCAGTTTAACCTCGACAAGTGAATCGCGGAGACTGCAATATGTAAAGTTCCCCATTCTAGAATAGAATTTGGCTTTGAAGAATTAACCGTTGTTTTACTGTATTGATAGTATCCAGTCTGCAGGTATTTTTTCATCATTCATTTCGAGTTGCTGTTTTTACCCAAAAGTCGAGGTGCGAATCTCCTGTCCTCCTGTTCTGAATAGATCATATGAATTCAACTATACTTTATGTGGCTACCAACCATATGAGATGGTGAATGCATAGTATTGTGGTGTAAAGGTGATCAGTGTATTTGGGGTGCTCTCTCTCACTTGCCCTCGATTTTTTCCCTTTTAATTCCATATGTAGGTCTTGGTATATGACTCGGGGATTTGTGGCAGCTTCGCATTTTGCCGTATAAGCCTTGCCTTGCGTTCTTACATGCGAGCGGTGCCTGTGTAGTCTTCTAGAGTTAAAATCGACATGTTATGTTCAAGAGAACTGTATGTTTGGTTGGAGATGATAGCAAAATTAAGAATCGAAATTTTATATTTGATTTGACGTGTATACCCTTATTTTTTTTGAAAATTTAAAAAGTGGGCCTCCTCCGCTTCCGTTGCTAATTGGGTCGGATGGGACCAGCGCCATTTTTGGGAAGAAACTAAGATCAAATCCTTATGTGGGTTGAATGGATTTGTTGGTTAGCTTAAGCACTTGCTTGAGCTGACAGCTGAGTGTGAGGATGAGAGAGAGAGGCCCTCCCAGGGCGAGCCTAAAAGACCCTCGACGAGCCTCGTCTTGGTGATGCTCACCGGTTTAATGATTCGATAGACCCTCCTACCGGTTGAATCTCGCTCATGCCGATGAGATAATGCCATGAAGAGGCCACATCCGGCCTCCCCATGCCGGAACCGGTTTGGAGAGGTCGTTCGAGCGTTGAAAGTGGAGGCAGAGGTGCAACAGCACGGTGGCGGCGATCGGAAGCGGCGGTGGCAGACGGCGGCGGTGGGTTTGGGAAGAGTGGTAGAAATCATAAATATAATGAATACTGAAGGGTATATTGGGTAACCTATTCTTGGTGGCTCGAAATTCGGAATCTGACATTTATGGGGGACTGGTTCCGTACAGAATTGGGCCGTAAATGGATTTCGAATTCTGATCCAAATTAGAAACGAAACGCGAGCTGTCCAATTCTGAAGGGATTAGGCCAGATCCGAATCCAGATTCCACTTAACCAAACAGGCCGGCAATGAAAAGAATTTTGCAGCTTATACCTTCAATGAAAGACTACTTTCAATTATCTTCACTGAGACGGATTCGATTACAATTCCCTTTCTATACTCAAAGGCTACATTTGATCATCCAACTATTGTGTATGGTAGGATTTTTAGGCTTTGTTTGGGAATGAAGTGGAGTTTCTAACTATAAATAATTATATTTATTTGAAATTATAATGATTGTGTTGTTGAATTATGGAAAAAAATGATAAAAGTAATGAATAGTTAAGAGAAAGTAATGATTGTGATGTTAAATTGTGAAAAAAGTAATAAATAATTAAAAGAATTTAATATTAAAAATTGAAGAAAATGAAAAAATAATAATTATGTTGTTGAATTAAAGATAAGTATAGTTAAATGGAGTAAAGTAAAAGAAAAAAACTTTAAAACCAAGCGTGCCTTAAAATCCTAAACAGCTAGGGGTGGATTATGTGCGGATTAAGATTAAATTTGAGCAAAGAGACAAAACTATCCTCACCCCTATTTCAAATTTTCTAAATTTGCCATCACAGGATTTGTGGAAAGGAAATGTTGCAAGAGGGGCAGTGGAGCCCTGGCCACTACCTTGGCGAGGTCGTTGGCATCCACCTGACGACCTCGCATAGGGCTATGGTGGCCAACGTCGAGCCCCACTGATCCATAATTCGTCCCAACATTCTTCTCTTTTGAGAGAAGAGGAGAGGAGATCGGGACTGCGGTGGCTCGATTCCGGCCAACACAGCCCCCATCGACTCACTATGTGAAGAGAGAGAGACAATTATGGGGTGGTAGGAGCCTGACGCCGACTACCATCACTCCGGGCGAGGTTGCCAAGGACCCTTGGGACCACCAGTGACTTGCCGAGGCGGTGGTGGCCAGCAACGGGCCCCATGGCCCCCTCTTCTGTAGATGTTCTTCGAACAGCTTGTTGCTTTTTTTTGTTATTAAGTAATTTTCAATTATTTTTCTTCTTTCTATTTCTGAGAAGATGTTGAGAATATTTATTTTTCAGGCGAATCGGTCTTTTCTCCTTGGTATAGCAATCCCAAATTTTAATATACAATAAACACTTGATTGAGATATTTTTCTTAAGATTTCAATTTTATTCCATCCTCTCTTTATTTCCTATCCTAACTGGTCGACCACACGTGCCGAAAGCATTTTTGCTTCAGCACTGTTTTTTGTCCATGCCAACGCACTTCTCTCAGATGAAATTTCCATCAAATCTATGCATTTATATACAATAACCAAAATCAGAAATAGATGTAGTAATATGCTTCGTAACATGAAAAAAAGTCTTTTGTCGCGTGACCTTTTATATGATTATCAATAGAATTGAGACATATGTTCACAATGCTATGTTGTCGCCTCAATTTTGGAAACCGAAAGGATTAGCACTCATGGAATACGATAAGACTAACTCATAATAATATTAATTCACTACCTGCAATTTCTTCCGGGAGAAATGAGTAATATGGCGATGTTGAGTATAATTGGCCTGATCGACTGCAAATCTCCATTCTTCTCCTCTCTTGTAATTCCCAACGTTTTGAAAATTGCAAAACGACCCAAATGTTTTAATATTTTTCAAAAGATGCCCCACCCCCTCCCTCCTGTCCTGAGTCTCCGCCACTCTCATCGTCTCCCTCTCTCTTCTCCACTCTCTCTCTCTTCCCTCTTCTGGAGAAGGCTCCATTTTGCTGAGAGTCTCTTTCGATCTTTGAAATTTGATCAGAGCTTTTCAGGGAGCATTTGAAAAGCCCGTAAGGGAAGTAACTTCGATCGAGGAGCAAGTAGCAATGGGTGATGCTCTTGTTGATCTTGAGCAAGTTCTCGTCTCCAAGCAGGTAATTCTCAGCGAACTCGACCCCCGACACTGTGAGGATGTTTATGGAAATTGCCCAGTTGGGGTTATTGCAATTTCGCTTGGTGATAGCTTCTGAATTTCAAAACTAGAGCTTCTTCCCATCGGACTGCATTCGGGCTTTTAGTATCTTGGCCTGTATACACTCAACAGTTTCGTGGTTATGAGCGAATAATTCTGATTGCTCTTAGCATATCTTGTCGGTTTCATCTCCTGATTCCATTTTCTTGGTGCATTTTACGATTCTGAGTGATTAATTTGCAGAAAGTTGGAGCTTTATATGGTGACATGAAGTGGCCTTTGTTTGCTCTCTCTCTTTCTCCATCTCTCTTTTTTTTTTTTCCCTTTTCGTTTTGATGATAAGCTATGTGCTGCGTTAGCTGCATAGATGAGGTCATGTGTGCTTAAGATAGCAGATTACTATGAAGGGGAATGTGTATTTTTCAGATGATACCCAACACTTGATTGTTCTGTCCGATTTTATATCGATTTTCAATTTGCGGGATAGTTGTAAGCAGCTTATTCACCAAGTCGCACTCAGAAGAGGGTCTAACTAGACCAATCATGTCAAAAGTTGGCAGCTTTCAGTGTTCTACATTGAGAATAGCAATGAGCCAAAATTGCTCGGATGCATTGCCTTAGCTCTTCGGGTTAGCAGGGGAGCTAGAGCTTAACAAAGTCTTTGCAATAGCCCGAGTTCCATGTCAAATTGAGCAGTGGAGAGATGGAGTTCCTTATTACACTGTCAATATCAGTATTGCCCGCTAGGAAACTGGTTTCACGGCTTGTACAAGTAAAGATGGGTGCACTGTACATGTTGTAAATGGAACTTCCTGATGATACTTATTTGACTGATTATATTGCAGGATCTGACAAGGGCAGAAGCAAATATTATGTTGGCATGTAAGGCAAGAGCGATCAAGGACTTTACTGTTGGTGCTTGTGTTGGTTCTGGTGTTGTATGGGCAGGTTTGTTTTCCTCTCCTGGCTTCGGGGAGACTGTGTTTCATGTCCTTGCAATGACTTAAGTATTCTCCACAAATTTAAGCTTAATCTACATTCAGATTATTAGGAAATGCTTGTGCTTTCGTATTCTTGTTAGCAACTGAAAAAGTCCTTAGTAGTGAGATTTCATTAGATACACTGGCTCTAAGCGTAGACTATCCTTTCTCTTTGCTTGGTAACTCAATTTCCAAAGAACTGTTCTTGTACACTATGTGAAGAGATTATCTCATCTTAGGTTTCAAGGAACAAAATTTTAAAGGATATTAACATTGATTTTGTGATATAAACATAGCATTTGGGATTCTAGCTGAGACGTGGCTAGCATTTCTCTCCCCCTTGCATGTAAAATTTGCCGCATCCTCCCAGAAGCTGGAAAATTTTTTTAGTTCAGGTTTCATAGAGTTCGTTTCTTCCATCTTTACAATGTTTTCAATGAAAAGAATCTTTAGAAGAAATATCTTTGAGCCTGTCTTTTTAAAAATTGTCTCGGGTCATGGAAATACATTGTTAGTCAGTTTTCAATTTTTTTCTATTGTATCAAAAGTTTGAATGCTGCACCAGACGATGATTTTCCATCAATAGCTTCCATTGAACAGATGGACTGAAAATATCAATGTTAGCTTATGTATCCTTGGGGCTTAAAGGAGTATCTTGCAACATATATATTTTCGTTCTGTTTCAAATAATAATCTATGCTTAATTTTGCACACAATCACTTGCTTGCAGAAACCATCTATTCTTCTAACTGAATACATTTAGCCGTCTAATCTCTTGTGCTTGTTCTTTGCTAATCTGTTGAAGCTTCTGTAGCTACAAGGAGGTTTCTAACCAGGTGGCAAAGGATCAATCTTACTGGAGGTGAGAAGATATTTCCCTTTTCCTCCTCCCTATGTCCTGTGTATGTAAGCCTTTTAGCCCGTCTAAAAAAACTTAAAGGAAGAGAGAGTGGGGAGGACTCTCTATGTTTGGATGGAGAGGATTTAGCGAGAGACATGTTATTCCTTAAACTTCATCCAAATGGGGAAATTTTTTTTCTCAACCTGAAAACATCTTTTTTATCTTCGACTCCAGCAAACATATTCTTAATTTGGAGAAGGGATATGGAAGGATATCCCCTCTCCAATTCCCTTCAAATCCCTCCATCTAAAGGGCACCAATATTATCTTATTTATAAAATTACAATAACCAGTGAATAGAGAAATGATTTTTTTTTTGGATGGTGTTTATAGCTCTCATTAGAAGTCTCTTGAGCTTCTCCCCCTTTCCCTTCCTCTCATTTGTATATAATATCTTACAAAATTGTCCTTAGCTCTTGACCTCTTGATCTTAAGGAGTATCAGTGGACAAAATGAGCCAACTATGCAACTTCTGATTATAAACTATATTGATTATTATGATGTCCATTCCTTTGCTTTTATAGGAGCTGCTGTTTTCTTGGGTTTGTGGAAATTCGGCAAGTCTCTGGACTCATCTGTTGACAATATTCTGGCCCTCGAGGGTAGTCGGATGCAGAGGGAATTAGCAAGCATGTATGTTGTCATCTTTACTTCGCTACTGTGTTATTCTCGAATTCTTTTCATATATGGTGCACGTTTGGCATCTTTTAATCTCTGTATTAAAAGATTATTAGGTCAAAGATACTTGTGACAGAATCTCTCTTTAACTTGTACATGTTTACAGTCTTACATAATACAGATTTCAGATTTTTGACAGTTTCTTAAAACCTCAGAATAGTGAAGAAATACCAGGACAATCCCAGGAAGATGCACCTGATTTCAAAGCATTTCTACTCGGAGGAGGTTTTTGATGATTCAACTCCCGATAAGCCGAAGTTACGGTGGCGATATCGTAATTTCTTCAGTGATAATGTCGCACATGGTCAAAGCACCTCTGAGACTGACACCAAGAACGTGAGTGATCAACCGTATCACAGTAGGTCCCACTGGAATCCTCAGAACAAGCCCCAGATCAACTCCAGTAATTCTCCTAATAGTCATGGCACTGAGGAAACAAAACTTGAAGTCAGGCGGTCTCCTGTAAGCAGTTTTAATGTTCTCTTACAACGATCCACAAATATCATTCAAGACAAAGTTTGCAGTGAATTATCTCTTTTACTCGTGCCATTCAAGTTTATGGTCCCTCCATTTGTTGTAGATAAATGCTGGAGTTGATATGATGGGAGACCCGCTTGTCTATGTTTTTGGTGAGTCGACCACGAAAGAGGAGATTCATCTCCCGACAACCTCTGCTGCATCCTCTAAAGCTCAAGCGAGCAGAAGCCGTAGAAGGTCTCATAGAAGGAGACGGCGTCACCAGGAAGATCCCTTGGACTCTTCACATGCCTGATCTTGCTGTGTTCTCTTTCTCTTTTCCTTGTTTTGGCCAATTTACTGAAGCTGCCGCCTCTGGAATTATAATAATATCGGCTTGAGATGGCGGTAGGAGCACTGTAATTTAGAACACCGGATCATGAAGACTGTGATGTAAAGTTCCCAGTTCTAGAATAGAACTTGGTTTTAAAGAATTAGCAGTTGTTTTATCATAATGGTAGTATCCCGTCTTTGGAAATTTTCCCATGATGTCAACCTTGGAACTTGCTGTTGTTGCCCCAAAGTCGGGGTGCAGATCTCATGTCGACCTTTTCTGGGTAAATCATATAATTTCAGGTATTTACATATTATGACTACTGATCTGATGGGTGTGTCCTGGGAAGTCCGGGCTCCAGGGTGAGGCGAGTTTTACCAGCCAGGATGATGAGATGGTGAATGCACCGTAGATGTGGTTTAAAGGTGGTCAATGTATTTGGTGAGTTCTCTGTCACTTATCCTTGATTTGTTCCCTTAATTCAAAATGTCGGTCTTGGCCCAGGACCGTGGATTTGTAGTAGCTCTGGCTTTTGTCCTCTTTGGTAAACGTGATGCCATACATTCTTATACAAGAGTGTTCTAAGAATTTGATTGGCATGTTCCGTGCAAGGATGTTAGCTTTGCACTGACCTTCGATTTTGATTTTTGGCAATGTGCCATGGTGACATGATTGACCAGCTTGTTCTTTTCCAGGCACAGTGATCCGATGGGAGTTGTGGCCAAAATTTATGCAACCAGTACAGCGTTGCAGAGCAGGACAAAGTTAAAAGGGACGCGAAGACGGAATGTCGTGGATCTCACGTCAACAACTGCCAAAGGGTCTGCGGAAGTATCCAGGCAGTTTCTTCTCTTGTTTTTATCTCGGCAGTGCCATGGGCACAGCTCCGATAAGGTTAATGCCTGAAGAAACACGTAAAATGCCGCAACCATTTAAAATTCTCATCTTGTAGCCTCTGAAAATGAAGGTATGTGTTACCATTGGGAAACGTTTTCCGGGCCTTGTTTATTGGATTCATCGAAGTAGAGAACCTAGCGGAGAATTGATCATCCGTATGATTCTCGGGTATTTCCAGGAAGCGGAATTTGAAGAAAAAGAGAAGAATGAGAATTTGGAAGTAACTTATGGCCTCTCTTTGCCATCCAACTTCAGCAAGATGGAAAACGTTGGCAGAAGTTTAGAATTTTAGGATTAATAACCAAAAAAAAAAATTTAACTTTTTACATTTTGACAATTCTAGCGTGAATTTTTTCCTTAATCTAAAAATGTATAAATTTTCGATTTGATAACAATTCTAGCATGGCGTTAAATTTTCCGTTAATTTGGACGGAATCGAGACCGCAGAAGACGGTGATGACCCCAATTGGGGAGAGGGCGTCGCGTGACCCCAATCAGGATGGTGGTGGCCGGAATCGAAGCCCCCACCCTCCGGAATCGAGAGAACTCTCAAATTGAGGATTCTTCCGATTCTGGTGGGTGGAGTCACGACCCTGGCCATCACCCCTGATTGGGATCGCCAGCCCCCTCCCCCGATTGGGGAATGGAATTTTACAATATGATTTAAGTGATATCTTATTCCTGTTCTATATTTTATTTAGAAGTACCAAACAGTTATATCTCACAGTCAAAGTTTGTCGGTGCGTGTGGGATGAGGGGGTATTACATGTTTTGATCAGGAGTAGTTGGATCGATTGAAAAACCGAGCATCTCGAATTAGCATGATGAGGCTTCTGCTGTGGCATAAACCTCTGCAATGTCCGGTCACTACTCGAGTTTTCGGCTTCGATCGTTTTAGATCCAGGCTCCAAGGCATATCTGATAAACTTATATATATAATAATATACAATATGTCATGGAAAAAGCAAATCACCCAAAAAAAATAAAAATAAAAAAATAATGGAAAAGGCAATATTCATTGCGCGTATTGACTGTAGTCTTTCTTTCTGATTTTACGTCAACCGCAAGAAAAGAAATTCAATTGCACGCAGCCTTCACTCTTGCGCGTTCTTCATGCATGAAACTGACAGGAAGATCGTATGTTAGTTAATGGTTGTATGTTGCGGTTGACATTTTTGGGATGGCATGGAGTTACGATCATACTAGTCGATTATTTAAGTTGCACCACGTCTCAACACAATCGCATAACATAGGTATTAGAAAAAAGGACTTTTTTTCTGAATGTCGTGTGTTCAATTAATGTATGGGTAATAATAAGTCATGTTTTCGGCGGGAAAGGGATATGTTTAGTACCGAAGCAAATAGAAACAATCCGATTCGAATGACCAGCTCGAGCCATGTCAGAATTATCCATGCACCAGATCTCAACAGTTCAATAATCACGATGCATATATGCACTAAAGGTCGTATTTCAAAGATGTGTTTGGACAGATTGCACAAATTTAATGGAATAAATAAATATGCCGTATAACATGTTTTTTTTTTTTTGATTTTTTTACTGATTCAGCACATTTTGCTTCTATTAAACTAAATAGCATAAAAGTTTCGAATTTTCTCACCATATGGCATAACTCTTAACTTTTCCGTAGAAAATGTGCTGGAGGTGGCTATTTGCAGATGTCGTGTATATGGAGAGTAGACCTGATAACACGTCTTCTTACCCGTTGTGCATGTTCTAGCATAATTTTTGAAAAATTGGCATCACCTAGCATGATTTTATCTTCCACATGAATCGGGTGTGAAAATAATAACTCCTCGTTGGCTTTTCCATCATTTTTATGGACAGTTGATGTTGTGCTATATAATAAAATTTTTGAAATTTTTGTGTTATCTCATGAAATTGAAGCAAAATGTGCCCTGTGGTAAAAAAAGAAAAAGTAGAAAAACTGTAAAATTTACCAAATATAATGTGAAACTCAGATTGGCTCATGCCATCTTTTTGGGTAATTTTTAAGAAATGTTTGTTAAAAAGCAACTCAGTGTATAAGATAAGAATAATAGAGATGTCTGCAATGCAAACCTCAAGAATTATAATAATAAACAGCATTTTATATTATATTAGAAGAAGATGCGAAACCTATGGTCAATTTCAATTCAACCTTATATTCACCAAAAATATTAAATTCAATGCATAAAGCAAAGAGAAAATAAAAAAAGAAAAAAAAATGCAAGCAATGTATCTTGATTCATGTAAGTTGACGCTTATTTTTTTTAAGTTCAATTTTAATTTTGAGATTCATAAATAAAAACATGCTGAGAGAGTTTTATCTCTCAACGGATTGATCAGACACAATTCCAAATTAGTAGAATTCCATTGTGGGTTCCGATAACAAGTGGTGCACACTTAAAAAAAAAGCAATAATCAAATTATTATATTAATTAATTAAATATGAGAAATGGATGTTGCAAGGCCAATTGTCATCCTCAACATAAAGAAATTATGGATTCAACCCTCACCCGTGAAAATTCGCGTGCTCCTTCTTTATCTCAAGTAGTATCACTCATGAGTCTCCCCTATAACTGAGAACAAAGAGCGTACGGTTGCCGCGAAAAACCGAAGAACATATAAAAATATGATGGGAGGGGCTTTCTTAGCAATTTCTCGGATCGGGAGGGGCAGAAAGAAAACCATCCCACCTCTCCTTTTTGATTCCCTTATCAGTGTCTCTCTTCGCTTCATCCAAAAAGCAAGATTTAAAGAAACGTCACAAGCTTTCCTTCCCTCAAATCCTTCCTTTTGGAATGCATAGAAATCAGACAATCAAATCTTCACTCCCAACAATCTCAGACGCACGACCGACAATCTCAATCCCCACAATCCCATCTTCCCAGGATATAAAGCTTCCTAGGGTTTGATTCAATCCTGAATTTGTTGTTTCTTCCTTCAAGTTTTGAGTGTTTTGATTGATTGAATGATTGTGCCTTTCCCCCGCAATAATCAAGTTAAGATTTTGATTCCTACCCACAAGAATTCTTCGTATTTAAGTGCACCCTCACACAATCGATAACTGGTATTGAGGATTTTTCTGATCGTGTGTTCAAAATGATGGTAAGTCACCAAGAAGAGGAACATAGAAACAATCGATTGAGCCAGCTCGGCCTGTCGAATTACCACACAGATCTCAACAGTCAATATCACGATGCTATATGCACTAAAGGTCGTTTTCAAAGATTGTTGGGATTGCACAAATTTAATGGAATAAATAAATATGCGTATAACATTTTTTTTTTTTTGATTTTTTACTGATAGCACATTTTGCTTCTATTAGATAGATAGAGTATTTCGTTAACTCACTAGCAACGTTAGGATGTTCCTTTATGAAAATGTATGGGGGCTTCCTGCAGGTTGTGGTGAGGCCAAATGAATCCCTGGAGCTGCTGAAATTGGAGCTTGATATGGCTTCCACATGCCTCAGTTTTAACTCGGCCGAGCTCGCATGCATTGTGTTATGGAGTTAATTGTGACTCATGAAAGAAGAAGAAGTGCTGTGGTGAAGGTGAAAAGAAAATAGACTGTAAAATTTACAAATAAATAACTCTTGTTTTTTTTGGTAATTTTTAAGAAATTTTGTTGCAACTCATTTGGAATAATAGAGATTTAGCATGCAAACTCAGGTTTCTAATACTAGCATTTTATTTAATTCAGATATGATGATAAGAGACGCTGTGTCTTTCAATTCAACCTTATTTACATTTAAATTCTGCATAAAGCAAAGAGATGATGCAAGCAATGTATCTTGATTCATGTAAGTTGACGCTATTTTTTTTAAGTTCAATTTTAATCTCATTCATAAATAAAAACATTGAGAGAGTTTTACAATCTCTCAACGGATTGATCAACACAATTCCAAATAGTAGATTCCATTGTGGGTTCCGATAACAAGTGGTGCACACTTAAAAAAAAAGCAATAATCAAATTATTATATTAATTAATTAAATATGAGAAATGGATGTTGCAAGGCCAATTGTCATCCTCAACATAAAGAAATTATGGATTCAACCCTCACCCGTGAAAATTCGCGTGCTCCTTCTTTATCCTCAAGTAGTATCACTCATGAGTCTCCCCTATAACTGAGAACAAAGAGCGTACGGTTGCCGCGAAAAACCGAAGAACATATAAAATAATGATGGGAGGGGCTTTCTTAGCAATTTCTCGGATCGGGAGGGGCAGAAAGAAAACCATCCCACCTCTCCTTTTTGATTCCCTTATCAGTGTCTCTCTTCGCTTCATCCAAAAAGCAAGATTTAAAGAAACGTCACAAGCTTTCCCTTCCCTCAAATCCTTCCTTTTGGAATGCATAGAAATCAGACAATCAAATCTTCACTCCCAACAATCTCAGACGCACGACCGACAATCTCAATCCCCACAATCCCATCTTCCCAGGATATAAAGCTTCCTAGGGTTTGATTCAATCCTGAATTTGTTGTTTCTTCCTTCAAGTTTTGAGTGTTTTGATTGATTGAATGATTGTGCCTTTCCCCCGCAATAATCAAGTTAAGATTTTGATTCCTACCCACAAGAATTCTTCGTATCCTCTCAACTGGGCATCCCTCACTTTCCTCTTGATTCTGATATTGAGCCCGCAATCCCTCTTTCCGCCGATCGAGTGTTCAGGAACCGCCATGAAGGTCCACCCAGTCCCCACCAAGAAGAGGAACATTACGGTCCAATACGACTTGAGCTCCGCGCGGGGCGCTTCCGCGGTCGGGTCCTACCACAGCAAGAAGCTCAGGAGGCTGCCTCACATATTCAGCCGGGTGCTGGAGCTGCCCTTCCGCTCGGATGCCGACGTGGAGGTGGAGGAGGGCCCCGGTTTCTTCCGCTTCGTGGCGGAGACCGACGGGATTGTTGGGGATGTCCGGGCCCACACTGTCGAGATCCATCCGGGGGTTACCAAGGTAAAGGCTTTATTCGAACGTGAATTGAACATTTCTTGGAGAAATTGTGATTTGGCATTGTCAGTTGGAATGGTTTAGTGCATATTTGCTTCATTTCTCGGCTTGATTAGATGGTAGAGATATTTGCGTGATAACTGGAGCTAGCAACGGTTAGGATGTTCCTTTTAATGGCGAATAATGTAAATGGGGGCTTCCTGCAGGTTGTGGTGAGGCCAAATGGGTCCCTGGAGCTGCTCCCCCTGGACCAATTGGAGCTTGATATGTGGCGGTTCCGCCTGCCTCAGTCAACTCGGCCCGAGCTCGCCAGTGCAGTCTGTGTTGATGGGGAGTTAATTGTGACGGTGCCGAAGGGGGAGGAAGAGGAAGAAGAGGAGCTGGAGGATGGTGAAGGTGAGGTGTGGGAAGGAGGTAATGGGAATAGACTTGTACTTGTACAGTAATAAACATAACTCTTGTTTTTATTGTTGTGTAATGTCAAGCCTTTTGCTCTGGCCAAGTCATTTGGCGAGCATTTAGTATGCAAGCTTAGGTTTCTCGGGTTCGGACTAGTCACTTTGTGGCACTTCAATTCAGATATATGATGATAAGAGACGCTGTTCTTTGTTCTTCTCCACGCTTCAACTGCTGGATTTGTACATTCTGTTCTTCTATTTGGATGGTCCGATCCGATGATTGTTGTTTACTGGTTGATCATTGGACTTTTATGCAAGTGTTGAGTCCATTTGCGGTTGGGGGGAACCAGATTGTCAGGGGCTCGGCTTTGTGATGATGAGAAGAACATTGAAACAGTCACATCCTTCTGCGTATTAAGCAGTTGGCTAGGAGCTCATTTTATTGCCAGTTCACACCTATAATGTTTTATGGCTTAAGTCATTGACTGACAATGTAACATTTGAGGCTTAGTCATCTGCAGTTTGCGCGGTCTCCCCTTTTTACTTTCATTCCTCCCGGTTTTTCTTCTGAAAAATTACCTTCAGTTTAGAGTCAGCAGACCGATCAATGCTTGATGTTTCTTTTTGTGAATGAGTATTAATGCTTTATGTTTCCTTGTTTGTCTGCTGCATAAGTTTTCAGATATTTCCTTGTTTTGCTTGCCTTACCTCTTTTAAAATGGAACATGGAGCAAACGTCAGGTTATGTGACCGCAGAAGCCTAGCGTTCTATATAAGAACCGAGATCAATTTCGATTCTCCTCTTTTTTCACGAATATGTTCTATATGGATTTCTTTTACAATTTTTGGTCAATGCGCACGAACACCATGTACCCTACCGACATAGATTTATTTATGTATCACTTGTACCTCTTTTCTTGTTGAGTTCATATTCTTATTCCCTCATCTCTCAATCTCACCATCTCCGCCTGGTGATACTGACTAGACTTGGACACGTAATCGAATGCATCGTTTGAATATTTCATTATCTCATGATGCCCAATTGTATTGCTATTAAAGCCGCAAAAAGTGTCCCTTCTTCACCAAGGAATATATTCTTCACCTTGAACATATTCTCCCTAGTCCTTACTTTTCAGGTCTAAACTTTGCCAACACTTTTATGGTTTGTATAGTTTGCCAAGACAAACTTTAAAACTACATTGTTTTGCTCAGGTTTGCTTTAGAACGTTTGCTTTCACTCACTTCAACCTCGACTTTCCATGGCAAACTTCATTGAAACAAAATTATGCAAACAGGAAAGTCCTAAAATTCGGAGCTAGGAGACTACAGAGGATGAGAACTTTAATCCACATTGAGAGACTTCCCTATCATTCACATTTTTCTTCACTGTCACAAGCAGTACACAAACAATGCTTACATAAACGAAGTGCCACCCAGTAAATGAATCAAAAATTGTCACGTCTGATCAATCCAATCCATCAGTTCCTAAACTAAGAAAAATGTTCCTTTGCCTGTCTAACACTAGCAGATCATATTCATTTTAGGGGAATAGCTATGCAACTATTAGCTGAAAACTACATTTTCTTGATTTAACAAGTCCATTGTTCAACTATCTTTCCTCTACTTCCACTCCTAATTCCAGCTCACCATGGTGCCATACCAACCGACAACTCGATGTAATCCAAGACTGGAATTTGAAATTTCTAAATGCAGCATAACCCAGCTACAAGCAGTAGGATTCCACAGGATGCATGAAATCACACCTGAGTTCAATTCAAACAGCTTTCTGAAGAATGCCATTTACTCTGCATGGTTTTCCTCTAACCCCAAACCGAAATGCTCCCTCAGAATCTCCTTCGAAGTCCTTCCAAATCCTTTTGCCACTTCCATCATCTCCAAGAGTTTCTCGTACTCTCGCTTTATCTGATCCTTTCTTTTCGAGACAGAGTTCACCAACTCACTGGAGCCATTGGATAATCCTAGTTCCCTCAGCTCAGAGATCTCTTGCTCAAGCTCAAGCTGCAGGTACAAGTTACGGAGGTGATTCTTCTGAGCATACAGTCGTTCCTCTGCCATTCTGTACTCAAACTCCTGCGCCTCTTTCATTGCCTGGAGTACCCTGGTGATCTCAGCGTCGAGCTTCTGGTGATGGATCTCAATCCCAAAAGAGTCGTACTCATTTGATGGCTCTCTTTTTCGTTTGGTGGCATCTGCCAAATTCTTGTTTTCTGAATCTTCTCGACAGGGACTGCCATTTTTTCTTGGCAGGCTAGGATTGCTACCATTGCTGGAAATGGGAACAACTGCATCCAATCCAGGGAAGGGAATGAAGATCGTACAGTAAATACTCTGAAAACGATAAAAGCTCTTCGCGCCTCATAGCTACATTTACCATACCAACAAGTTATATGTAAGAGAACCAGAGAAAGAGAGAGAGCATGTTGTTGGTTTCAACAAAGGTTCAGTTATTTCCATACAAGAAAGGAAACTGAGAAACAAAAGAAAAGCATGAAATTACCATTGAGAATCCACCCAAAAGATATGTTCGGTTATAGATCTTTTGTCATGTAACTTGTATTTGATCTCACAAACATTTTTGACAATGCAGAACGGCAATTTTTATCTTACTTATTATGCAAACTATCTTTTTGCATTAAAATTCATTAAGGCTGAAAACATATTTCAACAAAATTGGCACGGCCCATCTTTCGCACTGAGAAATTTATAAGCTACGTCCTGAACCCCCACTTTTCTTGTTCATAGGGTGAGAGCAAACATAAAGCATAGGAGATATTACAAGTTGCTCAACATGAAAGAGTCATAAATGGCGAAAAGAGAGCAACATAAAGGAGCCAAAAGTGAAATTAAAAAAATAAAAAAACTTTGCATAATGGGTTACCTGAGCTGTCATCTCCTCTCCAGATTTCTTCAAGAGAATTCCCGCGCTTGAGCTGATGTCAAAAAATTATATGTAAAGGTCCATTGGGGCAGTTGCCGAAGTGAGGTTTATAATATGCTTCCCGATAAGAACGAAATCAATAAATCTATCTTGTTACCTTTGAGAGAGCAAAATAAATGCTGCTCAGAAGCAACTTTGCACTTGTCTTCTGCGAACCACAAAGGAGAGATACTCCCAAGTTCAAGACCTTCTCTACCTCATCCAGAGAATCAATGGACTTACATGTCTCCAACAACTTTGTAACATGGGACACCAGTTCTGTTCTCGAATCACAGAGGCGACAATGGTACTCTGCATCCAAACCAATACTTCCACCCACAGTTCCGGCCATATAAGCGCGGAGCCCACAGTTGAGGTGGGCCAAGTGGCCACACATGGAATTCTCCTCACCAATCAAGGCCTCACACCTGATGAAACAATAACCTCCATGCGAGGAATCTACAGTCTTGGAACAGAGTATGCAACAGCAGTCGCGGCAAAAACCTGGTTCAGAACAGCAGATGTCACAGGGCATTGATGGTAAAGTTGTTTGGCCCGATTTAGATATTAAGCTGACGCATGTCCTGTTATGGGCTTTACAGCCTGCGGGGCCAGGATCTGAAGAAGAAGGTTCAGGGCTCTCATGGTGAGGTACAGCGAGGAAACTACCCGGATCAGTAATACCTGTAGAATTAGAACACAGTTGGACGAGAATAAGTTTTGAGGTAATAATGGAGATATTGAGGAAAAAGAGGGCAAGCAACATTTGAAATTGTTCCTAATCTTGCAATCCTTAAGTCAGACAGGAATCAGCATTGATTGATCAGTAGGTTGAAAATATACAATACATAGTCTGCAGACATGAAAGAATTGGGACAATACAGGACCGATATTACAAAGGAAGAACAATTGCTTCCTAAGCTGTAATAAAATGTCATATCACTGGAAGCATGCACGATCTCTCCTAAATTATAAAGTTGCTGGAATATGGTGATTTCATGGGAAACACGGAGAATAATTTTGTGTTTGACAAAAAAAAGATATAATTTTGTTTTTAATACCACTGTACATAATTACAGCTCACAGTGAAGGTTTCATGCAAAACAAAGCATGCTGGCATCCTCTCAGAAAGTAACCATTCCTCAAACAAAAGCCAAACCCCATACTCCATTAACGGTTCGTGCTTTTCAAATTAAATAAAAGCAGGAACGGAAATGTTGCCTTGCATTTCCTTTTTATTGCACATCATTGGCCACACCGAGAAGAAAGAAATAATAAGAAATTTTTGTTGGGTCAAGGCTCACCGTCTGCTAACTGGAGCTTCTTTGAGGGGATCTTCCAGCTGAAAGATGCGAAGAATGCCTCCACGTCAGCATCAGGAAATTCGGCCCCAATGAAGCGTTGGAGCGAAAGCTTGCTTGGAAACGCATAATTTGCACCCAACTTGTTCTGAAGAAGATGATGTTTCAGACTCTTCGGAGCATAAAGGTACCGATCGAGGTAGTGGCCTGTAACGGCGACTCTCTTCCCCACCCTCCACCTCCATTTGTCTCCTGGGTTAGGAAAGTTCTCAGGCGCATAAGGAAAACCTTCACCAGAGGTATCTGGCAAGACTGCTTGGAGATCGCCATTTTCTTTCATCGGGGAATCATTTTTGTAGTTTTCATTGTCATCATAAGGGTTATCAACATCCATTTTCACGTCATACCATGAGTTATCGGAACAGGTCAACTTTACCGAGCACCTTATACTCTATAGGCGGGTAGCACGATCACAAAACTGCACACACACAAAACAAGCAAAAATATAAAGCAGATGCTAGATTCTTTTACCATCTTCCGAGACCGTTGCCTCACCTGATATTTTCCTACACCGCGACACTATATAAATTCCCTATCTGTAGGAGCAACTATCTACTTATCCAAAAACCCGGAATATCGAACATGCACAATATCGTATTAACTTCGACGAAGTAAGATCAACTACTAGAGATATCCTTACGAGATCAGATCATGCCAACCTTCTGAAATCAGAATTTAATCATTTCCCTTGTCCTAATTCATTCTCCCAACCTTATACATACATGCATGACAGCGTTCAATTTAAGCATCGGGTGTTCCAATCAAATGACTTCCATTCGGGCAGGAATGGAGACAAGACAGGGGGCAACGCAGGGAGCTGCCCCCCAAGATTCGGGGGCTCGTTTGATCAAAACCCAAATGCATCGAGAGAATTCATAGCATTCACTAACTACGCCAAAGCCAGAGATATGCATGTAACAGGAACCCCACCCCAGAAATGAAAATTATCACCTTCTTTTTTTGTAGGGGCTGCAAGAATTCGGCCAGACCCTTTCAACTGGGTATCTCTCACTTTCCTCTTGATTCTGAGGTCCACGCCTCGAGGAGAGGGGAGCAAGGGAGACTGCTGCCCGGCGCCCTCTGGTTCAAGAACCGCCGTGAAGGTCCAAGCCGTCCACCAAGAAGAGGAACATCACGGTCCATTACGACGTGAGTTCCTCGCGGGGCGCTTCCTCGGTTGGCTCCCATACAGCACGAAGCTCGGAAGGCTGCGCGTGCCCCGCATCTTCAGCCGCTCTGTCTGGGCTAACTGTCGGAGCTCCGGTCGGTTTTCCCACTTAGGACTTTAATCATATGATGCGAGTATGCACGGCGAACCGTCCGATTCGGTTCTTGAACGAGGACTTCTGCTTCATTTGCCCAAACGAAGTTGCCTCAGCTGCTTGTTATGTTTGGTTCGGTTAATCGGACCGAACCGGTTTTAAATAATTTCAAACGAAATAAAAGTAATAAATCCCACATTAAGTCATGATCGATTGAGAAGAAGTTTGATAATAATTCATTTTAATGAAATGATAGAGCCAAGAAGTTGACATCGCATTGATTCTCTTGGGATTTATTTTTGTTACGGATCCGTGAATCGAGTTGAATTCACTTAAAGTCCTTATGTTCTCGAACAATCTGTAAAATGGGAGGATGGGATGGTGGCATGACTTCCTTCTCCGATGCTTAATTCAATCAGAATTATTGCGAGAGCAAATGGTGCATAATCTATAAATAGTTAATGTACCTCGGTATTTATATCAAATCATAAACATATGTGTTACCTTACTTGGAGTGATTCTCGATATATTCTCAGTCTATAAATCAAGAACGCAATCTCGAATTACACAGTGCCCAAGGCACCGCCATGCCTTACTCAAGCCAACTGAGCTTCGCAACTTACTGGGACGGGTGGACCTGTGTAGCCCACTCTGTGTCGGGCCCAAAAACCCTGTCCCTAATAATTTTTCAATTGGATTCGCTCGAAAAATGTCGAACCAAATCAAATTTATTTTGTTAATAAACTTTTAAATCTCTATCATCAATCACAGTTAGCCAAACTGTGAGTACCTTTTATAAGAAGAATATGAAAAAAAAAATTGAAGAACCGCTAGAGTAAGGGGATGGCGAGGACCTTGCCCATGGCTACCACTCTCTGACCTAGGTTGGTGGTGGCATTTGAAGTTGCCATTGACCTTGGATCGGGGGGGAATGATCGTCGTTGGCAAGGTTTTTGTTCCAGCAGACACTGCCCCTACTCTTGAGGTCGGTAGCAACTCCTAAAGCCACCGACGACCTTGAGCTGGTGGCTAGTGGCCAAGGCCAAGACCCAAGCCTTTGGATTTCGAGATCTCGAAATCAGGGGCTTGAAGGCCTCCTAAACGGCTACCCCTAAACCAAGGTCGCTTGCTTTCCAACCATCTTGTTCGTGCTTAGGAGTTTGTGCCATGAAGTATATGGTATCATAATGGTTAACAACTCCTCGATTTGGGCAATTGAAATGAGACCGCCTAAATATCTGACAATTGAGATGATTGTAGAGGACCTTATATAGGGATCAGATTTGCCTCTCCAGGCGATGCTTGCGGCTCCGACCACGCGCATCGGCTACCTGCATGCGCTCCCGATGAGAGGACCCCACCATCCTACTCACTTGTGATTGATCTTCTCCCTTCCACCACCTTGTTGGTGGCTTTTGCCGAGCGGCCTTGTTCGCTCCTCCTCTCCTCCCTCTTTCCAGCGTTTCCTCTTCCTTCCCCTCCTCCCAGTGGCGACTTCTACTTCATCGGCTGGTCCGCCTCCTCCCTACGCTGCTCCTCCAGCCTTTCACAATCGAATCTCTCTATTGGATTTTGCCGAGGTCCACAGCAATTTCCTACCTACGACATGGTGTTATGTTATGGTGAGCTCTTGCCATGAAGACTTCGACATTGGTGGATGCTTGATACTAGATATAGTGGTCTAGAAGCTCCATACTGACGCAGCGTACACGCATAGAACCGTTGATTCCGCAGAATACCGAAACTACGACCTTCAATCCCTATTGATTCTTCGAATTCCTAGGAAATTGGCATCAAACTCGAATTAAATCCGAGAATTGGGCAAAGAGCACGAAAGCTCCAATTGATTGATCAAAACAATACCCTAGTGTTTTACAATGCTTAAATAGAAATTAAAACGTCTAAATTACACGAAAGACATAAACTTTTCCTAAAATTGTAAAAACGCCCAAATAACATAAAAATGCCCGTTTAAGCCCCTAAACAATAGAATTCGGCCTAAATCTCGTCTTTCACGGCCATGAGTTGTGCTCTGGAGGCCGTTTCTCTCGAGACAGAGTCGTCAGAATCTATTTTTCTCTAAGTACCGATTTGCAACGTCTTTTGCCGCATCATTCTCCCCTGGATGGAGAGAATTCGCCATCGAATTGTCATCGTCTGAACTATCACCTTGATCTTCACGAATAGAAAGATTAATACCATTCTGCTGCTTTCTCACTTGCCACTTGAATGCCTTCTTCTCTTGCGAACTCTTTTTCTTAATTTTTCGTACATAAAATTACGTACACTTCTTAGCCAATAAACACTTTCACTGAATATTTGCTTTCTTGATTGAGTCACGTGCACTTCGACCAATTTTGGCAACTGAATAACATCCGAAATCGGCACCGTAAGCATCCATGCATCTTTCTTTGCATTGAAAATTTCTTCATCTAAAATATCCTCAATCTGAGCACAATAATGAAAAAGTTTATCACCTCCAATATCCTTTAATACGGATTTGTTGACAACGAACGTTGGTTTTCTTTGATCATCAAATACAAATTCTATAATTTCTTCTTGATCTTCATCTGGATGTATATCGAAAACGGGATTGGTTTCATCATATGATATGTTTTCGATGTGATATACTGGCATGAAGCTGAAACTTCTCATTAGTAGATCTTGATTTCGTCGATTGACTTGAAGCGTAAATGAATTGTCACTCAATTCAGAAACACGATCGCGATGAAAAGGTTGTCATCCTCATGGTACTCAGCCTCTCCATCGCCTCCGGCTACAAAAAATGTTTCATCAGACGGATCCTCTTCAGAAAACAAAGTCGCGTCCCCTTCAGAATTGGAATCATACTCGATTTCCTCTAAGTTTGCAGTTGAATTAGGGACTCGACCGCGCCTAGGGTCGACCTCCTGTCGGGTCTCCATCTGCGCCCCCATCTTCTCGCCTAGGCGATCCACAACCACGTCCAACCTACGCTCCAGCACCACCACCAGCCGAATATCAATGATTTGCTCGATCCTCTGATCCAGTTCATCCTCCTCCGCAACACGACATTGATTAGCCGTTCTTCGGGGCGGCATCGTTGATCCAAGAACGAACTTGTCTCTGATATCATCTGATGCAGTGTACACGCACAAAACCGTTGATTTCGCAGAATATTGGAACTACGACCTTCAATCCTTATTGATTCTTCGAATTCCTAGAAAATTGGCATCAAATTCGAATCAAATCCGAGAATTGGGCAAAGAGCACAAAAGCTCCAATTTTTATTGATTGATCAAAACAACTGTCTTTAACCCTAGGGTTTTACAATGCTTAAATAGGAATTAAAACACCTAAATTACATGAAAGATATAAACTTTTCCTAAAATTGCAAAAACGCCCAAATAACATAAAAATACTCGTTTGAGGCCTTAAATAATGGAATTCGGCCTAAATCTCATTTTTTTTACAGCCAAAGGCTCTGAGTTGTGCTCTGAAGGTCGTTTCCTTCGAGACAGGGTCGTTAGAACTTGTTTTTCTCAATGTATCGATTTGCAATGTCTTCTGCCGCATCACATACGATTACTGCACTGGAGGAGGCCGAATTGCTGCTCCTCTGCTTTCAATTCTACTGCTACTTCCATGCTTCCGCTGAGAGACGGCCTATGCTCATCTAGATCTGGTAGAGTTCGGGCCGGGCCGGGTTGGCTTCGACCAAGTTCTGGTCGGGTTGGATACGACCCGGTCAGGTCTGTTTGGATTCGGCCCGTTTTAGACCGATTTGGATCCGAATGGATTATGGGTGGCAAGGAGGCCTCCAGTCGAAATGTCTCAGCCTCTTCCTCTTTTGTCTCTCTTGTTACAAGTGCCTTCCCCAGCATGCCGGATTGGTCGGCTCCTGGTATGCTACTGGCTAGATTGGTCGGCGTTTGTTGCCTTCCTCGCCCGGGACTTTTGGTCTGATTTGGTGGTCCGCCTCCATGATTGGTTTTTAGCACTCAATTGCAGTTCAAGACCCCCTACTTTGCTATGATTTTGAGATCTTTTCAGAATCTTAGAATCAGATGGCTGATTTTTACATGGATATATGGCTTGAGGACCCTTCCCTAGTTTATCGGGGTCCATGTGCGAGATAGAGAATTTTGATCGGAATCTCGGATAGATATTACTTTGCTTTTCATTTCAATTCTTCTGTGTAATATGTTTGGGATGATCCGATTATTTTTTATATTGTAATCTTGTTTCTAACTTGTACTCTTATTATGTAATTTTTACATGTTATGAATGAATTTTCAAGGTTCACGAGTAAAAAAAAAAAAGAAATTTTGTTGAGAGAACAAAGGGTTATAAGAACATAAAAAGGGGAATAAAAGGACGAGTATAGTCTTGATATATGCCTCTATTTATAGGCATCGATGAACCTAAAAAAAAAATCAATTGACCATTTCAATATCCCAAATAAAAACAATAATATATATATATATATATGACCAGGCTCCTCCTCGGGGAGCCTTCTACTCGAGCTATGTTGAGTTTTTACATTAGCGTTTTTGGTAAATCCTAACTCATGATCGATCGCCCTTTGCTCCTGTAATATTCAATGTTGTTATTATCATTATTAATAAATAGAACGGATAGAAAAAATTTAAAGAATATTAATATTCGTTGTCGTTGTTATTATTATTATTATTATTAACAGTGGCTCCTACGATGAAGAGCTTCTTTTCACCCAACAAGAGTCTTCCAAATAAACATTCTCCGCAGATACTCACCAAAGTATCAACCGTATAGACGAATATTCTCGGCATATACTCATCTCATTATCTACTGTATTGATCAATATTTGTATAGATTATAGTAATATTATTAATTATTGTTGAATCGATCCAAAATCTTACTTAATAATTAAGAAAATCAATAAAGTTTAACTTGATAATTACAAAAAAAATCAATAAGATAATATTCTACATATCATTTAATTTTTGACTGAATTTTCTTATGTTATTATTGTTTATTTTGTTACACTTTTTTTTTCAGTGTGTTCACTAATATTCAGAAATCTAATGGCTCCTTAACTAATCCAACTCGAGTCGAGTCAAGTCAACTCATTAAGAGATAAAACTCTCGTAATTAAGGATTTTCAAGCGAATATTCTTATAATTGGATGAAATCTGTTCTCCCTATTCGCTCCGTCCCATAGCGGGGCCAGAAATCATTATCTTTATATAATGCTTGATGTTTCATTTTACATGGGTAATAATTAATGCTTGATGTTCCCTTATCTGTCTGCTGCAGAAGATTTCAGATATTCCATCGTTTTGCTTCCCTTATCTCTTTTGAATTGGAACACGGACCAAAACTTCACGTTAATTCAGCTGTATGTGATAACTTAAAAAAAAAAAAATTGGAGCCTGCACAGAGCTTTACATATATTAGATGCAGCATATATATATATATATATATATACACAAGACAATTTACTAGCTAGTGATCATCCTTTTATAAATCGATAGCATGCTCCAGTTTTAGATGGTCTACAAAAGCCTGAGATTATGCATAAAACCAAGATCGATGTCGATTCTGGTATTGTCTTCACGGACATATGCAGTGTCGATTTCTTTTACGTTTGGTAACTGCACAGGAACACGTAACAACGGCCATTTATTTATCTTCCCTTGAGATGTACGATGATGTATCCCGGACATCCTTGGTAGAAATTTCACCTCTTTCTGGTTGGATTCTTAGTCTAATTGTCTCATCTCTCAATCTCTCCGCCTCTGCCTGCTGATATGGATTAGATCTCGACAGGTAATCAAAGGTATCGTTTGAATTGATATTTCGTGATCTCACGAAGCGAAAACACATTGCTGTTAAAGTCGCAAAATGCTCCCGGCCTTCACCATAAAATATACTCTTCACCATGGAATGCATTGTCCCCTGTCGTCGCTTTTCTGGTCTATAATACTCAGTATACCCCCTCTTTACACCACAACTACCTTTTTTTTCGCTCGGGCTTGCTTCGGAATGCTTGTAGGAGTATCATCACAACCTTGCCTTTTCATGGCAGATTAGGTCGAACAAAAATGATGCCAAGAGACAACAGAGAAGCAGGTACTCAATGGGCAAACTACTCCCTATCATTCACATTTTATCTTACTATTACAAGCAGTTCATGAACAATGCTTATACAAACAAGAGGTGCAACCCAGTCAATGAATCAAAACTGTCACCTCTGATCAACTCCGATCCGTCAGTTCCTAGCCTAAGAATCAATGTTCGAATGCAGTTGTCCAACACTAGCACATCATATACATGGTAGGAGAATAGCTTGCCACTAGAAGCTGAGAACTATAATTTCTTGATCCAACAAGTCCATCGCTTGACTATCTTCCCTCTATTTTCCCACTCCTACTTCTAGCTTACCACAGCCTCAATATATTGACAACTCGATCTAATCCAAGACTAATATGTGAAATTTCTGGATGCAGCATAACCCAGCTCGTATACAACTTCAACAAGCAAGAGCAATCCCCAGGAAGGATGAAACCACACCGAGTTCAAATCAAACAGCTTTCTGAAGAAAAGCCATTACCTCTGCATGGTTTTCCTCCAACCCCAAACTGAAATGCTCCCTCAGAATCTCTTTCGAAGTCCTTCCGAATCCCTTTGCCACTTCCATCATCTCCAAGAGTTTCTCGTACTCTCGCTTTATCTGATCCTTTCTTTTAGACACAGACTTCACCAAGCCACTGGAGCCGTTGGATAGTCCTTGTTCCCTTAGCTCAGAGATCTCGTACTCAAGCTGCTGGTACAGGTTATGGAGGTAATTCTTCTGAGCATGCAGCCTTTCCTCTGCCATTTTGTACTCAGACTCCTGTGCCTGTCTCATTGCCTGGAGGACCCTAGTTATCTCAGTAGCGAGCTTCTGGTAATGGATCCTAAAAGGGGTGGACTCATTTGATGGCTCTCCTATCTGTTCAGCGGCATCGGCTAAATTCTCATTTTCCAAATCATCTGGACAGGGACTGCCATTCTTTATGGGCAGGGTACGATTACTACCATTGCTGGAGATGGGAACAACTGCATCCAATCCAAGGAAGGGAATGAAGATCGTATGGTAAATACTCTTGTAAACGATAAAAGGTGTTCGTGTCTCATCTGGGTAATAACAAATTATATGAGACACAGAGAGGAGAGAGAGAGCGAGAGGATGCTGTTAGTTTCAACAGAGGTTCAGTTATTTCCGTACAAGAAAGGAAACCGAGAAACAAAGCAAAAGCACGTTTCTACTTTGCAGAAAACCACTGAAAGTATCCACCCAAAAGATATGCTCGGTTATAGATCTTTTCCCATTTAACTTGTATTAGACCTTGCAAATGTTACTTGACAAAATGCAGAACACCTATTCCGTCGGTCATTATCCAATCATAATCTCACATATTTCAACACATGCAGAAATATAATCTACGTCCACCCTGAACCCCCTTTTTTTATTCATAGTAACTCAGGACAAACAAAAAAACGTGGGAGATACCACATGTTTCAACTTGAATAACATGAAAGAGCCAAAAATGGTAAAAGGAAAAAAATATGAAGGAACTAAAACAGAAAAAGGAAAAGAAAAAAAGAAATAAACTGTGCAAAATGGATTACCTAAGCAGTTCTCTCCTCTCCAGATTTCTTCAAGAGAATTCCCGCGCTTGAGCTGATATTAAAACATCAAATGTAATGGTCATTTGGGGCAGTGGCGGAAGCTAGGAATACAATATGCTTACCTAAAAGAAAGAAAGAGAAAGAGGGGGGGAAGATCCATCATACCTTTGAGAGAGCGGAATATATGTTGCTCAGAAGCAATTTTGCACTTGTTTTCTGTGAACCTTGAAGGACAGAGACTCCCATGTTCAAGACCTTCTCAACCTCATCCTGAGAATCAATGGACTTACATGTCTCATATAACTTCGTAACATGGGAGACCAGTTCAGTTCTCGAGTCACAGCGGCGGCAATAGTACTCCGCATCCAATCCAATACTTCCACCCACAGTTCCTGCTGTGTAAGCACGGAGCCCGCAGTTAAGGTGGGCCAGGTGGCCACAGATGGAGTTCTCCTTACCAATCAAGGCCTCACACTTGATGAAACTATAACCACCATGCGAGGAATCTACAGTCTTGGAACAGAGTATGCAGCAGCAGTCTCGGCAAAAACCTGGTTCAGAACAGCAGATATCACAGGACATTGATGGCAAAGTTGTTTGGTCCGATTCAGAGCTTAAGCTGATGCATGTCCTATTTTTGGCTTTACACCCGGAGGGGCCAGGATCTGAAGAGGAAGGCTCAGGGCTCTCTTTGCAAGGTACAATGAAGAAAGTATGCCGATCGGGAATACCTATAGAATTAGATGAAAGTGACCAAGAATAAGTTTTGATGTCATGAGAGACATTGTGGAAAAAGAGGGTAAGCAATATTAGAAATTGTTCCACATTGAATGACTCCAAGCAGGTAGAAAATACATATATGTAGATAAAAGTGGAATGATACAGGGCAAATGTAGAAAAAGATGAGCAACTACATTCCTAAGCTGTAATAAAATGCCATTAGTTTTTCAAAAATAATAATAATTAGAAGACGCTCACAGTCTTTTCTAAGTTATAAAGAATCTGGGGACGACCAAGAAGTAAATTTGGTTTACAATACCACCATATGTATATTGCATACAGTAACACTACGTCTTGACTAAAAGAAAGAATACTCGTATCCTCTCAGAACCATCTCTCAAACAGAATCAAACCCCTTACTCCATTAATGGTGCACACTTTTCAAACTTGAATAAAAGCAACATCGAAAATGCTACATTTCATTATTATTATTATTTTTTTTCGGAGTGAATCCTGGTATTTGAAAGCCCAATTGGGCCCTGACTAATCCAGTGGAACCGGATCGACCCACTAAGGGGTAAAGCTCTCCCAGCGTGAATTTTCTCGAACCCAAGACTTTGCTAACATGTAGGAAAAATGAAAAAGAAAGACAATAAGGAAAAAATTTTGGGTCAAGGCTCACCATTTGCTAACAGGAGTTTCTTTGAAGGGATCTTCCAGCTGAAAGATGCAAAGAACGCATTCAAATCAGCATCAGGAAATTCGGCCTTAATGAAGCGTTCGACTGCAGGCTTGCTTGCAAATCCATGATTTGCACCCAAGTTGTTACGAGGAAGAAGATGTTTCAGACTCTTGGGAGCATAGAGGTACCGATCGCGATAGTAGTTGCCTGTAATGGCCACTCTCTTCCCCACCCTCCACCTCCAGTTGTCTCCTGGGTTAGGAAAGTTCTCAGGCGCATAAGGAAAACCCTCACCGGAGGTATCCGGTGAGACTGGTGGGAGATGGCCATTTTCTTTCACTGGGGAAACGTGTCCACTGCTTTCATTATCTTCATGGGGGTTATCAATGTCCATCGATTTTGCAAATCATAACATGAATTCTCAGAACAGGTAAACTTTACCCAGCACCTTATACTCTATAGGTGGGACGAATCTGCAAACACAAAAAGAATACAAGAAAAGAAAAAACCAACTGACGTTTCATCAGTTATCTGTTTTGCAAGTAATATCAGAACAAACAAAAATCAAAAGCAGATGCTACATTTTGCAGTAAAATTCGAGAGTGTTGCTTCACCTGAAATTTTCCTATACCTCAGCAGCAAAGAACTTTAAACTACATAAATTCCATACCCGTGCCAACGTGTACATGTAATCCCATTACAAGCACAATTGGTAGGTCTTTAATAGTTCACAACTTCACATACTACTCCACTAGAGATAATAATAAGTCACTATCAACTATCCAAGAACCCGGAAGGGATCGTGCACAATGCATTCATCAAATTAATCTTGACGAATCAAGAGCAACTAGTAAGTAGTAAAGACAACTTTACGAGATCAAATCATGCAAATCTGCTGAGATTCGAATGTGACTCATTCCCCTTTTCCTCAGATGCTTTTTTTTCCTTGCCTTTCCTAATTCATTCTCCTAGATATCTTCTTGCCTTATTACGCTTTCCTCACGGCGTTCAATCTAATAGCAAATAGCTTCTCATAAGGGAAGGCATGGAGACAAGACAAGGGCAGGCGGCTGCGGCCTGAGATTCGGGGGTTTGATTCGCTTGAATCGACCCGAATACATTGACAGAATAGAGATATGCATGTAACAAGAACCCTAGGAATGAAAAGATTTAGCACCTTTCTTGGTCCCAATTCAGTTGCGCAGTAACTCAAGGGCAGCAAGAGCTGAAGAAGAGAGAGAGCGGGGAGGCGAGGAGCAGCCGAGGTCGAGTAGAGAAGAAGACAGAAGGGAGGAACAGCCGAGGCCCAGGACGAGGACCAGTCAAGATTTTGATCTTGATCGCCACCCGCAAGAACAGGGAGACAGCTGCCCCCCTCGTGCAAGAACGGACATGAAAAGGAACATCAGGGTCCGACACGACGCGAGTTCCGCGCAGAGCGCTTCCGCTGTCGGGTCCCACCACAGCAAAGAAGCTCAGCGGGCTGCGCCACCTCCTCAGCTGGGTAGATGAACATCTCTCTCTCTCTCTGTCTGGGTAGGCATTCGGAGCTCCTGCTTCTCTTCCCAGTTCCACACCTCGAATATTGTATTGGAGCTCCATTTTGCAGCCCCCCAAAAAAAAAAGAAAAAAGAAAGAGACACATTGAGGTTCAGCGGACATCTGCAGTTTGTCGGTTACCGTTCGCACGTTTTCTTTGGCGCGGCATTTTTTTCATTTTTTTTTTCTCCTGAGGTGTGCAAATTCCAAAAATTGAATAGCGCCCAATTAATCTATGTTCGACTCAGATCGGCTTATTATAGATAAGCATCCATCAATCATTAATTTTTTTTTATTTACAAAACTTGAATGGGTGATCTTGTTTAAGGATAACAGACCCTAATCACGTGAAACTTCCACAATATTCTTCCACCTGCTATTAAGTTTGAAAAATTACGGCGTTTGGAATTATTTTCAAGATATTCATGGTGCAACTTTCCATTTTTTGAAATTATCCTTATTCTATTCTACTTAAAAAATTAATAGCAGGTCTCCTCCGAAAAAAAGAAAATAGCAGTTTGTAATTTCATCTCTTCATATTATTCTAAATTAGTTAATATCAGGCGTTGCGTGTTAACTTTTTATTTGAGGAAATTATCGTTGTTATCACTATACCTTTATATTGTCACCAATTTAGTCAATCTACTAATTTTGTCATTAATTTAATATAAACGTTTGCCTTCCGCCAATCAAAATGGTCATCGACATCAGTAGATATAACGAAAGTCTGATGTGGATGCATTACTGGACCAAAAAACGTCAATAAAATTGTTTCTTAAACCCCAAACACGTACTAGCCTTGAAATGCCACCGTTTTAATCAAATCCGAGCTTGCCTCTTTACAAGCAAGACCCATAAGATTGAATTTTGAACCCTAATTCCCAAAATCGAGCTTTTGATTATCGAACCCTAATTCCCAAAATCCAATTCCTTTTCTTTCGGGCAAAGGCACGGTGAAGACCACGTTGGAGCTGACTATGAGCTACCACTCTCGATTCGACTCTCCTTACTATAATTCAAGAAGTGCGTATGAACTGAGCAGCTCGAGCATCACCAGAGCACCAATATTCTTATGCAATTGCGAGCAAAAGGCTTTGAGGATGATTTCTAACACCAATGCAGACTCTAAAAAACCATTTTACAGATGTCCATTTCAGAAGAACACAAATATCCTAACATACATATAAAGTAAATATAATCTATTAATACTATGTAAATGTGAAAATAGTAAAGAATCTTAAATAAATTAAGTATTTTCAATATGAAACAAATTTCGCATCTTATATATGTTTATAGCTATAAAATTCATATTAACGGATATTATTAAATTCAATTTCTTATATTATAAGTAATTAGAATTTTTATAGTGAATTTTTGTTAATCGAGTCCATGCAATGCATTGGTCTACAAGCCTAGTTTTAAAAATGAAATTATAAATTCAAACAGCTTAAATTTGGAATGAGTTAAAAAGATAAAATAGTAACTTTTATGTTTCTGTTAACCACCCATTTTACCACTTCACCGCTATTTTCCTCACAGCCTCTCTCTTCTCCCTCTCTCTCTTTTCTCTCTTAGCCATTTGCTTTTTCTTTTTCCTTCTTCAGTTTTCATTTATTATCATAAAATAGTTTTATAATATTTTACTAGTTTCTACACTCGTACTATGCGCAGCAACATATCTGAATTTGACATTTAATAATAACTTCATAAATTGATGAAGTATGAAGATATTCTGCATTTTTATTTGTAATTTTATTTATCTACCTGTCCCTGCAAATTGGGCCAACTAACCAATTAAAAAAATGGGGTGATTATTGAAACATAAAAAAAAAGGAAAATGGAGTGAGTTGAGAGAGGAAGCAACCAAGAGGGGGTGAGGCAGTGGATGGAGAGACTCACGTGTCAACCAAGGAAGGAGAGAGAAAAGAAGTGAGGTGTTCATATTCTAGACGATTTTACAATTCTACCCCATTTTTATTTCTATATTTTACCTTCATTCAATTCAATTAAAAAAATCAAAGAAATTGATGGTCGTTCAGTAAAATATACTTACATTTTCAGCTATTACTAAAATATATAGTGAAAAATATTTAATATGCAATTCAAATGAAAAATATTTACATAATGCTGTGCGTGGCACATGTAGAAATCTACATATATAAAACTAATGTTGTAAAGTAGGCAAAATAATTTACACAATTCGAGCGGAGCGCTGGTCTACGTCTTAGATTATATATATATATCTACTGAGATAAGTATCGATATATAAATTATATTTAAATTTGATTTTTCATTTCGGTAAATTATTTTAATTCATTACTTACCAAGACTTTGTTCTTTTCTTATCTTTTTCCCCGTCAACAAATATATGCTTCTAGCTACTACATAAATATAAATATTACTGGGGTGCAACATTCATGCGACGTCGCGGATTGAAAAAATTTTCAAAAATCTTTTGGTTTTTAAGAGTTGGAAATTTTTTTAACTTATTATATTAGTTTGTGTAATAATCAATATAAACTAAAACAAATAATAATATTATTTATGTAAAAAAATTATGAATTCTTAGTTGATAGTAAATAATTTAGATTTTTAAAATATTATACTATTTAATATTTCATATGGTATAAAAGTTAATATTTCTCCTGGTAATTTTCATTTTTATTTTTAATATTCATAATTAGAGAACTATGATTGCAATATAATATACCTTTGGTATGCCCCTAATTCTACGTAGACGAACTTTACTTGCAAGAGGGGCTCGATATTGATAAAAAGCATCTCGTTATACAACCGAGTCAATATCCAAACGAGAATTAGCCTGAGTCAATTAGTCTGGCGTAACTTTATATCAAAAAAAGATACTATTTAAACTTATGATAAATTAAAAGTCTTTTTACTGGTTACTAAAATAAAAGTCCTTTTATCATTTAATGTGGATTGTCTTTAGGTGATTCGGTATGCGTTCACTCCCATTTCCATAAAAAAATATAATCGACAACTCAAAATTACATATTATCCTTTTCTTAGAACAAATGCGGGGGAAAGAGTATTACTAAATGATACCGTCTCCTATATCATATGTTATATCACCTGTCACCACGAGTCGAACTGAAACAAAATAATTTTTTTTAGTAGAAGCAATCTTTTGGACATATATCCAAATTTTCAATTTTTTGATTCGTTAGAATTTGTTTTTCTTGTTCTTGGTGGTATCAAGATACCACTGTGTCAAGATATCTTATCAGTTTCTTTAGGAAAATGGATATCTCCCGAAATTTTTTTAACTTCAAACCTTTTTTATATATATAAATAATAAGATCTCGTATACGAATCTTGTGATTTGAAAAACTTTATTACCGGTAGAGTTTGATCCTTTAATAAGCCGATCTCACTCGAATACGATTAGTCGGATCCATTATACAATTTCGAATACTTGGTGATGCACGATTTTATATGTTTTATACAATACTAGGTGGTGCACATCAAGAAGAAAAGTTTATATACTTCAAAAAATGTTTAGGAAATAAAATAAAATAAAGAGGGCAGGTCCCATGAGTGGGGAACCAACCCTGCCCGCCAGACTCAGAGCTAATATTCTATGAATATTATTAAGTCACTTGGCCTAACCAAAATGCATGAAAGTGAGACTGACCCCATAACGAATTCACAAATTCTCTTATAAACATTCTGTCAAGACATTCTATCAAGACGATGGCAGTTTCACAACACCTTGCATTTCATGAAAATTTGGTCAGACGAATATTATGTCAAGACGATGGTCCTAAAATCCGGAGTTAAGAAACAAAGGACAAGTCGTAGGCAAATCAATCCACATCAAGAGGCTTCCCTACCACATTTTCCCTCACTGTTACAAGCAGTGCATGAACAATGCTTACACAAACAAGGGGTGCAACCTAGTAAGTGAATTAGAACTGTCGGTCAGTTTCTAACTTAAGAAAAAATGTTCCTATGTAGTTGTCCACCACTAGAACATATTCATTATAGCTATAAGGGGGCTATAGGGGGATGACCATGCAACTAGTAGATGAGAACTATATTTTCTTGATTCAACGAGTCCATCGTTCGACTATCTTCCTCTACTACCACAACTACCTCCAGCTTACCAGGCCATTGATCACCAAAAACTTGATCAAGTCCAAGACTGGAATTTGAAATTTCTGAACACAGCACAACCCAGCTACAAGCAACAGGAATCCACAGGATGGATGTAACCAGACCAAGTTCATATCAAACAGCGTTACTAAGAAAAGCCAATACCTCTGCATGGTTTTCCTCCAACCCCAAACCGAAATGCTCTCTCAGAATCTCCTTTGAAGTCTTTCCGAATCCCTTTGCTACTTCCATCATCTCCAAGAGTTTCTGGTACTCTCGCTTTATCTGATCCTTTCTTTTCGACACAGAGTTCACCAAGCCACTGGAGGATAATCCTTGCTCCCTCAGCTTAGAGATCTCGTATTCAAGATCAAGCTGCTGGTACAGGTTATATAGGTAATTCTTCTGAGCATGCAGTCGTTCCTCTGCCATTTTGTACTCAGACTCCTGTGCTTGTTTCATTGCCTGGAGTACCCTAGTTATCTCACTATCGAGCTTCTGGTAATGGATCTGACTGCTCAAAGAGTTGGAGTCATTTGATGGCTCTCTTATCTGTTTGGTGGCACCTGCTAAATTATTGTTTTCTGAATCTTCCTGACAAGGACTGCCATTTTTTATTGGCAGGGTAGGATTACTACCATTGCAGGAGATGGGAACAACTGCATCCAATCCAGGGAAGGGAATGAAGATCATATAGTAAATACTCTTAAGACGATAAAAGCTCCGCGTGTCTCATAGCTATGGGTACCAAAAAGTTATATGCGAGAGTGAAAGAGAGAAAATAGAGAGCATATTGCCAGTTTCAAAGCTGGTTCAGTAATTCTCGTACAAGAAAGGAAACTAGAAAACAAAACAAGAGCATGTTTCTATTCTGCAGAAAATACCAGTTAGAATCCTCAAAAGATATGTTCAACTGTAGATCTTTGCATTTAACTTGTATTTGACCTCGTAAATATCTTTTGACAAAATGCTGAAAGACAATTTTTATATTAGTTATCATCCAACTGATCCTTTTGCATTAGAATTCATTGAGCTTGAAATCATGTTTCAACAAAATGGCCACGACCATTCTTACACACTGAGAAATTTGATCTACGTTATGCACTAAACCCCCTTTTTTGTCTTGTTTGGGAAATATAGCGTGTTGCAACTCGAACAACATGAAAGAGCCATAAATGATAAAACGAGAAAAGCATAAGGAGCCAAAATGGAAAAGGGAAAAAGAAGAGAAAAAAGAAAGAAAGAAACTTTGCAATATTGGACTACCTGAGGTGTCATCTCCTCCCCAGATTTGTTCAAGAGAATTCCCGCGCTTGAGCTGAGGAGAAAACATTGTATGTATAGGTCATTAGGGGCATTTGCCGAATTGAAGCATATAATATGCTTCCCAAAACGAAAAGAAAACAATAAATCTACCTTATTACCTTTGAGAGAGCAGAATAAATGCTGCTCATAAGCAACTTTGCACTTGTCTGCTGTGAACCACATAGGATGGAGAGTCCCAAGTTCAAGACCTTCTCTAACTCATCCCGAGAATAAATGGACTTACATGTCTCCAATAACTTTGTAACATGGGACACCAGTTCTGTTCTCGAATCACAGCGGCGACAATAGTACTCCGCATCCAATCCAATGCTTCCACCCACAGTTCCTGCCATGTAAGTGCGGAGCCCACAGTTGATGTGGGCTATGTGGCCACAAATGGAATTCTCTTCACCAGTCAAGGCCTCACACCTGATGAAACTATAACCTCCATGCGAGGAATCTACAGTCTTGGAACAGAGTATGCAACAGCAGTCGCGGCAAAAACCTGGTTCAGAACAGCAGATGTCACAGGGCATTGATGGTAAAGTTGTTTGGCCCGATTTAGATATTAAGCTGACGCATGTCCTGTTATGGGCTTTACAGCCCGTGGGGCCAGGATCTGAAGAAGAAGGTTCAGGGCTCTCATGGTGAGGTACAACGAGGAAACTACCCGGATCAGTAATACCTGTAGAATTAGAACACAGTTGGACGAGAATAAGTTTTGAGGTAATGATGGAGATATTGAGGAAAAAGAGGGCAAGCAACATTTGAAATTGTTCCTAATCTTGCAATCCTTAAGTCAGACAGGAATCAGCATTGATTGACCAGTAGGTTGAAAATATACAATACATAGTCTGCAGACATGAAAGAATTGGGACAATACAGGACCGATATTACAAAGGAAGAACAACTGCTTCCTAAGCTGTAATAAAATGTCATATCACTGGAAGCATGCACGATCTCTCCTAAATTATAAAGTTGGTGGAATATGGTGATTTCATGGGAAACACGGAGAATAATTTTGTGTTTGACAACCAAAGATTTAATTTTGTTTTTAATACCACTGTACATAATTACTGCTCACAGTGAAGGTTTCATGCAAAACAAAGCATGCTGGCATCCTCTCAGAAAGTAACCATTCCTCAAACAAAAGCCAAACCCCATACTCCATTAACAGTTCGTGCTTTTCAAATTAAATAAAAGCAGGAACGGAAATGTTGCCTTGCATTTCTTTTTTATTGTACATCATTGGCCACACCAAGAAGAAAGAAATAATAAGAAATTTTTGTTGGGTCAAGGCTCACCGTCTGCTAACTGGAGCTTCTTTGAGGGGATCTTCCAGCTGAAAGATGCGAAGAATGCCTCCACGTCAGCATCAGGAAATTCGGCCCTAATGAAGCGTTGGAGCGAAAGCTTGCTTGGAAACACATAATTTGCACCCAACTTGCTCTGAAGAAGATGATGTTTCAGACTTTTCGGAGCATAAAGGTACCGATCGAGGTAGTGGCCTGTAACGGCGACTCTCTTCCCCACCCTCCACCTCCAATTGTCTCCTGGGTTAGGAAAGTTCTCAGGCGCATAAGGAAAACCTTCACCAGAGGTATCTGGCAAGACTGCTTGGAGATTGCCATTTTCTTTCATCGGGGAATCATTTTTGTAGTTTTCGTTGTCATCATAAGGGTTATCAACGTCCATTTTCACGTCATACCATGAGTTGTCGGAACAGGTCAACTTTACCGAGCACCTTATACTCTATAGGCGGGTAGCACGATCACAAAACTGCACACACAGAAAACGAGCAAAAATATAGAGCAGATGCTAGATTCTTTTACCGTCTTCCGAGACGGTTGCCTCACCAGATATTTTCTTACACCACGACACTATATAAATTCCCTATCTGTAGGAGCAACTATCTACTTATCCAAAAACCTGGAATATCGAACATGCACAATGCATTCATCGTGTTAACTTCGACGAAGTAAGACCAACTACTAGAGATATCCTTACGAGATCAGATCATGCCAATCTTCTGAAATCAGAATTTAATCATTTCCCTTGTCCTAATTCATTCTCCCAACCTTATACATACATGCATGACAGCGTTCAATTTAAGCATCGGGTGTTCCAATCAAATGACTTCCATTCGGGCAGGAATGGAGACAAGAAAGGGGGCAACGCAGGGAGCTGCCCCCCAAGATTCGGGGGCTCGTTTGATCAAAACCCAAATGCATCGAGAGAATTCATAGCATTCACTAACTACGCCAAAGCCAGAGATATGCATGTAAAAGGAACCCCACCCCAGAAATGAAAATTATCACCTTCTTTTTTTGTAGGGGCAGCAAGAATTCGGCCAGACCCTTTCAATTGGGCATCTCTCACTTTCCTCTTGATTCTGAGGTCCACGCCGGAACCCTTCTCTTTGCCGATCGAGGAGAGGGGAGCAAGGGAGACTGCTGCCCGGCGCCCTCTGGTTCAAGAACCGCCGTGAAGGTCCAAGCCGTCCACCAAGAAGAGGAACATCACAGTCCATTACGACGTGTGTTCCTCGCGGGGCGCTTCCTCGGTCGGCTCCCATACAGCAAGAAGCTCGGAAGGCTGCGCGTGCCCCGCATCTTCAGCCGCTCTGTCTGGGCTAATTGTCGGAGCTCCGGTCGGTTTTCCCACTTAGGACTTTAATCATATGATGCGAGCATGCACGGCGAACCGTCCGATTCGGTTCTTGAACGAGGAGTTCTGCTTCATTTGCCCAAAAGAAGTTGCGTCAGCTGCTTGTTATGTTTGTATGTTTGGTTCGGTTAATAGGACCGAACCGGTTTTAAATAATTTCAAACGAAATAAAATAAATAAAAGTAATAAATCCCACATTAAGTCATGATCGATTGAGAAGAAGTTTGATAATTCATTTTAATGAAATGATAGAGCCAAGAAGTTGGCATCGCATTGATTCTCTTGGGATTTATTTTAGTTACGGATCCGTGAATTGAGTTGAATTCACTTAAAGTCCTTATATTCTCAAACAATCTGTAAAATGGGAGGATGGGATGGTGGCATGACTTCCTTCTCCGATGCTCAATTCAATCAGAATTCTTGCGAGAGCAAATGGTGCATAATCTATAAATAGTTAATGTACCTCAGTATTTATATCAAATCATAAACATATGTGTTGCCTTACTTGGAGTGATTCTCGATATATTCTCAGTCTATAAATCAAGAACGCAATCTCGAATTACATGGTGCCCAAGGCACAGCCATGCCTTACTCAGGCCAACTGAGCTTCGCAACTTACTGGGACGGGTGGACCTGTGTAGCCCACTCTGTGTCGGGCCCAGAAACCCTGTCCTTAATAATTTCTCAATTGGATCCACTCGAAAAATGTCGAACCAAATCAAATTTATTTTGTTAATAAAATTTTAAATCTCTATCATCAATCACGGTTAGTCAAACCGTGAGTACTTTTTATAAGAAGAATATGAAAAAAAAAATTGAAGAGCCGCTAGAGTAAGGGGATGGCGAGGACCTTGCTCATGGCTACCACTCTCTGACTTAGGTTGGTGGTGGCATTTGAAGTTGCCATTGACCTTGGATCGGGGGGCTACCCCTAAACCAAGGTCGCTTGCTTTCCAACCATCTTGTTTGTGCTTAGGAGTTTGTGCCATGAAGTATATGGTATCAGAATGGTTAACAACTCCTCGATTTGGGCAATTGAAATAAGACCGCCTAAATATCTAATAATCGAGATGATTGTAGAGGACCTTATATAGGGATCAGATTTGCCTCTCCAGGCGATGCTTGCGGCTCCGACCACGCGCGTCGGCTACCTGCATGCGCTCCCGATGAGAAGAGCCCACCATCCTACTCACCTGTGATCGATCTTCTCCCTTCCACTGCCTTGTCGGTGGCTTTTGCCGAGTGGTCTTGTTCGCTCCTCTTCTCTTCCCTCCTTCCAGCGTTTCCTCTTCCTTCCCCTCCTCCCAGTGGCAACTTCTACTTCTTCGGCTGGTTCGCCTCCTCCCCACGCTGCTCCTCCAGCCTTTCACAATCGAATCTCTCTATTGGATTTTGCCGAGGTCCATCGCAATTTCCTACCTGCGACATGGTGTTTTGTTATGGTGAGCTCTTGCCATGAAGACTTTGACGTTGGTGGATGCTTGATGCTAGATATGGTGGTCTGGAAGCTCTATATTGACGCAGCGTGCACGCATAGAACTGTTGATTCCGCAGAATACCGGAACTACGACCTTCAATCCCTATTAATTCTTCGAATTCCTAGAAAATTGGCATCAAACTCGAATTAAATTCGAGAATTGGGCAAATAGCACGAAAGCTCCAATTGATTGATCAAAACAATTGTCTTTAACCCTAGTGTTTTATAATGCTTAAATAGAAATTAAAACGTCTAAATTACATGAAAGACATAAACTTTTTTTGAAATTATAAAAACGTCCAAATAACATAAAAATGCTCGTTTGAAACCCTAAACGATGGAATTCAGTCTAAATCTCGTCTTTCATGGCCGTGAGTTGTGCTCTGGAGGCCGTTTCCCTCGAGACAGGGTCGTCAGAATTTGTTTTTCTCTAAGTATCGATTTGCAATGTCTTCTGCCGCATCATTCTCCCATGGATGGAGAGAATTTACCCTCGAATTGTCATCGTCCGAACTATCACCTTGATCTTCACGAATAGAAAGATTAATACCATTCTGCTGCTTTCTCACTTGCTACTTGAATGTCTTCTTCTATTTGCGAACTCTTTTTCTTAATTTTTCGTACATATAATTCGGTACACTTCTTAGCCAATAAACACTTTCACTAAATATTTGCTTTCTTGATCAAGTCACGTGCACTTCGACCAACTTTGGCGACTGAATAACCTCTGAAATCGGCACCGTAAGCATCCATGCATCTTTCTTTGCATTAGAAATTTCTTTATTTAAAATATCTTCAATCTGAGCACAATAATGAAAAAGTTTATCACCTCCAATATCATTTAATACGGATTTGTTGACAACGAACGTTGATTTTCATTGATCATCAAATACAAATTCTGTAATTTCTTCTTGATCTTCATCTGGATGTATATTGAAAACGGGATTGGCCTCATCATATGATATGTTTTCGATGTGATATACTGGCATGAAACTGAAACTTCTCATTAGTAGATCTTGATTTCGTCGGTTGACTTGACGCGTAAATGAATTGTCACTCAATTCAGAAACACAATCGCGATGAAAAGGTTGTCATCCTCATGGTACTCAGCCTCTCCGTCGCCTCCAGCTACAAAAAATGCTTCATCAGACGGATCCTCTTCGGAAAATAAAGTCGCGCCCCTTTCAGAATTGGAATCATACTCGATTTCCTCTAAGTTTGTAGTTGAATTAGGGACTCGGCCGCGCCCAGGGTCGACCTCCTGTCGGGTCTCCATCAGCGCCCCCATCTTCTCGCCTAGGCGATCCACAACCACGTCCAAGCTACGCTCTAGCACCACCACCAGCCGAATATCAATGATCTGCTCGATCCTCTAATCCAGTTCATCCTCCTCCGCAACACAACATTGATTAGCCGTTCTTCGGGGCGGCATCGTTGATCCAAGAACGAACCTGTCTCTAATATCAACTGATGCAGCGTACACGCACAGAACTTGTCACAGAACCGTTGATTTCTCAGAATACTAGAACTACGACCTTCAATCCTTATTGATTCTTCGAATTCCTAAAAAATTGGCATCAAACTCGAATCAAATCCGAGAATTGGGCAAAGAGTACAAAAGCTCCAATTTTTATTGATTGATCAAAACAATTGTCTTTAACCCTAGGGTTTTACAATGCTTAAATAGGAATTAAAACGCCTAAATTACATGAAAGACATAAACTTTTCCTAAAATTGCAAAAATGCCCAAATAACATAAAAATACTCGTTTGAGACCCTAAACAATAAAATTAGGCCTAAATCTCTTTTTTTACACGGCCAAAGGCCGTGAGTTGTGCTCTGAAGGCCGTTTCCCTCGAGATAGGGTCGTTAGAACTTGTTTTTCTCAATGTACCGATTTGCAACGTCTTCTGCCGCATCACATACGATTACTGCACTGGAGGAGGCCGAATTGCTGCTCCTCTGCTTTCAATTCTACTGCTACTTCCATGCTTCCGCTGAGAGACGCCCTATGCTCATCTAGATCTGGTAGAGTTTGGGCCGGGCCGAGTTGGCTTCGACCCAGTTCGGGTCGGGTTGGACACGACCCGATCGGGTCTGTTTGGATTCGGCCCATTTTAGACCGATTTGGATCCGAATGGATTATGGGTGGCAAGGAGGCCTCTGGTCGAAATGTCTCGGCCTCTTCCTCTTTTGTCTCTCTTGTTACAAGTGCCTTCCCCGGCATGCCGAATTGGTCGGCTCCTGGTATGCTACTGGCTGGATTAGTCGGCATTTGTTACGTTCCTCGCCCTGGACTTTTGGCCTGATTTGGTGGCCCGCCTCCATGATTGGTTTTTAGCACTCAATTGCAGTTCAAGACCCCCTACTTTGCTATGATTTTGAGGTCTTTTCAGAATCTTGGAATCATATGGCTGATTTTTACATGGATATATGGCTTGAGGATCCTTCCCTAGTTTATTGGGGTCCATGTGCGAGACAGAGAATTTTTATCGGAATCTCGGATAACTATTACTTTGCTTTTCACCTCAATTCTTCTGTGTAATATGTTTGGGAGGATCCGATTATTTTTTATCTTGTAATCTTGTTTCTAACTTGTACTCTTATTATGTAATTTTTACATGTTATGAATGAATCCTTAAGTTTCACGAGTAAAAAAAAAGGAATTTTTTTGAGAGAACGAAGGATTATAAGAACATTAAAAAGGGGAATAAAAGGACAAGTATAGTCTTGATATATGCCTCTATTTATAGGTACCGATTACCTAAAAAAAAAATCAATTGACCATTTCAATATCCCAAATATATATATATATAACCAGGCTCCTCCTAGGGGAGCCTTCTATTCGAGCTATGTTGAGATTTTACATTAGCGTTTTTGGTAAATCCTAACTCATGATCGATCGCTCTTTGCTCCTGTAATATTCAATGTTGTTATTATCATTATTAATAAATAGAACGGATAGAAAAAATTTAAAGAATATTAATATTCGTTGTCGTTGTTATTATTATTATTATTAACAGTGGCTCCTACGATGAAGAGCTTCTTTTCGCCCAACAAGAATCTTCCAAATAAACATTCTCCGCAGATACTCGCCAAATTATCAACCGTATAGACGAATATTCTCGGCATATACTCATCTCATTATCTACTGTATTGATCAATATTTGTATAGATTATAGTAATGTTATTAATTATTGTTGAATTGATCCAAAATTTTACTTAATAGTTAAGAAAATCAATAAAGTTTAACTTGATAATTACAAAAAAAAAATCAATAAGATAATATTCTACATATCATTTAATTTTTGACTGAATTTTTTTATGTTATTATTGTTTATTTTGTTACACTTTTTTTTTTTCAGTGTGTTCGCTAGTATTCAGAAGTCTAACGGCCCTAACTAATTCAGCTCGAGCCGAGTCAGTCCATTAAAATGTGAAACTCTCATAATTAAGGATTTTCAAGCGAATATTCTTATAATTGGATGAAATCTGTTCTCCCCATTCGCTCCTTTACATAGCGGGGCCAGAAATCATTATCTTTATATAATGCTTGATGTTTCATTTTACATGGGTAATAATTAATGCTTGATGTTCCCTCATCTGTCTGCTACAGAAGATTTCAGATATTCCATCGTTTTGCTTCCCTTATCTCTTTTGAATTGGAACACGGACCAAAACTTCACGTTAATTCAGCTGTGTTTATACACAGATATGATAACTTTTTTTAAAAAAAAAAAAAATTGGAGCCCGCACAGAGCTTTACATATATTAGATGCAGCATATATAAATCGATAGCATGCTCCAGTTTTATATTGTCTTCACGAACATATGCAGTGTCGATTTCTTTTACGTTTGGTAACTGCACAGGAACACGTAACAACGGCCATTTATTTATCTTCCCTTGAGATATATGATGATGTATCCCGGACATCCTTGGTAGAAATTTCACCTCTTTCTGGTTGGATTCTTACTCTAATTGTCTCATCTCTCAATCTCTCCGCCTCTGCCTGCTGATATGGATTAGATCTCGACAGGTAATCAAAGGTATCGTTTGAATTGATATTTCGTGATCTCACGAAGCGAAAACACATTGCTGTTAAAGTCGCAAAATGCTCCCGGCCTTCACCATAAAATATACTCTTCACCATGGAATGCATTGTCCCCTGTCGTCGCTTTTCTGGTCTATAATACTCAGTATACCCCCTCTTTACACCACAACTACCTTTTTTTTCGCTCGGGCTTGCTTCGGAATGCTTGTAGGAGTATCATCACAACCTTGCCTTTTCATGGCAGATTAGGTCGAACAAAAATGATGCCAAGAGACAACAGAGGAGCAGGTACTCAATGGGCAAACTACTCCCTATCATTCACATTTTATCTTACTATTACAAGGAGTTCATGAACAATGCTTATACAAACAAGAGGTGCAACCCAGTCAATGAATCAAAACTGTCACCTCTGATCAACTCCGATCCGTCAGTTCCTAGCCTAAGAATCAATGTTCGAATGCAGTTATCCAACACTAGCACATCATATACATGGTAGGAGAATAGCCTTGCCACTAGAAGCTGAGAACTATAATTTCTTGATCCAACAAGTCCATCGCTCGACTATCTTCCCTCTATTTTCCCACTCCTACTTCTAGCTTACCACAGCCTCAATATATTGACAACTCGATCTAATCCAAGACTAATATGTGAAATTTCTGGATGCAGCATAACCCAGCTCGTATACAACTTCAACAAGCAAGAGCAATACCCAGGAAGGATGAAACCACACCGAGTTCAAATCAAACAGCTTTCTGAAGAAAAGCCATTACCTCTGCATGGTTTTCCTCCAACCCCAAACTGAAATGCTCCCTCAGAATCTCTTTCGAAGTCCTTCCAAATCCCTTTGCCACTTCCATCATCTCCAAGAGTTTCTCGTACTCTCGCCTTATCTGATCCTTTCTTTTAGACACAGACTTCACCAAGCCTCTGGAGCCGTTGGATAGTCCTTGTTCCCTTAGCTCAGAGATCTCGTACTCAAGCTGCTGGTACAGGTTATGGAGGTAATTCTTCTGAGCATGCAGTCTTTCCTCTGCCATTTTGTACTCAGACTCCTGTGCCTGTCTCATTGCCTGGAGGACCCTAGTTATCTCAGTAGCGAGCTTCTGGTAATGGATCTGACCGCTAAAAGGGGTGGACTCATTTGATGGCTCTCCTATCTGTTCAGCGGCATCGGCTAAATTCTCATTTTCCAAATCATCTGGAAAGGGACTGCCATTCTTTATGGGCAGGGTACGATTACTGCCATTGCTGGAGATGGGAACAACTGCATCCAATCCAAGGAAGGGAATGAAGATCGTGTGGTAAATACTCTTGTAAACAAATTATATGAGACAGATTATAACAAATTATATGAGACAGAGAGAGAGAGAAAGAGAGTGCGAGAGGATGCTGTTAGTTTCAACAGAGGTTCAGTTATTTCCGTACAAGAAAGGAAACCGACAAACAAAGCAAAAAGCACGTTTCTACTTTGCAGAAAACCACTGAAAGTATCCACCCAAAAGATATGCTCGGCTATAGATCTTTTCCCATTTAACTTGTATTAGACCTCGCAAATGTTACTTGACAAAATGCAGAACACCTATTACGTCGGTCATTATCCAATCATAATCTCACATATTTCAACACATGCAGAAATATAATCTACGTCCGCCCTGAACCCCCTTTTTTTATTCATAGTAACTCAGGACAAACAAAAAAACGTGGGAGATACCACGTGTTTCAACTTGAATAACATGAAAGAGCCAAAAATGGTAAAAGGAAAAAAATATGAAGGAGCTAAAATGGAAAAAGGAAAAGAAAAAAAGAAATAAACTGTGCAAAATGGATTACCTAAGCAGTTCTCTCCTCTCCAGATTTCTTCAAGAGAATTCCCACGCTTGAGCTGATATTAAAACATCAAATGTAATGGTCATTTGGGGCAGTGGCGGAAGCTAGGAATACAATATGCTTACCCAAAAGAAAGAAAGAGAAAGAGGGGGGGAAGATCCATCATACCTTTGAGAGAGCGGAATATATGTTGCTCAGAAGCAATTTTGCACTTGTTTTCTGTGAACCTTGAAGGACAGAGACTCCCATGTTCAAGACCTTCTCAACCTCATCCTGAGAATCAATGGACTTACATGTCTCATATAACTTCGTAACATGGGAGACCAGTTCAGTTCTCGAGTCACAGCGGCGGCAATAGTACTCCGCATCCAATCCAATACTTCCACCCACAGTTCCTGCTGTGTAAGCACGGAGCCCGCAGTTAAGGTGGGCCAGGTGACCACAGATGGAGTTCTCCTCACCAATCAAGGCCTCACACTTGATGAAACTATAACCACCATGCGAGGAATCTACAGTCTTGGAACAGAGTATGCAACAGCAGTTTCGGCAAAAACCTGGTTCAGAACAGCAGATATCACAGGGCATTGATGGCAAAGTTGTTTGGTCCGATTCAGAGCTTAAGCTGATGCATGTCCTATTTTTGGCTTTACACCTGGCGGGGCCAGGATCTGAAGAGGAAGGCTCAGGGTTCTCCTTGCAAGGTACAATGAAGAAAGTATGCCGATCGGGAATACCTATAGAATTAGATGAAAGTGACCAGGAATAAGTTTTGATGTCATGAGAGACAATGTGGAAAAAGAGGGTAAGCAATATTAGAAATTGTTCCACATTGAATGACTCCAAGCAGGTAGAAAATACATATATGTAGATAAAAGCGGAATGATACAGGGCAAATGTAGAAAAAGACGAGCAACTACATTCCTAAGCTGTAATAAAATGCCATTAGTTTTTCAAAAATAATAATAATTAGAAGACGCTCAGTCTTTTCTAAGTTATAAAGAATCTGGGGACGACCAAGAAGTAAATTTGGTTTACAATACCACCATATGTATATTGCATACAGTAACACTACGTCTTGAGTAGAACAAAGAATACTCGTATCCTCTCAGAACCATCTCTCAAACAGAATCAAACCCCTTACTCCATTAATGGTGCACACTTTTCAAACTTGAATAAAAGCAACATCGAAAATGCTACATTTCATTATTATTATTATTATTTTTTCGGTGTGAATCCTGATATTTGAAAGCCCAATTGGGCCCTGACTAATCCAGTGGAACCGGATTGACCCCACTAAGGGGTAAAGCTCTCCCAGCGTGAATTTTCTCGAACCCAAGACTTTGCTAACATGTAGGAAAAATGAAAAAGAAAGACAATAAGGAAAAAATTTTGGGTCAAGGCTCACCATTTGCTAACAGGAGTTTCTTTGAAGGGATCTTCCAGCTGAAAGATGCAAAGAACGCATTCAAATCAGCATCAGGAAATTCGGCCTTAATGAAGCGTTCGACTGCAGGCTTGCTTGCAAATCCATGATTTGCACCCAAGTTGTTACGAGGAAGAAGATGTTTCAGACTCTTGGGAGCATAGAGGTACCGATCGCGATAGTAGTTGCCTGTAATGGCCACTCTCTTCCCCACCCTCCACCTCCAGTTGTCTCCTGGGTTAGGAAAGTTCTCAGGCGCATATGGAAAACCCTCACCGGAGGTATCCGGTGAGACTGGTGGGAGATGGCCATTTTCTTTCACTGGGGAAACGTGTCCACTGCTTTCTTTATCTTCATGGGGGTTATCAATGTCCATCGGTTTTGCAAATCATAACATGAATTCTCAGAACAGGTAAACTTTAACCAGCACCTTATACTCTATAGGGGGGGATGAATCTGCAAACGCAAAAAGAATACAAGAAAAGAAAAAACCAACTGACGTTTCATCAGTTATCTGTTTTGCAAGTAATATCAGAACAAACAATAATAAAAAGCAGATGCTACATTTTGCAGTAAAATTCGAGAGTGTTGCTTCACCTGAAATTTTCCTATACTACAGCAGCAAAGAACTTTAAACTATATAAATTCCATACCCGTGCCAACGTGTACATGTAATCCCATTACAAGCAAAATTGGTAGGTCTTTAATAGTTCACAACTTCACATACTACTCCACGAGAGATAATAATAAGTCACCATCAACTATCCATGAACCCGGAATGCCGATCGTGCACAATGCATTCATCAAATTAATCTTGACGAATCAAGAGCAACTAGTAAGTAGTGAAGACAACTTTACGAGATCAAATCATGCAAATCTGTTGAGATTCGAATGTGACTCATTCCCCTTTTCCTCAGATGCATTTTTTTCCTTGCCTTTCCTAATTCATTCTCCTAGATATCTTCTTGCCTTATCATGCTTTCCTCACGGCGTTCAATCTAATAGCAAATATCATAAGAGCAGGCATGGAGACAAGACAAGGGCCGGCGGCTGCGGCCTGAGATTCGGGGGTTTGATTCGCTTGAATCGACCCGAATACATTGACAGAATAGAGATATGCAAGTAACAAGAACCCTAGGAATGAAAAGATTTAGCACCTTTCTTGGTTCCAATTCAGTTGCGCAGTAACTCAAGGGCAGCAAGAGCTGAAGAAGAGAGAGAGCGGGGAGGCGAGGAGCAGCCGAGGTCGAGTAGAGAAGAAGACAGAAGGGCGGAACAGCCGAGGCCCAGGACGAGGACCAGTCAAGATTTTGATCTTGATCGCCACCCACAAGAACAGGGAGACAGCTGCCCCCCTCGTGCAAGAACGGACATGAAAAGGAACATCAGGGTCCGACACGACGTGAGTTCCGCGCAGAGCGCTTCCGCTGTCGGGTCCCACCACAGCAAAGAAGCTCAGCGGGCTGCGCCACCTCCTCAGCTGGGTAGATGAACGTCTCTCTCTCTCTCTCTCTGTCTGGGTAGGCATTCGGAGCTCCTGCTTCTCTTCCCAGTTCCACACCTCGAATATTGTATTGGAGCTCCATTTTGCAGCCCCCAAAAAATAAAGAAAAAAGAAAGAGAAACATTGAGGTTCAGCGGACATCTGCAGTTTGTCGGTTACCGTTCGCACGATTCCTTTCGCGCGGCATTTTTTCACTTTTTTTTTTCTCCTGAGATGTGCATATTCCAAAAATTTAATAGACCCCGACTAATCTATGTTACTCAGATCGGCTTATTATAGATAAGCATCCATCAATCATTAATTTTTTTTCCATTTACTAATTTTGTCATTAATTTAATATAAATATTTGCCTTCCGCCAATCAAAATGGTCATCGACATCAGTAGATATAACGAAAGTCTGATGTGGATGCATTACTGGACCAAAAAACGTCAATAAAATTGTTTCTTAAACCCCAAACACGTACCAGCCTTGAAACGCCACCGTTTTAATCAAATCCGAGCTTGCCTCTTCACAAGCAAGACCCATAAAATTGAATTTTGAACCCTAATTCCCAAAATCGAGCTTTTGATTATCGAACCCTAATTCCCAAAATCCAATCCCTTTTCTTTCAAGCAAAGGCACGGTGAAGACCACGTTGGAGCTGACTATGAGCTACCACTCTCGATTCGACTCTCCTTACTATAATTCAAGAAGTGCGTATGAACCGAGCAGCTCGAGCATCACCAGAGCACCAATATTCTTATGCAATTGCAAGCAAAACGCTTTGAGGATGATTTCTAACACCAATGCAAACCCTAAAAAACCATTTTACAGATGTCCATTTCAGAAGAACACAAATATCCTAACATACATATAAAGTAAATATAATCTATTAATACTATGTAAATGTGAAAATAGTAAAGAATCTTAAATAAATTAAGTATTTTCAGCATGAAACAAATTTCGCATCTTATGTATGTTTATAGCTATAAAATTCATATTAACAGATATTATTAAATTCAATTTCTTATATTATAAGTAACTAGCATTTTTATAGTGAATTTTTGTTAATCGAGTCCATGCAATGCATTGGTCTACAAGCCTAGTTTTAAAAATGAAATTATAAAATCAAACAGCTTAAATTTGGAAGGAGTTAAAAAGACAAAGTAGTAACTTTTATATTTCTTTTAACCACCCATTTTATCACTTCACCGCTATTTTCTTCACAGCCTCTCTCTTCTCCCTCTCTCCTTTCTCTCTTAGCCATTTGCTTTTTCTTTTTCCTTCTTCAGTTTTCATTTATTATCATAAAATAGTTTTATAATATTTTACTAGTTTATGCACTCGTACTATGCACAGCAACATATCTGAATTTGACATTTAATAATAACTTCATAAATTGATGAAGTATGATGATATTCTGCATTTTTATTTGTAATTTTATTTATCTACCAGTCCCTGTAAATTGGGCCAACTAACCAATTAAAAAAATGGGGTGATCATTGAAACATAATAAAAATGGAAAATAGAGTGAGTTGAGAGAGAAGCAACCAAGAGGGGGTGAGGCAGTGGATGGAGAGACTCACGTGTCAACCAAGGAAGGAGAGAGAAAAGAAGTGAGGTGTTCATATTCTAGGTGATTTTACAATTCTACCCCATTTTTATTCTATATTTTACCTTCATTCAATACAATTAAAAAAATCAAAGAAATTGATGGTCGTTCAGTAAAATATACTTACATTTTCAGCTATTACTAAAATATATAGTGAAAAATATTTAATATGCAATTCAAATGAAAAATATTTACATAATGCTGTGCGTGGCACATGTAGAAATCTACATATATAAAACTAATGTTGTAAAGTAGGCAAAATAATTTACACAATTCGAGCGGAGCGCTGGTCTACGTCTTAGATTATATATATATATCTACTGAGATAAGTATCGATATATAAATTATATTTAAATTTGATTTTTCATTTCGGTAAATTATTTTAATTCATTACTTACCAAGACTTTGTTCTTTTCTTATCTTTTTCTCCGTCAACAAATATATGCTTCCGGCCACTACATAAATATAAATATTACTGGGGTGCAACATTCATGCGACGTCGCGGATTGAAAAAATTTTCAAAAATCTTTTGGTTTTTAAGAGTTGGAAATTTTTTTAACTTATTATATTAGTTTGTGTAATAATCAATATAAACTAAAACAAATAATAATATTATTTATGTAAAAAAATTATGAATTCTTAATTGATAGTAAATAATTAAGATTTTTAAAATATTATACTATTTAATATTTCATATGGTATAAAAGTTAATATTTCTCCTGGTAATTTTCATTTTTATTTTTAATATTCATAATTAGAGAACTATGATTGCAATATAATATACCTTTGGTATGCCCCTAATTCTACGTAGACGAACTTTACTTGCAAGAGGGGTTCGATATTGATAAAAAGCATCTCGTTATACAATCGAGTCAATATCCAAACGAGAATTAGTCTGAGTCAATAGGTTAGCGTAACTTTATATCAAAAAAAGATACTATTTAAACTTATGATAAATTAAAATAGTCTTTTTACTGTTTACTAAAAAAAAGGTCTTTTTATCATTCAATGTGGATTGTCTTTAGGCGATTTGGTATGCATTCACTCCCATTTCCATAAAAAATATAATTGACAACTCAAAATTACATATTATCCTTTTCTTAGAACAAATGCGGGGGAAAGAGTGTTACTAAATGATACTGTCTCCTATATCATATGTTATATCGTCTGTCACCACGAGTCGAACTGAAACAAAATAATTTTTCTTAGTAGATGCAATCTTTTGGACATATATCCAAATTTTCAATTTTTTGATTCGTTAGAATTTGTTTTTCTTGTTCTTGGTGGTATCAAGATACCACTGTGTCAAGATATCTTATCCGTTTCTTTAGGAAAATGGATATCTCCCGAAATTTTTTTAACTTCAATCTTTTTTTTACATAAATAATAAGATCTCGTGTACGAATCTTGTGATTTGAGAAAATTTATGACCGGTAGAGTTTGATCCTTTAATAAGCCGATCTCACTCGAATACGATTAGTCGGATCCATTATACAATTTCGAATACTTGGTGATGCACGATTTTATATGTTTTATACAATACTAGGTGGTGCACTTCAAGAAGAAAAGTTTATATACTTCAAAAAATGTTTAGGAAATAAAATAAAATAAAGAGGGCAGGTCCCATGAGTGGGGAACCAACCCTGCCCGCCAGACTCAGAGCTAATATTCTATGAATATTATTAAGTCACTTGGCCTAACCAAAATGCATGAAAGTGAGACTGACCCCATAACGAATTCACAAATTCTCTTATAAACATTCTGTCAAGACATTCTATCAAGACGATGGCAGTTTCACACCACCTTGCATTTCATGCAAATTTGGTCAGACGAATATTATGTCAAGACGATGGTCCTAAAATCCGGAGTTAAGAAACAAAGGACAAGTCGTAGGCAAATCAATCCACATCAAGAGGCTTCCCTATCACTCCCATTTTCCCTCACTGTTACAAGCAGTGCATGAACAATGCTTACACAAACAAGGGGTGCAACCTAATAAGTGAATCAGAACTGTCGGTCAGTTTCTAACCTAAGAAAAAATGTTCCTATGTAGTTGTCCACGACTAGAACATATTCATTATAGCTATAAGGGGGCTATAGGGATGACCATGCAACTAGTCGATGAGAACTATATTTTCTTGATTCAACGAGTCCATCGTTCGACTATCTTCCTCTACTACCACTGTCAGCACCCAATTTCGGTTCATCGGTTCCCGGGGGGGCAAAATTGTCATTTTTCAATTTATCACCTCTTTTTTTTAAAAAAAAATTTATTCAGGCGAATCGGGCAGGGCCGGGTAGCGTTGACCGGCTGTCTGTGAGCCATCGGCCCAGAGAAAAAAAAAGCGTTCGGGCAGGCCGAGCAGGGCCGGGCAGCGCTCGCCGGCTGCCAGCGATCCCCGCTGGCCCAAAACCCCCAAATCGCGGATTTTCGCGATTTTCTCCAAAATCGGCCGAAATCTTAACGGAAATGGGGAAAATATTGCAATTAAATGGACAGAAAAGCAATTCAGATGGGGAGGAAGAGAACCCTGCAAGAAAAAACGGACAATTTGCTCTCGTTTCGGGGAATTTTGAAATCGGAGAACTCGGAACTTTCGCCGAAAAACCGCAAGTTTTCCCCTCGATCCCAACGGTTTTAACTCCGGTGAGCCCCAAATCGACCACGGTGGAGCGTCGACGGTGTTCAGAACCGTCACCGGGGTCCATTCCAGCCCTCATTGCGGCGTCCAGGGGCGAGGACCGCCGCCCGCAGCACCATCGCTGCTGCTCTCGGCGGTCCCGACCGCCCGTCGGTTAACGGGTTTCGGCCCATTTCTCTTGCTTCGCAGGTCCAGCCCAGAAGTTCGGCCCATTCAGGCCCAACACGCTCCAGTCCGGCCCTGTGTTCTTCCAAGCGGTTTCTCCTTCGGGCGGGCAGTCCGATCCGACCCGACTCGTCCGGCGATTATTTTTTCCAGAATCACCCCTCAACTTTCCAAACTAGGGAAATTCTCGACTTAGTGGCATGATTAGGGCTCCTTTCCTGAATATTATTGCTTGCTTGATGGATATAATGTGAAATGAGTGTTCTTGGGTCGCGTGGGTGATCGAATTTGTCCAGAACTCGATTTTATGAACATTTTATTTTGTCACATTTCAGTCCGGAGGACGCATTTTATTTTTTTAAGATCTACCCCGAATTTCAAAATTATTTTCAATCAAGTCCCGATCATTTTACTATTTTCCAATCAGTCCTTGGATTTTCCAGATTTTTTCCAAGAATCCCAAAGAACTTTTCAAGTTGTTTCAGTTTAGTCCCGGGACCATTTTTCACCCTTTTCAAATCTACCCCGAATTTCAAAATTCGTTTCAATCAAGTCCCAGTCATTTTACTATTTTCCAATCAGCCCTTGAATTCATAGTATTTTTCAAGCATCCCAAGAAACTTTCCCAGTTGTTTCAGTTTAGTCCTAGGGTCATTTTTTTATTTTCAAATCAGTCCAGATTTCCAAATTCATTTCAAATAAGTCCTAGGACATTTTCAATAATTTTTACACAGTCCCCAATTTTTTCATAATTTTCAAATTGGTCCCCGAAACTTCATCCGAATTTTCAAATCGGTCTCTACTCTTTTAAAATCGTTCAATTCAGTTCCCTGGACATTTTCTAAAAATATCCGACCCTTTCCTACTTGGATCACCTACCGACAATGTATGTGCCCCCATTTAGATATTTTATTTTTGTAATTATATGTATACAACGTGACCGTGTCGGAAATTATAGTTTATCGAGCGGTCAACTAATGGCTATATGGACGACTCGAAATTCGTAGACTAAAGCATTCGAAAAATTTCTAATTAACCTAAAATTCTACATACGGGATAATCGGGATGTTAAATTTAACTAAATTAAATCACTTGACTCTTTTAAATGAATTGTACGAACCGATTAATAATCTGTAATCGCATCGACAGTTCAAGAACTGTTAGCCATGCCCTTTTTAAATTCACAATTTTAAAAGCACCGAGATATGTGCAACGTAATCTTGATTTTTTATGCACACACATATTTACCGATTCCAGGGCATGACTACTGGCTCTTGTCCTGTCGTAATCTTAGCGTAGATTTTTGCATAAAATTGATCAAAACATGGGAAAACAAATTAATGACAAATTCAGCTTAATCAAGCATGGGCAAATAGTCAAGTAGAGGGTTAGGTTCTGGATTTTAGGTAAAAATACTCTTAATATGTAAAAGCTATATTGTCACGATACATAATAATTTAAAAATAACACACACATTCAGGACTTGACTACAGACATAATGTCTGTCGGGTCTGTTAAAATAATGCCGAATGTTACGTACCCTATCCATCATCCCTTTTGTTTGTTTTAAGGTAGGATTTGTATGCCAAGATATCTTGGTTAATAATCAGTTAATTCACTAAATTCAGCGATAATAAGAAACCCCATTGTTTGTTTATTTGAGCTTGCTTGTTACATTTTTGCACTTGCTTATTATGCGGATCGTCCCGATCTTTTAGGACTCGATTCACACTGGGTCCAATGCCCATAACCGTCGATCAGGGGGTCCAATGCCCCCCATATACCGAGTGCGCATTTAATTTAATTTTCGGTCTTTTCCAAAACCATACGGTGAGCATGAGTGAAATAATGGCCGAATGCGAACTGACCGGGATTTAGTCATTGTAACTTGTCTTTTATTTATTTGAGAGAACAATGTAAGGGTTTATGATGTATATTTATTCATGTAATAATTCCGGTTAGAGAATGGACGGTTCAAGTGTCTCTTTGAATTTACGGTGTCAAAACGGGCGAGTCGAGTGCAACCCTAAATCATGTGGTAAATAAATAAAATGGCAAGCCTAACAAACTAGAGTACCGAAAGGGCATGTGGGATATAGGCCCACACATAATAAACCCCCGAATTCGAAATTTTCGGTTCCGTACAAGACCATTTCCTTAGCATACTAGGTGTATCCATACCCCTAGACCCGGGCGACTCACCAGTCCTCGACTTTCGGGTTGTAAACAGGTAGTGGCGACTCTTTCTCGCGTGCGTCCGTCGCGCGTCCTCGGGAAGGTGGATACTCCGAAGCCGCGTTGCATTTAGGCGCGCGCATGCGTGCCTCGTCGGGGCACGCGTGCGCGCGCCTATATAACGCGGCTTGGGAGTGTCTACCTTCTCGGGGACGCGCGACGAACGCACGTGAGAAGGAGTCGCCACTTGCCATTTTACGACCCGAAGGTCGAGGGTCGGCAAGTCACTCGAATCTAGGGGTACGGGGAATACCTAATTGCTAAAGCATATGGTCTGCGAAACCCAAGGTTCTGAATTCGGGGGTTCTGTTACATGCGAGCCTATATCTCGCACGCCCTATCGGTACTCTAGCTTGTCTAGGCTTGACATTTTAATTTAATTACCGCTTAATTAAGTTCCGCTTATCTTACGCGTTTTGACACCGTAAATTCGAAGAAACACTCCGACCGTCCACTCTCCGACCAGGATTCTTACATGAGTAAATGTACAACATAAATCCTTACATTGTCCTCTCAAATAAAAAACGCAAATTACAACAACTTAATCTCGGTCGGTTCGCATTCGGTTATTATTCCACTCGTACTCACCGTGTGGTTTGAGAAGACCGAATTTGAAATTAAGATGCGCGCTCAGTCTTAGGGAAATTGGACCCCGTGATCTACGATTGGGGCGTTGGACCCCTATGAATCGTGCCCTAAAGGATCGGGCTAGATCCGCATAACAAACAAGTGCAAGAATGTTAGCAAGCGGACATAAATAAACAAACAATGAGGTTTTGTTATTGCCGAATTTACGTGAATTAACCGATTATTAACCGGGGTATCTTGGCATGCAAATCCTACCCTAAAACAGACAAAATGGGTACAAAGTGTGAACCGATCAAGGATCGCCTTGGGAAGGTATTTCGCATTTGGCATTATTTTCCGAGGACTTGACGTACGTGACGTCAGTTGTCAAGTCTTGTGTTTGTGGGTTATTTTTAGAATTGTTCTATGTTGTGACACTACGGTTGTTACAGGTTATTACCGAACATTGATTCCGCTTGTACATCCTAGAACCTAGTGCTTATCCCGCTATTGCCCATTTTTGTTTTAGCCAAGTACACAATTAATCCGGTATTTGTATTTTGAGCCCATCCACCCGAACTAACTATCCGAGACTATGCTAGAATAACAAAAACTCATCGGTCGGATAGAGTGGGCTATGCAGATGAAGCTGCGCCTGGACAGGTAGCCCATCCCTACCCTGATACCATAGTGTTTCTATTATTCTAACCCTAGGGGTGTCGCTAAGTTGCAAATAGACGATTTTGCCCTTAAGGCGGAAATTATTTTCGAAAAAGAGAGATTACGCGGTGCGGGCAGCCTCGGCCTGTGACCGGCACTAACCGATCCCTTGGACCTTCCAGGGTTGTCAAGAACCCTAGAAAGTCAAAAGATCGATTAATCTATCCGGAAGTGATCTAAAAAGAACTTCCACGTCCCGACCTGAGTTTCCTGAAATCAGGTGAGGTCTCGAGTCAAGACGCGCAAGTCCTTCCTAGACATCCATGTCACATCGAACTACGTATCTCGGGTTTTATAAAATTTGCAAGTTTTGAGAAGGGCACCGCAACCTATCGACGCGTGTTACCGGTTTATTACCAATTCGTGCAAAATTATTAGGGCCAAGTGAATTAATTAATCGCATGAACGTCTAATTACCCCGTTAGTGAAATTATTGATTAAATTAATTAATGTTTTGCCAAATGCTCTAAATATTCGAGTTTCAGACCGTCGAGCCGATCATTGATGGACCGTCCGATGCGAATCCTAATTCCCGACCATCTTAGGATTTAAAAATTAATTTTAGGTCGAGTTTGCATGATTAATCCGATTCATATGAGATTTCGATTTAAACGATAATAAAGCATTTTAAGCACGGATCAAGAGCATACTACCACATCAAGCATGACGAACATACAAATTTACATAACCGGTGCCGTCATGATCATGATAAACACATATAAACATACACACAAAACATGATATCAACGAAATCGATAAAACGGCACCGATTCATGGAAGTGGGAAAATATAAATGAACGCACATTGTCATGTTGTACACATCTAATAAAATATTTAAACGGGACACATACGTTGTCGGGGATCTAAGTAGAGAAGGGTTGGGTATCTTTAGAAAATATCCAGGGACTGATTTGAATAGTTTTAAAAGACCAGTGACTGATTTAGACAGTTTTAAAAGGCCAGGGACTGATTTGAAAATTTAGATAAAGTTTAACGGGACTGATTTGAAAATTCTGGAAAGTTGGGGACTGGTAAGAAATACTGAAAATGTCCCAGGACTTATTTGAAACGAATTTGCAAATTGGGGCTGATCTGAAAAGTGAAAAAATCTCCCAAGGACCAAACAGAAACAACTTTTAAAAGTTTCCGGAACTAGTTTAAAAATTCTGAAAAATTCGGAGACTGATTGGAATGTGCTGGAAATGGCCGGGACTCGACTGAAACGAATTTTAAAATTCGGGACAGATCTGAAAAGGGTGAAAAACAGCCCAGGGACTCAACTGAAACAACTTGAAAAGTCCCTAGGAATGGTTAGAAAATTCTGGAAAATTCATGGACTGATCCGGAAATATTAAAATGGCCGGTACTTGGCTGAAATGAATTTTAAAATTCGGGGCAGATAGGATAAAAATAAAATGCGCCCCCTGGACTGAAATGGGACAGAATGAAAAGTTTGTAAAATCAAGTTTGCGACGAATCCGATCACCCACACGACCCAATAATGCTCATTTCACATCATATTCATCCAAGCAAACATAAAAATTTCAAAATGGAGCCCTAAGCATGCCACTAAGTCGGGAATTTCTGTAATAAAAAAAGGCGTCAGGCGTGTTGGGCTGCTTGGAGGAGGCCGGATTGGGCCGAACGGGCCTGCTGGGATTTGGACTGGGCCGAGTGGGATTGACTGTTGGGCCACAGAGATCTGGACTAGGCGGTTGGGCCGAATTGGGCCTGATTGGACCGCGGCTAGTGGGTTGAACCGGACCGCCACTGCTGGGCTGGAATTTGGACTGGGCTGGGCCGCTGGACGCGCGCGGGTTGGGCGGCTGGATTACACGGGCTGGGCGGAATCGAGCCGAGGCTCGATGAGAATTGTGAATCACCGGGACCGGGACGGACCGCCGAGGGCAGTAACCTGCGAGGTGGCTCGAGCTCGAACCCAAGAGAGATAGTCCGGTGAGCTGGGGGTTGAGCTGAGGTTTTCTTTTATAGGCGAAATGAGCGAGCTAAGGGGATCGTTAATTTCTAAAAATAAAAATAAAAAATAAAAAAAATCGTGCTACGAGCCGTGCATTCCTGAGAGAGTGTGTCGGAGCTGAGGGTCATGATTTTCTTCTAGAGAAAGTCGTAGCTGAGGGCGAAATGGGCGTTTGAGCTGAGGGGAAGTTCTGGAACTCGAGCTGTCGGTCCCCTTTTTCTAGATAAGCTGCGGGTTTTCATAAAAAACCGAGAGAGAGAGACAGCTAGTTTCCACTAAAATCGAGCTGTGGGCCGTGAGCTGTGGGAGACCTCTCGTGAGATGAGGGATCCGAAACGTTTTATCGAGTTGCCCCCCTCCCGAATTGCCGTTTTTTAGTGAGCGAATCGCCGTGAGTTTTGCCAAAAAAAAACCGAAAAGAGAAAGAGAGAGATTCTGAGGAGAGGATTCCGAGTTGAACGTGTGCCGTGGAAGACGTTCTGTTGACGTGTGCCGAGGAAGACGTGTGCAGAGGTGCGGCAGGCTCGGGTTCAATCAACTAAGAAGAAGAAGAAAATGAAAAAAACGAAAAGAAAAGGAACGATCAGAGAAGAAGAAGAAGGAAGGAAAGAAGAAAAGAGAAAGGAAAGGACAGAAGAAGAAGAAGAAGAAGCAGCAGAAGTCAGAAGTCAGAAGACTTCTGACGTCTTCTTTTTTTTTTTATCGAATTCGACGTGCGTACAAATTGAAAATTCCGTCTTCTTGATCGAACGTCGGAAAAATAATTTGAGACTGCCATCGTGCTCAGAAAAATTCATCGGTCGATATTATACGATAAAATTATTTTCAATCTCGAATTTTGTCCAAGATTTTGAAGATTAACGTCGATATACGCAAAATTCGAAAACATCACAAATAGTGTTATTTAAAAAAAATCATAAAATTGGTGTAAAATTAGGAAAATTTGTTGTTTCCAAAAAGTCACGAATACTCGAGTATTTAATCGGAAATACTTCCCTCACGGGTGGCAAAAATGACGATTCTGCCCCTCTGGAGCCGGTGGACCAAAATTGGGTGCTGACACCTCGACGAGATGAAATTCGGGTGCGCACAGCTTGGCGACTCCACTGAGGATTCTTAGAGGGTTTGGGCTCATTTCTGCTTGCTTTGCTTGCTTATTTATTGCTTTCCGCAATTTTTCGCTTATCTACCTTACGCACTTTTATTTCCCGCACACGCATTGCATATCATACTAGCTTCTAGGTACCTATGGGTCGCGTCCCACGACCGGTAATAGGATCATAGGTTAGATAGGGGTTCGAAGTAGGGGTACGGCACGCAGTTCGACTGCTGCTTAGGCCTTGAAAAGAATCCCGCTCGATTTCAAGGAATTGACACCCTTGAGTCGGGAGCCCCTATCTTTACGTAGCACGATCCCTGTAGCACTAAAACCATGCATTTTGCAGGAGCTCCATGCCATCCTCCAACTCAGCTTCGACGAACAATCCATCGAGGCGCCCTGCGTGCCACTTGAGTCTTTTCTGTTTCAAGAACGACATACCTTGTAATTTGTACTAAACCGTGGGCATTTACTTTTTTCGCACATATGCATCATCTGTTTTACAAAATTAGAGTGTCATTCATATGGACGAGTGCTAAGTCGATTTTCTTTTCGTCTTGGTAAGAGACGCCTCACTCGACCTCTTGCTCGCACCTCGATAGAGCCCGCCAATCTACAAGGACCTCATCGACTCGCCACAGGATGCATGCCACACGTCTTCCAGGACACCCTTTCCTTCAAACACAGCCACTATGATTGACCTCACCAACACTAGGACCGATCATTGTGAGATTGCTGAGAGATGAGGAATTTGTCGGCCAACCACAACTTCATAAAGAACCCGCATGAGCGAACGCCGTCCTGGAGAGGTCTAGGAAGAGGGCTCGTAGAGACCCACACATGCGCTCTATGATAGATGTCTCCGCAAGACCCTCGCTTAGAACCGGTGCTTTCTAATGCCGCGCTCGCTCAAACTTCGAGTGTGGTGGAAGATCGGCTTAGGACTTTATTTTACAAAATTTACATTGTACATTGAACTTTTTGAGTCAATATGAATGACGGCATTAGTTTTGGAAAACTCACGCATCGCATGTATCCCATTCATTTACTGTTTTGCATAACAACTAACATCTCACCATGCAAGTGAGTGAAGACTTCCTTCACAGGTAAACTAACCGCGACCTTCACCCTCCTTCCACGGCAAGGCGAGCCGTGGCCCGAGGACCGATGCACCTTCTTTGGCAAAACTAGCTTCTCTCTAACCCCACGCAACCAAGCGTCATCGCGTGATCGCACATGTCTCTTCGCGCAATTGAGCACATCCGCCAGCACAACCGAGTGCGTCCTTTCGCGTCGTGCGAGCATGCCTCCACCTTACCCATGCACACACCCCCGGAACGCTCGCACGACGCCTACCAGGCTAGTTCGATCCCCTACGCCCTTGCGTGAAAATTGCGAACATAGTTTGCTCCTTCATCGTTCCCCTTTTCCCATTGCAGGAAATAATCGACAAGAAGGCAACCTGAATCCCAAATAACCACAATTGAGACAGGAAACACTTTTCTGCTACCTCCTTGGACTCCAAACACTGAAGACCGATCCTCCCTCCACGAAAGATCACAGGCAACAGCTCCAACGAACATAACATGTCCCAGCCCACCGCCACAGGGCTTCCAGCATGATCACACTGCCGATTGAAGAATGGGCCCAACCTACCCTCCACTATGGCCATTGATCTGCTACCGGGGCAACACACACTCTCCTTCAAATGCTCTTTTACATTTATTCGCATTTCCAAACAAGTTCTCAGTATAAATGAACCATTCATGGGGCACTTGAACAGTTTCGAAGACGCCCTATTGGTTCTGTCGGACCTGTCCGACTCGCATATCCCAATGGGACTCGGTTCCTCGAGCTTTCCCTAGGACGGCTGCGCAGACCAACCCGCAATCTGGGAAAGTACAACTATGTGGTTCCCAGTCACAATCTAATCGCTCCAGCGTGGCGATGACTGAACTCTTGAAATTGAGTGTCCCCCACGCGCGGCACCCCACGGGTCGCACGCTGGATGAGGGAATTTCCCATGGGTCCACCTTATATTTCTTACCACATATTTCACCGTATAATCACCTAATACATAATCTTCTTTGTCAGCCTTCACAAGGGTACGTTACAAGCAAAGGCTACACATTCACACATGAGAGCTTATCGCTCTCTCATACCTTGATACGGATCTCAACAGCATGAGAGCTTGATTCAACGGAAAGAGGCTCTCCCCCCCCTTTTTAACGAAGCCGAAGATAAAAACGACTGAGTGAGCCACATGCTGTCAATCCAACCATCTTAATCGATAGCAAGCATGGCCCCCGAAGCAAAGCACGTACCCCGACTTCAAGAGCACCTATCCTCTTAGGGGCACCCTCCACGGGAGCGACAAGAGACGGTCAGGAACGATGTCCGACGCAGACCTCGAAGGCCGGGGCATCCGCGTTCAACACTCATGACGGGGCAACCTCGGTCACCTGCACCCCATGGCAAATCTTATTCTTCTTCTTAGATGATAGGGGAAATCATTTGTAAAGTTTGCAAGGACGAGCAACACGAAATTCGGCTTCCGAATATCTAGGAGCCAAACCTCCATGAAAGGCCGGCCCTCACGAAATAAGGCGAGGCACACCAAAGCGACCACGTAATGTAAAGTCAAAGAGTTTCCAACAAATACACGGGGCACAAAACAAACCCCAACTGCAAAAAAAAAATAGAGCGAATAGAAGCGGAAAAATCCACCAATGAAGAGAGAGAGAAAGGACGCGGGAAAAACCCGCCAATGAACAAAACAAAACACCGCCGAGATATAAAACTCCTGGCACCGCCATTTCTAAGAATAAATCAACAAACTCCGACAAAAAGGAGAGCAGCAGGTGCAATTCCTCGACGGAGACAGAACACAACGCACTCGGAGGTCGAATCCTTCGAACCTTTCGCCCTTGCAAACTCGAGAGACAAAATAATCGAGCTCGCTAGGTCGAAAACCCCTCGGGGCGACCTAGGCAAAAGCTAGGGCAAGGAGAGGCGTGACTGAAAATCTCGAGGCGAGCAATCGTGGCAAAATGAGAGCTAATCCCCTTTAGGTTGAGAGGTACGGCCCCGAGGTGGGTAACCGTAGCAAAAGGAGAGTAAAATGAGAGATAAACAAAACAGTCACCCTAGGCTCTCGCACACTGCGCAGACCAAGGATCCCCAAGGGAAATGGCCAAGTTATCTACTCCAACACGATCCCCGATCGGCTCTCCTGCACGACTCAACTATCCAAGGCGGATTCTTCCTCAAGCACAGCGGGCGACCAAGCACGCAATCCAAGCAGTTCAAGATAGCCAACATCAATCGAAGGATGGAAGAGAAAGGGGATACATCTCACTGAAGGCGTGAATCCGTGTATCTTTTTAGCTTGGGGCAACGTGCTCCTCATGCTTTCTCTTTTCTCTCGGCTCATAAATGACTCTAAATGGGTCATAGCCACCCTACAATCGGCTACTACAAAGTCAAAATCTTAGACACTCATATCTGGGAGTCAAGTCATAACACTTTGGAAATGAATAAACTGAAGTCTAACCAAATTTGCACAGAAATCCCCACGCGAGTCACAAGCGCAGCCGCCCGACGGTACCTTGACGAGAAGGGTCCTAAGCCGACGGGCGCGTCGAATAATCGACAGAGCCGCTAGGGCATCATTGAGAATGTCTCGATATGCTCGTGCATGGCCAACAGGAGCCTTAGAGGCCTCGCATTGAGGCCTTCGAAAATGGGATCTCATTCGCATCGCCAAAGTAAAAACTCTCTACGGGTCATCCAGGCGACCCGAAACTGAAGAACATACGTCGCAAACACATCCTTTTACCTATACTTACAAATCGCTAGTAATTCCATAACTTACTAATGATGTCAGGATCACAGGTACAACAAACGCGGGAACTACGACGGACTCTGATTCCTCATCCCTCGGGGTACGTGGGCGCTTCGTCCAGAACTCGAGTCCTTCATCGCAAGACCAGGGCATTCCCAGCAAACTACCACCGCCCATGCGACAGAGCCGACATTCGGCAGAACAACGAGCAACCACCCTAGCAGCGAGGCCGGCCTTCGATAGATCAAACGCACTGCCTTAAGGGCAAGGAACCAACGGAGCAATTTCGTCCTGGCAGCAACGCCGGTCTCCGACAGATCAGCACATTTGGGGTAGCATCAGCCCTGCACATTCAGCGTACACCACCATTCACACGAAAGTGGCGCTAATCTCTGCGGGAGAGCCACGTGCGATCCTCATTATCCACCGAGACAAGATGCATCTTGGTCCTGAGAGTTAGTCCAACCCACAACACTGTTTCACTATGGCAACATTTACAAGCAACAGCATCTCCAATGAACACAATGATCAGACCATCCCCGCCAAGCGCGCGATACAAGTCATCCAGCATGCGCCCAATCACGCGACAAACTGCAAGCCATACCTACCATTGCACCATCCCAACAAAGTCATGACCCAATGCCAAGAGCCCCTCTTCGGCGCCCCGTGCCATTCCCTAACACTAGTCGTTGCTTCTGCATTCCCTGTATTTTCGCATCATGCCCACCTTTACTGCTTTCTGGACTTCGTGCCCATCTTTACTACTTTTCGGATTTCGTGTCCATTTTTACTACTTTCCGGACTTCGCGTCCAGGACTTCGTGTCCATCTTTGCTACTTTTCGGACTTCGCGTTCAGGACTTCGTGTCCATCTTTACTGCTTTTCGGACTTCGCGTCCAGGACTTTGTGTCCATCTTTACTGCTTTTCGGACTTCGTATCCAGGACTCCGTGTCCAATTTTACTACTTTTCGGACTTCGTGTCCATTTTTACTGCTTTTCGGACTTCGCGTCTAGGACTTCGTGTCCATCTTTGCTGCTTTCAGGACTTCGTGTCCGCATTTACTAATTTTTGGACTTCGTGTCCTCATTTGCTTCTTCCCGAACTTCGTGTCCGTATCTACTGTATTTCGGACTTCGTGTCCTCATTTACTACTTTTCGGATTTCGTGTCTGCATCTGCATTTCGGACTCGTGTCCGCATTTACGGCTTTCCGGACTTCGTGTCCTCATATACTGCTTTCCGGATTTCGTGTTCGCATATACTGCTTTCCGGACTTCGTGTCCACATTTACTAATTTTCGAACTTCGTGTCCTCATTTGCTTCTTTCCGGACTTCGTGTCCGTATCTACTGCATTTCGGACTACGTGTCCTCATTTACTACTTTCCGGACTTCGTGTCCGTATCTGTATTTCAGACCTCGTGTCCACATTTACAGCTTTTCGAACTTCGTATCCGCATATACTGTTTTCCGGACTTCGTGTCTGCATTTACTTCTTTTCGGACTTCGTGTCCTCATTTGCTTCTTCTCGGACTTCGTGTCCGTATCTATCGCATTTCGGACTTCATGTCCTCATTTACTGCATTCCTGACCTCATATCCACATTTACTGCATTCCGGACCTCGTGTCCACATCTACTGCTTTCCGGACTTCGTGTCCGCATTTACTGCTTTCCAGACTTCGTGTTCGCATTTACTGCTTTCCGGACTTCGTGTCCTCACTTACTACATTTCGGACTTTGTGTCCGCGTCCACTACATTTTGGACTTCGTGTCCTCATCTACCACTTTCGAACTTTGTGTCCTCGTTTACTGCTTTCCGGACTTCGTGTCGGCATCTACTCCGTTTCGGACTTCATGTCCTCTTTTACTGCTTTCAGGACTTCATGTCCACATCTGCTCCATTTCGGGCTTCATATCCTCATTTAATACATTTCAGATTTTGTACCCGTATTTACTGCATTTCGGATTTCGTGTCCACTTTTACTGCTTTTCGGACTTCCTGTCCATATCGCTTTCTGGACTTCTTGTCCACATTTAATGTCTTTCAAGTATGCGTTCACATTTACAAATTTATGGTTTTACTATTTTACAATAGGCCCACATATTAGCAAAAACGAGTAGAATGACCAAACGGTCGCAATGACCAAATGAGGTACTTCTCATAGTGTTTGGCTGCATCCTCTATCCAAGCACGCAACCAAAGAAGGGCAAGCTCAGCACGCCCGGCAAGCTGTCAGTACCCAATTTCGCCCGGCTCCCGCCAAAATTATAATTTCCCCCCCAAACTGCAGGCGGACCGGGCAGCGTTTCCGCGATTTTCTCGTCGAAAATCGGCCGAAATTTTAACAGAAATGGGGAAGAGATTGCAATTAAATGGACAGAAAAGCAATTCATATAGGGAGAAAGAGAGCCCAGCAAGAAAAAAACAGACAATTTGCTCTCGTTTCGGAGAATTTTGAAATCGGAGAACTCGGAACTTTTGCCGGAAAATCGCAAGTTTTCCCCCCGATCCCGACGGTTTTAACTCCGGTGAGGCCCAGATCGACCACGACGAAGCGTCGATGGTGTCCAAAACCGTCACCGGCGTCCATTCCAGCCCTCATCGCTGCGTCTAGGGGCGAGGACCGCCGCCCGCAGCACTATCGCCGCCACTCTCGGCAGTCCCGACCGCCCGTCGGTTAACGGGCATCAGCCTATTTCTCTTGCTTCGCAGGTCCCGCCCAGAAGTTCGGCCCATTCAGGCCCAACACGCTCCAATCCGACCAAGCGTTCTTCCAGGCGATTTCTCCATCGGGCGGGCAGCCCGATCCAACCCTATTCATCCAGCGATTTTTTTTTTTACAGAATCACCCCTCAACTTTTCGAACTACGTAAATTCTCGACTTACTGGCATGATTATGGCTCCTTTCCTGAATATTATTGCTTGCTTGATGGATATAATGTGAAATGAGTGTTCTTGGGTTGTGTGGGTGATCGGATTTGTCCCGAACTCGATTTACGAACTTTCTGTTTTGCCATATTACAATCCAGAGGACGCATTTTATTATTTTAAGATCTACCCCGAATTTCAAAATTATTTTCAATCAAATCCCGATCATTTTACTATTTTCCAATCAGTCCTTGGATTTTTTAGAATTTTTCCAAGAATCCCAAAGAACTTCTCAAATTATTTCAGTTTAGTCCCGGGACCATTTTTTACCTTTTTTCAGATCTACCCCGAATTTCAAAATTATTTTCAATTAAGTCCCTGTCATTTTACTATTTTCCAATCAACCCTTGAATTCCTAGAATTTTTCAAGCATCCCAAGAAACTTTCCAAGTTGTTTCAATTTAGTCCTGGGGCCATTTTTTTGTTTTCAGATCAGTCCAAATTTTCAAATTCATTTCAAATAAGTCCTAGGACATTTTCAGTAATTTTTACACAGTCCCCAATTTTTTTTCAGAATTTTCAAATTGGTCCCCGAAACTTCATCCGAATTTTCAAATCAGTCTCTGCTCTTTTAAAATCGTTCAATTCAGTCCCCTGGACATTTTCTAAAAATATCCGACCCTTTTCCTACTTGGATCACCCACCGACAATGTATGTGCCCCATTTAGATATTTTATTTTTGTAATATATGTATACAACGTGACCATGTCAGAAATTAGAGTTTATCGGGCGGTCAACTAATGGCTATCTTGACGACTCGAAATCCGTAGATTAAAGCATTCGGCAAATTTCTAATTAACCTAAAATTCTACATAAGGGATAATCGGGACGTTAAATTTGGCTAAATTAAATCACTTGACTCTTTTAAATGAATTGTACGAACCGATTAATAATCTGTAATCGCATCGACAGTTCAAAAACTGTTAGCCATGCCCTTTTCAAATTCACAATTTCAAAAGTACCGAGATACGTATAAAGTAATCTTGATTTTTTATGCACAAACATATTTACCGATTCCAGGGCATGACTAGTGGTTCTTGTCCTATCGTAATCTTAGCGTAAGTTTTTGCATAAAATTGGTCAAAACATGGGAAAACAAATTAATCACAAACTCCGCTTAATCAAGCATGGGCAAATAGTCAAGTAGAGAGTTAGGTTCTGGGTTTTAGGTGAAAATACTTTTAATATGTAAAAGCCATATTGTCACGATACAAAATAATTTAAAAATAACCCACACATTCAGGACTTGACTACAGACATAATATCTGTCCGGTCCGTTAAAGTAATGCCGAATGCTATGTACCATATCCATCATCCATTTTGCTTGTTTTAAGGTAGGATTTGTATGCCAAGATGTCTCGGTTAATAATCAGTTAATTCACGTAAATTCAGTGATAATAAGAAACCCCATTGTTTGTTTATTTGAGCTTGCTTGTTATATTTTTGCACTTGTTTGTTATGCGGATCGAGCCCGATCCTTTAGGACTCGATTCACACTGGGTCCAACGCCCATAACCGTCGATCACGGGGTCCAATGCCCCCATACACCGAGTGCACATTTAATTTAATTTTCGGTCTTTTCCAAAATCATACGGTGAACATGAGTGAAATAATAGCCGAATGCGAACCGACTGAGATTTAATCATTGTAGCTTGTCTTTTATTTAATTGAGAGAACAATGTAAGGGTTTATGATGTATATTTATTCATGTAATTATCCCGATGAAAGAGTGGACGGTTCAAGTGTCTTTTCGAATTTACGGTGTCAAAATGGGCGAGTCGAGTGCAACCCTAAATCATGCGGTAAATAAATAAAATGGCAAGCCTAGCAAACTAGAGTACCGAAAGGGAGCGTGGGATATAGGCCCACACGTAATAGAACCCCCCGAATTCGGAATTTTCGATTCCGTACAAGACCATTGCCTTAGCATTCTAGGTGTATCCATACCCCTAGACTCGGGCGACTCACCGGCCCTCGACCTTCGGGTTGTAAACAGGTAGTGGCGACTCCTTCTCACGTGCGTCCTTCGCGCGTCCACGGGAAGGTGGACACTCCCAAGCCGCGTTGCATTTAGGCGCGCGCATGCATGCCCCGACGAAACGAAATTCGGATGTGCACAACCACAACTACCTCCAGCTTACCAGGCCATTGATCACCAAAAACTTGATCTAGTCCAAGACTGGAATTTGAAATTTCTGAACACAGCACAACCTAGCTACAAGCAACAGGAATCCACAGGATGGATGTAACCAGACCGAGTTCATATCAAACAGCTTTACTAAGAAAAGCCAATACCTCTGAGCATGCAATCGTTCCTCTGCCATTTTGTACTCAGACTCCTGTGCTTGTTTCATTGCCTGGAGTACCCTAGTTATCTCACTATCGAGCTTCTGGTAATGGATCTGACTGCTCAAAGAGTTGGAGTCATTTGATGGCTCTCTTATCTGTTTGGTGGCACCTGCTAAATTATTGTTTTCTGAATCTTCCTGACAAGGACTGCCATTTTTTATTGGCAGGGTAGGATTACTACCATTGCAGGAGATGGGAACAACTGCATCCAATCCAGGGAAGGGAATGAAGATCATATAGTAAATACTCTTAAGACGATAAAAGCTCCGCGTGTCTCATAGCTATGGGTACCAAAAAGTTATATGCGAGAGTGAAAGAGAGAAAATAGAGAGCATATTGCCAGTTTCAAAGCTGGTTCAGTAATTCTCGTACAAGAAAGGAAACTAGAAAACAGAACAAGAGCATGTTTCTATTCTGCAGAAAATACCAGTTAGAATCCTCAAAAGATATGTTCCACTGTAGATCTTTGCATTTAACTTGTATTTGACCTCGTAAATATCTTTTGACAAAATGCTGAAAGACAATTTTTATATTAGTTATCATCCAACTGATCCTTTTGCATTAGAATTCATTGAGCTTGAAATCATGTTTCAACAAAATGGCCACGACCATTCTTACACACTGAGAAATTTGATCTACGTTATGCACTAAACCCCCTTTTTTGTCTTGTTTGGGAAATATAGCGTGTTGCAACTCGAACAACATGAAAGAGCCATAAATGATAAAACGAGAAAAGCATAAGGAGCCAAAATGGAAAAGGGAAAAAGAAGAGAAAAAAGAAAGAAAGAAACTTTGCAATATTGGACTACCTGAGGTGTCATCTCCTCCCCAGATTTGTTCAAGAGAATTCCCGCGCTTGAGCTGAGGAGAAAACATTGTATGTATAGGTCATTAGGGGCATTTGCCGAATTGAAGCATATAATATGCTTCCCAAAACGAAAAGAAAACAATAAATCTACCTTATTACCTTTGAGAGAGCAGAATAAATGCTGCTCATAAGCAACTTTGCACTTGTCTGCTGTGAACCACATAGGATGGAGAGTCCCAAGTTCAAGACCTTCTCTAACTCATCCCGAGAATAAATGGACTTACATGTCTCCAATAACTTTGTAACATGGGACACCAGTTCTGTTCTCGAATCACAGCGGCGACAATAGTACTCCGCATCCAATCCAATGCTTCCACCCACAGTTCCTGCCATGTAAGTGTGGAGCCCACAGTTGATGTGGGCTATGTGGCCACAAATGGAATTCTCTTCACCAGTCAAGGCCTCACACCTGATGAAACTATAACCTCCATGCGAGGAATCTACAGTCTTGGAACAGAGTATGCAACAGCAGTCTCGACAAAAACCCGGTTCAGAACAGCATATATCACAGGGCATTGATGGTAAAGTGGATTGGCCTGATTTAGGGATCAAGCTGATGCATGTCCCGTTATGGGCTTTACAGCCTGCAGGGCCAGGATCTGAAGAGGAAGGCTCAAGGCTCTCTTGGTGAGGTACAGTGAAGAAAGTATGTTGATCAGGAATACCTGTAGAATTCGAAGAACGTTGGACAAGAATAAGTTTGATGTCACGATAGAGATATTGAGGAAAAGAGGGCATCCAATATTCAAATTGTCCCAAGTCATGCAATCTTTTTAAGCGTTATAGAAAAGAACCAACATTGAGTGACTCCGAGCAGATTGGAAATATACATATATAGCCTGTGGACATATGAAAGAATTGGAATGGTACAAGAATCATAAAGTTGCTGGAATTTGGTGATTTCATGGGAAACACGGAGGAAAAAACTGTTTTTGACAGAAGTAGATTCAGTTTCTTATACCACCATATTTAAGCACTACAAATAGTAACATCAAGTTTTGCCCAAAACAAGGCATACCGGATCCTCTGAGAATGTAATCATCCCAACAAAAATCAAGCCCCTGGCTCCACCAATGGTACATGCATTTCAAACTAAATAAAAGAAGGAACGGAAGTGTTGCTGCACTATCTTTTTATTGCACATCACGGGCCACACTGAGAACGAAAGAACTAACAAGAAACTTTTGTCATGTCAAGGCTCAACATTTTGCTAATGGAAGCTTCTTTGAGGGGATCTTCCAGATGAATGATGCGAAGAAATCATCAACATTGGCATAAGGAAATTCGGTCTTGATGAAGTGTTCGAGCGAAAGCTTGCTTGCAAACTCATGCCTTGTACGCAATTTGTTTTGAAGAACAACTTTCAAACTCTTGGGAGCATAAAGGTACTGATCAAGGTAGTGGCCTGTAGCTGCCACTCTCTTCCCCACCCTCCACCTCCACTTGTCTCCTGGATTAGGAAAGTTCTCGGGCGCAAAAGGAAAACCTTCACCAGAGGCATCTGGTAAGACTGGTTGAAGATGGCCATTTTCTTTCAAACGTAAATCGTTACGGCTATTTTCGTTACCTTCATGGGGGTTATTAAAGTCCATGGATGTTTCATGTCATACTATGAGTTGCTGGAACATGTCAACTTTACCCAGCTCCTTATGTATATAGGCGGGTACCACAATCATGAAGCTGCAAACACAGAAAAAACCCTACTGAGATTCCAGGAACTCACATATCTGTCTTGCAAGTAACATCAAAACGAAAAATGACTTCAAAGCAACCATGAAATTTTTGCAGTCTTTCGAAAGCATTGCTTTAACTAAAATTTTCTTATATCCCAACACTAAAGAACTTAAACGTATATGAATTGCCCATCTGTGCCAACAGGTACATCTTGATTCCATTACAAGCCACAACTAATAAGTCTTAAAATGGATCACAACTTCACATCCTATTCCACGAAAGATAATAATAAACTATGTACCGTCCATCTAATACTCCTGACAAATCACGAGCAACTAGTAAAGAGATCTTTACGAGATCAAATCACGCCAATCTACCGAGATCAGAATTGACTCATTTCACTTTTCCTCGAATGCATTTTACTTAGCTTTCCTAATTTCTTCTCCTAGATATCTTCTTCCTTTACACATGCCTGACAGCATTCAAGTTACCGTTAACCATCGTTTATTCCAACAAAACAAGACGGGCAATGCAGGCAGCCCCTCCCTGAGATTCGGGGGTTCGTCCGATAAACCCTAATTCACGGACAAGAATCACGTCTTAACCTTATGCAATCAGATGACAACTGCGAATGAAGAACATTCAGCGAACTACGCCAAAGGCAGAGACGTCCCATGTTTTAGAAACCCTACAAATGAAAATGATTACCTTTTCTTCCAATTCAGAGGCGGCGGGAACTCAAGAGCAGCAAGAGCGGAAGAAGTCGAGCTGCAGCAGAGACTAGAGACGGGCAGAAGAGAGAGTGGAGAGGCGGAGCAGCTGAAGTCGGGACGACAAGCAGGAGTCGACAGAAAAGTTTGGAGCTTTTCTTTCTACGCTTTTTGGTGGTGGGACTAGGCAAAGCGTCTTGTACGCAGAGTAAAGTGTTTCGTTGGGCGGTGACAGAGCGAGCGAAGCTAGAAGGAAAGGACGACGATTCAATTGGACGAGCTTGGAATGTCCAAGTTTCCCTCCCATGCCCATGACATGAGAAAACTTAGAATGCATGTCCTCACTGAGGCATGCACCATGCCCAATGATGGACTATTATGGCCTAATGTAAAGAACAGTACAATTGTCCCTAGATAATCCAATACCACTAGTCCGGACAAGGCGATCGAGAGAGGCGATTAGATACGATATTGCCGACTTGGGCCAGGTCGAGAATTCACCTTGATCGCGATGTCAAGGCCCATCACGAGAATTCAACACAGTAGTGATGACTATGCCCAAGTCCAACTTCCACCATTCCAGAAGCTTAGCCTCCACAGGCTCTGATGGCTCAGACATCATTAGTCCCAATTTAACAGGCCGTGGATTAGCCAGAAAATGCGTCGCTTGAGAGAGTCAGCAAGAGCTCTCTTGCCAGCGGGGACGGTCTCCAAGACTATTATCTCCCCTCTAAAAAAGCTGAATGTAAATTGATAAGTTTGAAATGTTAAAGCTCAAATTCATTCGGTGAGAAGAAGATACATTATAAATAGGCATATTGCCCCACTACACAAAAAGGAAATAGCCAAAACCTGCGGGATTCTATGTACTCAAATATATACTATCCTAAAATACAAAGATACGACTACATACAATAAAATATCCCATAATACTCCCCTCGAGTTGAAGGTCTCAAATGCCCAACTTGCCGAGGATAAAACGAAAGCGATCACGTCCCAATACCTTAGTGAATATATCCGTAAGCTGAAATCCAGTGGGCACATGGGCTGTGGCTACTACACCTGACTTAATATGTTCACGAACGAAGTTATAATTTATGTCGATTCGCTCGTGAAACACCAGATTAGCTGCAGTATGTAGAGCCACCTGATTGTCACAAGACAATTGAGTTGGAAGCGCCATCCGTACTCTTATTGAAGCAAGTAGGCTTTGTAGCCAGATAATCTCATTGATTGTTATCGTCGCAGCTCGATACTTTGCCTCTACATATGAGATAGAAACTGTAGTCTTGTTCTTTGCCTTCCACGAGATCGGGCTACCTCCCAAGGAAATAAAATATCCCGTGACAAATCTTCTAATTAAGGGACAACTAGCTTAATCCGAGTCACAATAGGCCTCAAGCTCCAGAGAATTAGGTCTCAAAAAAATCCCCTGGCTAGTAGACCGCTTTAAATAACATGATACTTGCATTGCTACATCCTAGTGCTCCCAATGAGGTTCCTGATGAATTGCGCTAGGACATGTAGTGAATAGCTGAGTTTCGGCTTGGTAAAGGTAAAATAAATGAGCCTGCCAGTCAATCATTTGTATGTAGTTGGGTCTGAGAGAAGAGCACTACAGCTAGTTGACAACTAATGATGATGTTCCATTGGGAATGTTGACGGTTTGGACCCAAGCATACCACATTTTGTCAAAATGTCAAGCGCATATTTTTGCCGATTGAGAAAAATGCCAAAATCCATGTGTGTAACCTTAATCCCCACAAAATACTTCAAAGGACCTAAATCCTTTATGCGGAAAGATCAATCGAGATGACTCCTAAACAAATACATCTACCAGAATCATTCCCTATAATAATCAGGTCATCCACATATATTAGAACTCCAAGAAAAATATTGCCTCTCATGTAAACTGAAGTGTCTTTACAAACTGCATGAACCAATTCTATGATGCCTGTTTGAGGCCATATAAAGACTTGCGTAGGCGACATACACGGCCAACCTTGGAAGAAGAAAAACCAGGATGCAACTGCATGTATACTTCTTCAATCAAGTCTCCATGCAAAAAGCTTTGTTGACATCCATCTTATGCATCTCTCAACCTCTAGCTAAGGCAACCCATCAATAAACATCAAACAGTCACCAGTTTGGCTACTGGTGCAAATGTTTCATTGTAGTCAATTCCCTTGACTTGAGTAAAGCCCTTAGCCACTAGATGGGTCTTATATTGCTCGACACTTCTATTTGCTCTGTGCTTCACCTTGTACACCTATTTGCAACGAATTGGACATTTTTCGGGAGGGAGATCTTTGATAGTCCAAGTGCGATTGGACTCTAAGGCTCGAATCTCCTTTGCCATTGCTTCTCTTCATTTCAGGTTGCGTACTGCTTCCCAATAAGAGTGAGGCTCCCTATTTGAGTTAATAGAAGCTAAGAGGGCTTTGGGATGTTCATTAATCTCGGAATAAGTAAGGAATTTTTCAATGGAGTGAGACGTACCTAAGGAATTACTGAAAGTAGGTACGTAAAGGGGTGTATATCGAGCTGTATGTATTATGAAGTCCTTGAAGTAGCCTGGACAATTCTTCTTGTTTTTTTTTTTTTAAAATAATGAGGATGTCTGAGCTTTACTCGACTAATTCCACAGTTCACGCGAACATCCTGCAAGCCCACAAGACAGGTAAGTCCGGCCACAAGCCGTGCAAGTAGCCCAATATGAAGTATTCTCCTGCATGACGTCCGGGATGTGATTTGAAACTAAGACTTCCTTTTGGAGGATTCCTGTTTCCATTGGAACATTGCAATAACATCTCCTCTGGAATCAATGAATTCTCCTCAGATTCCTCAAAATTCCCTGTCGACTTCACCGAGTTCACAAGTAAATTTCCTTGAATATTTCTCAAAAGACTCATTAATTTGGTTCTCTGTGTCCTCCGTTGATCCTATTGGGCTGAGAACTGGGCTTGAAGGCCCACGACCAACGACAAACTGAACTAAACTGGAGTTGTCAGGTCTGGCTTGGACTGTTGTCGAGATGTCGAATATGGGAAAAGACTAGATTGGGTCGTGCGCTTTGCTGAGTTGGACTTGGGCTCCTTCTCCCTTATGTCCGGCCCATCACGCGAGCTGGACCCGTGGTGTCTCTACTTTGCAATCCGCTCCACTTGACTACTGAGGCTGAATCTGGGATCCAAGAACATCCTCGCCTTCAGCCTTGTTAATTTCAGTGAACTGGAACACATCCTCGCAAAAATACACATCCCGCAAGACAAAAAATTCCCGTGACTTAATATCATACAAACGCCACCCTTTCTTCTCGTTTGGATATCCCACAAACATGCACTTTCTCGACCTCTCCTCGAATTTATCTTTTAGCCGAGATCGATGATGAGCATAATATAACGAGCCAAAAACACACATATTGGCAAATTAGGTGCTTGTCAAAGAGTACTTCATGGGGACTTTTATGCTCCGTTTGGTTTCATAGTTTGATTTTAACTTGACTTTGATTTTGATTTGAAGGTGTGTTTTCCAAACATGTGGACCCATACTCAACTGACCGGTCAACACAAATTGACTGGTAGCACATCCCTTCCTCACTGCAAATCTACTTGGCCCCCACCTGAAGCTCTTCCCCCCTCCTTCTTTTTCCTGAGCGCTTCAAATCTCGTAGCCCCAACCCCCTTAGTTCTTCCTTCATCCTCAACGACAGCTTCGTACACGATTCCACTGACAATCGAGAAAGCCCACCCGTTAGCTGGAGAGTGAAACCGGCCCCTCCTTCCCCCGACCCCTGCATCTCCTCCTGTGTCAGAGCGAGCATAGCAACCTCAACGACAGCTTCGGGCCCTTACCTTTACCTTGTCTTCTTAAGTGGCCATTGCACTTTGACTCATTGCACAGCAACACGGCAAGGTAATTTCTCTGACTCTTTGCAACGTTATAATTTCGAATTGCGATTACTTTGGAAACGTTATACCAGTTATGGTTCCGAAACGATTGCTTTGCCGAAATCTTCGTGGTGTTCCATGTTTACTTTTGAGTTGCATTCGGTTGTGAATTGTGGGTATTGAGTGGCCGTGGACAGACGTCTCTGGTCTTCGTTGATTGATGTTATTTCCAGCTCCTGGAACCTCCATTCAATTGCTTCATCATTTTTATTGGATAAAATTTTGCATTCACAAGAGTGTCGTCGTGATGGATATGTATATTCATATATTGAGTTTAAGAATTAATAGGAATTTGCTTCCTTAAACTTAGTAGCTACTAGCAGTAGAGCAGAAATGGCGGGTTGGTTTTATGTTCTGTTTTTATTGGGTTTTATTGTGAATGATGCTTCCTTGTCTGTGCGATTAATTGGTTGCATTTGTGTTACCTTGTATAATTCCTAGTAACACTGCTGGAGTAGTGATGCTAATACTCAAGCGTCCATAAGTCGCTAGCTTTAGATTGACCGAACTTTTTATGTGGATGAACTTGGGCAATTTTTTTTATTCGCAATAGCTGTTTTTACTTCACTACATCTTGTGATTACATATACCATAGTGTTCTACCTATTCCCTCTCATTAATGAGCCAGCAAAATGTTTCTCGTCTATAATATGACAAAGCTTAGTCATGCTGTTGCGAACATGAGTCCTTGGTTGCGAACTGCTTGTATGACTAATTTTTGGCTCCTCCTCTGTATGACTGATATTTTGGTGCCTTGCCCGTATGACTGATTCTTGGTGCATTGCCTGCATGACAATATGTGCCTTGTTAACCTTGATTGTTGTATGTGCTTTATAAGTTGTCTCTGATATGGCTTCCAAGGGTGAAGGGATAGTTGAGTGGACTGACAAGCTCGAGTGTGATTTCATCGACATCATGGTTGATAAGTTCCAAAGGACGCACACATCTGCTTGGAAAGGGAAGGATTGGGAATAGATGAATACGGAACTTGAAGAGAAATTTCCTGGTGTGACTCTTGGCGCTGAGAAGTTGAAGACAAAATCACAACGGCTAAAGACTCAATACAGTCAGTTCACAGAGCTCATTCAGCACACTAGAGTAGGTTGGGATGAGCAGACTAACACCGTCAAGGCGAGTCCTGATATTTGGGACAAGTTTATCAGGGTACAATAACGATAAGTCTTCACATTTTTTCGCATTTCACTCAAAGTTGTCATTATTAAGTACATTTGCCCGTGACTAACATGCAGAGGCACATCAACTTCAATACTTTCCGGTCAAAAGGTTGCAAGCATTATGAAGCCCTGAATCTATTGTACAGATCTACTACAGCAACATGTGATCTACGAATTTCTTCCACTGACACACCTAAGAGCCTTCGATCTTATGCACGCATAGAAGAACAGTTTCTAGCAGGACACAACAGCCGCGGAAAAGAACCTATCGATCTTCAAGAGGGCTCCGGCGACAGTGATGACCTGGCTCGTGAGTTTGATGACCTTGTCATTACAAGGTCCAGGTGCGTCAGGAAGAGAGGTTCGAAGACGAACTCGCAGTTGCTGGAGTTGATCGACTTGTACAGGGAAAGTATGATCAAAAAGGACAAATCCAAAAAATCTACTCCTCCGGAGTCAAAAAAGAGCAAGTCTGTGACGAGCCTCGAGAAACCAGAGAAGCACAGCATCGAGGAAGCCGTTGATGTGCTCAACGAAATGCGGGGAACAATTTCAATGAATGAGTATTTTGTTGGTCTCAGCCGTATTACTGAGGATGAGCGTTGGTGTTGTGCATTTGTTCGCATGTTCGATGAAGCTCGGCGCGAATGGTTATGCCGCCTTGTTGCAACTTGAAGGGTCGAACGCTCCTCCTCATATGCGTTTGTTATCTACTTGTCTGTTTTTCTTTTATGACCGCTTATCGAAACATTTTGTATTTGCTATGTTTGAACCTGCTTGACTATTTGCTTTGTGTGACTCTTTGTGATGTGTCCTTCTATGCTTTTGATTAGTGTTACAATCATTCTTGCCTTAGTCCTTTCTGTACATATTTTTTGATAATCTATCACGTTGTTTGTCGATATAGTTCGTCAACTTGAACGGAAGACATGATGACAACGCACGATAACTCAGCACGATATGATGATGACTCAAGTGGCGAAGACGACTACAACCCAAGAGATTTAGTTGTCCTTCTGGCCATACAAGCTGCAGCATCTGAACAACATGTCCCCCGTAGCCGTCCATGTAGAACTTCACGTCTAAGAGGCAGAGAGTACATTCACGAAGTGCTTCCAAATGACACAAGGTGTTTCGAGAATTTCAGGATGGATCCTCACGTATTTCATAATTCATGCGACACATTAAGAGTAAACTGTGGCATTCGAAATATCATGAATGGTATGACCGTTGAGGAGATGCTCAGAATGTTCTTGCTCGTAGGTGTACATAGTACTCGACTATCCGTTATTGCCGAACGCTTCCAGCATTCCAATGAGACTGTCAACCGTGTATTTAATTTAATACTTGAAGGAATTCATTCCTTGGTGGCAACGTACGTAAGACCTAGGAACGTTGAGGAGCAACCCGAAATTCGAAGGTGCCGAAAATGGTACCCATTCTTTAGGGTAATTATCATATAACATTCGAAAGTCATGTCTATTCTGTTATTACGTGTACTAAAATTCGTATTGACTATTATTATTACAGCAGCACTGTATCGGGGTAATGGATGGAACACATGTTGCTGCTATCATGCCAGCTTCGGTGAAAGGTGAGAGGCGCGTATCGCGATCGAAATAGTGAAATTACGCAAAATGTTCTTGCTATTTGTTCGCATCAAATGATCTTCACATATGTCATGACCGGATGGGAGGGTTCGACACACGACTCCAGAATACTTTCTGATGCCGCAACGTTACCTGCATTTCCCGCACCATGAGGTGGTAAGTTGTTCTAGCTCAAATACCACATTCTTTTGTCAAACTCTGTTGCATTTCGATAAAAAGTGTTGCAACTACAGATATATTGTTTGTACATGTGTGCATGCAGAATAATATTATGTAATTGATACGAGCTTTTCAAAAATGCTTGGTTATTTGGCCCCTTACAAAGGCCAACGGTATCACCGCAGTGACTTTAATAATAACAATCCTCCAACGACGAAGGAAGAACTGTTTAATCAGCGACACGCATCCGTTCGTAATATAATAGAATGGTGCTTCGGTGTTTTGAAGAATAGATTTGCAATACTTCGAACAATGTTGAACTTCAGACCGATTTGCGAAGTTCTAATTGTGCAAGTCTGCTTTATGTTGCACAATTTTATTCGGATCAATAATTATCATGATAGATTATTTGCGGAGTATGGTGACGCATGGCAATATTACGAGGAATTCCACAACCCTCCTCACCAAAATGGAATCCGAAATGATGTGGAAATAAGGAGTAGGGCGATGGATGCAGTACGAGACCGTATTGCAAATCAAATATGGCACACTGAAAGAGGGAACATCTTAACATGGAAATAAATGGATGGTGTTAATTATGGAGTTGTATTATAATGGAGTGGTATAAATATTTAAGGGTGGGGCTCATTATTTTGACTTTGATGAGTTTATTTGTTTTGTTGTGGATATAGTTAAAATCAAAATCATGATTTTAAAATCAAACTAAGAAACCAAACGCCACCTTATTTTTCAGTAGTGGCGTGAGCATGATATTGATCAGGTGGACTGCAATCGAAATACACTTACCTTAGAACTTCTTGGGAAGTGATGCCTGGAACATGAGAGCATGAGCTACATTCAGTATGCGCCTGTGTTTTCGTTCAACGCGCCCATTTTGTTGCGGTGTGTCTACACGCGACGTCTGATGGATAATGCCATTCATAGAAAAGTACTCCTACAACTCGCCTAACAAAAATTCCATCTCATTGTCACTACGCACAAACTTAATGATTCGATTAAATTGGTTGTTGATGAGATTGCAAAAATTGATGAGAAAACGTCGAGTTTCTGATTTCTCATGCAACAAATATAACCACACGCCTCTACTGAAATCGTCTACAATCGTTAAAAAACAACTGGCTCCAAAATTAGGTATAACTCGATAGGATCCCCACAAGTCATAGTATACCATTCCAAATAGGAAATCAATTGTATTGTTTACTTAGCTCGTAGGTACACATTCAAAATTAGATTTAACAAATTCTATGCGTGTTTGCTTAGTTCGTAGGCATACATTACGTAATTTATTAGACATGTCTTCGAAATTGAAATCAATACCACAAAACTTGATACTCCGAGACGGGTGATTAAGTCTTCGATGCCGAATGTCTGCCGACTCAGAACTGATTGCTTGACACGTGACCGGAGTTGTTACCACACGACTCAAATAGTAGATTGTCCGATCCTGCTACTGTTCGGCCCACTCTGTACCGCATTTACATGGGCTGAGCCTGGGCCACTCTGTTGTTTCTGTTGGGCCTTCCCATGCCCTCCGCCCTGCTTCCACTGTCCACCGCTAGGCTTGTTCCCATTAGGCTTCTTGCCCCCGTCTTTCGGATATCCGTTCAAAGCCTAGCATGTGCTCTTCTAATGACCCGGTTTGCCGCAATATTTGCAAATCGATCTCCCTTCAAACGTGTATTGCTGCGTTTGTCGAGTCGATCTACCGCTGTCACCACTGTTCTGTGCAACTGTTCCATCACCTCCCCTAGCCAGGAACGTCGCGAATTCTTGCATCGTTTCTTTCAACCGTGCAGCACCTTTATGTTGCTCTTCATTCGCCACCATAGAATATACCTTGTTCAAGGTCAGCATCGGCTCAATACTCAGATTAGTGGAACGGATGGTATTGAATTCAGGCGTGAGTCCCATCATAAATTGAAAAACTTTCTCAGTTTCCCGTTGTGCCACGATCCTCGCTGCGGCCCCGCAATTACAATTAGGGTTGTCCAGATAATTCTCAAGTTCATCCCACCATATCTTTTTTTTTTCTTTTGGATCTAAACCTTGGTATCTGAAAATGCAATTAGACAGCGACTAATCCAGTTAAGCTGGATCTATCCACTAAGGGGTAAAACTCTCTCAGCGTAGATTTTTTCATTCACAAAACTCGAACTCAAGACCTTATTTAAGGAAAACAAGTGTTGAACGCACTTGAACCGTCCTATAATATCTTCATCTTGCCATAATACTCCCGTACACTACATCCCTCTTGTTTGAGGAGACAAATCTCGAATTTGATTTGATATGTCCGAGATTGATTTCCCTACAAATATCACTCCTTCTGGTCATCCCAAAGAAGCTTCGCATGCACGGCTTCACCGATGGTCGATTGGATATCCCCATCCACGGTATTAAAAATCTATGCTATAACCATGGAATTGCAGACTTCTCATTTGTCTCGATACGGATCGCGTTCCATCAATAAAGGGCAATTTGCTCTTTACCCTCAGTGCGGTCAGCATGGTGCGTGACCAAGTGAGAAAGATTATTAAGGGCATTCTTTTGCCTCATTACTATTGTTTATGGGACTTCCTATATGTTTTTTTGTTAGCACTGCCTTGTAATATCCTTGGGTGACTTCTTGATATGTGTCAATGTCAAGTAAGTTTAATATTCTTTGACTTCATGTTTGGTTGATTATTATAGTGCCTTGATTCTTCCAGTGTATCTGTCCCTCTCTCATTGAATTAACTTACTACTTCATGAGAACTCTTTCTTAATGGTGTTGAATATTTTATTCTTTCGTTAATAACAGGACGAGCCTAATATGAGTTCGTAGACTTGACCTGGAAATTCGAAATTCTAGGTATTGATTCTGAGGTCTGAAGTTGATTTCATTCTGCTTGTTTTGGGCCTGGAGGATGAGATATCACTTGGATAATTGATGTTGCGATTTGTTGCTTTATTAAGAGAAATATGTTAGCTAAGGAACTTGAAGATCATCTTATTACATTTTCTCTGCAATTTGGGGCTGGAGCTTTTGATTCTGGTCTAGTGGGTGTCATTTTGAGAATTGTACTTATTTTATGATAGAACGACTTACATATCTAAACTAGAGTACAATGTTATACAATTACGAAATAGGCGTATACGAATTTTGTAAAATATAAGTTGGAGAATGCTCAGTTGAATATAAATTGTTGAATTTAAATTGTTTAATATTTACAATGTTTCCCTTTCTTTTATTGATATTTTTTTTTTCGGTTGCAAAGGAGGCCCACAAGGTATCGAAATTGCGACCTTTAGGTCAACGGGCGAAGGTGTACACCACTGCACTATATTCTCTTTTAGTTATATTTGATTCTCGAGTTAATGGCAATACTAGCACCACTGAGACTCAATACAGCTCTAGAAGGCAGATTTTATTCGGTAGCAGAAGGAAGGCAACAACCTTAAAGTACAAAATTACATATTTGAGGAACAAAACGAGTTATGGAAGCCACAGCTTCGCCTAGAAGAAGCGCCTCCAATGCCCACTGATAATGAGCTGAAGAAATGGGTACCAAGCGGGAGTAGGAGAGACCCATTAGCCAACCAATCTGCACATACATTCTCTTTGCAGTAGATGTGACAAACCTCAACCTGGCAATCTTTTTCGGTAAGTTCCTTGATAACCTGCGACGCCACCTGGTGTGACCCGGGAGAGGAGCCCATGATCAGATTACGGTTGAGAGAGGAGTCCAGCTATGGGATCACCTTACGAAAGCCCAGGGAGCTTACATGTTGTCAGCCTATAAAAGCACCCCATAGCTCCGCAACAACAACGCTCGAATATCCAAAGAAAGTTACGGACCCGTCGAGGACCCTTCCAATGCCATATAAGCTTCCAAAGAGGGGAGGGGTCATCCCATTTATCTCGAGTGAGCAAGTTATAGGCTGAACGAACCGAAAAGCTGCCCGAGGACTCCAAGCTCCAACAGAGGTGATCTGTAGGGTCGTCAGGCTGTGGTGGTCTCACAGCAGCAATACATAGGGCCATGCGATGATCGATAAGACCGCTAAACATAGGCCAGTTCCATTGCCCCTCCGGGCTTACAAAATTAGCTACTGCCCCCCCTAAGAGATCATCACAAATGTTTTCCGCTGCGAGGACTTGAAGCGCAGTGCAGTTCGGGACCTATGAGTCCTCCCAAAAACGGGCTTTGCACCCATTGCCCAACGACCATGCTGCGCCTTGAGAGACATCATTCCATACCTTGACCAAAGCCTTCCACAGCCAAGAGTCACTCGAGATGGAGCAAAGCTGAGATCCTTCAGTAAAACGTCTTGAGTATTTCCCTCTCAAGGATCATCCGGACGGGTGAGCAAGCCCCAACCCAATTTAGCAAGCAGGGCATGGTTAAACTTGTCTGTCTTATGGAGGCCAAGAACTCCATGGCATGTAAGCTGAGTGATATTATCCCAGCTGACAGTGTGGACCCTCCTATGGTCCGGCGAGTGCCCCCAAATGAAGTTCGGACAGAGGCGTTCAATCTACATGCAGACCTCCTTTGGAAATTCGAGCACCTGCATCGAGTAGGAAGGAATCGCCTAAAGAGCAAACTTTGCAAGGGTGACTGCGATCGGACATTGAGAGGGAAGCGGCAGCCCAGCCGCTGAGCGAGCTTGAACCCTGCATAAAACTTGCTGAAAGTGCTGACGCCCTACTCTATCGTGGATCAGAGTGACAAGATACCTGCCCAAAGAGTCAGCCACCGCAAAGGACGACTCACTCGCAATAGAGTTGAGGATGTCAGGCTGCACATTCCGGGAAAAGAATATTTGCGTTTTAGACAGATTGACCTTTTGGCCCGAGGGCGGCACAAAAATGGTCAAGAATGCCCCCCATCACAGCCATTTGTCGCGTTGAAGCTTCCGCAAAAAGCAGTAAGTCGTTCACGAACATAAGGTGTGAGATAGGAGGACCGCCCCTCCCTGCCCTTATGGGTACCCAACTGCTAGCATTCACCACATCATGGATCAGACGTGAAAGCCTCTCAACGCAGAGTATCCAAATCTACTGAATTACTAAGGTAACCTTATTAAAAATATTGTGTTAAATCGGGAATATTTCTACAACTCCAACACATGCTTGTAATAAAGTTTTCAGTGAATGAGCTTGTAATGAAGTTATTGCATGCTTTCTTATCAAATTCCATTTCGACATTATTGTATCTCAAGAGAACTTCTTCTTACCATCAAACATCAAACACACACGTAATTTAGATATAGAAATGTCAATATCTGAGAACCTGCAAACATTCCACTAGGTAATGACTATACATTTGGCTCGCCCATGCATTTCCTGTAATTACTTTGTTGCCAGTCAATTGATAGTGACAGTGTATGAGGGTACCGGCCATATGTTGTAGAGTCAGATGCTTGCTAGCTCTTGTTTCATAAGCAATCAACAGTGCGTGTAGTTTGAGCGTATTCTTCATACAGAATCATCAGTTGCTCAGCTACCTACAAGCATTAGCAAGAACTAAGCGAACTCGACAAGCGACAAGTATATATCAAAAAATGCTTTCACTAAATAATTTCCGTTCAAGTAAAGTAAATATGCGGAAAAAAAGAATACGCTCAATTAGACTCACGCTAGAGCTCGAACTCGGTCAATTTTCTAGCTTGGCTTAGGCTTGACTGAAGTTTGAAATATTACTTGGATTCGAGTATTCCTTGAGGAGAACTCGAGTAGCTATTAGCAAGCACTTCGACTTTTTATATTCATGCTCATATATTTATGCATTGACAGATATATAAAAGGTTTCTACTGACCTCCTCAATGCTTCCATCCTCTATCTCTGTGTTGAAAGAAAGTAACATGCTCTCATGGAGCACATTCTCCAACTCTTCAACACAAAGCGATGCTGCGAAGTAACCAACAAAAAGCTAAGTAGATTTTGAATGACAGCACGATATTTTCACTTATAAACAAGACCAGTTAATTTGCTACATACGCCATGGTTCCATGAGTATGAGGGGCATGTGACTCCTTAAGGAGTTCTGTGGAATAATTCACAAGATTGTTTCGATATGATAAAGTTTGAGAAAATCACATTTGCTTTCTTTGAGGTAGCAGAATTTTACAAGGGTCAGTGCAATAAGCTCGATAAGTATAATTGGAGGCTTACACAAGTGGTAAAATGTTGACAAATGGAATGAGAAGTCAAACAAGGATTATAATGAGAGATGATGTAATTTCTTCATGGTAATAATTATTTAAAGACTTCACGTACGTGCAATTAATTTCAGTAATGTGAAAGGAGCATTTGCGGAAAAATTATAAGTTTTCTCGTGAGCGAAATTATATGTAATTCAGTCGCTAGACCTAATGGAGCGAATCATACCATATCATAATTAAATGAATCAAAAGCATCCAAAAACAAATAAACCGGACATTGCTTATTTTTTATTTTTCCCATAAAGAGAATGTTGGTGAAGGAAACCTTTGGAGCGGGAAGAGAACCAGGAGAAGATATCGACAATGAGCTGGTGATACTTCTGGACCGAATCTGCACCGCCCCACTGATTCTCGATGGCCAACTGAAGGCCATGCCACCCTGAGAGAAGTAAAGCGATGCCCTCTAGGAGCCGAACATGATGAGATGAGGATGGGCAATCCCCTAGGGTCATGTCGCTGGACCCGCTCATTGTCAGCTCCATGGTTATTTCACTTCACCTAGCTCCAGCTTCGATCCTCTTCCACTTGGTCTCCTACGAGATCCGGACCAAAGCTTGCAATTCTGCCGCGATGACCGTGAGAAGCGGAAAGAAGGAAGGGAGGAGGAGGAGGAGGAAGATGAGGCATCTTGCTGAAATTTGAGAGGGAGGGAGAGAGAGAGAGAGAGAGAGAGAGAGAGAGAAATTGGGATCATTTTCAAATCTTTGACACGCATGATGAGGAGATGTCCTGAGCATGCGCGCTTAAAATGGTTATTAATGAGAAGACAATTAAGACAATGGAAACAGTATTGGAATCGGGAAGGATGGCTTTTTCTCCCTAATAACTTGCATTTTCATTTTGAGAAAGGGATTTTGGTAGCAAATGTTACAGGATGCGAAGTCGGAATCAAGAGATCTTCATCTTGAGCCTCTTTTATGACCAAAAAATAAATTGCATTTCATTTTAACTTATCATTTTGTAAATTCATTAAAAATCATCAAATAATTAGATATTATATTGATTCTACTAATATTTATACGGTATTTTGACCTTCTTCTCGGAGGAATTCGGCCCTTCACTTTATATTTACGGTGCAGGAACTACCCAAAGATTACGTATCTGATGAGGTATTGTATAGTCGATCTTTCTTTTCATATTCTACAAAATTTTCAAACCCACGAGAACACCCAAAGCTGCTCTTCTCAGTTTGTTCATTTGTTAATTGTTACGAAGTTTTCTTCATCTAACTTTCCATAGTTAGAGTTCAAGTGTTACTGAACATTCGCTGGGACCTGCCAGTCTTTGCCAACATTAGATCTGCAGTCGGAATCGAGCAAATAGTCGTGTTCGAGCTCTAAATAAGGACCATCAAAGATGGAAGATGGAATAGGCTGTGTCCCATCACATGATATTCTACTTTGAAAGGTTCACGGACCATCCACCATCCGTGTTCGAGGAACTTGTACAAGGAGTCCTCGAATCTGTGAAAGAAATGCATATGGGTTACGTTAGGCACGTTAAAAGGGAACTTACTGGTACATATCTTAACGATGACAAGTATGTTTTATGGACATAACATTTTATGAAATGCAATGTACGTTACATATGTATTTCAAAATAATTAGAGTAATATGTAATTTATCTAATATTTACTTTTTTCAGCAAAATACTCCCGATTCGGAATGATGTAAGATGCGATCACTTATAAGTGATTATATACCATTTATATAAGTAAATTACCCAAAAGTGTAGTAAGACAACTCAATATCATGTAAATTACACCGTATTTTGAACAAATTGCATATGCATTTTAACTGGGTAAACTTCTTAAATTCTTCATGAATTATTTTTTGGCTAGTTAATTAATATATAACTCATATCACTGAAAAATTAAGGGTTAATAAAAAAAGCACAAACTTTTCACATTTTAACAATTTTAATACGAACCTTTTTCCTTTAACTTAAAAATTTACAAATTTTCGATTTGATAATAATTACAGCACAACGTCAAATTTTTTGTTAATTTGTACGGAGCCGAGGCCATAGAGGGCGTCGGCGACCCGAATCGGGGGTGATGGCCGAGGTCGTGTCTCCACCTACCGGAATCGGGAGAATCCCCAATTTGAGGATTCTCCTGATTCCGAGGAGTGAGGGCCTCGATTCTAGCTACCATCCCGATTGGGGTCGCTCGCGCCCTCCCTCAATTGAGATTGTCAGTGATTTCTGTGGTTTTGATTCCTTCCAAATTAATGAAAAATTTGACGTCGTGCTAAAATTGTTATCAAATCAAAAGTTTGTGCATTTTTAGTTTAATAAAAAATATTCGTGTTAGAATTTGTTAAAATGTGAATTTTTTTTTATTAACCCAAAAATTAATACGTATCTTAGATATGAAGTAAATTGTACACATTTCAAAGAGTTTTTTACTTACATTAATAGTAAGTTATACGAATTCTGAGGGATTTTACTCAAATTTTTAGTAAAATATTTGAATGCATTGTACCACCAGTTTGAGCAGGGTACCGTAGAATTTTCTTAGTTATTCTAGTCCAAAGAAAGAATTTTGAAAAAAGAATATAAAAATTTCAAGGAAAAGTCCAAAAAAAAAAAAAAAGATATTGGTTGCGGAGTTGTCCTCTTGCTGGAAGCTCCGAAGGAAAACCAGAGGCCAACACGGAAGTAAATACTCGGGCGGACAGCAGGTGAGTGGATAGAGCCGATTCCCGTCTTCCTCAGCCGGAGAACCCAACAATGGCGGCCAAGGGAGCTTTCCTCAACCACATCTCCAGAGAATCATCAGACATCAACCGCCTCGCCGAATTCTACAAAGAGGTCCCTCCCCTCTCTTTGCCTCTCTATCTCCGACGAGCCGAATTGCCCATCGGTGGGTCGTGGAATGTGGTTTATTGAGTTGGTTTGTGGGGTTTTCTGGGCAGATTCTGGGGTTCGAGCAGATAGAGAGCCCGAACTTCGGGGAGTTCAAGGTGATATGGCTGAGCCTGCCTTCGGCGGGGGTGGCTATCCACCTCATCGAGAGGCTGCCGGAGAGCAGGCTCCCCGAGGGCCCCTACAGCGCCGCGCCACCCACCACCAGGGACCCCAAGTACCTCCCCAGGGGCCACCATCTCTGCTTCTCTGTCTCCAATTTCGACTCTTTCGTCCGTACTCTCCAGGTTTGATGCCATTCCCATTCCTAAAATCTTAACTTTCTCGAGTTTAATGACGGAAAATGTGTTGTTCTTGCTGTGTCTCGCTTAATTATAGTCTTTGGTTCCGTGGAAGCTTCGGGGTCTGGGATTTAGCTTGGTTGAAAATTAGGTGGGTGTTTGATAGAAGTTGGGATGGAGAGAGTGAGAGAGGAGAAATTAGAGGGACAAAACCTCTTAGAGGAATTTATTAGAGTGAGCTCCTATTTGCTTAGTTTGGAAATTGGATGCCTCCTCGCTCTCTTTGTCTCTTGATCGTCCTAATTTCTGATTCCTAACCGACTCGTAACTAGTCTTAAGCGCTTAATTCGCTAGAATTCTGTTAACTAGCCCTTAAATGGAAATGGAGATCGAGGGTAGTATTTGGTTCATACGGGTCGGTTGTGTTTTTAGTTTACCCCCATTTGTGGGAGTGGAAGGCCGGAGGCTTGGCAGGAGTCTGCATATTCTTTCCCAGTCTCGTCGTTTCAAATGGAAAGATGGGCTAAGATCAAAGGACCATGCTTAGCATAGTTTCTGTTGATTGCTTTTTATTGTCTCTATGGTGGAAGCCACTGAATGCAAGATATCGATGCAGGAAAAAGGAATTGAAACATTTCAGAGGGCCTTACCCGATGGGACAGTGAAGCAAATCTTCTTCTTTGATCCTGATGGTAATCCTTTGACCCAGATTCCTTGGAGCTGGTCTTTACTTTCGGACGTTTCTTCTAAAATGTTAATGTCTACTTGTGGATGTTTTATTTCAATGAGCTTATAGCATAGCTGAGTGGGATGCACAAATCTGTCTTCACAAGTTTATGTTCAATCATGGGGTTGTGCTGTTTGAGTAATCCTGTAAATTCTGTGACTTGCAGGCAATGGGCTGGAGGTTGCAAGCAGAGAAGATTCCTAGATATCATCAAATCTAAATTTTCGACTTCAGTGTTATTAGCGGATATCTCTCACGGATTACCATGTTAAGAAGGCAGCAGAAACCGGCAGCTTTAAATGCCTGATAATAAGTATAGATTGATGATGGTTATTATGCCGTTATTATCACTGTTGTTTATTATTGCCATCGAGAGCCATTCGTTGGGCTGCTATTGCATCATGTTCATACCTACTTACTGGTGTTCCTGATAACCCATATGTAGCTCCGTGATTGTGAGGACTGGACATCTCAGATGGTCTTGGTATATCTAGGTATGCTATTCTAGAAATGGGTTGAGACTCGGTCTCCAATCAAGACTTGAATGACATAGTTGCCCTTAGTATGCCCCGATGATTCTGCACACCCTGGACTTCTCATTCTAACCGGGGGAAGATCCAGGTACAATTACGAGCTAAGGTGCGTGTGCATTGAGGCCTTGTCAAGGACGAGCTTTGCTACGGAAGATAGGACTTTACGAATAGGAGGGGTTTGGGACTGTGATTTCAGGTGGTGTGTGATAGTAATTTGGATTCCTTTTGTCAGAATGCGCTCCCCCTCATTGCAGCCTCAACCATGGACGTGGTGACTGCTGCTCAGCTCCGACCGGGTCGGTGGCAGCAACCATGCGGACGTGGGGACGGTGATAGACCTCCGAACACATGAGCTCAGCCCATAGTCAAGCCAAGGAGTGCAAAAACCGTGGTTCAAGCTCCTATCTGCTGGAGGTAAGATCATGAGCAAGCTGTGCTTGACTCAATCCTGCGTTTGGCTCAGTCTTGGCTGGTCCATCGTAAGCTGAGATTAAATTATTGGCGAGTGATGTCACCCGGCATTGCTTGTGGTGGTGGTTGCAGGAACACGACAATCTTTAGGCGACCGCAAAAAATGATTTTGGCTGGAAATTTGAGTGGAGATTCCCCACCTTTGCGAAAATGGACTTCTGAAATTGACTAGTCCGATGATTTTTGTGAAACTTGTGATTCTATGCACCAGTCTTTTTCTCAATCCCGATCCGGTCGAATGCTTAACACCAACCCCCCTTCTCCCCCCTCTCTCACTGTGCACATATATAGATAGTAGATGAATGTATACGGTTTACCCAAAAAAAGAAAAAGAAAAGGGGAAGGATGAATGTACATGACTGTCATAACCCGGTATTTGTACACGATTCTACAGGGCTTGTAAGAAAGCGTTTGGTACGTGAAAATCTATATGAATTATAAAAAAGTTAATTTAAATTCTGAGCCCAAGATTTTCATATTTGATTGGACAATGATAATTCACATTCCTGCATGTACATTCCTTCTCGAGTGGTAATTTAGATTTACTATTACCGGATAGGAATGTGAATTTCCACTTTGGTGGTATAATAAAATAAGATAATAAAATAAAATTCATAATAATGTTAATTGAGATATCAAATGTGGTAATGAACAACTGGTAATTTAATTAGTAGGAATCTATCTCGAGGCCATGTGAATTACTCGTAAGCACATTATCAGCATCTCCTCGAAGAATTTTTTTTAATTTTTAATTTAAAAAAATTATGACTTGTAAAAATATTTCAAAGCATATAAATATAGATTTGTGGGACATGTAGATTTTTTTTATATTTTTTTATATTTTTTTAAAAATAAAAATATTTATGAAAAGACCAAATAAGACAATTCATATGAGATCGTAATTTTCAAAAAACAAGTTACATCATATCTTTTGTAGATATGATGCTTTTATATTTACTTTTAACAAATCAAATAATATTTTTATAGATAAATTTCGATGGCATCCTATAATTTGTAAAAAGGTCAGCAATACCTTCCTTTCATAAACTAGTTATATACTACCTCTCCTTTCATTGACGTGATACCAAGAGAACATTTATTTTACCACGTGAGTCCCATGTCAAAATGCACAAATCAACCAATTATCTTATTTCTTTACCCGAATCAAATTTGATTTGATTTAAGAAAAAAATAGAAATCAGCAAAATGAGAGGTGATATATGGTTAATTTTAAAAGGAGGGGGTGTCCTTGACCGTTTTACAAACTATAGGGGTGTCATCGAAATTTACCTTATTTTTAATAGGTATATAGATATAATGTGTAATTTATATTATATTTTGTATAATTCATTGTAAATGACATAAGTATTATGTATAAAATTGTGATCGATTAGGCCTTGAAAAATTTGCTACATTGGGTGCGCTTTCTTCAATATGTGAGTTCTTCAACTTATTCCATTTTTAACACATAACTTTTGTAAAATTTTTGAATTCTCCAATTTTATGTAAGATCACGTTCTATTCCATCTAATACACGAACTCCATGACTAGTTTACTATAATGTTAGGGCGAGTTTCACATGGTTTTCATACTCTTGCAAATTTGTTACTTTCTTTTTTATTTTATTGATTTAATCTGTACTATTATGTATATATTTGATAAGTGTTATTATATATTTTGTCCAATATATTATTTAATAAAAAAGGAAAAAGAAAAAAAAATTTGTCCTTTGGTTTTGTAATTTTATTAGGAATAAATTTAAAATAAATGAATTATTAAATTTATGAAAAAGAAAAATGAATGGATATTTTCGGTACTTTAACGAAAAAATTTTCTGCCATCTCAAATTCGTTAATTTATTAAGATAGTGGTCACTATCTTTTACATGTTTTATTCGTATTATTTTACAAACTTAACGACTTTTTTTGGTAATATTGTTTTCATCAATAATTAGATTATTTGTATTACGATTCTTGATTTATCTAGGCTATTCTGAGTATATTGTGTAATTATTTACTTAGCTATATTTTAGGTTAGTAGCTTATAGTTTCTTGGTTGATAGCAAATTTCGTATAGCTCGAGTTGCTCCCATCCCACAGACTCACGCACAGGTACAGAAAGTATCTTCAAGTAGTTAGTCCAGCTCATCCCAAAGACCTTTGAGCAATGACTAATATTCTGAAGCAAGTCTACCTTCCTACCTCAAGAGGCATATTTCACATTTCAATTGATAAATACGAGTTTCGTTACCTTGGGAAAATCGTTGTTTCAGGTCATCCCAGAGAACTCTTGCATTCTCGATGCAGGCAACGCTTGGCTGAAGATCCTTCTCCAACGTATTTACGATCCACGTAATGACAGTAGAATTCACCATTACCCACGAAGCCTTGTTCGGGTTTCCTTCTACTGGTTCAGGGAGGGTTCCATCAATGAATCCTATTTTGTTTTTTGCGCGAAGAGCTATCTGCATCAATCGGGACCATGCGAGATAATTGTCCCCGTTCAGCTTGCAATTGATCAGCTAAATCCCAATGCTATCAGATGAAGTGGCGGTGTAGGGGGAAAGGAGGGTAGTCAAATGTGCTTGATTTTCTCCGTTGGCTACAGTGGTTGCAAGAGTTTGATCAGTAGACATATTGATGCTGAGAAAGAGATGGACGTGATGAGCTCACCCCTTTGGCCAAGGGCTCTAATACCATAATAATTTTGCAAGAGAGAAATGAATGGACAATTGTCTGTCAAATTTCATTACTGATCGATGAGAACGTATACATACAACGCTGAGTACAAGATAGAATCTCACAAAATCTGCTATCAACTAGGAAACTATAAGCAACTAATCTAAAATATAGTTATGTACATAATTACACAAGATACTCAGAATATTATGAATAAATCAACAATCGTAATAATTTGTTAATATTTATAACATTTTGTTAATTTTTCATAAAACTCTGAGCCTCTCTTACATTGACCTCATTTTATCAACTTTATTATCCAATAAAGCAACCCATTGGTCATCTAAAATTTTTTAAGAGTAAGCTTTGAACGTTAAATTTTACACGATTAGTTGTATCGAATGATGTAACTTTGATTTACTAAGATATTATATCAAATACCATAATGTGTTTAGGTAATAACACCATCACATGCATGCGCGAGCAATCAACGCTGAAAATCCGGTAAACACAATAAAAAATTAACGAAAATCAAAATATTTATCACTGAAAATAAAATAAATTGAGGAGGAATGTAATATTATATAAAAAAAAAGACGCGTTTTGCGCGGTACTTTTTCTTCCATGGTGTTCACCATCTAAATTGGGAAGTCTGATGTGGTCTAATAATTTAGATTTTAACTGGATCCGGACACTAATAAGAAATAAATCTCTCACAATAGTCTATTTTATTTATTATAGGATATTTGTTTGAAACTTCATATAAGATAAACATATGCCGAACTGCACGAATCAATCTACACTAATTGGCATGATACTTCTTTAACTTTCGATTTTCACTTGTTGAACTTTCCGCGTCCTGAATTATCTCTATCTCTTCATTAATTATTCATGCAAATTTATTTTCTTTATATTACCTGAGAAAATACCAATAGAATTTTCCTTTCATGGAGCCATTATAGTGACTTTATGTCACTGCATCACCCAGTCCCCCATAATGGATGCGCGTGGATCCTGCTCGATACTGTGGCATCCAACGATAGTGAGTGCGATGTCATGATAATACAATGTCGTGCTAGAATTTTTCGTTATTTTGACTGTCTGAGGCGGCTAAAAGTAATATGATTCTGTCCAAATCTCCACATTCCTAGTCCTCGTGAACTAGTTGGGAAGCTGCTGCCTGCCACGTACGGAGCAAGTGTCGAGCATCCAGTGTAATATTGTCGAGGGTGCCACGCATGAGCATTGCCTTACTGCTGATTGACACGTGGCCTTTGGTGCCACGTGGCAACACGTCATGAGAGCTTTGGTAACACAAAAAGTTCAATACTAGAATATAATGTACGTATGCTCACCTAAACGTTGAAGTTAAAAGCATAATTTTACGACCGAAGTGTGTTGCAGGAGAGATTACAATGAGCCAGGAACAGCCTCAGAGACCGCAGCAGCAGGAGGCCGACCAGGGCCAGCAGGAGCGGCTATTGGAGCCCATCAAATACGGGGACGTGTTCAACGTGTCCGGGGACCTCGCGTCCAAGCCCATAGCCCCGGAGGATGCGGCCATGATGCAAACTGCGGAGGCAATGGTGTTCGGGCAGACCCAGAAGGACGGCCCTGCTGCTGTGATACAGTCAGCAGCCCCCTGCAATGAGCGGGCAGGCCTAGTTGGCCATAGAGACATAACCGATGTTACTGGGGACCAGGGCGTGACCATTATTGAAACTGATGTCCCTGGCAGCCGCATAATTACTGAATCCATTGCTGGACAGGTAATCCATCAATCAATCCGTCCGACTCTGCCTATATATGATGATTTATACGGTGGAGTTCGGGTCGTCGAATTATTTATGCACGTCCTATCCAATAGATATGATATTGATGGTCGTGTGAGTATTTGATTAATGCTTCATTTTTTTTTTCGATTATAAAGGAGACTTATGACCTAATATAATGAAATATAAATTATGAATATCTAATAAGATGTCACAGGTAATCCCACCAGCGTATCAAACTAGAAATTTCTTAGTTATTAGACAAGAGTTTGTGCTACTGTGCACATCCTCTTTGATATTGACGCTTCATTTTTAGTTCCGTCCATGCATGTAAAAGAGCTGTTAGGCCATGACGGTGTGATAAATGATAAATATCTTTAGCGCGCATTAAATGTTAGCAGTCACTTAAGTACATTGGCCATAAGATTAAATCGCCTATCTAATATCTCAGTTCGATGCATTTAGGTTGTGGGGCAGTACGTGCAGTTTACCCCAGTGCAGCGACCAGGCCCTGCGGCTGCAGCTGACCAGAGCACAATCACAATAGGGGAAGCCCTTGAGGCGGCGGCACAGACTATGGGCGGCAAGCCGGTGGACCAGAGCGACGCGGCTGCAATTCAGGCAGCTGAGGTGAGAGCCACCGGCAGCAATGTGATAACCCCCGGGGGATTGGCTGCCTTGGCCCAGTCGGCTGCTGCCCACAATGAGCAAATGCTTCGGGACGAAGATAAAATCAAACTGTCTGATATCCTCACGGTATTATTACAAGTTATAACTGACATCCCATAGACGATCGGTCTTTCATTTTCCCGATCCATATGCTATTTCTTTGATATATAATTTGTTTTGGGGAGAATGGCAGGATGCTACTGTAAAGCTGGCAGCGGACAAGGTGGCAACAAGGCAAGACGCGGAAGAAGTGATCAGCGTGGAGATCGGGAACAACCCGAATCTGGCCACTCAGCCTGGAGGGGTGGCTGCTTCGGTGGCAGCCGCCGCTCGACTCAATGAGAACGTAACTCAATAAACAAGGTGGTTATGCATACAATGCAGTGAAGTACAAAACCAGATCAGCAGTAATTAAATTAGTTTTCCTTTTTGTTTCTCCTTCTCTCTTGGGGGTAAGAGACATGTTTTTGGTGAGACTTTTTTTTGGAATGTCTCTGTCAGCCTCTACTACTGACCATGTGTGTGTTCTATGCTACAACTCTCTGCTGATACTGTTGTGCTTGGCACTATGTAAAATGTTTGATGTTTGATCCTAATGTGGTGTTTGCTACGTAGAAGACTGTCTCCATGTGCCTTGGTTTCGAGTGGGAAACATGATTCTCCAGTTCAAGGTTAATAGGAATCTACAAGAAATTACCGAAAAATAATTATAAAATTGATGCACAAAAAAGAAAAATAAAGAAGAGACTAAGCCATTTTATCGTTTCAGTGCAAATGACGTCTGCTCGGAATCAAGAGTCTGGCTTGACACAGCTCGAAACCGATATATCTCACGATAAGGTCAGGCAGGATATAGATGGGGTTATAGCGGACGCATTGCTTATGTAGCTGTCTCAACTAGTGAGCAATAGTTCATGGGCAATTATTATGCGAGTATTACGTAGATTTTAAATTTATGTAATTATTCTTTTTTTTAAAAATTGAAAAATGATCATGTTTTCAAATCAGAAATAGTTTTTCACTTTTTATATTTTTGCGGTAATTATATAAATTTGAGATCTCTGTGTTATTTATTTTAAAGATTTTGATGAACTATCAGGGATGGGACTCTTTGGCCTATGCTTCCCTTGTGGTAACGGCAACTCGGCCCTTACCCATACAAAATAAGATTGCTACAAATGGTTTTTGTTTGGATGAAGCGAAATGGAAGGAAAGACGGAAGGGGAACATTCATGGGGTTGTTTCTAACTGTGGATGATATCCAGATGCTGAATCACGCGATGGCATTGCGTCTCCATACACTGAGCCGGCTATTAATTCACGCGCGCACCCGATCCATCCTAATAGCGCAAAGATATATAGACGCAAATTTAACTCCCAAGTGTGGATGCCAAGGCAAGTGCACCACTGGTTTGTAATTGGGACAAGTATTAGCCAGCATGCGAATATTGGCAATCAACATTATATCTAAGCTAGCTGGTGATAGCATGACAAATTCTCTGAGTCGGAGCTATTACTATCTCACTCGGAATTTTTTACTGACTACGACTATGACGTAGGCAAACTATTTTTCTTCTCAGGCATGGGTGAATGACATCTTAACTAACACATTGTGAATGGATTATAATTATTTTATCATGCGTACAGAAAATTTTCGCCATGGAACTCGACTTTCAGAGTAACATAAGAACTAGTTCATATTTTTATACAATATTTGATTATTTAACATGGAACCCCCATGATTATCTCAAAGTGAAATAAGATGAAAAAGCTTATGTACAGGGACGGAGCCAGGATTTTCATCCATGGGGCAAAAATGTTACTTGATATATATAGTATATAAATTTTTTTTTTCAAGATGGATAAAATACTAATTTTACATAGAAAAACTAATAAATAAATATACTTTTGGGATAAAATTTTAAAAAATTCAAAGTTAAGGGGGCAATTGCTCCCCTACCAATACAGTGGCTCTGCCCCGCTTACATGGCCTACACCCCAATACTGTTTAATTTGCTGGACGAAGGCTGCTCAAAAGTGGTTGTGTGCTTTTGGTGCGTTGAACATAAATGAAGTCACAAGCTCACTTGTCATCGATCAGAGACTCCACCAGAACACCAGTATGTTATGCTTTCTTTAAAGCCTTCAGAATTGTCAGTATACCTCTCTCTCCCCTGTGAAATCCTCTCTCTTTCTCTCTATTTTTTCGATTACTGGAAAGGGCATGAATCCAGTACTATAATAGAAATCATATCGTTAATCGAGTATTGAACATAGAACATTTGGTTATCAAATGAGGGCGTGGGTCGGGATGGATTCAGGGTTTGGACTCAGGGGAGCGAGATTCTTGATGGGTGAACTACAAAATAGTTTTCCTAAGTTAAGGGGACGAATATAAGAAATTTCATTAAAATTTAAAGGACTATACGTAAATTTCTTTAAGACGTGAAAATTCTAGAGGGGCGATTACTACCCCACTCACCCTCGGTCCATCATTGGCATGTGCTACTGCGAGATATCTTCTTTGATTCTCTCTTTTTTTTACTAGTCCAATAATCACGTGCGATGCACGTGAAAATAATGCATTTGATACGCTATTTTGTATATTTTAAAATAAATATTACTTATTATACAAATATAAAAATCATATATATTTTATTTTCAAATAATATTATATTCTAAGTAATTTCATCTATTATGTTCAACTTTAACTTGCTATTCACATTAAAAAATAAATCAAAATATTTATTTGTATAACTAAATAGATAGAAAATATTCTTATTAAAAGTAAGATTGTAATAGGTAGTACAAAACGATTTTATATATACAACGACTATAAATGCACCTGTTAGAATATATGAAAATTATTTATCTTATTTAACCAAAATTGAGATGTTAAAATTAAAAAATGAAAAACAATGAGAGAAAAGAAAATTCAATAATTCATTATAAAGATGCTTTTATTTGTGTAACATATATAAATATTTTTAATTTCTTATTTAATAGTAATTATACATTTTATCTATATGAAATATTAACTAATTTATTAAAAATGATTACCGAAGCAACTTTTGACATTTTTATTTGGAATAATTCCAAATGATTACATGGTTTGAGACGAAACTTTAACATCAATTATTTATTAAGAACTATTATTGGAGCAAGCTCTAGGGTTCCGATTGGTATGACCCTTAATGATCACAGTGGTTCGACAAAATTTTAGCATCAAAATCAATTTATTAAGAATTATGAGAAGGGTAAAAGCAAAATTATGAAAAATTAAATAATCTATTATAATTTGTACTTTTATAATAGTTATAGATATTTTTATTTCAATAAGATCATGAATGTTCTTGACTTATTGACCTGACTAATTCTGTCTGACCGTCGAATTAATCCAGACAACAAAATGTGCTTTCAATGGATTTTGGATACTGGTAAAGTTCGCCAATATTAGATTTAATATACCATGGAAAAAAGCACATCCTTGTGGTTGGTGAAATACCCTTTTCACTGTGTATAAAGGACAATAATTTTGCATTAGCCCAGCTTGTTCTGCTGCTCAGTTGTTGTCTCTGAGAATTATTATGGACTGGACTAATTAACCTCATCCAAATTGTTCGTCGTCAACAGTAATCTAAGCGAGACAAACTTGTCAGCCATAGTTGATTTGTGTCAGAATCACAGATACCATCAACTCTATGTCCTGTTATTTTAATTTGAATACATTCCAAATTTAAATCATTTTCCGTTTATATAGCCTAATACGAAAATAGTAAAATTAAATAAAGAGATAAGGAAGTCCCACTAACGAGAATCTAATGCGACTCGCAATTTCGAGTCAACAATGTGTCACTGTACTAAACCCGCCTGTATGAAGACATTCGCCAATTGTAACTTCCGACTCTTATATATATATTTGAAGATCGGTCTCCTATTCTTCTAATTTCTTCCACATAATTTTTCTTACACCTCTTTTCCGATCGATTATGCATGTTCACAAATTTTGAACCAAAGTCGGGTCTGGAGGTCGTGTCACACGTGCTGTTGTTCAGTTGTTGATTGATGGATTGACGAATTGTGGGTTCCACAGTCACATTATTTTAAAGAAAATGAGTTGATAGGGATCCATTTGAAGGGATCGCCGTTGTTCGATTCAGTTTGAGTTGGATGTTTGTATGAACTTTCGTTGATATAATGTATACAGATTGAGACATAAACTATAGGCACAAGTATAACTTGTCAACTTTCACATACAATCCCGCCTGAAATAATTAAGGAATTTTATATTCGGTTCTTGTCAGTAAACTTATCACTAGCTAATATCCATCCCAATACTAATTTTATTGATGCAGTCTGCTCTATGTGATGGAACCGGAAGATTTTCCCCTTCGAAGCAAACTTTATATAACAGATAGATTTCGTGTTTCATTATTGTCTACGAATGGCCCTTTTCTTACTGGGAAAAAAGTTACTATTTATGAAGCCGAACAATATTGCATTATTTATTTATTTATTTTTATAATGTAGATTCATGGATTAGTATAAACCTAATACATGGGTACATGTAATTTCACCAGAAAAATCGAATCTGAAACCTTTAAATACTAGATAAGAGCACATGACACTCAATATTGCATTATTTCGATATGTTTATATTTGTGTTATATTTAAGAGTAAATTACACTGGTAGTCCAAAAAGTTTTACAAATGTTTCAATATGGTATAAAAAATTTTTTTTGCTACTTGATGATACAAAATGTTTCAAATTTTGTTCAGTATAGTACAAATCGTCATCTCGCCATTGACGCCGTCAAGCTGACGCTGATGGTGCAAAACTAGTTTTTATGGGATGTTACATGATGGTGCAAAATGTTTTGAAGTTGTAATTTAATAATACAAAATGTTTTACGTAAGTTATATGATGGTGCAAAACTTACAGTCTTGTAAAGGACGGCTTAATGACGTCAATGGCGAGATGACCGTTTGTACTATACTAAAATAACTTTTAAACATTTTGTACAATCAAGTAGCAAAAAAAAACTTTTTGTACCATATTAAAATATTTGTAAAATTTTTTGGACCACCAGTACAATTTACCTTATATTTAAGGGTAAATTACAAAAAAAAACTCAAATTTTGTAAAATGTCTCAATTTTCTCCTAAATTTTGTTTTGTAACAAAAAAAACCATAAGTTTTCTAAAATGTCTAAAAAATGACCTCCGTTATAACTTCCGTCAATTTTTGCTGCTGATGGTGGGTCCCTTTAACAGTCCACGTAGGTCACACGTAGGCTAGTGGGTCCCTTTAACAGTCCACGTAGGTCACACGTAGGCAAAAATTGACGGAAGTTATAACGGAGGTCATTTTTGAGACATTTTAGAAAACTTATGGTTTTTTTTGTTACAAAACAAAATTTAGGACAAAACTGAGATATTTTATAAAACTTGGATTTTTTTTGTAATTTGCCCTATATTTAAACCCTAAATAAACCCTTCCAAGTGACACAAAGCTTTGAAGACATACCGTCTTGCAGTAAGGGTGAAGTTGATGGGTAAGGGGAATTAAATTCACTAATTAGATTATGAATACAGCGGTCACATCGAAAATAACTCATACTTACAAGGAAAAAAGGAAAAAAGAAAAAAGGAATTATCCTATCTACCCAAAATCCTCCGATTTCATGTCTTCTTCTTGTTGTTTGTATATGAGTTTTTTTTTCCCCTCTTTGGGGGTGAATGTAAGACCGTAGCTTAATAGTTTAATAACCAGTAGAAAAGGTAAAAAGGAAGAGAGGAAAGAAGAATAGTTTTGATTCAACTAGCAAAATTGGAGCACTACCTAAGACCGATGTCAGGGCCCTGAAATCTTTGCAAAATAATATTGAGGGGTAACAGTATGACATGAATTTTCAATGGGACAAAGAAAAAGTAAAGACAAGATAAGTATCCTATACATTTGTTGATTGAGATGACGATTGCTGTGGTTGTGGGGAATTCTACTTAAAAAAAAAATGAATATCTGCGTATTACGCGGAAGCCTTATCAATTAAATGATATAAAAATTACATATATAATATTTTAAAATATTCTTCACATGAATATCGAATTAATTATATGATAATATGTGATTATAAATTTTTTATTTGCTATATAAATAATAAAACCTAACTCTATATTCGGATCTAAATGTTTTAAATGCATACTTTTTTATTAAAATTTAAATGGTATGATAAATATTTTATAATTTTTAAATGTGATGTAATTAAAAAAAAATAAGAATTACTATCCAAGAAAGAAAAAATGCAATATTGCTTCTCATACTGATTGGACAAATTTTATCCATTAACATATGACTCTTTACATTAGCATTTATTTGGCGGTGCATGAAACGGAGCTGTAGTTATCTTGAAGTTCTTGACGGTGTATAAGCCTCTTTACGAGTGAACGATTGGGACAAATTGATCTAAAACTTTCTTACTTGTGCATGCATTAATATACTCTAATTTCATTAGAAGTAACAATTTAATAATTAATCAAATTTTATATTAAAAGAAATATATTTAGTTAAAAAGTGCAAAATATACCGCTTCATAAAATAAAATCATGTCAAAAAATTAATGATTTCATCACTCTTTGCACTCACGGGATCTCATAATTTGTGAATTTTGCTTTAACTTTTCATGTGTCTTTTTCAAGTCCCATTCTTTTATTATATGATTCTATTATAGTGTCTCAAAAATTTACAATATTATACATAGAAAAGATAATTAATAAAAAAACCGAGTTATGTCATAGGTGCGCATAAATTTAATCTTTCCTAGCCACACATTCGATCAGGTTTACCGTCAATGAGAGGTCATAGTTACCTTTAAAAAATCCACACCTATATTCAATTTTCAATTCTTGGTGGGATATATAAATATAGATCAAGAGTCAAAATGATGTATATTTTCACACACACACATATATATATATATATACACATACGAACGGCTTACGTTTAGGCTATATTATTCGATGGTATATATATAGTCTATTGGTTATATGTGGATATAATCTATATATTACATTGACAATCCTTATGAAAATACTCATGATTAAAAAATATACATTTTCTTTATATTTTCATGATGACGTGACAATATAAAAAAGCTTTATTTTTTATTTTTGATGATGTGGCGGCGCGAGATTCGACTCGTGTTTCATTTTCATATGTATATAGATTCTATATATAGAGCCAGACCATCCTGTAACTTATAACACTTCTATAGGCCGTAGAATCAACCTAGGCTCGGTCACTAAGTACTAGTTCGACAGGTAGGGGCTATGGAATGAATTTTACTAAGGCGACCGATTAGTTCATGGAATTTTGCACGAGATTAAGTATATATCCTATTGCATCTCTTGAGATTAAGGAAAATATCATATAATATGTAACTTTGAAGATCCAATCTAAAGGTCATCAACTCAGAAAAATTTTAAAGGTGGACATGATCTTTGATTTTGAAGAAGATAACAGTGTTAGTGTTCTTTCATTGTTTTTTTTTTTGTAGGTTAACGAGGCAAAAGCCCAATGAAATTAGAGTATATTAATGCATGCACAAGTAAGAAGTTTGTATATTAATTTCTTTGATTTTTTTTTGTAGATTAACGATCAAATCTAAGAGTTTGTTTGAGAGTGTGATGGGAGGTTTCATAATCACTTTTTTTTTATATATAATTTTAAGAAGATTTGGTGTTTGGTGAGAGTTTTTGAAACTATGGGTTGAGTCACAATTACGATTGCACATGTGATTTTCTAAAAGAAGTTAATAGGTGTTATCAAATATGCTTTTACTCATTCTATTTCAAATATTAATAATTTTTTTTCAACAGTTTTAAATTAGTTTCTTCCAAACATTTTAACTTATTTTGAAATTAACACTTATTTTTCAGCAATTATATTTCAGTATTTCCCCATCAACAACATCACTCCCAAACCAAGCCTAAACATAACAAAGGCGGGGTATGACAACCCAGATAAGTCTCCTAACATAAAGTGGCATAGGCTGTTAGGAATAGAAGTGAGAAAGTGGACACCTAGAGGGCGTGAGATCGGTCGCCGAGTGAGCCAATCAGCACAGCTTTTGCCTTCTCTATAAACATACTGAACTCTGATCTCCCAATCCTTAGCTAAGGCAGCCCTAATTCCGTGAACCAGAGACCGGCAAAGTGGAGAACAAGAGTCTTGATTGGTAATGATTTCTTGAACCACTTGGGAATCCGTCTCCACAATAAGTTTCCGACATCCAAAAGATCAAGCTCGATCAAGGCCACTAAGAACATCCCATAGCTCAGCCGAAACTAAAGTGATGATGCCAAGGTTGCGCATAAATCCTCCTATCCAATTCCCGTTGGAATCCCAGATTAAACCTACAGCACTGGCAAGACTAGCGTTTCCTCAAGCCGCTCTTTCAGAATTAAGTTTATACCAACCCTTAGGTGGTCTTATCCAGCCGATGTAAATCCACGCCTTGGGCTGCTGAGTTTTTAAATTCGAGTGGATAGTAGCTAGCTGAGCAAAACTGCGCCCGATCTTCGAGAAAAATGGAATGCTTCATCAGAAGGTCTTTGAAAATTATCTTGAAAAATTTCCGTACTTCTCCAAATCCAAATGATCTAACAACCAGTTCCAAAGAGGACTGGCCATAATCATGGATCAACAAAGGTTCGTCAAGAGCAGACATTGGACAAACATCCATTCTCGAAGTGGAAGAGAGAAGAAAGACCAGTGAAATTGGTATGTTGAACCAATTTCATTTCAGTGTATGTAAGATAGGCATGAAAAGAAATAAATGGAATGTAAAATATGGTTTTACGTGGATGATTCCGGTCCACACCTACCAAATGTGACCTTATGACATAAAAGGTAAATGTAAATCAACAGACAGAGAATATTCATTTTTGAACTTGTGATGACTAGTGAAAGTATGAATCTAGGAAATACAATATATGTCTATGAAAAAGTTCTCTATGTCGAAGAATATGGGAAACCACTTGAGGAAAAATATTATTCATTTTAATCTAATAAAAGTCTCCCGACGTCTCTCAAAATCACATATTCTGAATATATTTGCAAGGCATAATAATGAATGCAGTAACTTTAGAAAGCATTATGGGTTACTGCCCGTGGCATCACAAATTGTATTGGAGTCGGCCATAATTCACTGTCACAGACATATATTGGGTATTGCGGTTAGGATTTCATTGTGGGGGCTTCACGAGCTCAAGTAAGTGAGAATTTTATGACCTCAATTTCGAAGCCTAATCTGATGCAAGAGCCAGAAGGGGGACGAAATTTTCCATGGCCCGAATGCCACATTCTTTCTAGGACTAAAAGACGACTATAATACTAACGCTTGCGGCTTAATTTTTGTGTTACGTGTAAATGAAAATGGAAAAGGAAAATGCAGAGAAGCTGAGCAGAAAGGAATAGTATTCTCATTGGGTAGGAGTTGGTTGAGCATCTCCGGCCGGAATTTGGTCAATCCAGACATGAAGTCGGCCTGGGGACGCTTATTGATATGTCAACTGCCCCGATTCTGTATGATCTACGGCTGCTTGGGGCCTCCTAGGTGTTTTGCAATTCCCGGATCAATATTTTTACCTTTCCTCGTGGTATGATGTCCATCGCCTTGCTAGATGTGTGCGGTCTCACAACTACACCACCTCACGAGGAAACTGTACGTGCTGCTCCCAAAGGAGTCTATTTACACTCGATTTTGGTGGCCCTGGTCCATTCTATAGCAAGTTCACGTCATGACATGACTTGCTATAAAATGGACTAGGGCTATCAGAACCGGATGTAAATAGACTCTGTTTAAGATCAGCACTTACAGCTTCCCGTGAGGTGGTGGACTTGTGGCAGCACAGACATCTAGCAGGCAATGGATGTCATACCACGAAGGAAAGATGAAAGCATTGGTCCATCACCTTGCTAGATGTGTGTCGTCTCACAACTATACCACCTCACGAGGAAACTGTAGGTGCTGCTCCCAAATGGAGTCTGTTTACTTTCGATTTTGATGGCCCTGGTTCTTTCTGTAGCAAGTTCACATCATCATTGACTCCCCTGACTCCCCGCCGCCGCACCCACCAACTGAGCCACCACCAGCCACCGCCGGAGGGCTCACTGTGCAGAAGCACTCATCCGACCCTTACAGTGATTTTCGGAGATCGATGCAGGAGATGATCGAGGCTAGGGATATCAAGGATCTAAAGAATGATAACTGGGAGTATCTACACGAGTTGCTGTTATGTTATTTGGCACGTAACCCTAAGCAGACACAGAAGTTCATTGTCGGGGCATTCACCGATATCGTCATTCATTTGATGTCGCAGCCACCACCACGCACGGCATTGGCTCTAGCTGATAGGCCTCAGAAGCCTGGAGGGCAGCGGCAATGGCCAGCCAATCCGCTAAGGCCGTTGGTGTAATTAATCAAGTTATCTAATTATCATATTCTAATTTACATTTTCTTTTGCCATAGCAAGTCAGCCTAGAGTGTTCGAGTTATGTGAAAAACTAAAGGAAAAATCAGAGAAGTGATTCGGAAAATTTGGGCAGTGTTTGTCTCTCTCTCTCTCTCTCTTTGTGTCATTTATGGAAGAGAGAGATGTTTTATATCCGACAAAAGGAAAAATTAATACAGAAAGGATATCCGGCAAGTTGTTTGGCTTCTTGTACCCGTAATAATGTTTGATATATAAAACCGTTTGATGATTTGAGTTGTACTACAGAAAGTTGATCTAATTATATGCAAGCATAACGAAATTAGGTTGTGTTTGATTTTATAATCGAGTAGAATTGAGTTTTAATTTTAATTAGTTTGTAATGATTCTGTTGTTAAATTATGAGAAAAAATATGAAAAAGTAATGAATAGTTGAGATAAAGTAATAATTGTATTGTTGAATTGTGAAAAAGTAATGAATAGTTAAGAGAAAGTAATGATTATATTATTAAATTGTGAAAAAAATAATGAATAGTTAAGAAAATTTATTATTAAAAATTGAATTGAATGTTTAAAAAATTAAAGAAAAATGAAAAGGTAATAAATATGTTGTTGAATTGAAAATAAATGAAGTTAAGTGGAATAAAGTTAAAAAAAATTTTGTAACTTAACGGACCCATTGTAGACTTTGAGGAACCAGAAAATGTACTCCAAATTCCAAACTTAGCAGAAGGGCATACTAGATTTGTGGTTCGTCCTGGCTCTATGCAGACAGTGCATCCACAGTGAAACTTTACTCGCTGAACACGTTCAAATGTGTACTATAAACCGGACCAGTTAGCAGAAATCTCGACCCAAGTCTTAATCAGTAGGTTTTGGTGTAATTTTGGTAATAACTGTCGAGGAACCCATTGGGGTCTAAGTTCCATATTTGTGATATCGCCACGTGGGAGGAGCAGGGGGACTCACCTGTTGACCCCAAGCCCTCAACGTGGTTGCATTCGGACTAGGCAGCCCAGATACCTGTCTGTCACGAAATCCTGCCACGTGTCGCAATAGCGGCAGTGGGACACACCAAGAGCAGGTTAAAGAAAAAGCCCACCAGACAAAATATAGTGAGAGCTTTTATATATATATATATATATATATATATATATCTTAGGAGAAGCCTATAATCCAATATAAGGATAGGAGAGACAATAAATAAAATGACTCATAAATCCCGTGATAAAAATTGAATTCAGAATATTTTAATTCTGAGTCGATGTTTTTTTTCACTAAATTAAGATCCCATTTTTACTAAGAGCTTTCTTAAGTCTTATAGCCATAACCTATATATATATATATATATATAAGGATTCTGCGAACTTGCCACGTGGAGGAAGGAGAGGCACTCCGACACGTGGAGCCAGTTTACATTCGAAGAGCAGCACTTAACAGCTTTCCGGGAGGTGGTGGACTTGTGACGGCACAGACATCTAGCAGGCGATGGATATCATACCACGAAGGAAAGGTGAAGCATTGATCTAGGAGTTCAAAAACATCACTTAGTAGGTAGCTCATTTGTTCGACTAGTGACCGAGATTGCGCAGGTTTTCCGAAACCTGCCTTGCCGATCCTTTTAGTGAAAATAACATAGATTTTCTGAGGTGTATGATGGTATTGTTTGCGTCTTGTGATTATTTATAGTGACTGATCAGAGATCGAGTGAAATTAGATTCAAAATTCGGTCAGAATATCATAAGTATTTGAAAGTTGCTATCTGAAAATAATAATAATAATAATAATAATAATAATAATAATAATAATAATTCACATAAATAAAAAATGTAAATATGAAATAAAAGGGGAGATATTGCCCTGAGGGGATTTTTTTTTTTGGGGTAATAAGCTCTGAGCCTGAGGAGACCTTAACGGGCTGGATCACCACTGTTAGTTGTAAATATTTGACCTTTAATTGAATATACTTTATAATATAAACAAACATATGTTTATTTTCCTTAAACATTTTCAATTTAAGTTTTGTAAATGGTGAAAATTCATATTATCATACCCATTTATTGATCTAACTCAGTACGAGCTTGATTAATCATGACATATTGGACTTCTGGATATCAGCTATAAGCTGAAAAATCAGAAAAAAAACAAAAAAAAAACAAAAAACGGAAAAAAAAAACATAATAATCCGATCCCGTTAGACCAAGTTACGAAATTGAGAACTTGCACCCCATCTGCTCTGGAAAATCCTTGCCATATATAGTCCAGAGAGTCTGAGACTTGAGACACCGGAAAATCCTAACGTCCGCCACTTGTTTACATATTAAAGAAAGCACATTTAGCATGATGAAGACGGGGAAACTTTTTCCATTACTCAACTGTTCGACACCATACAAATTGAGAGTAGCAAGAAATTAAACACAGGCAGATCTTGAAACAAACAAAAACAGTATTATTGATGAAATTCATTGTTTAAATATTGATGTTCGAGCCTGGTCGTCCATTAAACGATAAAAATCTCCCGTCATGAAATTTTTTCATTGATCAGACTTGAATTTAAGAGCCCATTTAAAAAGGATTACATATCAAATTACTTAAATCAATCAATCAACTAGTATTAAAATTACATATTGTTAAAATGATTTTGGAGATTGGACCTTCCCAGCAGTATGCTATTTAATACTTGGCAGTTGCCACCATGTCAAGACGAGTCCTGTGCTAACAGTTTACCTCTCAAGAGACTTTCTAATTGCACTCCAGACTTGCACAGAGACAATCTGACCAAGGGTTGAGTTACTCCTGCCATTTCGAGGAAAGGCAATCAGATACCATGTATACGTGTGGTCTTTGTACGAAAACAGGAGAGTAATAAAAAAACCGATAAGTTGAAACTGATTATCACTGGTACGATACTCCAACCTCCATCACAATTTTACAAGTGCATTTATGGGTTGGTCGTAGGAGACTAATAATAGCAGAAAGAGCTGAATGAGAGAGGTGCCACGTTTTCTCAGACCATTAGTTCATTCTCTAAATAAAAAGACCAGGAAGCCATTTGATTTATTTTACCCAATTAGTGGAAACAAAATAGTAACCTTTTACTCGTGATTTTGTAATTTTTTCAGTTAAAGGAAGCTGATCAACCTTTCTCATGTTAGGGTCATCTGGAGGGAAAAAGGAGCTAGGCTTAAAACAATGTACAAGAATTGAATGTACAGCCTTATAGTCTTAAATCGAATTATACTTTTGATATATATTATCGTAGTCTTTTATATGGTGATCATCAATGGTGCATGCATCAATAATAAATAATAACTGAAAAAACTATCCCATTAAATTTTTAGTTATTTTATTTATTAGATCTAAAACTTTATAATGATGATAATGATGATAATAATTATCATTATCATTATCATTGTCATTACTATTATTATAATGGCCTATAAAAAATCCTTGCATTTAAATTTCTCATCACATTGTAACTGAAAAGAAATAATCTCATGACGTGATATACATGTATGTTTTCTCCCTTTTCTTCTTTTTTCTTTCAGCGTCCACCTTAATCTTCAGAAGCTCATTCCGTCTGGACAAATTCAGTTCGAATCGAGTCAGTTACCAAAAGTTAAAGTTCTCCTAATCACAAATTTTTTTATTTATAAAATTCGAATGATGTGATCTTTATTTATGAGGAGTAAATGTTAAATTGTTTGAACCAACTCATTTTGATATTTCATCTCCTTTTCTTCATTATAGCAGGAGGTGAAATTCCACCCTAGCCTTATAGAGTAAAACAGTCATTGCATCAATTATCAAGTATGTTAACAAAGATAATACGCACAAATTTAATATATTAAAATTGAGATACCCATTACCCTCCCCATTAATTGTCAATACAACACTACCAAAGAGTCTTTCCACCAAAGTGTAATATAAGCCTACTTTCTCTCTCCCTCCCTCTCTTTCACATGCACACCCCCAAAATGTCCAACATCCTTTGGAAGAACTTCCACCTTTGCTTCTCCAGTCTCAAGTGCCTCCCACCACCACTCCCCTATCCGCCATCGCTGGCGCCGCAACCACCCATCTCCGAACACCAGCGCCGCCAACATCCACCTACACCGGAAGACCATGCCTCTGCCGCCACTCCAACCTCAGTCCTCATCAAGAACTTCAACTCCCTCTACGACATCACCTCCTCCGAGAACTCAACCACCACCTCTAACTGCTCCACCTCCCTCACTCCCTTCACAGCAGACGACCCCTTCTTCTCGTCCTCCTCCGAAGACTCCGACTTCGCCGACGTTGCCACCGCCTCCCCGCCTGACCTCGCCTCTGTGTACGCCTCCCGGCGCTTCTTTTTCTCCTCCCCGGGCCAGTCGAACGCCATCATCGACTCCCCTGACTCCCCGCTGCCGCACCCACCAACTGAGCCCCCACCACCAGTAGCCACCGCCGGAGGGCTCACCGTGCAGAAGTACTCATCCGACCCTTACAGTGATTTTCGGAGATCGATGCAGGAGATGATCGAGGCTAGGGATATCAAGGATCTAAAGAATGATAACTGGGAGTATCTGCATGAGTTGCTGTTATGTTATTTGGCGCTTAACCCTAAGCAGACACACAAGTTCATCGTCGGGGCATTCACGGATATCGTGATTCATTTGATGTCGCATCCACCACCACGTACGGCATTGGCTCTAGCTGATAGGCCTCGGAAGCCTGGAGGGCAGCGGCAACGGCCAGCCAATCCGCTAAGGCAGTTGGTGTAATTAATCAAATTATCTAATTATCATATTGTAATTTACTTTTTCTTTTGCCATAGCAAGTCAGTCTAGAGTGTTCGAGTAATGTGAAAAATTAAAAGGAAAAATCAGAGAAGTGATTCGGAAAACTTGGGTGGTGTTTGTCTCTCTCTCTCTCTCTCTCTCTCTCTCTCTCTCTCTCTCTCTCTCTCTCTCTCTCTCTCTCTCTCTCTTTCTGATTGTGTCATTTATGGAAGAGAAAGATGTTTTATATCCAACAAAAAGAAAATAAACATGATTAATAAACAAAAGCGTGGGTCATCTGTCGTGAATGTTAGGAGGCGTTTGGTAGCTGGCAATCCATCTCGATTACCGATAATGTTTGTTTAAATTGCCCAGGCTCACAACATTGCCATGTTTGGTAGGACTACATTACTGGTAATCTGGATTGCCGTGGTAATCTACATTACCACCAAATTGGTAAATTAGATTACCCCATGAAAGGTGTCTCAGTGGATTCCCACCTTCATGGCAATCTTAAATTTTTGAAAGTCCGAAATTATCCCTCTGATACCATCTTCTTCCTCCACCACTAGGACGCCCTCCAGCCACTTCCACAGTCCTTGCCACCACTTCCGACCACCAGCGCTGCCGCCAGTGTCACTGCCATTCTCGAAAAAGAACCCTAACCCTTTTTTTCTTGGTTACAAGCTGAGAGGCTTCGAATCGAATAAGAGGGGCTCTGATTGAAGCCTTTGTGCTTCAAATCAAAGAAAGAAAGATCGATGCTCCTCCGCTTCGATTTGAAGTACCAGGGGCTTCAAACGAAGGCTCTCTGCTTCAATTTGAAGAATCATAGGCTTCGAGAAATGCCATGTTGCTTGAGTCGAGCACAGAGCTCTTTGCTTTTTTTTAAAAAAAAGGAAAAGAAAATAAAGGTCTGGGCATGGTGGAGATTGGTTAAGGCTGAGTTGACCTCAGCAAGATGGAAGCATGGTGGAGGCTGCCGGTGGCAGTAACAGTGGCGGCAACTGGCAAGGGCTTCATGGAGGAAGAAAAGCCCGGGGAGTGTGGTGGTATTTCAGGAAGTTTATTTATGTTATTTGTAATTATTATAATAAAAGAAGATTACAGGTAATGTCGATTGAAATACCAAACATGACAATGTTGAATTATCGGTAATTTAAATAGTGGCAATCTATCTTGTGGCGATGTGAATTACCAACAATTTAATCAATCACCGTCAATGTACCAAACGCAACCTTAATGTTTCGATGAAATATGCCTTGGGTTCTGTGTTCCGTACAAAAGCAATGCATTGGAGATAAAAAAAAAAAGAAAGTCTTTTTCGATAAAATTTTGAAATATTCTCAATTTATTAGATGAAATTAAATTCTGTTAGAATATCGAATTCCATTAGAATATCGATTTGGCCGTAGCAATGATAGTTAGCAATCAAACTTTTGATTATATCTATGCTAGCTATTAATTTTTTTGGGTAAATATGCTAGTTATTTATAATTTGATATATTATCATGGCATTTTCTTCCCCCAAAAATTAATGGATTCTCTTTTCTTTTCCTTTTGGCTTTATGGTACGATAGAAAAAAGGGTGAAAAGTACTGTCTACATGGTGCTGTCTGCACAAATTTCTCATTTTTGGAGCTTTTGCCCCTGCTAAACTTCTTTTTAAAAATAATTCTCATAATAAACTTTCTCAAAAACTGTTTTCTAAAATAGATTTATGCCAATTTATTATCTTCCTAGTCCCTATAACTTATTGATTCGTTTCTTTTAAATCCATTTACAAAAGCCTAATTTAGTTATCATTATGAATGAATTATTTACAAAGTTGCTTTAAACATATCTTAAAATAAACTTTGCGTAAATCAATCTATAAGATTTATGGATGAAACTACAAAATACATGCTAGAGTTTTATTAGAGCTTTGTTAAATTAAAAGTATAGGAAATTAGATAGTCATAATGTCTTTATGTAGAATAAAAAGAATTATTGGAATACATATATTTCTTTTCTCTGGATTTACGGGAATATATATTGACAATTGCAAACCGGTTAATAGGAAATATGATTATAGTAAACCTAGAAGAGATGCTCCAAAATTAAGATTCTTCCCCTTAGAGTCATAAAAATGTACAAGATTATCTTAATTAAGATGTATAATCTTCATATAATCGTCGTACATAGTGAAAAATACACCAAATTTACATTAAATATGTTCTAAGGCATGCATGTACTAACTAAAACTATTCCCTATTATTTTATTCTGATAGTTCTAAATTATTTCTAAAATATTGGATTTTCTACGTAAAATTCTCAATAGTATTTTAAACAATTTATAACTAGAATTTCTCCAATATTCCTATTAATTAAATAAATTTTCTAGCTCACATACTCGCCTTAATATAACTTTTAAAAGTTTCAAGAGAAATTTTCAGCAATTTCTTATATAAAAATTTAAATTTAAATTGATGAGAGAAATCTATTAAAAATAATTTATTTGAGAAATAATTACCAAAAAATTTATTTAAAGAAGGGTCATAATAATAAAACAGATTTTTTTTAAAAAGGAATTTAGATGAAACAAATCGAAAGTTGTAGGACTAGAAGAATAATCAAAAGAATATTATAAATCTATTTTGGAAAATAGATTTTGAAGAACGAAATAGTTTCAAAAAGAATTTTAGTTTGGGTTAAAACTCCATTTTTGGTGTGGTCCAGGTTTCTGTCTCTTTTTTCTTTTTCCCCTTGAGGATTTTTCCGGTTTTTCTTCTGAATTATAATTATTATTATTTATCAAGTTAATTAATTAAAGCACGAAAGATGTTGGGGAGTCATGTGCGCAAACCCATGAGGAGCTGAGTTGTGACATGGGGACAGTACAATTATAGGGAGCAGAGATTGTTGGATTATTCAGAGGTGGGACATTGCAACCTTAATTGGAAAATGTGTGTGTGTATATATATATATATATATATATATATGTATAAATATAATAATATATTCAAAATCAAAAGCTCCATGATTGGGGCATCTATATCATCCCTCGACTCTTGAGCTCCTTTTGTTTTTGGTGCAAAACTAAATGTGGGCAAAAAAAAGTAAAAATAATTAAACAAAAGGATATGTATTATCTCTGTCTATATTATGAAATAAAACTTACCACTAACGATGAGAAAACACTCTCTTAGAAAGAGGATTTTTTATACTAAGCTTAATTAACGTAAGTGACAAATCTTTCTTAACAATTAACTTAACTATTATTATTATAAAAAACTATTTGACCACATTATTAAAATAATTAACTTACATTAATTTTTAACAAAAACATCGAAGATTTCTATTTAAAAATTACAATTGCTAATCGAAAATATTTTTAATAATAAGATTGATATTTTAAAATGTAGCAATTATAATAAGAACATACATAGAGATGTACGAAAAAAAGAACCCGTGCGCTAAAAAAGACTAGTATATTATAAGTAAAATTCACTTAATGAGAAATAAATGCTCTTGAGTTAATGCAATTGAAAATAGGAAAAAAAAATTCACTTAGTAGCAATAAATGCTCTTGACTTAATGCAATTGTAAATAGAAAAATATAATTTTCAATTAGGAATTAAAAATACATAAATAACAAACCTATTCTGAATACAAATATTTTATACGCACAAAAAATGCAATTATATGTGTCATTACAAGTAGCTAATCCCTTAATAATTAAAAGAAAAGAATGAACTAACTTTAACAAAAAAATAATGAGAATCAATTCCTAAAATCAAATACATGTGGCAATTAGATTTTTAATAAATGAACTACATTACAGTTGTAACATAAAAATTTTAAATAAAAATCAACCATGAAAAATGATAATAAATAAAAGTACTTAAAAAGAAAAGAAGAAATATGCAATAATTGCTTCATTGAAATCATGACATTTGTGATCAAAATATTAAAAGATGACACCAAATTAAACTAGAATTTAAAAAATAAAATGAAAAATTATCCACAAAATAGTTTTTAGAGGTACTGGAAATGCTACAAAATTAGAATGAATTACGTTTGAATTGCAAAATTCGAAGTCAAAAATTAAACCTCAAAGTTCAAAACAAATGACTTTCGATGACCAAACATTTGGCAAAAATTTAATCTTTTAATGTCATTATATATTTTAAATTTCTTAGAAAATATTGCTACTCATAAAAATGCATGACAGTATAAATTTTAAAAATTTGAGTATCTTACAATTATCCTTTTAATTGGTGACCTCTATTGATTCATTTTAATGAAATTGTATTAGTGAAGTATTTCAAATTAATTATTATAAGTGATAAAGTAACTAAGTAATTTCTGAAATAAACCCGAGGAATACATAAGATAGAAATCTATTCTCTTACTAACTAACAAGCTGTTAATAATAAAACAAATATTATGAGAATTATTATTATAAATACTATATTCTATATATATCTATATGCAAATAGTAAAAATTGACTTGCATGAGCAATGCATGTGCTTCAATTAATACAATCGGAAAAAATAAAAAAAGTAAAAACCATTTTAAAAATTATTAAATAATGTAATTTAAAAATAATGACATATTAATTGAAAAAGTGTAATATCATTTTAACCAAGTAAGTATTAATGAACTATTAGAATTATGAAATCTTTAAAACTTTATCAAGTTAACATAATATAAAAATTAAAATATGCAAATAAAACTCTATTCAGAACTTTCAATTTTTTTAGATTTATAGTCATATTTTATACACAACTTTGATGATCATGTTATAATATTGATTAAATTAACAACATAAAAAATTAATATTCTGTTTTAGCATGAGAAATGGGTAAATACAATACAATATTAAAAAAATGAAACAAATCCGTGCAATGTACAAGTAGTAGGCTAGTATATAGTATATAGTGATATTATATGTATTACGCATCCAAAAATATATATTATATACTGTACAGTGATATATATTGAGAGAATAAGTAGAACATATCCATCTAAAAGATATAATAGAATTCTATCTGATTTTCATTTAATTATAATGTGATATATCTTCCTTTATGTATGCCTATATTATTTTCATATAGTTAATCATAGTTATGCCCCCGTGATTGAATGTACATATATGGTTTCTTTCCATGAAAGAAAAGTTTATGTCATTGTAGGGTTTTTATATAGTGACAATAATTAACGTGGTACTTCCTTTTAAAAAATGAGCTACTTGTCATCAAAAAAGAGAAAAAAAAGAAGTGCTGCTTCTATTCAAATACAGAGTACTTTGTGCGGTATTTTTATTCAATGATAAATTTTAAAATACTATGCAAGACATTATCAGAGTAACGAATTGTCACCATATAACCTGCCAGCCAATGGCCCTCGAGCATATACTATGGACGAGATCTGTGATATGAACCACATAGTAATTAATGTTTGATTTAGTAAGTGAATTGGTAACCAAAAACAAAATGCTTCATTCACCCAAAAGAAAACAAAAAAAAATGCTTCAAATGCAAGTTTTAAGATCTGCGATTTTCCAAATAGTAATTAATGTTTGATTTTAAAAGAAAATGCTTCAAATTGCAAATTTTCCTATTCTTTATTTATATTGCTTTTCAATAATTTTTTCACCAAATCCAACATTAAAATATGAGCATTAATAAATGACTACATGGACTCCTTGGCTTTTAGTCAATTGTTATAAAATTGAGAGAATAAATTACAAAAGAAACTATATATAACATATAATATTTAGGACAATTTACTTAAATCGCCGTTTATGCCAAAAGATCAAATCACAAGTTTCTTATTTTACTTTTCACATTCTTAATTTAACATTGATTAAGTTATGATATCATTTAATTATAGGGAAACTCAATAAATTTTATATTTCTTAAATAATAAAAAGGGTCTGTCAGGCCTACAGAGCGAGTATGAGATTCTTCCGTACTACATGCACATTTCTTTTTTTGTTAGCTCCTTTCTCTTAAATTTTGTCAAATAAAATTAAATTGCATTATAATGACAAGAAAGTACGATTGGATGCATTGGTATGGTACGGCTCCTTCTTCTCCCAATTCCCCGGGTCAGATCTTCTTGGCAGCGCTTTCTTTTTTCTCCTATTTCTCACATACCTATTAAATATATAAATAATTGAGCTTGGTGATTAAAACAAGAAGCAACATCAATTGGATCCTTGGATCCATGGTCCGATTCCCTTCGGTTACAACTTTTTTGGTGGCATTTTCTCCCATTGGTTTCCTTCTTTCCTTCCCTTCCTTGGCTGGCCTTTTTTTTTTTTCCCCTTCTCCTTCCTTGCATTTTCTTCTTAATAGCCTTTATTATAATTCATAACCAATAATAAAGAATGCCTAACCTAAATGGATTTCCCAATTCTAGAAATATTTAAAATTTTGATATTATTCACTTAATGATATCATCTAATAAATTTAAAAATACCTCCTAAATGTGGTGTTTTTATAAATTTAGGGTTCCATATTTGATAATATATATATGATTCTAAATTGAATGAAATTATGTTTAATAAACAATAAAAATTAATAATAAAGAATAAATATCCCTGCCGCAAAGCGCGGGTATTCGACCTAGTAATTTAAATTAATTATCATATAATACTTAATTAATGCATGAAAAATCTATGTATAATATATAATAACTAAAGGATTCATTAAAATCTCCCACATGTACTACAAAGATAATTGTGGAAATAGAAAAATAAGTTTTTTTGAAATAAAACGAAAATTTAGTTATTTTCTCAAAAATAATTTAGATCAATAGTATTAAAATTTTAATTACATAAATAGAAAAAAAAAAAGAAAGCGTTAATTACCTAAAAAAATTCTAAACTTACCACATTTTATCAATTCTAACACAAATTTTTTTTCTTGATTTAAAAATGAATAAACTATCAATTTAACACCAATGTTACTATGGTGTCAACTTTTTCGATTGGTAGGGTCTCAACAGCGGCCATTACCCCCAATCGGGGTCACTTATGACGATAGAGGTCGTCGATGTCCTTGATTGGAGGATGGTGACCGCCGATGAGGCTCTCACTGCCGATCCCCCTCTTCCTTTCTTCTCAAACTTACCCCCTTTTTTTTTTTTGCAAATTTGGGTGGTGAAGCCCCACCAAAGGCCACCACACCCACCCCCCGTAGGGTCACTAGCGACCTTGACCGCGGGGTAGTGTCTAGCAAGCAGCAATTTTCGTTTAAATTAACAAAAAAGTTAATGCGCATCAACATTGATATCAATTGATAGTTCATGTATTTTTAAATTGAGAAAAAAAAGATCGTCCTAGAATTGATAAAGTGTGAAATGGAAAAGTTGATGCGTGCTAACATTGATAGCAAATTGATTGTTTGTGTATTTTTAAGTTGAGAAAAAAAGTTCATGCTATAATTGATAAAATGTGAAATATTTCAATTGTCTAAGTAATTAACCCAAAAAGAAGTAAAATTTTCATGTTCAAATGTCGACAAATTAGTATATTAGAAGTTGAAATATTTACATATACTTGAACTTAATATTAATTAATCACAAATATGCATTATCTAATAATATTTATTATTTTCATGAAATTTTTTAACATTAACTAACTATAAATATTTGTTATCTAATAATAAGTTTTGACTATTTTTTTGTCTCATGCGTTGCACGGATTCATGTTCATATATCTCTGTATCATTTTTGTCATAATTATTTGTATTTTTAAGATTGAATTATCTTATACAAAATAATAATAATTTTCAACTTTTAATTTTAATATAAATAATAATCTTCAATAGTTTTTAATAATACTTATTATAATAATAATAATTTCCATTCAATTAATATACATCACATTTTTAAATTAACGTTACTATAAATTTATCACATATATTATTTTTTGTAAATAGAATATACATTTGTATTTTTAAAATATTGTTTATAGCATCCTTGTCTTTATATTTTATTTTTTATTTTTTATCAATTAATAGCATTATGTTATAAATTTGTTCTTTTATAGGATCATGATAATTTTAGAAGTTCTATATGTCATCAAATTTTTTTGTAGTGTCTATATCATTTGGGTTTTACATATATGTTCATTTTTAACATAGATATATATATATCCTTTCTTATAACAACTATTCTAATTTTTGAAACATATATTTGCTCTTTAACACAATAAAATATGTTGAAAGTTAATTTGAAATTTCATTCGATAATCAATTAATAAAATTAGACTAATTTTGAATGGTTCAATAAATATTTTTAAAATTATGGTCTCAATGCATTATATATTTATCTAATCGATCAATGTGTAATATGCATATTTTTATAGACATTCAAACAAAAAATTTTACTTACTTTTTAAATAAAAAATTTGATGGCATTCTTATTTCAAATATATATTTTTTGTTTTTTTATATTACAATAAGTTCACATATTAAAATTTTACCATTATAATAAAATACACTCGAAGTCAATTTGAAGCTTCATTCTATAATCATTTAATAAAATTAGACTAATTTTCAATGGTTCTACCAATATTTTTCAACTAATGGTTTCAATGCATTATATATTTATCTAATAATTGGATAATATACATATTATTATAGATATTCACACAAAACTAGTAACGTATTTTTTAAATACGAAATTTGATGACAATATTTATTTATTTTTCATTTTTTATGTTACCATAATTTCACCCTTATAATATATTACAATAATTTTACCTTTATAATAATAGAAAGTAGGTTAATATCTAATTAAATAGTTAATTGTTAGTATACTTAATTGTCACTTAACTTTTGAATTGGACATTTTCTAATAAGCCGAGAAGATATTGGACTTTCATAATTTGGCTTGGTTTGATTAAATCAATTCTCTTAATTTTTTAATATATTATTTAAATAATTTTTCTATTAATGTGAGATCAATTATTACAATAGAATACAATTTTACTTATATATATGGATTCTAATAGAATATTTAACATATAAGTTGTCGTTTAATTTCTTGAAAATGGAAAAAGGGTTTTTAAATTTAAAAATTTTTCAGTTCAATATCGGTATTATATATTCACAATTAAAAAAATATGAATATGTTGGTATTTTTTAATTCAATTTATTTAATAAAACATACTAATTTTAGTCACGAGTAATAATCCCCGCATATGCTAGTATAGTGTCTTGTAAGAAGTAAAGGATCGTGAGACCCTCATGATAGATGTAATATAATGATTATAATCATAAATTCAACTAGTAACACTCAAATTTGTGTGCAGGCCCCCAAAAATAAAATTAGAATTTATCTAGAATACTGTTGGGAATTATAATCTCACATTCAAAAAATGAAAGAGCAACCATGAGTTTATATGAGACTTGTATACCACCACTTATCAGCTCGAGCTTTTAAGTGGATATGGGACTACGTCCGTATAAGTCTAATAGAAATTTAATATGGTATCAAAATCAGGTTACGTATATGCGCGTCCACGCCGTGTACGTACCCACATCACGCCAGGCCCAATATATTCTAGTGCAGCCAAGAGCGCCCCTCGTGTTAGCGTCCCCCTTCTCTCAAGCGTGGAGAATAAAGCCCGGCTCGATGTCAATTGTTGACGGCGGATGTTTAATGGCTCATGACAACGTGTAGGCAGAAATAGACCACATATTGCACATGAGGACGGGTATTCGAAATTATAATCCCACATTGAAAAAATAAAAGAACAATCATGGTTTATATGAGATTTATATACCACCACTTATCAGCTCGAACTTTTAAATAAATATGGGTCCAGGTCCGTATAAATCCAAGAAAAATTTAATAACTCCTTCGATAATAAAAAAAGAAGTGGTCGTTCTTTTTATTTGCCGACTTCTAACAGTGAATATAGGATTAAATGCATGCTTTGTCTCGATCGAACTAACTCGATAATTGTGGAAGATTGGATATATATATATATAACTCTAGCACTCATGAATGTGTATGCCTAAACAATATATTGAGCTTCTATGCATGATTAGGCGCTTTTTTTCGTCAGTAGATTTTTTCTTATAATGTGCGCACAATCTGGTATTTGGAATAGTATCAAGCAATATATTATAATATATTACTTTTGTTAGAATATTTTCATGCTAATATATATATATATACACATATATATACACACACATAGTGTGCACCATCGTATCACTGACAATTCAAGATCCCGGAAATGGTTGAGTTGGCTTTTTTTGGGTAGACTGAGCGAGTTGGCTTTGGATAATATTTTCATAAAGCATACATGCAATCAATGTGCTTAGAGGTCTTTAATTAATTAATTCATTCATTCATGCAGATGATGTAAAATACAAACTCAACAAACATCGATTGGTTCAAGCGATTCGACGTTTGTTCCACTTAAGTAAAGTCTTAGCTTCGAGTCATTATGAATGTAAAAAATTCATACTGGAAGAGTTTTATTCTTCAATGGACCAACCCGACTTGATTGGATTAGTCGAAACTCAATTGATTTTTTAAATATTAGAATTCATAGCAAAAAATACAAGTAGAACTCTTGTTTTACAAAAATAAGTAAAGATACGGGGGGGAGTTGGATTCGTAACATCTACGGAACCGACACGAGGGCTTTCCATTAGGCCGCCATGCCTTTGGTGACAAAAATAAGTTGGCTTAGGTAACATATAAAGTTATCAACAGTCAGTTTGTCCTCTAGCATGTGTCCAAAATATTATATCGTGTATGGCCCCATCCATAAAATATATATGCAGGCAATTAGACAAATTAATTAATTAATTAATTAATGACAAGATCTGCGAGTCTTTAATCAAATATATCAAGTTGTCGCAAACTGTAGAGATTTTGTTGGTTTCTTTATCGAGATTTCCTTCTGACTTTTGCTGCCACATAAAATTAATTATTAATTTATTAGGTAAAACCAATTAGTAAGTGAGGTACACGAAATTAGTAAAGAAATGAAAACGAAAAATTATGAGAAAGCAAGTTACGTTAAAAGAAAATTGAATTCAAAATCTCTCAATTTCTTGTTAAGAGCAAATATCGTTATATTGAATCCGATTAATTTTTCGTTCATATCATTTTATTGCAATTTTTTATTCCAATTTTATTTCGAGAAAGATTATTCTTTTCTATAAATATTTTCTCTTTTTCTTTAAAGAAAATATTTCTCCTTAAAACTAAATTTTTTGAATGAATTTTCACTTGCGAAAATTTACACAATTCCCATGTTGTAAAGATTTCAAAAATCCAGAAGATGTTCTTGAGCTGGAAGAACATTTGGGCATTGCATAAAACAGGACCAATTTTCAAGCTCATCTCGATCATATTCCTGAGATATTTTCTATCATGCACGCATTCGAGAAAGAAGACATATAATCTAGACGTGGGTCCAGCATATTACGTCTTAGCAAATTCCAAGTAAATATATATAGCTATAGATACATACTCACACGATCTTATTTGACATCGACATTGACTACTGAATTTTCGGAGCAAATTCCAACTAAATATATATAGCTATAGATATATACTCACATGATCTTATTTGACATTGACATTGACTACTGAATTTTCGGTTATAATAAAAATATTGCAGGTATGATAAAATAATAGAAAAGAGAAATAAAAAGTCATGAGAAATCTCAATAATGATTATCACATCTGATCACCTTTTAATTTTATGAGAAAGTGTATATTGATAGATATGTAAAATTGCTTTTCTCTAATATTGATAGATTAGAGAAATTAGTTTAGATTAGATTTTCTTTTATGGTTGAAAAGAAAATTGTATTTTAATTTGTTCGTAGGACTACATATGCAACATGTCAGCTTCCACGACAGGTGTCTATGTCCCCAAAATTCCATTCATTGAGCGCACTCAAACCTGACGCATTTTCTTTTGGGCTAATTAAGTCACTGAAAAAAAAATTATTATTTGGTTTCACATATATAATCAATAATTCGTTACCCATGATAACAATTTTATTTGCACAAAGAAACACATTATGTGATTTTAACTAGGAACATATATATACGACAGGAGATCCAAGGGGCTCGATCGAATGACCTCATCGGGGGCTTCAGCCTACCTCTGAATTAAGCTCAGTCATGCGCGTAATGTGTAGTGGCAGCGGACTCATGGGCGACGGTCTTGATATATCATAGCATATGTACGCATGGGTCAAAATAATTTGTGGATATTAAGGGGCGGAGTTCTATTCTCTGAATTTAACAGCGAACTATAGAAGGCGGCATCGATCTTGAGATGCAAAGCTAGCAGGTACTGATCGATGGCTTCACCCAAAAATTTGGTGCCTGCCAATTGACGAAGGATCGATGCGTCCTAATCGAAGAGTCAATTTCCTTTCCTTTTGCTTATAATAGAAGAATCTCTCATTGATCATCATCTTCTTCTTCTTCAACTGTATCATCATCATATCATCACCACCACATCATTATCATCTCGATAAATCAAAGTAATTCAATTTGAAGCTTAAATCCTGATGGAATTACGTCAGGGGCTTTGGATTCTTGGCAAAGGGTAGACGTTCTTCAAATTGATTTACTCTTTGAAAGCAAACGCACGCTGTCGGCAATCCTCTAGACAAGCTCCTAAATTAGTTACCAACCTTATTACGATAATCAACCTCGTCTATGTTTTTCAACGAGCTGCATCTAACCAAAGCTGAGTTTGCTCGCCACGATTCAACGGTCATCAAATGTACACGTGCTGATTTCGATTGTGTCGACTCTCTTCATGTGTTTTTTATAGGGGAATGCGACGGCTTTTTGTCCCGATGATGAACATCCTTTTCTTCTATATGTACGTTGGGCCTGGAGCACACAATCCCAAGTTGTCAAACGTATAGATACAAAGACAATAGAGCATGCGGGACATTTATTCTTTGCAGACTATTGTCTTCCGCACTCCCGAGAAAAAGATTTAAAAAAAGAAGAAGAAGCAATTACCAATAAAATTATGGATTGCTGAATGAGGGTTGGACAGAATATTTTTAATCTAATGGAAAAATAATTTGCATCTCGAGATCATGCAAAATAAGACAACAATGCACCCTTTGATAAAAAGTCTTAGAAATCTTGTCTTGAGTTGATTGCTAGCCATCCCTTTGTTTTTTTCTTTTATTTTTTTTGCCCCTTTGTCTTTTGTTTCAACTTTATGGGGTGAGGAGATTTGATTATATATCCAATTGATATTATGTTATGTCCCGTAAAGGTTGAGCCCTTGCAAGCCCTAGTATACGTAGGTAAGTGGACATAGAAGCAACACATCTTTCCTCGATTATATGCATTGTAATTGTTGGGACGGTTTCTCGTCTATATGGAGAATGGTGAGGGTGGGTGTTGGAGGTAATCTCACATGAAAAAGTTGAGAGGAAATTAATAGGTTTATAAGAAACAATAATCTAGCAACCTAAAGAGTCGACACAGAATGGCTGAATCCTCACATACCGTGTGAGGTGAAATTCATTAGAATAAATAGCAGTTTACAGAGATCTAAGTATGTAAACAATCTATATATGACTAAAATACATGAACTATACATGGTAAGCAATAATGACAAATATTCGTGCAAATCTTCTCTATTACTCTCCCGCAAGCCGAACGGGGAGTTTTCCACGTGAAGCTTGGAGCGGATGTCAGCAAAGCGTGAAGAAGGTAATCCTTTTGTGAAACCATCAGCTAGTTGATCATCCGAGTTAATGAAGCGAATTGATAATTGCTTGCGCATGAAACGCTCTCGCACAAAGTGATAGTCAATCTCAATGTGCTTGGTTCGAGCATGAAAAATAGGATTCGCCGTAAGATATATCGCAGATATATTATCACACCAAAGTGTTGGAGGGTGATGCTGCGAAACCCCGAGTTCCAAAAGAAGAGACTGCAGCCATAAGATCTCAGCAGTGGCATTTGCGAGGCTCTTGTATTCGGACTCGGTACTCGATCGAGCAACTGTCTTCTGCTTTTTAAAGCTCCAAAAGACGGGGTTTGAGCCAAGAAAAACAACAAATCCACTGACAGAGCGACGATCATCAAGATTACCGGCCCAATCAGCATCAGAGAAGCCATGAATAGATGATGTAGAACTTTGACGAATATGAAGTCCATAGGTAATTATACCCTTGAGGTATCTCAGGATGCGTTTTACAGCCAACCAGTGAATGGTAGTGGGACGGTGCATGAATTGACATACCTGATTGACCGCATAGGCGATGTCAGGTCTGGTCATCGAGAGATATTGCAGACTACCCACCACACTCCTATAGAGAGAAGGATCATCAAAAAGATCTCCATCATGAAGCGAAAGCCGGGAGCCTGATGTGACCGGAGAGTTGATAAGCTTACACTCCAACATAGAAGTTCGAGCTAGAATGTCATGAGTGTACTTGGACTGTGTCAGATAGAGTCCAGTACTATCAGTGCGAGCCTCCATCCCAAGAAAGAAATGGAGAGGACCAAGGTCCTTCATGGCAAATTCCTGTTGTAAGGCAGTAATAATTGATCAAAAAGGCGCACCTGGTGTCTCGGTCAAGATAATATCATCAACATAGACCAGGAGATAAACAAGATAATCAGATCCTCGCAGAATGAATAGCAAGGGGTCAGCCTTAGAATCTGAAAAGCCAAGTCGCTGAAGATAAGTATTGAGACACTGGAACCAGGCTCGGGGGGCCTGCTTGAGCCCATAGAGAGATCGGCGAAGACGACAGACATAGTCAGGGCGAGAAGTATCAATAAAGCCAGGGGGTTGAGTCATATAAACCTCCTCACTGAGATACCCATGAAGAAATGCATTCTTCACATCTAGTTGTCGAATCGGCCATTGAGAGGAAACAACGAGAGAGAGAATAGTCCGAATAGTAATCGGCTTGATCACTGGACTGAATGTCTCTAAATAATCAACACCTTCTCTCTTATTGAAGCCCTTTGCCACCAGACGAGCCTTATAGCGATCAATGGTTCCATCAGCCATTCTGCTTGATGCGGTAGACCCATTTGCAGCCAACAACATTTTGCGTAGGTAATGGTAGAACAAGGTCCCAAGTGTGATTCTGGAGATATGCCAAATACTCTTCTTCCATCGCCGCTCGCCAAGTGGAGTGTTTGCGAGCCTGAGCAAATGTTTGAGATTCCTGCAAAGCAGCAGAAACAGAGAAAGCCAAAGGGTGGCGAGATATAGAAAATCGAGGAGGAGGTAGATTACCATCCTTAGACCGCGTCATCATCCTGTGAGTGTTCTGAGTAGCAGGTGCAGCATCAGTACCCATAGCATCCTCAGTCGAAACTCTAGAACTCGTAGACTGGTCATGAGCCTCGGGAGCAAGAATGGGTGACTCGGTAGATAAGGTGGCAGATCCACCAAACTCATGAAATGGAATCAATACAGATGATGGAATAGGAATAGAAGTAGAAGTTATACTGGAAGAAGAGGGATTAGACATGCCAGTAGCAAATGCAGGGCTAGAAGAGGATCGACCGGCATCCACCGAGATAGGCGCACCTGTCCTGAAAGGGAAAGAATACTCATCGAAAACAACTTGAGTAGACAGAAAAATGCGACCAGTAGTGGGATTCAGACACCGATAACCCTGATAATGATAAGGATATCCAAAGAAGACACAAGGTTGAGATCGAGGTTCTAGCTTATGACGTGTGTAAGGACGTAAGTATGGATAGCAAAGACATCCAAACACCCGTAAGGAAGAGTAATCGGGTTGATGACCATGAAGTATCTCATAAGGAGATTTGAAATCAGGGGATTTTGTAGGTAACCTATTAATAAGGTACACTGCTGTTTCGAAAGCAAAATCCCAAAATTTTGGTGGAATAGAAGAATGAGAAAGTAATGTGAGACCCATGTCAACAATATGACGGTGTTTGCGTTCAGCTGAATCATTTTGTTGAGGAACATGAGGACAGGAGATACGGTGAAAAATACCATTGTTCTGCAGTTCAGATTGAAAGTCTGTAGAGAGAAACTTTTTTGCACCATCTGATTGAAAATACTTGATTCGATGCCTGTAGAGATTCTCGATTTGAAGACGAAATGCTCGAAAGACACTAAGTACATCAGATCGAGATTTAATAACATAAAACCAAGAATATTTACTATAATCATCAAGAAAGTGAATATAGTAATGATGACCGGTATGTGAAGTGATGGTGCAGGACCCCAAATGTCGGTATGAACAAGTTCGAATAAAGAGGTGCTTTTATGAAGAGTAGGTGGAAAAGAATTATTTATTATCTTTCCTTCTTGACAAGCAGGACAGATATGACCGATATGATCATTATTCAGAGAGTATGAAGTACTTAAAGCACGACTAATAATGGGAAAAGACGAGTGATCAAGGCGTTGATGCCATAGAACACTTGACCCGGACATAGAGAGATGAGCTTGAGCTTGAGGACGGTCAATGCGCCTGCCTCTCGAGTGGAAACAGTAAAGTCCATCCTTAACTGGGCCACGCATAAACTCCTGATGAGTATGACGATCCTTCACAATAAAACAATCTGGGTGAAGCTAAAAAAAAAGGTATTATCTCTGGCAAATTTGGATATGGAAATAAGATTTTTGGAAATATTAGGAGCATAAAGTATGTGATTCAGATGTAAAGGTCGTGAAGAAAGTTTGATGGTAGAAGAACTAGAAGCTAAAACTGGAAGAGATTTACCATCACCCACAAAAAGATGATCAGTACTCTGATTATCATCACGAATACTGAGATTAGAAAAATCCGAAGTCACATGATGTGTGGCTCCCGGGTCTATATACCAGTCTAGGTCAGAAAGTGTCGTAGAGAACTGACAGAACGGAGCGGTGTGACCAGCTCGGTTACAGATCTGACAGAGAACTGATGAACCAGGCCGAAAAGGTTGCATTGGGCCGAGCTGCTGGGTAGGCCCAAAAGAAAAAGACCCGCGGGCGGAGGAGTTGATCGGATTGGGCCGACCGAAATAAGGCCCATGATTGATCGGGCCAATGCGCGAATCAATACGCGGGTGGGTCTGACCCAAACTAACATAACCCGACCCGTTTTGCCTTTCTTCTCCACCCGATCCCTGATTAGGGATTTTCCGCCCAACTCCATGATCAGACGAACCCCCAAAAGCACCCGAGCCGCTTCCTTTCCCGTTTCCTTTTCCTCCCTTATTTTTACCCTTGTTGTGGCCGTTTTGGTTGTGCCGACCATCAACATAATGAACTTCGACTGAAGGGGCACCGAGTATCCCAGAGAGCGGAGCCGAAGAAGCTGTGACCGGAGCCACATTCTGGACCGCCGCATAGAGCCGTCGTTCCTCATGGCCGACCAGAAGGGATTGTAGCTCTTCAGTGCTCATGGTGATCATCCTTTCTGACTGGGCAAGCACAATTGGTTCCCAATTGGGACCAAGACCGGTATAAATCTACCGATTAATCTCGACAACAGATTTGGGCTTCCCTATCTGTGAATAGCGTAGAGCATGTTCTTTGACTGCTCCAATAAATTTCGACATTGATTGGTCTCCCTTTTTCAGGTCGCGCCACTATTGATCGAGGAGATCCTCTTGTGCGGCAGTCTGTGTGAGAAAGGCAGTGGCGAGAGATGTCCAGGCTTCGTGAGAGGTCTTAGCGGAAAGGAGGGTTACACCAATTTCCTCCGTGACTGCTAGCATGATGCAGGTAAGAGCAAAATTATCCCTAGACCGCCAATTGAGAAAATCTGAGTTGAGTGTAACTGTTCCATCTGCTCCAGTTGTAGTGTTGCTCGGTACTGTGACTTTGCCTTCAACATAGTCGAGTAATCCGTATGTGGTAAGCAGAGGAGTCATTACTCATTTCCAATAAAGATAATTCCTGCCATTAAGCTTAACAGGTATAGTTGGAAAAAATGAAGGAAGAGCTGTGAGGATTGAAGGGGAAGAAGTGACAGCCATTACTGTCGAGAAGAAGATAGGAGAGTTAGAAGGATAAGCGGAAGCAAGCCGATTAGTTGGGAGTTACCCAATTGACAGCTTTGATACCATAAAGAGTCGACACAGAATGGTTGAATTCTCACATACCGTGTGGGGTGAAATTCATTAGAATAAATAGCGGTTTACAGAGATCTAAGTATGTAAACAATCTATATATGACTAACATACATGAACTATACATGGTAAGCAATAATGACAAATATTCGTGCTAATCTTCTCTATTACAACCTATTGACTTAAGCTTTTAAGTTGCAGATAAACTCAAGTCCGAAGTAAGCCTTGGATTTTTCCCAACAAGTAGTATCATAACCCAAGATAATGATCCTGGGAAAGCCCACATGACAACAGGCCCGAGTGTGGAACTTATGGCTAGTGAATGTCCTAACAATTGGTATCCGAGTCCGGAAGTGGAAGCCCGACTCGAAGTTAGTTGTGTCCAGTATGTTATTTACCATCGTATCATGAGGATTACGACGAAGTCCTCTATATGGAAAATGGTGATGGCAGGTGTTGGAAGTAATCTCACATGGAAAAGTTGAGAGGAAATTCATAGGTTTATAAGAGATAATAGTCTAACAACCTATTAGCTTAAGCTTTTAAGTTGCGGATAGACCCGAGTCCGAAGTAGGCCTGTAGATTTTTCCCAACAGTAAGGAAGCAGTACTAGTCTAGCTTCTGGTCGAGCATTGGGCAGGAACAGCATGCAATACTTCGTAGAAATCTTGTGTCTGGCGATTTCATCCGGCTAGGAGCAACATGGCCAAAACGAGGAGGTACTGTTGATGATTAATACGATGCACAAGTTTACTTTCCATAAGTGTAGAACATAAAAATGCAATAATGTAAACTCAAGGGGTAGTATCTACCTGACCCAAGTTCAAATCCCCGTGAAGCCACTTTTTCTCGACAATTTTCCTCAGTCAAAGATATACAAGTACCAAAAATCCTACTCGAGGACGCGCTTATTGTATCTCTAGAAAGGTACAATGCATTGCTATACGTGCTCAGAACTCGAAAGTCCAAAAGGCAGATTCATATGCACCTGATCGATGCGATGGCCATAAAATACATGAATCCAGCGGTTTGATGTATTCAACAGTTCCAAGCTTTTGCTATACCAACAGTTAATTGGATCTATAGAACAAAAGAGAATGATGGAAGAGATTCAGTTCCATGCTTTCTCCCCCATATGGCTATGAGGTATGCATTACTACTAATGCTCAAAACCTTTTTCCTTCCATTTCCTCAATCAGAAAAAAAGGGTTACTGTTGAGAGGAGAGCACAAGATTAGGGCTATTCGGTTTTACTCATACTGCCTCAAGGCAGGGGGCTATATGATACTGAATCAGGCAAAGCACGTAGAATCCAAATCCACGGATCAAGAGATTCGAAAACCGACTGGCAACTACAGAATATAATGGAACATTGTGCGTCTACTGATTCAAGAGCCGGAGAATAACAATCATTATCCACACCTGCATAAAAGAGATCTGAAAGTGTTCATGTTTGGCTTTTAAAATCTGGCTACAACAGCTCCAACTACAATGATTTCAAACTCAAAATGCCAATACTTTCGCAACATTAATATATGTTTAAATTGCAGCACTCGTAAATCCAGCAAATGAAAAGAGGACTGCAACTATCATTTCCAACATAATGTCCCACCGAGTGAACAAGTGCATGGACCTGTCATTTGTTTCAGCTGGCAGGACCCACGAGGACTCCTTGAGAAGAAGATCCTTCCTTTCGTGCATTTTCATCCTTGGCCGCACCATCGGGCTTCCTTATCCTTATTTTGTATTTCGCCTCGAAATTAGCCAGCTCCTTTTTCTTCTTCTCCAAGGCCTCGTTAAGCCTTGTGATCACCTCCTCAATCCCCTCTTTATTCCTCTGCACAGCAGGCAGGACTTCCCTGACAGTTCTCTCGACCAGTACACCTCCGATCATTCGGTAACACCGTCTAGAAGGATCTAAGGGCTGAATGGCATTTATGACCAGCGAATGCTCACTTGCCTCCATCTCTAGTTCGGTTATTTTTGAGTGTATCTGGTTAAGTTCAGACTTTAGGGAAGCATAAATAGTCGCGACCGCTTGTTCATTTACTGGTTCCCTGCTGTCACTCTCAGACGTGCTGGCCATGATTCTCTGGAACCAACCAAAAACAAAAAAAATGCAGATAGAGAAAGTAAGAACACCGGGAAAAAAAATGAAAAGTTGCATGATATGTTTTGTTTTATAATTCGATAATGTTTGAAAAGGCGAAACAGAACAGACAAAGATAAGACCTGGTATCACAAATTTTTCTGAGAGCTGCCCCTACATTTAATTGTGCCCTCTCTAAACAAGCGAATTATGTACACATACAACTTCCAATACTCAACCTAAGCCTGTCAAATGTTTGTCTATATCAGAAGCTGAATATTAAGTGAGATGTATTCTTCCAATAACATGTAGAAATAGATGAGATTCCACTAGAAGAAATCCCATGCTTGCAAAGGTAATATTTATGTGCTTACAAATCACATTGTTTACCTTAAATTGTTTGCTCAATAATTTAGAAATTCTTATAACACGGACAAAGTGAATTGATAGTTTTTCCTATATACCTACCATTGTAATTCACGTACAAATCTATTCGACAAAGTATAGAAGTCGTTAGAAATTTCAAATTTCATAATATTCCTTTTCATTCTGAGTTCTTAATCATTTTAGACTTCTGGTCCTCCTTAGATAGGGATGGCCATGAGCAGTGACCGAGTATCTGAATATCTGGACCTGCCCTGCCACGGATCTGGCCAAAGACGCTAACAGCCCAACCCCTCGGCAGCCCTGTGAGGCGGGGGTCAGACCAACCCTGAACCACTCACACCTACCCTTGCAACAGAGAAGCAACAAACGGATATACTCGCTCTTGCGACGGCCAAAACTATCAATTTTACATTCTCTACAATCCGTTATACCATATTATCTACGCATCACATCAAAAAATTCAACAGAAAAATGAAATTAACGACACAAATCTCAGTGCATCTATCATTATTGGCCCGAAATCAACTCACGAGCACAGACCCTTCTGGTTTCCTATGAACAAAATTGGAAAATTGATCTCATTTCTACTGACAGTTGAACAAATTAATCGTTTTTCCATTTCTGTATACCTGAGGAAGTGGATGCTGTAGGGTTAATCGAATGACCCAAATCACAACAGCAACAGTTGTGAGAAAGTGTCTAACCTGACCGTGAAGCTTCAAGGCCCGCGGTGGTCGGTGAGGTGAGGTGAGGTGAGGACGAGAGACAGAGGGAGACTGATGGACGGTGCGCACAGCAGTCGGCGTTGAGAGCCTGTCAGCACAGCGATCTGAGATGAGAGCAAGGGCGGGGGTGATGGTGAGCTGCGTACTGGAGAAGTGCCCGTTTCAGAGGGGTTAGGGCACGCACATACAGCAGAAGAGAGTAAGATTAGGAGACAAAGGAAAATGTCCTTTGTTGCCCCAAAAAAAAAAAAGAAAAGAAAAGGTTAATTAAGTAAAAACCATTTTTGAAAAACAAAAGAAACTATAATTTCTATTTTTTTTTCCTGAATTATTATCTTTCAAATTCACATTGTGGTTTTTTTTTCTTTGAAAAGACTGCTCTAGAAAAATTTGCGACTCCAGGGATTTTATGGATTGATCCTCAGTCTTTACGGGAAATTTTTATCGTGAAGGGTGACTGTTTGCGATTTAAATTCATTTTATCGAACTGGTTCAATAAGACTGATTGTTTACAATTTAGATATTTAATCACAATTTAAAGTTTAATTCGTTCCTATGGTTGCATATGCATTTCCAGGTCTTGGGATGCTTGCGAAATGGCATTTTCTTAGGGCGATGTGTCACGGACTGACATTTTGATCCTTTTTCAAGTGCACCAATAGGGTCCTACTATATCTATATATTAGTCGTAAAGTCCGTGTGTTGTAGAGAATAGTTTCACCAATTTAAAAAAAATTGTAATAAAAAATTAAAAAGAAAAATTGCTCGGAGAATCAAAAGTAAAACAAAATTAAACAAACAATATTCGAGTTTAATGGTAGAAGAACTTACTTTTTGAGAGCTTGTATATATAGGTAGAAATACCTTTCGGAAGATGAAACTAACATCATCAATCTTAAAAAATAATATGAAAAATGCAAAAAAATTAGAGAAAAATAAAAGAATGAACAATTTCGATAAAAATGAGAGAAAAAATCAAAGAATAAATTTAATCAACTCACTTATATCTAGAGAGACATAGTTTTTGAGAGCTCGCATTTAATTATAGACGTATACCTTGAGAGCTTAATAGACTCCTATTTATGTGTGTGATAATTCATATTTATAATTATCATACAGAATATAGATAAAATATAATCTATTTTTTTTCTTTTGTGAATAAATCTGATTAGTTTTTCGAAAAGAAAATATAATTTATATATCTAATCTATTTTTAAAAAAGATATCAGAAACATATAATTCATATATTTATTTTTCATACTATATATGCTAAAGGTTGTCAACATAACCATATATTAACATATTTTATATTATGTATGAATATATACTAATATATATACTTATTTTGATATTAATATTTATTTATGAAATATTAATATTTATTTTAAAAGAAATTCGAGATTATTAAGAAATACCTATACATATAATAAAATCTTCTCATTTATGTCAAATACATTATGTTATATAGATTATAAACATTAAAGAAATCAAGAAATTAAATTTTATGATGAGATAGCTTTAAAAAAATATTTTTTATTAAAATTAATTCCGAAAATTTAAAACTTTTAGAAAAAGCCTAGAAAGTTCCATTTAAAAATTCATATTGCATTCAACGGAGATCACTGTATTATTCAAAATATTTTATGGCATTTTTTATTTTATTAAATGAAATATTATTTCAAAAGATTTTGTTATTAATTTTACAATTGAGTGTAATTTAATTTAAAATTTTAAAAACTCAAAAAACCAAGAAAATTTCATTGAAGCGAAGCGTTCTAAAGCTGTCTAGGATGAAATATTAACTTCATATTAAAAATTTTAGATTATTATATAATATATAAATTATGAAAATTTAAAAAATTAAGAAATCAGATTTTATAATGAGATATCTTTTAAAATATATTTTTTATTAAAAAGTTCCGAAAATTTTAAAAAAAAATTAAAAAACCTAGAAAGTTCATTTAGAAAATTTATATTGCCTTCAATTGTATATCACCATAATATCCAAAAGATTTTATGGATTTTTCGATTTCTTAAATGGAATACTGCTTTAGAAGATTTTGCTACTAATTTTATAATCAAAGATAATTTAAAATTTTAAAAACTTAAAAAATCGAGAAAATTACATTTAGAAACGGAGCATTCTAAAGCCATCTAGCCGAGCCCACCTTTTATCTTGCTTTCATATATATATATAAATGATTGCCTTCATCATGTATATTTTATTTACGTATTCCGAGTGTTGTTGTCCTTATCATTGGAATATTTATGTTAGTTCTCAACCTTGGGGAGGTCTAGACATGGGGAGCCTCGATATTGAGGTCCCTAGGCGGTTGCGCAGGGCACGAACTCTTAGCCCGTGACAAGAATTGTCAAAGCTAGCTTTGATGGGAGGAATCCATGGAGACAAGAGTAAACAAGGAGCACAGCGGTAAGCGTGAGGATGCTTCGACTCGGGTGGGAGAGTGCTTTCCTTGGGTGTGTGTGGGGGGGGGGGGGGGGGGGGGGGGGGGGGGGGGGGGAAGCTCCAAACTTGAGCGTCGAGAATCGCTGGTCTTCATCAGCAGGGAAGCTTGTCGTGGTGATGATCAAATTGATTGACAGACTGCTAAAAAACACATCGAACAACACCCACCAAAGGCAATCACAATAAAGCAGTCCGTGTATCCCCATCCTCGTTCGAAGGAAGTTTACCTAGTTACAGAGTTGAGTTGTTGAGGTATGGTGTAGGGTGAAAGCAATGTCAAGGTGGACAGCCCCGGGGGGGGGTGGAGAATGTCTCAAGCTTGGAGAGGAATGGACCTAGGAAGCCTCAGGATTTTTTTATTTTAATTACTATTATTTAAAATTTTAATATTAAATTCTTTTAATTAGTCATTAATTTTTTTCACAATTCAACAATACAATCATTACTTTCTATCAACTATTCGTTACTTTTTCTCATAACTCAACAATACAATCATTACTTTTTATTTTTCTCCATCCACCTTATTATTACAATTCCAATTAAAAATATATATATATACATAATTAAAATGAAGTATAGTTAAGTGAACTCTATTTCCAGACGACCCATCCATATTCGGATCCCTAGACATCTGACTCCAAACTCTGAGCCCGTGACAGTTGTCATATGCATTTGCAAAGTTCATATCATGTGTAACATACATGAATTTCCGTTGAACAAAAAATGTGTATAAATTACCCTCAGAATTTGGCAAAATTTGAAACCAGTTCTCATAATTTTTTAGTAGGTATGTATATGTTCGAAAATAAATAAGTTTCTTGTCGAATGATAAGAGTTCCAACATTTTCAAAGGGTGCAACTACGTTAATACCATGTAAACAACAGTGACTCCTTGATTGTTTAAATTCAGCACAAAAAGAATGTACATAATGGAAACATCCTGCATGTATATATATCTATACGAGAACTCGTCAATAAATTGCGCACGAACTCAGATGAACAGAAAGAATGCAACTGGCAAAGATAGGTCATAAGAAGTAACCAAAATTACTCTCACTAAAAACGTAACCGAGGTATTTTAGTTACGCTTCAAGCTCCGAAAAGTCACAATAACTTTATTGAGAGAAAATCATATGCATACAGAACGGCAAAACCCCTGAACAGGTCCAGAACTAGTAAAGAAACCAGCCTCAGGGCTCGAAAATCATGCTCTCTGCCTCCTTTCTCACCGACTCAAATAGGGCTGAGGATAGGTACCTTTCGCCGAAGCTAGGAAACACCGCCTGCAAAAATTGGATTCTATCAAGCACACTGAATGCAAAGTCAAAAGAACAGCACATTGTTACTATCCAAATTATATGTCCTATTGGCTCATAAACTAGGAAATTAAATTGGTCCCAAATGATATTACCGCCAAGGCTCACAGAGAGAGAGAGAGAGAGAGAGAGAGAGAGAGAGAGAGAGAGAGAGAGAACTCAAAAAAGAACCACAGCAGGAAAAAAGAAGGGCTTACCACTATCAATTTTCCAGCATTCTCAGGCCTCTTTGCGTATTCAATTGCCGCTGCGGTTGCTGCACCAGATGATATTCCGACCTGCATCAGATTGTTCATGTTAGAGAAAGGCTGAAAGGAAAGAACAAGTAATTCATCAGAAGCCTATTAAAAGCATAGGTTATATGATGTATCAATATTTACAGGATGCAGGATCAAATAAGAAGTCCCTTCAGTATCATCCTGGTATGTGAATGAGAAGAGGACCATGCTCCATTGAAGTAGAAAGTTTCTCTTAAAGGACAATCATAAGAATCCATAACGTGAACATCTTCGAGGCACCAAAAGCAAAGAGCTGTTTTCTCGCATGATCAGTGTACTGTGTTGAACAGCAAGCATATTTTCTGTATCGCCGAATGATGTACAGAAGAAAAGGCAGAGTCCACAGAATCATTTGAGATTGGAATGTTTGAATAACTTACAAGTAAACCTTCTTTCAGTGCAAGAAGCTTTGCTGTCTCAATCGCTTCATCACTTGATATCTGTGGAATACCATGCATGTCAGATTTGAGAGGTGGGCAAGCTATGTGATGACCAAAAGTGAGAAATAAAGCACAATTCACCAGGATTGAATGGGATTGCAAATTAGGCAGGTCCATAAGACTCTATCTCCCCAGCTATAAACTATCGAGTGCATTTAATTTTTCAACTCGTTAATTTTTGGATGAGCAAGATCAAGACCATGTGTTGATTGGTGTGAGGGATCTTCAAATAGCATGCAAGTTCATTCCACTGTGAGTTTATGATATTTAATCATATGGTACCCCGGGATACATTCTTAAGCTTAGACAATTGCGAAGGTCAACCGCATATTTGTCTATTTGTGAGAAACTATACACAGCAACATAAAGGAGCATGGTTCAGACTTCAGCCCCATATCTAACTAGAGAAAAAGAAAATGAAGTAGCATGGTCAGACCTCAAACAGTTCCTAACTAGTAAACTAACTCATGGCTAGGGAGAGAGGAAAACGAGCAAAACCTTAATGACTCCACCTAGCATGAATTATAGAGCTTCAAAATCATCATTTGACATTTTCTAGTGATACCTAATGGTGACGCCAGTCTTTTCACGCAAAATATACTTGGAGAAGAAGTACTAATTCTAAATCAGAAGAATAATGCTTACTTGAATGACTTCATCAATGAGGTTGAGTTCCAAAACACCTGGAATGAAACCAGCACCTATTCCTTGGATCTTGTGTGGACCTAACCCCAAAGTGGATAATATTGATGACATCATTCTATTATACAAAATGGATAAATCCTTTTTTTTTTTGGAGAAAAAAACAGATAAATCTTTTTTGATTGAAACCGAAGCATCTCTACTTCTCCACTAAATCTCTTCACCTAACCCCTTCTCTACAGTTTTTCTTCTTTTCGCCTGGCTCTTAACAAAAATATAGGTGCAAACTTCCTGCATCCCTTAGAAATGTCTTGGGCAAGGTTATGTGTGGATTAAACGCACCCCAGAAGGTGTAATATATGTTAAGAGTTTAATAATGTAGCTCACCAGGCTTTCCCCCAGCTAGGACGGGACTTTCAACTGGTTCCACACCAATAAGCTGCAAATAAGAGAGATGAAATTAATATCAATAAGATCAGAAATGGGAAATAATGGCCAAATGCATATAACAAGAATAAAATTACATTCACTCCAAAAAATTATCCTCACGCTTAAGCTAATTAAGTATCTCATAAAAGAATGGAGAAACTGAGAAATCCAGCTCACCTTTATGTTTGGGTTTTGCTCTTTAAGGTACTTTCCAGCACCAGTAATAGTCCCACCTGTACCTATCCCAGAGACAAAGGCATCGATTTTGCCACCAGAGCCTTGCCATACCTCAGGTCCAGTTGTTTCGTAGTGTATCTATAATAAAAACAAAAAGAACTGAGCTGCTGCATAACAAGTGTCCGTTTGTTGTATAAAACTCTGCCACTTGTCCATTTGCTTGGTTTTCAAAAGCAAAGAGATATAACAGATTTTCATGGATTGAACTTCACAAGATATAATTCTGCAGGTCTTGCAAACTGTATGTAATCCAGAAATTTTTGCCATAGTTTCCATGTTAAAAAGAAAGGGAAAATCATGATAGTTGTACCTTTGGGTTAGCAGGGTTTTCAAACTGTTGGAGTATGTAAGCGTTGGGAGTCTTGGCCAATATCTCCTCTGCCTTCTGAACAGCCCCCTTCATACCTTTAGCAGGATCTGTTAAGACCAGCTCAGCACCAAAAGCTCGGAGGATGATTCTTCTCTCCAAACTCATGGAGGCAGGCATCGTGATAATGAGCTTGTAACGTTTTGCTGCTGCCATGAAAGCCAGCCCGATACCAGTATTTCCACTTGTCGGCTCAATTAGCACGCTCTGGGTAAAAGGAAAATAGAGTCAAGGTCAGTCTTTCAGGGGAAGAACTCACTGGTAATAACAAGTAAAATACAGAACAATGAAAAATTTCTTTCATTGTCAACCCAAATACAAAATTGAACCATTTCTGCAACGAGACTAGCACTAGTGTTGTGTAATGTGAAAATCAAGATACAAAGCCAAACGAAAAATAAGCTTAAAACAAAATTTTTAATAGAGCTTTAAATTCTCAAGTATTACTAACAAGCTTCTCATGAATAGTCCTTCATGAGCAAGGAATCTAGCATTTTGAGCAAACATCTACCAAGAACCAACTTCTGGAGCGCAGCTCGTATTTTGGGAGATCAATAAAATAAGAACTATAAGATAAGAACCAACCTGCCCTGGTGTTATAAGGCCCTTTGCTTCAGCATCAGCAATCATACTATATCCAATCCTGCGTAAATTTCAATATATGAATCATTGAACTAACTTTCAAAGACAGCAGCCCATACCTATGAAGCTAAAGACGAAATTTGACAGAGCCAGATCCCAAACATGAAACGAATTAAATGCCCCAAAGTACAACGCTAAAGAAGTACCTGCCTTTTTCAACCAAAAAAAAAAAGAACAGAAAAAAGTACCTGTCTTTAACACTAGAGCAGGGCTCCATCATTTCGAGCTTGGCAGCAATACGAGCGACACAGCCATCCACTACATTATTGAGGTATACCAATGGTGTATTCCCAATCAACTGTCACACCCACAAAAATCACAATCAATGGAGATACAGAAAGCAAGAAACCATTGAACTTCCCATCTTCCAATATACCCACAATTAAATTGCCCATGAAACGCAGTGAAATCAAATCTGCCGATAGTAAGACGACTGAGAGTACTCACTTCGGTGACATCCTTGGCAATCCCAGACTTCTCAACAGCCATCTCTTCCCAAATTGCTGGCAACAGAGCAAAAGTTCAACCACTGAGTGGAGCAGATATAATTGAATCCGTCAAGCTCCCAAAGCAACACAAGACAAACAGGATGAACAACTGACAGAATCGACCCAATCCAGTAATGGACGAAGAAACCAAACCAACGGTGTTCCTTTCTCTACCTAGTGCAGCTCCGGGCTACGTTGATTTATAGGGACAGTTATTGTCCCGTTCTAATCTTAGATTAACCGAAACTCAAAGGGCAATAAATAACACAAACAATCCCTAATTGCCAACAAGAAGAGAACCCTTTTTGGCCGCCACATGAGATGAAAATGGGGAACACCAAATCAATTCGTTGATGGCGAGGACTAGGGAAATGACATACCTTGACAATGACTCCCAGGTGAATTCGATGCTTACGCCGATTTAAGACAAACCCCGATTGATGAACCTGCAAAAGGGGTTTAAATAGGGATGCCATTATTGGAATTAATTAATCAAAATTGCATTTTTTTCCACCCTCAATATTTGTCTTCTTTTTTTTTTTCCATTTTCTTTCAACCCTATTCCGACGTCTAAGCAAAAGGTTGCGGACGTGAACGACAGTCGGGCTATGGTGACATTTCGGTCTTTCTCAGGAACCAATCAGGAAATTTTTGGGACGAATCGAGTCTGAATTTGTGGCGAAGTTAAACACTGAATCTGACCCAATCGGATTGTGGCCATTCGTTGGTGATGATATTCCTTCTGATATTTCCCGTGAGCTTCGCTTTCTTTTTTGGAAGTCATTTGTTGGAATTGGAAATCACAAAATGGTCGATCTTTCTGTCGGGACCTTCGCATGCCCCCACAGAGGTGCCGTGGTGCCAAGGCCATTTCTCTGATTTGTGTAACCCTTGGATCAAATTTTTATAGTCAAATCCACATTATAAATAATAAACGAAACTATTTAATGGCATATTGGATCCAAAATGATTTTCTGAAAGAATTAATAACAAAAAAAAAATCAAAATCTTCACGCTTTAATAATTTTATCGCGACCTTTTTTTCTTTACACAGAAATTCATTAACTATCGATTTGATATTAATATTAGTACGTCGTCAACTTTTTCGTTAAGTTCAATGACACGTACCTCATGGTGGTTGGTCGAGTGGCCTCGGAGAACTTTCTTTAATAAAAATTGATCGAATTGATCCAGTAGAACCATGTTGGGGTCGGGTTGTGGCGGTGGCGGATCTTCATGAGCCGACTGCGCCGAATTGTTAGATGCAGCCCGTCGTGGAGGATTTAGAACCCCCTGAGACCCATCATTCCCAGCTTAAGAGTTTGTTGCACTCCTGGTTAGAACCATTGTTTCTTCTCAGTAGTGGAAAACAGTCATTGTGATGACTTTTCGTATCGTTTCCCATAGACAACGCTAATGTTAGGATCTCAGTTTTCGGACCTTGATCACGTGCAAGTCATGAGCCTCGAGTGTTCTCGAGCGACATGCAAAAGGGGGAAGAATGGGAGGGAATTCTGATTTCCCTTTTTCGATGCTTAAATAAGAGTGTACTCGAAAAGTAAAAGAAATTGAACTTAGGGTTTAGGAGTACATGACCAGTATTTATAGGAGTCCCGAGATATTTGTATCGAGATATCGTAATCTGTACAGAGAATCTATCTATATATCATGAGGATATTCTAGAGATAATATAAGATATATTAGGAGATATAAATAAGGAAATATACTTAATATGATTTAATTACCCAACGTAGAGTATTAATGTGGACCCATAATGATTAGTTGGGCCAAACAGGTCGGGCCAATTTTCTGGTTCCTAACATAATATATTATTACTTTTATACCACTTATTTATATATGTTATAATATCTTTAAATAATAGATTCGGAATGTTTATGGATCTTCACGTATCGATAGAGGGAAAAAGAATATTTTTTGTAATTTGAATAGTTTTGTAATGTTAGGTAAAAATAATATTTTAGAAATAACTGATAATATCATAATGATAAAATCTTTTGACTTGACAGATTAATCGGATTACACTACTGGGTCGGGTTTAAAATATTGGATAAATAAATAAATTAAAACAAAAAGGGAAGATATCTAGGAGAAATAAATAGTTCTGCATTTGCAATCTAAAATTTGAAAAAAGAATTATTGCATATATCCTATTGTGTATATTTAGTACTTCTCATATGGAATTTCTTTTGATGAATTTTCTAAATGAAGGTCGAGGGACTTTCCTTTTTTGGGAAAAAAGTAGTCTGACTATATGATCGGATTATTCAGTACAAATGGTCAACCGAATTATCTAATATCTTATTTGGGCCGCATGAAGTAAAATTATTTAGTGATGGAGAGAAACATATGAGAAAAACTTATGTTAGATATTTGCTTCCATAAATTTTCTTCTAACCATAACGATTGGATTATTTGACCTGATAGGTCAATCGGGTTACACCTTTACCTTGCTGACTCGAATTTAAAAATACTAGACAAAAGAAAGAAATTAAAACAAAAGTAAGACACTTGGGAGAGGAAAAATGTTCCCTACTCGCAACCCAACTTTTGGGAAAAAATATTGCGTACATATGTGGTATTTCTAATACGAAATTTCTTCCTTTTGTTTCATAAAAAAAAATCTCTTCTAATTTTTCAAAATAAAAATTGTAGAAAAATATTTTATGGAAATACAAATGTTGATCTGAATCTAAAAGGATGATGGAATGGATACCATTCGATATTTTCCATTTATTGATACAAGTGACCCCAGAAATGTTGGATATGATTGAAAATATGCTATTGGTTAAGTGCAAACCATAATAAATGGTTTAAAACGTAAAAATAACAAATTCATGTAACAAAGATGTTTTGAGTTTCTTGTCAGTGAACTTCTATGTTTTTTATTTAACTTTTAGGCCCATGCATTTATCCCTTGTATCCTAATAAAAATGAAAGGAAAATAACACTGTACATCTCAAATTTTGAGGGTTGTCTCAATTTTATTCAATCCTTCAAAAATTAGCTTAAAAATACCCAATCCTTATATTCCGTTCCAAATCTATTCCACCGTTACTTTTTCCATAAGAAATAGACGGGGGGCTGACTTGACTTGGTTAAGGGATTTTACATATCAGAAGTCATGTGGAAGTCATCAACCACTTATTGAGACTCTCGGGATATACATATTGCCGATAAGCATTACATTATTATTATTATTATTTTTCTGATGAATCGATTGACAGTACATAACAGAACGCAGAATTCTGAGAGAAACTGACTCTGGCCAGCTTCACCTCCCCGTGTTAGTTCAACGCTTCATGCCACCTTCCATTACCGGCGGCCCCAGAGGAGGCATGGAGACCCCGCGGCTCTGCCTTTCCACGTTCCCTTGCCACCCTATTACATATATAGCGTAGTCATTAAATGAATTTTGAAAATGAAACCTTCACATTTAGGAACAATTACATAACAAATCATGGCATAGAAGATCAACACCAACGCGCTTTAGGTTGGACAATTTCTGTGTGATTCCTTTTGTCGATTTTAACAGTCCATATGTAGATCATATATATGATAACCTACTTTGAGAATAATGTTCAGCACAAGCTACACTTAAAAGAGTCGACCAATGACACAAATAAAGTTCAGGGCATATATACACGCTACTCAAAGAAAAGTTATAAAATTTTTCAGGTCTACTATCATAGTAGTTTTGATTATAGCTGTTTAATACCAATGGAGACGTCGAATCCACGGTCTTGGAGCTCACGGTACTCCTGGGTGAGAGCGCAGGGCTCGCAGCAGCAATGCATGAAGCAATCTTTAACTGGACTTCCCTGCAACTTGTATTGCCCCCTCATCTTTGTACGGTAGAAACATGAATATATGCAAGCACAACCTGTTAGAGCACCGATAAGGCAGTAGAGCCCGCCATTTACTCCGCATGCTGCAAATGATGGAAAATTAATCACATATATAGTCATATAGATAGTTGCCAACGGAGATCATGATCTCCATCGAATACATGTGTGTATAGACTATATATACACCACTTACATGACGATCCTTTATCTATGATCTCAGAGATTTGGCCAAAGGTGATGCATGGACACCAGCAAGAAATGCAACCTGTTCGAGAGAACACACATATTAGAAATTTCAGCATGAGGTAAGACTTATTAAGTTTTTTTTATATATAATGAAGTACACTAAAATAAAAAGGCGTAGAGTTGTGGTGCATGCCCTCGCCTATTAACTTAAAAGTCTCAGGTTCGATACTTAGTGGGACTACTTGTACCTCTTTATTAATTATTTATGATTTTTTTTTCATTCTACTAAATCTTGAGCATCCTTTATGATAAAAAAAAAAGGCACATTAACATTTGACAAGGACGTCTAATTTGATTTTGTTGCTACATCTGTTGTGAATTTTTCCAATTTTCGGTTTTACATATACACCATCACATTTATAAATCTTTTAGGGCAGAATAACGCCTATAAGTTTGCCCTTTTCTCAAATCAAATCTTATAAAGATTATTTTGGATAAATTATTAGTTCTAATATGTGCATATACACATCATAATTTTTTTCGATGTGTATTCTGGTATTCGAAAATTCAATAGACTTCGACTAATTCAGTTCAAGCCGAGTTAGCCTACTAAGGGATAAAGTTCTTCCAATCAAAGATTTTCTCGATTCACAAGACTCGAATCCGAGACTTTGTTTAAGAAAAACAATTGTCGAACTGCTCGAAACAATTCCTGTTAGTTATACACATCAGAATTTAAAGATTGCCATGTTCTACGTCAATCACACACCTATTAACACTCAATCACAAAAAATTTAGTACTGGCTGGACATTTTAGGACTGATTTAGTTAAAATGAAATTTATATGACCTTATTTTAAGAAATGGCAAAACTATAGGACATCTGCTGTAGTTCTCCTGACCTTGTGGATGGAAGTGGAAGGCCAGGAAAACCAACAAGGCATAAGATGACTGGAATTGAGACGTAAAACCGTCGATAACGACTAGTATATAACTCTGTAACAATAACGTACAGCGTTCAAAGTCGGAGAAACAGTCCCAAAGGCCGACTGACCACTGGCCGTTACTTTCCGGCTGCAGTTGCGGCTGGAAAGTGGGCGCTGGTGGCCTCTCAGTGTACATTGGCGCAGTTGCAGCTGTCTGAGTTCCGGTCACAGGAGGGGGTTGGACTGGGCTCTTCTGATCATCTCTGTCTGGCATCCCCATTTTTGACAACTTTGGCAGATTCAGGACTTCTTTCTTTTGCAATTCTATATATTTGAGAGTTCGTCGGTAGAGAAATGCTTCACTGGGTTGATCATGCACTTGTATTTATACAAGCCAACATCGATAATATTATAATATGTGATAATATAATAGTGAAATTAATCAATACTGCCACCGTTTACCAGGTCAATGGACTATTCTTTAGGTCGAGAAAGGTCAAAAAAGAAAGAATAATCGTGCACGCAAGAAAGATAATAAGCCCAATCAAAATAGGGTTTAGCGCAATAAAACACATCTCGTTTGGTAATTAAGAGATTTTAAATTTGATATCATTGAGACTATATGTGTTCTTTTATTAGATATTTACGATTTTTATTTTAATATACTAGTTCATAAATCTCTTTTGTAAATAAAAAAAAAAACCCATGTATTATCCAAACGTACATATAATTACGTGGAACTTCGAGCGGTCGTCATTGAATTTTCCTTCTCTTTTTACCTTAAAAGGCACCTGAGTATAATAATAATAATAAATCTAACTAACAAGGGAGATAATTATGTTTGATAAATTAAATGTTTAAAAATTAAGTATTTAACTAGCATTCCTAATGAAATGAATAGGAAGATAGGAGGAATGATAAGTAGGAGAAGATGTTTTGTAAGGGGTAAAGTAAAGGGTATTATAAAATTATCAAGGTAGATTGTGATTTGTGAAAGGAAAGACGTATGGAGTGACTTGGAGAAAAAATGCGAAGTTAATTCTCAATGAAAAGTGATTCGAGTCAGGAGTTCAACACTTCGAACGGGATTCGAATCGGAATTTGCACGAAAGAATTATAATCAAAGTATATGGTGCAGTTAAAATATGACTTGATGCCACAACAATAGAATTTTAGTGCTACAACACTGGATTTTGGCATTGCAGCATGAAGTGTACTGACCATACCAGTTCAGTCGCGCTGCAGCACCAAAGTCCAGTGTTGCAGCACGACAATTATTTTTTGAAAAGTTATGAGCATTGGCTGCAAGAGCATGACCGCTCGAAATGTTACGAATTGCTCTTATTTTAAATAAACCTAAGAGGGGTGAACATATATTATTACACAACATCAAACTCATTCTCTTCCTTCATTTCCTCTGTTCTCCCCCGGTAAAATCTTCGAGAAGTCTATAGAAAAGATCTTTGTTCTTGTCACACAAGGATCTCAATGGTCATGTTGTATCATAGAGGTAATATTGCTATCAAAGTTCCCGTGACAAATCATTCATAGTGGGGGCAATAATCACTTGAAGGATAGTAATTTTCACGAATCTGACCATGTATTCAGATTCTACTCTCCGGCCCTCTTCTACATAAAGGGTACCAATAAATGCTAATAAATGAAAAATGATTTATTCCATTAAGTCAAATTTTTTAAATGATTTTTTACTTAATGATTAAGTAAATCGAACTATTTATTTCTCAATTCTCATCTTTCCCCTCCTCCCGTTCATTTTCTTAAATAACTAATTTGTAATTAACTTTTAAACACGTTTTAATTAAGTTGTTATCAAACATAAGGCTCATAATAATAATCAACTTAAAACATCTTGATTATAAGGTGAGAACAGGCTTTTCCTTTCTCCATGTTGAATTTATGGTAATTTGACAAATCTAATTTCTCATGGGTCTCCATCATCTGATTGAAAATTGGTTCCATTAAAATAGAACTTGACATAAGTCCGCCGATTTTCCTTTTTTCCAACTCTCGCAAATTCTTTTTATTTCTAAAATTTACAGTAAACTTCTATCATGTCTTCATTTATTTCGTTTTCATCTTTTTTCAATTTCTACGTGCATTATTGCTTTGATTTTTCTCTCCTTTCCATATGTGTTCTCCACGTGTTTCAATCCAAGCATGTTCTTTTAAGTTATCAAAAATTTAATTTGTCTTTGGTGTATTACTGATCCTTTTTTTGGGCAATAGTTCCAATGTGAGTATGAGGTATCATATATAAATTTTCTTATTAAATTAAAGTGAAAATTTATTCTATATATTCACTTGCAATCTACCCACTAGACTCTAAATTATGCAAAGTTATGAAATGATCAAATAGGCAAAAGAAGAATAAGGTAAATATGCTGCGTAGATTAAGTGACATAGTAAGATGAAATAACACGTTAATTGTAACATATTGAAATTAATTTAACAAACACTATGTCTTGACTTTTGTATCCTACAATACCGAGCGCATGCATTGATATGTATCAAACGTTGTGCCCGCACTATACCCGGTTTAATACAATCAGACAGGTGCTACAACTAATTACTATTGATACATAATTTCCACTTTATTGAAATTACGTGGCAAAGTAGAAGAATGTCACATGATAGTGTTTATTGCACATATTATTGTAAAGCCATAAAACTACAAACTACGTTTCTATTTATCTATTTAAATGGAAAATGCTTTTTCGGCCAACATTTACGCCCTCCGATTAGAGCATTAATTGTTCACCCTTGGACTTTGTGCAATTTACAAATTTGTCGCTGTCTCTACTTTCGCATGTATTCAGTAGATTAATTCGCATGATATAGCATTTCTCCTATTTAAATAAATAGAGGATATAAAGTTTTAGGATGACTCTCCCTATTTAAAGATGCCTTGGGGTTCGTCATACCTCATACTGTAATGTAATTTACAAATTTGTCACTGTCTCTACTTTCGCATGTATTCGGAGGATTAATTCGCATGATATAGCATTTCTCCTATTTAAATAAATAGAGTATGTAAGGTTTTAGGATGACTTTCTCTGTTTAAAGACTTTCTCTGTTTAAAGATGCCTTGGGGTTCGTCATACCTCATACTGGAATGACTCCTATTACTGCTACTTAATATATAATTTGTTAGTTATATGCCTTAGAGTCAATATATATAATTGAATAATTCATATTTAAAGTAATGATATTTATTCTATTATTCACAAATCATTTATGTTTAATGCAATAAGTTCATAAGATATTTGACAGATGTTTAATTCTCAAATAGTTGAGAATATGAGTAACAGAATATTCTAGTACAAGTTTCTTTAAACCGTTCGCGGTCGTAGGAATCTTAACTGGACACTATCATTCCCGATGAACGGTCATCTTTGTCTGTATCCATGATTAGTATAGAAATATTAATGAAGTTGGAGTAGTGAGTCTCATACTATTCGATATCTGATATCGAATTGTGACGCGCAGAGAATATTTACGTAGTACTTTACTATTGTCAATGAATATTATTTGGACCGTATTAGTGCATATAATTCTTAGACTTGATATTACATGGTTATCTCATACATAGATAATTAGGATTTCCTCCTGCATATATAAACATAGGTATCCAAGTCAACTTCTTCTTCCCTATGGTGCATTCCTCTTCACGCCCACAGAGTATATATATATATAGCATCAAGAGGCCTTTGTTCCCCAAATCCGAAATGCATCTTTAACTTAGGAAATAAATATTGTTTCATATTTTAAATTCCTAAAATCAAGTATAAAGAAATTTCGAATATAATCTTTTCCTCTAAATTTGATTCTCCAAAATATTCCACCACTATATTCCGATTTTCCTTTCGTTCGCATGTTTGGAAGCTTCTAGAAGTAACTCGGGCACCAAGTCGAGATACATGCTATAGCTCTTGATTAATGGGCCACATCCTGTCTAAGTGATCCCCATGCTCCATTGACAACATCCATGCTTTGATATCGAACTCTCGAGCATTCCAAAATCCGTAAACATCTATCCTGAAATAGAACTCGATTCAATAGCACGAAATTCATAGGAATATTCGAATAATTACTTAGAAGAGAGATAACAATCCTAGATAACCTAAAAAACAAAAATAAACTAAAAACGACCTAAAAACTCCTAAAACTCAACTAATTCAATGACCTAACATCGATTTTCAGCCCAAAATGTAATAACTCGATTCTATCGAGTTATCATGGTGGCGTAAGATGGTGTATCTCTTTTCTATGCTCCCTTTATTTTGTAATTTTCCTTTTCTTTTAAAGGAAGATTCTTATGTAATTTAGAAGGTTAATTAATGGAATATTTTCTTTTTTATTTCTGTTTATGTCCTTGCGCCTTTTTTTATAGTCAGCTCTTTATGTACGTATCATTTGGAGAAACATATAGAAGATCGACGAATGCATGCATGGGCACGTATCGCGACAATGATGTTCGTGGCAACTCATCAGCCACCCTCCCGACGCTCATGTATTTCCTGCCATTCGGCCACCTCTCTGGAGCCGTCCTCGGGGCTGCCATCGCTATCGGCCTTCTTGCCATGACCGCCCCGAGGCTTCGCAGTATGATTGGAATCCATTAATTACATATGCTCTAAGTACTTGGGAAGTCCCATATATAACTTTGGGAAAGTCAATTTCCTGCGAATTCAGCAGATGCAAATCTCTCTGTGGGATGATTGTCCCTACTTTTTTCCGATAATTACACCCATGCCATTGTGTCTTTTTGGGCAGGCCAAATTAGCAGGAAATAGCACGGCTCTATGACTTTATGTAGATCCCTTTGCACTTCAAAGTTGCCGAAGTATAAGTTATAACATTATGTAAACATCTGTCTATATACAATTATATAGTCTAGTGAATGCATATGAAGGCTTCACGATGCCTACATTCTAGTTGAGTGACTATTGGATTGATAACCAATGAAAATACAATAAATGTGAAAAGTTATGATGTCTCTTCATCACAGAATTTCAACAGTCTATTTCTTTAACCTACTATTAGTTTAATAAACCTTTTGCATTATTTTCCATTTATTAGAATATGAAAAAGCATTGTGAAAATGTATAAAAGCTTGTTACATTCATTTTCATATTCTTCCTATTCGAGACTTCAAGTAAAATATTAGTCGAGTCAATATTGGTTATGATTTTCTGCTGTTTCACGTGACGGATGATATTATCGATATTATATTAACAACGAGGTCACACTTTAACAGTAAGACGATCTAATATTTTTATTCACTCACATTTCGGACAAAGATATAACTTTTTAATAATGTTGTTTGTTATAACAGTAATGTTGCTACGCACGGGTGATAACTCTAGGATTTAGAGTTATTTAGCATGTCTTTTTGCCATAAATTATATTTAGTTGGTCGAATTTAATTTAAATTTTAGTCCTTTTGAGGTTGATTTTTCATGTTTTAGTTATATTCCAGGATTTTATAACATTTTAGTTGTTTTTAGTTAGATTTTGATATTTATTTGTTTTCTTTCCGTAGATCATGGCTCGGTTTGGATCAATTGATGCCATAGCATTGTGAAGGATGTCGCAACACCACGGACATAAAGGCAACAATGACGAATCAGATAATGTCAGAGCACAGAAGATGATTCTGCAACTTCACCAGAGACAAGAGACTAGCCAATTATACTCGAAAATTGAAGTCGAAGGAAAATCTTGGGAGATGTTTGTTGACATCATCACCAAGATATGCTGCATAAGGGGATAATTTCCTTATCTTAAGGTTGAAAAGGGGAAAAAGAATGAGGAGAAAATTTTGCTTTGGGAAGGAAAATCATGGATGATATACTTGAATTTTCTTGGAGATATTGCAAGATTTGAAGAAGGAAATTAATTGGCTGGAGATTTTCCTTAGGCTAAAGATATAAAAGTTGAACGTCAGACCAAGAAAGTGTGGACGACACAAGGAACAGAGGCGCATTCAAGGGGAAGAAGTATTTGGATTCTAGGATTCTTGTGGCACGATTGTGTGATATTATCTTAGACTCTTGTGAATTTCTCTTTAATTTCAGTGTCTATGTTGAATTCTTGCATGTTTTCTTCTTTCCTTGTGGGCTAATTTCATATGCTAGGATTGCAATTGAACCCACATGTTGTTAATTCGTTTATTTTCTTTTGATCTTACGAGTTTATGATTCTAATCTATTTAGTTTATTTCCGTGCTTAATACTCGCAATTGCCTTATCGCTAATTGTATTGATCTCAATAGTCTAGATGAAGTCAGGAGGTGAATTCTAGATATTAATTAGGGGTAGACTAGCCTAAGATCGGCTTTGATAGATCGTTTCGTGGATAGATTCAAGTCCACGATTGATAGAAATATAGGGGATCGGTTAATGTAAGTCTTTTATTGAGTGATTCGGAAGAATTTTAAGGATAGTTAAGCACCTAGGTTAGTAGATAGAATTTTAAACGAATTACGGATAGAGGGAGTAGCTCGAGTTAGCTATGTGTTGGGGGAAATTGTAATTTTAAGCCGTCTCACCAATTGATCATAAATTGATCTTGATTTGTTTTATTTTATTTTATTTTAATCAATCAATCTTTGATTTGCTTGACTTCAATTATATTGTGAATTTCGATCACCAATAGAGTTTTAGATCAAGTCTTGGTGGGAACGATACTACTTGTCATGGTCCATGCACTTGTGGGGTTTAAAAACCGTCAAATAAAGTTTGGCGCCGTTGCCGGGGAAGGAAACCTACCAGTAACTTTTATGTAATATCGTTTGTTATAATAGTAATGTTGCTATGCACGGGCCAATCATCTAGTTAGGATTAATTGTGTAAAAGTGTCCAACATTTGCTTCCCGGCTGGATAAAGTACAGTTGAGAACTATCACTTATCCAAATCTCAAATCTATAATCTATAGCTAGTCAAAAGTATTATGGCAATACCTTTTGTTTATCAATTTCGTTCACGTTATTCGGTTGCATATTTATGGTTGTAGCTACCCTAATGATATCAAAACGCACAATAAGTAAGACACTGGCACAGATTCAGCAGCATAAGAATATTTACACGACAGTACATACAGGGAATGGAACGATTTTGATCCAATTCTTCTAGAAATTGAGCCACGAGATCGAGCCAGCTGCCACCCGGCACCTTCGAAGCCTCTAAGGGCGACTGTCCACGGCCGTACCCAGATCTCACCCTACCCCTGCCCCAGCGGGACCCTACTAAGCTCGCAGTCCTCCTTCCCCTTCCCCTCCCGCCCTCCGCCAGCCTGGCCCGTTCCTCGACAAGCCACCAGAAAGCAAACCACTAGGGCAGCCTGCCCCACGCTCTCGATTTCTCCGACCTCGAGCAGGTCAGCTGCATGGGCAGTGGCGCAGGCGGAACCCAAATATGATCTTTAGAAGGAAAAAAAAATAAAATAAAAAGATCTATACCTACCCTAACATGAAGACGTGGTGACCATACGTTTGCATAGATCCAGCGCAAAAGGTTATGGAGATGCTTATTTAATGGGGTCTCCATGGATCTTACCATTTGAGACGTGACAATATATCGTCATCCACAGAACCTGGTTACAGTGACGATAAAGAATACCATCACCTCCGACATAATAAAAATGACGCCACCTTAGTTCGCACCTTCTTGGTCTTAAAGTTTTAGGGGACACATTTATGAGCGTCACCAGCGACATATAACTTTATAATGATGCCACTACTTCTAATCGCATATCCTTAGCCCCATGTCTATAGCAAGTCCGGTCTTCTTACAACTTTGGACTACAGCTACTGACGCAGCGAGATAAAACGTTAAACAAGAATTATGCATCGATAATTCTTTGCTCAATAGCAACTCCATTGATGAAGTTCTTCATAATGAATTCCCCAAGAGCAAACTTAATGTTTATAGCCTCCAACAATAATAAGGAAACCAACAAATATAGGAAACACAATATTAGACCATTTAGGAAGAAGGTAACAAAGAAATCTTGAAAATAAAAGGAAATTTTAGACTCGGCTTCAAGAGAAAGCATAAGCGGTGCCACGGAGCGGAAATTCCACGCCTAAGCACCGTCGCTGCGGTTTTGGGGCTGACCTCGGTGCTATATAGCACTGAAGATTCGGTGCAAAGGCACCAAGCACGCTAACCACTTTGTTGCTATTGCACCGGTTGATGGTGTTGCTGCATCATTGCTGTTGTCTTGTCTTGGTCTTCTGACGATCCCAACGCTCCATCAAGTCTTATGCGATTTGCTTCGCATCAGCTATGATTTTAAAGATCGTCTTCTTAGATCTTATTCTTGAAAGGAACCGGGAAATTGAAAATTTTATATTTCGAATTATTCGAAGAGAGAAAAGATTAATAACCAAAAATTCTAAATAAAAAATCTCCTTTTTTTTTTCATTTCTTTCAGGTGATTCCTTCCGCCGATCTTTTTTTTTTCCTGATCGTCTATATTGATTAGCTAAATTGACAGTTTTCGAGTGTCTTTCTGCTGCAGTTACTGCTGATCTTGTAGTGCCTGATTTTTTAGACCATGGAACTGCATGTATGACCGTTAAAATCTGCTAGCTTGGTGGTACTCCTTATGTTAAAAGCATTTTTCTGACCCCTTGTATAATTGATCCAAAGAATTGGAAATAACGATTATGAACATCTCTTCTTTTTCTTGGGCATGTGCCCCGATATCCCACCGAAAAAAAAACGAACATCTCCCCTTTTCCCATAATCAGATACCGTAATAACTATTCGTTTTCCACAAAAAGACTTTCTTATTTGCTTCTAATAAGGCTGTTTGTCCATTAGTTAGACGAGGTCGCGTAAAGTACCTATTGCAACCGGCCACCACTACTCAAACGAGGTCGCCGCCCTTCCTCCCACTCACTCAAGGTTTGACTCAACCTGTGCTTCTTTTTTTCAATTTTCATTCAGTGCTAAAAGAAACATATAAGATAATATAGAGGCCAATGTTGGAACCAGAAAAGCTTTGTGGTAATACAAATCAACAACTTAAGTGCATGTACTTATTTTCTTTAGCACTTAAAATTTTACATTTTAAGTTTTCAGACAGTCATAAACCCATGCTTTTCATTTTTTAAAATTTAATTAGATAATCTTTTAATTTGTGAAAATATCAATTCAAATAATATTCATGAATTTTAATTTCTAATAATACATGCACATTAAATTAGCGATATTATATGAAAAATTAGTATTATATATCAATCCCTTGAAGAAAACAACCAAATTAATTGATAAAAATAAAATAGCATCTAATATATAGTCTTCTAACAACTTATTTGGAAAGGAGAAAATTTAAATGATCCTATATCGTTGAAAGTCATTTCCCTTGGAATAATTGACCAAGGAAAGAGACATGTTTAATAAGAGCTACATATTTTCTTCCTTCGGTTTTTTTTTTTTAAAAAAATCGAGTATAGAAATTACTTTAGTAGATATAAATATATGGTTTTTTTATCATTCATTATATGAAAATTTGTTCTGAGTAATATTTTGGGTAAGCCGATACATAGAGAGTATCCAAAAAACAAAAGAGTAAAGTGAGAAAATTTTTTAAAATGAGAATTTCAGTAATGATTGAGAAAGGAAGATATCAGAAATTAAAGAGTGGTTTAAGGAATCTATCGTAGTAAATTATTGCCGTCCTATAGAGGGAGTGTGGTAGATAATTAAAGGTGAGGATGCAAATACAGCCTATTCTTGTCCTGAAATTATTTATATCCTTTTATTTAGTTTTTCTTTTTATTTATTTATATAGACCCATAAGTCTCTTCTGTAATTAAAAAAAAAATAGAACTAGCCCATATATATAATATAATAGTAATTTTACTGATCTCATTTTTCCACAACAAATCAAAATTCCCATTAAGTTTTAATTAACATTACACTTTTCTATCTATCAAATCTATCTTTGTAAGAGTTCAATATTTATCGGTCCATTATCGTCATAGGCAAAGATAACCGTATATCTTATGTTACAATTCATGAATATTATAACGTGGGAAGCTATTTCAAGCCGCAAATAACTATCTAACCCTTTCATAAGCGGACTGACAAAACTATAATCAAATTATATGTTTCCTGATAAATTTAGAACCTCATTCTATGTTTTGTTCTGCCCACTCTGTGTCTGCTCCTCGCCATTTTTTTCGATTTTCGTTCTTTCAGAATAAATTACTATCAGAATTTCATCAGAAGTTACAGTTTAAATGCTATTAGTTATCAACCTTTTCGATTTCATATTTCGTAATTATTTCTCCATGTTTAACCATATATATTAAAGGCAGGAAATTTAAGCAGCTATCACGAAGAATATTTAGAGAGGAGAAATATACCAGAATCATAGGATTGGAGGGGAATTGATACCATGTATGTACATTTTAAGACACCCCCCTCATAAGGAACCTACACCGAGTCATGTTCACAATTGAAAATTGTCAGTCATCGAAATAGAGAGAATCACAGGAGTCCGATGGGTCAGCCTTTCGAGTTCAACGGCCTTTTTTTAACATTATACGCTTGACCAGATAAAGAATTCTGAATTAGTCATAAAAGAGGGAGGACTCCTTACCCTCAAGCCCGTCCCTGTGGTGACGGTTGCTGCCAGCGAGGTTGTTGCAGGGGCTCCCACCGAGAAGAAGATCGAATCCCCTGACTGCATTTATGAGCTGCTCTAGCCTGTCACCTGTCAGCTGCTGAATGTCTGCTAAGTCAATGAGGTTCCCCTTTTGATTCGTCTGCTCCCACCAGCTCCTCACTATGCTTCGATTGACCTCAGAAATCTCGACCGAGACAACATTCTTAAGGGGGATTCCTAGCTTGTGCAGTGCAACCACAGCACCTCCAATTCCAGAGAAAAGGGACAGGAGGTTACTCTATCCGGAAAGAGCTCTTTGAGAACGGATAGGTGGTAGGCCACAGTATCCACCTGAAAGGGATTTCCCCAAGAAAAAAAACAGATCAAACACGGATGACCATTTTGACAAAAATAAAGAGGCCATAAGAACGAGTATGAACTTTGAATGGATAGACACAAGGGGAAATATAAGAGTACAGCAAGTCCCACACAAGTAAACCATGTCACCTCCTCAAACCCAAGCAACCCACAAATCACTTCATCAAAATAGACCAACCCTTCTCAGTTGACTTAAGTGAAACGGTTTTCTACTCAAAATCAGTGTCCAAAACTCTATCCGTATCTTACACCCTAACTTTCTTCCTACCTAAATCCTCCTTTCTTTCTTCTTCTAAACAAAAGTTTAACAAACGTTTGTGCATTTAATCTTTAAGTTTATCAAGCAGGAGTCGAGCAAGTGACAACTTCAGATTGATCTAATATGAATACAACATGAACGAGGCAAAAAATCAATACAAAGAAAGAAGACACACCTGGAACGAGTTTCCCAGCAATTTGTATCTATCCGTTCTGCTGATCCCATCACCCCTGGTGTGGTTTTTGGGGAAACCGAGGAGCATCTCCACCTCATCAGGTTCCAGGGGAGCAAGCTTGTTCTTCCCAACCCAGACCAAGTTCCATTGCATGCATTGTTTGAGAACATACATCTGGACATGCAAGGGAGGCTTGCCTTCATCTTTAAGAGCCTTCCGAATCCTCTCAGTCAGCTTTGCACTTGCAATGACTGTCTGCAAACAACTCAACTTGGTTCTGGTGTCCCATGAAGGCCACCATTTCCTTGTTAGCAGCAAGGCTTCACTGATGGTGAGTGGTTGAAGCGGGAGAAGGGGGTAGCGATCGTTAATGGGAAGATTGTGAACGTAACCCCTCTTCCTAGCAGCAGCACAAAAGTTCATGGAATCCACAAACTCCGGTTCTACATCATATAAGAACCATGAAATGGTATCCCACACTCCTTTTGAGGCACAGGCCGCGTTCTCATAATAAAAATATGGAGGTCCAATGGCTGCTTCTGGAATATTTCTGCGGATTTTGTCAGCATGTTTCGGTAGGTACCCCATAGCCCACCATCAGATTTGGGAGGTGATGGTGAATTGTCTCATCTTCGCTCAGAGGTTTCTTGTCCTTCATCCTCTGCCTCCATGAGTCATAGCCAGCAGTTTTCCTCTTCTTTCTCTTCCCAAAATCCTCTACTAAGAGCTTGGCTCGTGGCTGAAAAAAAAAAAAGTGGGAACAATTGCAAATATAAGACAGGGATGAGAAGCCGTGAGGAATTTCCAAAAAATTTTACTGTCGTCATCGTGAAAATAAAAGTAAAAAATGAAATGAATTTACCTTCTCCACAGGTAAAAGTGCATCAGCTGCCTTTGACATTTGGGCAGCACAGATGAAATCTGACAAATCTGCCACTGAGGCAGCTGCACCTGTATAAATAAGCTTCTTTTACGACTAAATCCAAGGGAATCTGTAATAATCTATTACCTAGTAGTCACCTAATATTGCTCATATTTCACAAAGACCCCTAGATTAGTCTAAAGCTCCCCTACAACCAATGACTAGATACCCTTTCTGAATCCTTTGACAGTAATGCAAATTAAAATGGCAGGTTAAATTTATGAGATTTATCAGATTCAAAGGTACTGAAGGAGAAGGAAAAGCAAGGTCAAATCTCCAGATAGTCACATTTTCAAGCAAGCTCAATTAATTTCAATGAAAATATTCTAGTTTTGAAAGAAATATGCATTGCAATATGAAGAAAAAGTAGACAATATGCTGTGTTCAGTCTTTAGTGCATCAATTAAATTGGTTAAAAAACAAATCTTTGAAAAGTAGCAGCACAGGAGAATGTCGTATTCTCCTGCTCATACAGAAATAGCTTTAAAAGAAGCAACTCATCAATTGAAATCCCCGAAGCAAACTATCTGATTCGTAGTACAGACAGCACAAACAATATATAGTGTCTTACTCCTGCATTCAATGGAATGTACACATTGACAGACCAAACTGAACTCCTTAGATGCGCTTAGAAGAACTGCTATCTAACTCAGTCTATGGTGGGTTTGTGCAATATCAGCGCTTTTTTTTTTTTAATTGTGAAAACACACTAGTTACAGTGAATGCTATATCAAGATGGTATGGACTTGGCAATAAGCAAAATCAATCTTCAAGATTCTCCAAGGCATTAGAACTACCTAGACAGATATACTTTTATTAATTTTAGGAGATAAGCATGAAAAACAACATTAAGGAGAGTACATACCACATCTTTCCAAGGCAACTGAAGCTTCATCTAGCGTGTAACCCATCTCCGCCAATAACATCATTTTCTTGTCCTCCTCGGGCATGGGATTAACAATTTCCTGCAAGACAGATTCATCATAATGCAGAAAAAGTGACAGAAAGCTATAATAAAATTGAAATTGGAATCCATCTTCCCTTCCCAAGAGCTTCACATAGATAGATAAAATTGAAATTGGAATTTAATTCAGGATTTTCCTTGGGAGAAAATTCACTCACTTAAAGTGAATATGTACACAACATTGATTTGGATTTGGTGGGATTCTAGCGACAAAATCTTGGTTCACATTTGGAATTTCACAGAAAAAACAGTCTATCTCAGTCAAGAGTACTGAATCAAAACAAGAAACTAACCTCGTTATCAAAGTCACTGTCAATATCAGAGAAGTCATCTAAAAAGTTATCCTCATAGTCCGAAGAACTGATATTAGGAACGACAGTCTCAGTCTGTTGCTCTTCAGGAGTGTCTTCAAGAGCCTGGAGTAGATGAGGAATTGATTAGCCAAAACAAAAGAAAAGGCACTACCACACATTACACAAGACAGATCTTAGATATTCCAGCAGGGTCTATTGATATAAAGATCTTTTAACTCACCGTGTATGTTAGAAGGGATTCCAGTATCAGATCAGAATTTCCTTCTCCTGTATAAGCACTTATGAGCGATTAAAATTGCTAACAAAAATGATAAATTTACAAGAAACAGCTACATCAAGGGCTTACCATTTTTTTTATAGCCTTTGCAGCCAACTTTTCAGAGAATCCCATCCCAACGAAATGATCAAATGATTTTGTGTTGGAAGAACGTCTTGCCTAACGAATGGGAAAAAAAATGAGGTAGGTTCATAAATGCCCTCCAAATTCTATCATGAGGCTCCAAACTTAAAACATAAATCCATGCTGAAATAGGTAAGCAACAACAAACCCCTTTACAAATTAACTCTCCAGCGCAGGAAGACACAGGATAGTTTTCAACTTCGAGCTCATCTTCGGTATTCCAATCAATGTCACCTTCACCAGATGCACTCCCATCCTATAAACAAAGAACAAGCAAAATCAGGAGAATTAACCGGAGCAAAACAGATAACGGGATTAAAGACGGAAAAAAGAGTACCATTTCCCCGTGTCCCATAACCTCGATGCTTTGAGATTATCACCAGCAGTTAACAGCAAAGACATGAATACGTAAGTGCCATCATAAATTTTTTCAGAAACCATCATCAGATTGTAACAGGTTCCCCTGTACAGATACAGAACACCAAGTCAAGGCTCAATGCCCGAAAAGCACCCACAAGGCGATTGTTTTCTTGCTCTAGACCGAACCATGACCAAAAAGCTTCTGCAGTCGTACTGTATCAAGCCACCATTGACGCTCCATTTAAGCAGAACATCTCCAAAATGGCAACAGCCAAACACAGCGAAATATGAAACCGAGAGGCATTAATGCTTCAGAAAACAAGATTGTTCCGCCGGACGTCCATGCAATCACATATTCACCGTCACCTACATTTCCTAACCGAAAAGAATCGGATCCTTCCTATACTCCCTCGTAATCAAAACCAGAGCTATAGGACGAAGCCGCAAAGCCACCACAACACAACACCAAAATTTAGGAAAACAACAGGACGGAAGAATCAGAAGCACAAGAAACCTGCAAAATGGAGGAGCAGATTGAGCTTCGGACCTCGGCGTTTCGTCGACGGCACCGGCAGTGTCTGGAAGACAGGAAAAGCGGGGATGGAGTGCTCGTCAGTATGCGGCACCGTCAAGAGAATATCTCCATGCCTTCGAGAACCAAACGAGACGGTGAGGCGAAATTGTTGCCGCCATGCTACTGAGAGCACAGCTGTCACCTTCTGCTGCACAGAGAGAGAGAGAGAGAGAGAGGGAGAGAGAGGGAGAGATAGGAGTTTTGGCTATGGAGAGGAAGAGGGAATCGTCTCCTCAACGTCAGCACCGGAAGAGGAAGGAAGGAGGGAGGGAACGACCTGTTTGGCGGAATTTTTGAGAGAGGAGAGATTAGTACACGCGCGCGTCTGGAATTTACTTTGTACTCGCGCGCTCGCGTTTTCTTTTACTTCTTTCCCCCTTTTCCCGTGTTTACTCATTGGATTATCCATTTATTTTATTTATTTATCCATTTTTACAATATTTTGCCCCAACAATTGCTTCCAACAAAGATAACATATTTGAAAATTTTGGGGTGTACGTTAGGATTAAAGAGAATTAGTTATGATCTCTAAGTTTAGATTTTGCCTTTCGTTTTCTTCAAAATCGTAAATTCGTTATGTTCATCACATTATTTTCAAAATAATATGTGGTTACCTATGTGAGTTGGTTTAAACGGTTTGATACTTATTCTGCTTAAATAAAGTTTCGGGTTCGAGTCCTTATGAATATAGAAAATCCACGCTCGATGAGTTTTATCCCTTAGTGGGTTGATCCAGCTCGATTGAATTAGTCGAGACTCTATTGAACTTTTTAGATATCATGGTTCATACCGAAAAAAAAAATAGTATGCGATTACACAAAGTTCAAAACTTATTCCATATTAATTTGTGAAGATGCTAATTGATAACTTATTGGGAGATATTTCCCCATGATAGATCCTTTCAAAACTGCATGTTTAAATGCAAGCCCATAAAATGTACTTTTTAATAAGTTAAGAGTGTACAACAAAATTCTTAAATGAGTGAGTATGATAAATTTGATCACCTTCACAATATTAAGAATACGTGTTATCTTTATTTGCTTTAGTGCAAATTGACGCGCATGTTAAACCGTTTGAATAAAGGTCATCTAAAAAATTCTTTTCTTTTATTTTTAATGGAGAAATAATTTGTTTAGAGTTCAACCTTTTATTTTTCTTTCTAAATCCATGTTCATATTTAATATTATAATATTTTCTAAGGTGATAAATAACTAGAGGCTCATATCTTGAATTATAAGTTAAACAAAAGAAAAAACATATAAGGCCGGGCATAGTTGAAGATGTTATTTTTTCTATTATATATTTACAAATCATAATAAATTAGTTTACAAATATAGCTAACTTCGTAAAACATATTTAAATACTAAAAAAATGAATTTCAATCCTTTATATTGTTCATTCCCCACTACCAAACATGGTCTTAGCTCTCCACTGGTGTTGTTCCCTCAGCCTCTCTCCCTTTCATGTGATCCCATAAATTTCCCACTTTACCCTCACTTTCCCCTGTAAAGGGCTGAAACTTGTGCGTTAAAAATGTAATTTAGCATATTTTACTGAAATTGCTGCAGCTCCCATATATTACTGCGCTTGGTTTATAAGTAACATTTTAAAATTAGATTTTAATTTTAAAAAGGAGTGGTATAAATGATTATGTATGAGACTCATCCTTTGATTTTGTATGAGTTATTTTGTTTTATTTGAATAAAATTAAGTTAAAATAAGATTTTAAAATCTCGCTTTGAATCTAAACGGAGCAAAATTGCATCACCACTTTCTATGGGATTCAGAGTTCCACCAAAATTTTAATTCCTAAGGTGCCGCCAACTGACTGTGCATTTTGATATCTCCAGCGATTATTCAAAATTGAATAGTTTCTTTTTAAAAAAAGATCACATACGTATTGAAGTTCCGTCAATTTTCAAAATATCTTATTGTCACGATATGGTGACTGTTTATCAAAGCTTACAACATTTCGAATGGTCGGTCGATTTTGTGTCCAGTCGATATACAGTCTACAAAATGTGATATTAAGAGCTACTTGGTAAAGGAAAGGAAAAGGAAGATTTAAAAATAAAATGCAAATCAAAACTCCGAGACACGATAGTAGAGAATGCAAGCAACTTTGGCTTTTTTCGGCTCATTACTGAGGGGATCCATCAAAATCATAGAATCGGAGATCTCACCCCTTGACTTCGATGGCGACGACCCAACGGCTCTCGTCGATAAGGTACATTCGGAAAGTTCTTCAGTCTACAAACTGGACCGCTCATGAACCGCTCACAGGCTTGGGTCATGGACCCTGCGTTAATCCAACATGTCCTGAAGGGTTCAGGATTTCATGAGCTAATACCACTTGTAGACTTGAGTTTTTGTCCCAAAATAGTCTTAGTTTTTATACTATTTTCACATAATTATCTTCGTCACAAACTATTTCTCATACTACACCTATGTTATATTTCATTTGTTTTTGAAGTCCCAAAACTTTTCACTATTTTATTTTAAGTCTCCTTCTGAAATTTGTAAAATGGATTATTTACAAAGAGAGAGGGTGGTGGGGGCCTAGGCCTGCCTCGGTTCGGTCTCCATACCCCGCATTTGTCCTTGTTAGTTCTTCTCATTTTGCACTGCTCTCAGGCTTAGGCCTCTTTGTAATATCGGAAAAAAAAAACTACGTTGAATATTTGAAAGGTTAAGTTCTTTTTTGTTTGGTCCAATTCGGCTCAACGTGGCCAAAAAAATTTAAAAATCGGCTTAGCGATTCAGTTAGATATTTTGATTTCTTTTTCTTAAGCCCCTGGGGGTCCCACCCCAACATCGACCCTATCGCTCTAGATGGCAATGATAGGAATCAACCATATAATTTAAACTTGGTTATTTTTTCCTCATAAAGTGATTACTGTTAAAATTTATAATTTGAACGGAATAAAATTCCTCTTATCATTATATTTTTTTTTCTAATTTTAACACAATTTTTCGAATGGAAGCCAACCATGTCCACCCCTAGGGCCCCATCACCCTATCACCCCTTCCTCTTTATGTTATATCATGTTTTTTTTTGGAAGGTTTATGGTGCAATCACTTCAAAATGGTAGACACCATACAATAAAGTAAATTAATCTAATTTGTTATAAAATATCTCAGTATTAAATAAATTACGTATATTTTGAGTAAATTATATATACTTTAAGTAAATTAATTGAGAGCAAAATTACTTAAGGTTTTAGTAAGTTACTGTTAAGGTAAGTAAATTACACATATTTTGAGTAAGGGATTTTGACGCAGTGGCATAAAACGCTATCCAAAACAAAAGATCATGGGTTTGATCCTTATCAGTTGGACTTACGTATCCTTTTATTTAGCTTTATTTCATTTACTTGTACTAAATCTATGTGTCTCCTTTATTATCGAAAAAAAAACTCATATTTCCATGCAAAGTGCACGACTTCTAAAGAATTTTACTTAAATTTGTAGTAAACTACAAAAATTTTACTTAAATTTTTGGTAAACTATTTGGTTACATGGTGCAACCACTTTTGATGATTGCATTATAAAATTTTCCGTCTTTTTTGCTTTTTCAATTTTACATTTTATCAATTTCACAAACGGAATTGGAAAATAAAAAACTCAGAAAAGGACTTAAAATAAAGTAAAAAGTAATAAAGTTTCAGGGACCTTGAAAACCAATGATAGAAAGTATAAGATTATTGTAGGAAGAATATTATGGAAAATATCTTAAAAAAATAAGAATATGTTTGATTTTAGAGTTGAGTTGGATTTTTGTTTTAATTGGTTTGTAATGATTGTAGTGTTGAATTATGAGAAAAAGTATGAAAAAATAATGAATAGTTAAGAGAAAGTAATGATTAAGTAATGATTGTGTTGTTAAATTGTGAAAAAAGTAATGAATAGTTGAGATAATTTAATATTAAAAATTAAATTGAATGGTTAAAAAAATTTAAAAAAATGGAAAAAGTAATGATTATGTTGTGAAGATAAGTGGAGTTGAGTTTAGTAGAGTTGAAAATCTTTTTGAAACCAAATACGCCCTTAAACTATTTTGTACAAAGACTTTGCGAACTTGGTGCTCATATTTTTAGGCGTGAACCCTCGTATCTAGAAATTCAATTGGACCCCAACAATTCAGTCAAGCCAAGTCAGCTTACAAATGAGTAAAGCTCTCCCAACATTAATTTTCTGCATTTATAAAGACTCGAATCCGACTTCACTTAAGCGAAATAAACGTCAATCACTTGAACTAATTTACGTTGATATTTATTTTATTTTCATTTTTTTAATCATAAAGGAGGTATATAATTAGCATAAAAATAATTTAAACTAATAAAAGGACATGAAACTTGGCCCCCAACAATCCAATCGAATCGAGTCAACCTATAAAAGAGTAAAGTTCTTACAGTGTAAATTTTCTGCATTCACAATGACTCGAACTCAAGATCTTATTTAAACAGAACAAACGTCAATCGCTTGAACTAATCCACCTTAGTATCTATTTTATTTTTCTTTTTTTTATCATAAAAGAGGTATATAGTTAGCATAAAAATAATTTAAAATAATAAATGGACATGAAAATTTGACGGAATATAATCGAATTTGAGACTTCCGTAATTCCGTGTTAGTGTCTTGTGTCACTACCTCAATTCCCTTCCCTCGCTCGCTCGTGTTGTGATATATGCAGGAAATAGAATTACATTACAAATTTCTCCAAAAGTTAAATTCACTATAAGAAAATTAAAACCTTATCTTTGTCGGGAAAAAAGGAAGACCACAAATTCCCAAGACAGTCCGAAAGAACTCCCACGGTCCACACTCCTAGCCAACTCCAACCTATCCACCATGGCCACTCTCCACTTCCCTCCCTTCACTCTCACCAAACACCAACCGACCGCCGCCAGGCCCCCCTCCTCCTCCTCGGTCCACCTCCAGCTTGGCCGCTTCCGGCCGCTCACGGTGGCAGTGAGAGCCTATAAAGTTGTGGTGGAGCATGAGGGACGGACCACAGAGCTGGAGGTGGAGCCCGACGAGACAATCCTGTCGAAGGCCATTGATAGCGGGCTGGACGTGCCCCATGACTGCAAGCTCGGGGTGTGCATGACGTGCCCGGCCCGGCTCGCTAGCGGGTTGGTGGATCAGAGCGAGGGCATGCTCAGTGACGACGTCGTGGAGAGGGGCTACGCTCTGCTTTGCGTGGCCTACCCGAGGTCCGACTGCGTCATCAAGACCATCCCCGAGGAGGAGCTCCTCTATTTGCAGCTCGCAACTGCTAATGACTAATTTGTCACGTCAGTCGGGGCCGTGTCACCGAAGTAGTAGATTCATATCATATCATATCCTTGTTCTGATGATGCTTAGACTTTGAGAGAACTAGCATATTAATTTTTGGTTCGAGAGGTTCGAGATTAATACGGGATATGCAAAGGATGTTATTGAAGTCTTGTGTGCTGATGGGCCGATTCGTAATGTCGATTTTATTTCGTTCTTTCGGTTTTGTTGTTTGGAATGTGCTGGAAATGCAATAGTGCCAGGCCATGTTCAGAAACGTTGGATTGCCTAAGCGAAATCTGTTGCAACATATGCTTCTTTTATCTAATTGTTGTCTGCACGAGCAGTGAGCACGAGAAAGGTAATGAAATAACGTAGCTCGAAGCCGATGGTAATGAACCGAAAAATGCCATGTAGGGCAGATTCATATTACGAATGACACAATTCCGCACAGAAATTGTCACAATTTAGTAATGAGCAACTACGACGATTGTTTTCGTCCCCTCTCCTCAAAATCTAATATCATCGGCCAAAGCCCTCTGAGCCAGTACTTCCTTAATGGCCTCACAAGCCCGGCACTCCTTGTCGAAGTGAGATTGAGCTTCATGTCCGCAGAGATTGAATTTGCCACCACCACAATCTCGCTCGTAACCATGAAGCCTTTGAAATGAAAATGTCCAAGCCGAGCTGCTCGTGGTAAGGGCCAGTGAGCTCATCGAAGGATGGAATTGCAGCTTCTTTCTTCTTCTTCTTCTCCTCGTCCTTCGGACTACCCAAATAGATGGATTCATTGAACATAAACAGAGGACGGCCTTCTTTGCTGCCAAGTTCTTCTTCACATTGTAAAGCTTCTGATGTTTGGAACGCGAGCTTCAACCATCTCCCTGACTTCCTTGAGGTCTTCTCTGTGCTTTTGAGACTTCTTCCTATAGAATTCAAAGTTGGATACACCTCGAACTCCTTCGATGCCCTGTCCCGTTTGTTGAATGGTTCCCGGATTCTCATATTGTCAACCTCGTCAAATCAGGTTCAGGGTTACCGCCTTCAGTGTCATAAAAGAGTGCCGGAGAGTAGAATTGGAACGTGTGATTAGATGCGTTAAGATCACTTTTCTTAAGGTGATTATCGCCCCCACTCCGACGAGTTTGTCGCTAGGACTTTAATTGTAATATCACTTCTAGAATACAACACGACCACTGAGATTCGTGCGACAAGAATAGAAATCTGTCCTTGAGACTTCTCTAAGATATTACCGAGGGAGAGAAACAGAGAGAAAGTGAGAAGAGGAATTTGATGTTTTGTTAGTTAATTCCTTAACTCGTCTTGGCTTTGTTTTTTATGGAGGATTCATGCTCTTTCGGATGAGTTATGTCAATCCACACACTGTCGCAACTTTACCAAAAAATAACCGTCGAGTGTTGCAACGTCCAAAAACTGAAGTTGCAACTCCGAGTATACTAAAAATGGGCAGTACGCTCAGTGTGCAACGTCCGAAACCAAAGTTGCAACTCCGATGATACTAACTTTGGGCAGTACGCTCCGCATTGCAATGCCCAAAAACCTGGGAGTTCCAACTCCGAGCATTTTGACTTTACCGTGCAAATTCTAAATTACGCCGTCCTCTCACAAATCACAATCTACAATGGTAATTTCACAACATTCCCCCACCAAGATTATTACTTTGATTGATATGACATTCTCATGCACACAAGAAGGTATCTTTCGATTTAAATATCCAATTAGTGTATATATCTCAAAACCTCAATGAAATCAATGATGGCTAGTGCTTAAACCAAGATTCCTAATATCAAGATTGGAAATACCACACATACAAGAACATCTAGTTTTCTATGAGAAGCTCATAAAATATACTTAGCACTTTTTCTGGTCATGGGATTCATCCTAGTTTTTGTGAACATTTACAAAAGTAAAACCCAACTTTTGCTAAACGAGCAACAAAGTCATTGTGTCGTGCATTTCTATGCAATTTTCAAATGTCATGTCATTAGCCATATTTTAGATTCCCTTTAATATTCACAACTAATTCTCTTTCCTTTTATATCTTTTTTTTTCTTTTTATAACAGGTTACTGACTTCGCCCAATTAATTCTCATGGTAAATGTGAAAACCATGTGAGCCCATGAGGCAAGTCAATCTAGTTATATAGGCCATACGTCTAGGTGGCTCATTAACGATTATTTTCTTGCATGATTTCTAGGGAAATTTAAACTTGAGATTTCCCCAAGGATGTCACTCCTTTTAACCACAAGGTCATTGCGTTCTTTTTCCTTTTATATCCTTAATATTCATGAAAAAATTGATTCATTAATTAGAGATAAGATACAAATATAAAAATTAATATTCTCTGAAACTTTTTTAAAATAAAATGTTATTATTATTTATTTCTTTTTAGTTTGCAAGTACTCATTTAATAGTACATATACAATTTAAACAAAGCAACCTATCTACGTCAAATTGTGGGCTATTTGCATTCATCGTGTTTTTATTGATCGAAAGTAAGTTAGGCAGAATGGCCTAATTTTTACCTAAATAGCACTATGATGCATTAATATTTATATTCAAAAAAGGTTTGATGCCACCACAAAATGATAATTAAGATTTTTTTTTATATGCAAATAGGAAAATATATATCTATCATGACAAATGATGACATATTCAACAAATTAGCTAACAATTTAACACATCTATCTAAATATACAACTAGTGTGTTTACCCGAGCTAGGTGTGGGATAGAACGTAATTTTGATTTAGAAGTGTACCATGTTAAGTGCGATATTGTTTAAATTATTTTTTGTATTATGAGTTATATTTTAAAGATATTAATTTACGAGAAAATGCAATAAATACCACAAATTATATATTATGAAGGTTTATTTCTATATTCATTTAAAAAATAGAGAAATCGGAGAGAGAGAATTAATATGGATTGGTTCAAGCGGTTCAACGTTGTTTTGCTTAAGCAAGGTCGCGGGTTCAAATCATTGTGAATGTAGAAATTCATGTTGTAAGAGTTTTACCTCTTAGTAGGCTAGCCGAGCCTTAGTCGGGGCCTAATTAGGCTTTCAGATATTATGATTAACACCAAAAAGTTGAAGAGAGAGAGAGAGTAAACGTTTAAGAAAAGATATGAGAGAGGGAGGGAGAGAGAGAATTGTAGAAGTTGGTGGTTAAAAATGTGAGTGAAATTACATATTCACCCATTTCTTCTCATCTAATGGCTAATAATTAACTATATCGTTTATTATATATATAGTAAAATAAACTATACTAAGTAATAAATGTCTGTAATAAATGCTATCAATGTACTAAAAGCAAATATTACTAATGTCCACCATTTAAAAAAATTGTGAAGAAATTTAGATTATGTATTTTAAACGAGAATGTTATAATATACTATTAGAACACATTATATTAAAACATTACATAATCATGTTTCTATATTTGAATCAAATATATATAACGATCTCGGATAATAAACAAATGATTAAATAAAAAGTCATCTATTATTTATCAAAAAATTGTCAAAAGATTTAAATTAAGTACTTTACATGAGAATGTCACAATAAACTATAAAGAAAAATTATATTAAAAAATTACAAATCATGTTTCTATATTTGAACCATTCACAATTGAACACGAGAGCTGAAACATTGCATAATAGGAAATGATAATGTTGTCATTACTATTGTCCACCATTTAAAAAAAAATACTCATCAAAAATAAAATAAGGTGGTGATGGGTCCCACTATGCAGCGCAAATCGTTCTAGCCTTCGCATCAGGCTTGATTAATTGGGTATTTCAATAATATATCCTTATCTAGGGGAAAGAAAAGAAGGGGGACAAGTTAAAAAGATAGAGACAGAGTTGGTGGTGGAGAGAAAAATGAGTGGGTGAAGTGAAGAGTTACTTGCTAAAATTACTAATTTGTTCAAAATATAGTTGTTGTAATTAACTAGAGAGAATATGCATGAAAAACAAAAAAAAAATGATACCAAAATAGGAATTTTTGGCTTTATATCTTATACTATTATACTCTTATAAAAAGTGAATAATTCTTCCGTCTAACTTTTACTTTTCATGTTTACCCTTATAATTCATGTTTTATTTTTTAATCACCATCGAATTAAATTGATTTTTCCCCCCCTAAAATTAAGGGTTTGATTGTACCGTCAATAATATAACCGCTCATTCCCCCACCTCTCTCTCTCCCTCCGCCTTCTCCCTCCCCCTCGTCTCCCTATTGTCAATTCAACTGTCCTTTTTTTATTCTTCTAAAATTCTAATTAGTTAACTTTTTTTTATTAACTTTCTTTATTCGCATGTGCATGTATGTATAGGACCGGTGTTTATGTTCTCGTTGGGGAACATGCAGTTGCTCCACGTGTCCGACATGGACATCGTGAATGAGATGACCCTGTGCACATCCCAGGAATTTGGGAAGCCCTCGTCTCAGATTCAGCTAATGGATCCACTATTAGGCCGAAGCATAGTGAATTCAAACGGTCCTCATTGGGCCCACCAACGGAAAAACGTGGCCCCTGAGCTCTATACTGAGAAAGTTAAGGTAATAGTGAGTGACGATGGTAATATAACCAGTCCAAATTATAAGAAACATGCTGATTTCGGAATAATCATTTGTGCGTAGGGCATGTGGACATATATCTAAAATTCATCGAAGAAGATACAAATCAAGTATAGTAAAAATTCATTTAATCGAAATTAAAATGTCAAATATACGGATATTCCCATTATAAATTAAATTCTCTGTGCAGTTAAAGATGTGATTAATCACTAGTTGAGGGTTTTAAAGAAACAACACCTTAGTTATAAGCATTTCCTGATTTTTGCATATTTCAATTAATATAAATATAAGATATAGATAGATGATAATGAATTACAAGCAGCATAAAAACTCCTTTTACCGAAAACTAAAAAGAAAAGAAAGAAAGAGAAAATGGTGATGAATACATAGTGTGCTATGTTGTAGTCATACGGAGTCATATTTTCGTTAGGAGGAGGTTGACTCCATGTTTCGGCTCCACGATGAGCTTCAATACCCTAAATATTTTATAAATCGATTATAAAAATTTAATGTTATACATATCTTCCTTTTGCTTTAATTTTCCCTTCACTTTTACTATTACTTGATCTCTCTGTAAGTTTTACATATATATATATATATATATAGTATTTTTATAAGAAATAGAGTAAGCATTTATTTGTAATCTCGCTTACAATTTGTAGTGGTATATCTAGTCGATACATACATTTTTTTATTTGTATTTATTCATGTCATATGTGTTAGCTATTTACAATTAGTTAAAAGGTGGCCGGGGTCCTCGTTAGTTTATTTTTAATTGGTTGGCTTCCTTTTTTTTTTTGTTGTTGTTTCGCCATGATTGGTTATCTGTGGTTTAAAATTGGGAGATTGCGTAATTCTATAACATTTAATGTATAGCATTTCAAAGAAACAAGAAAAGTAAGGATCCTTCTCGTTTTATTATAAAACATTAATTAATATCGAATATTGCACGTTAACATTTTATCAATTACCTATGTGTGTATATGTGTTTTATTTTTGGAGTGCTTTTAGAGCGGGACACTAAATAATATCTTTTGGTGAGACATTAATCCTATTCATTAGATATTCCAACATAAAATTTTGACCATTCATAATTTACATATTTTGCCCCTCAAATTATAGTCTTTCAACTATTCATTTAGCGATTTTTGCCCACAATAATTTGCACTAGTCCCTCACTCATCCGGCACGTGGCCCAATCAAATCGTCACACGTGTCCACACTCGGGGCAACATGTAATCGGGTATGGGCGTAACCTGACCCTAATTAATTGTACTAAAACCAAATTGGTATTATTTATTAATTCGGTTTGTTCAATTTTCCATTGATTCATTCTATCGTTTTCTTAACCATATTTTTTTCAAGTTTTTCATCCTTTTATTGTATCATTTTCAATTCTGGTCACCATGTTCGACCATCATCTAACAATTAATACAATTTTTTTTTCCTTTTCGATCATCAAATTCTACCGCAAACAATCGGGTTCTCATTTCTTTGTATTTAATTGAAAATTTTGTTCACCGGAATTGAAATTTCAACTCCCTCATCAATTTCGCGATACATTTAGTTCGAAAAGAGCCCCCTACTAGATGTCTCACCATTGTTGCGGGAAGCTGGTTTAGATTACAATGGCCAATCCTATCGACATGTTTTGCTTTACTTCGTCAAACCACGCCATGGCTCAAGACTTCTCGTAGCATTCTCGGAGAGTTCGCCTAAGGTCCATATTTTTCTTTTTTTATTTTTTTCCCGTTCTCCGATCAGTGTTTCTTTTTGGCAACAATAATCTCCTTATTTTATTCCCTGATATTAAGGGATATTTTGCCACATTTTTTTGGTGACTTTATACTTTCCAAGGATATTTTGTTAGTTAATTGAGTTAATTTTTCTTTCTAAAATTGTTTTGTATTATTAGTTCAAGCTAATTATTTAATTGAATGTCTTGCCAAGGCTGACATTCATATTCTATTTTTGTTTATAGTCTCAATTGTTGATGAATGCAATAAAAATGACTACCATTTATAGAAATAATATTTGGAATAAAACTGACTTTTACATTTTTTGTTTATACTGGTTCAAGCTAATTATAATCTCTGCCAAATCTCATATGTGCTATAAACAATCTTAGGAATATAAATATCTTTTTGAGAGAAAAACAAAAGCACTGGTGAAGAGGACCATGATAAAAAAACTAGTAAGTTCATATATTTATATATTGGCCTAGACCAATTTTATAATTCGCTTAAACAAGTCTAACTAAAGGGATAATAGTGAGTAATTGTTAAAGACTTCGAGCAATACTGATTTTGGTTGATTGAATGACTTGCCAATGGCAGCTTTCATATTCTATTACTATTTATAGTCTTAGATGTTGATGAATGCAACAATGATGACGACTATATGATAAAAATAAATATTTGAAATATAACTATCTTTTATTATTTTATTTTTATTGGCTCAAGCCAATTGTAATGTCTGTCAATTACCTATGTGTGTATATGTGTTTTATTTTTGGAGTGCTTTTGGAGCGGGACACTAAATAATATCTTTTGGTGATACATTAATCCTATTCATTAGATATTCCAACATAAAATTTTGACCATTCATAATTTACATATTTTGCCCCTCAAATTATAGTCTTTCAACTATTCATTTAGCGATTTTTGCCCACAATAGTTTGCACTAGTCCCTCACTCATCCGGCATGTGGCCCAATCAAATCGTCACACATGTCCACACGCGGGGCAACATGTAATCGGGTATGGGCGTAACCTGACCCTAATTAATTGTACTAAAACCAAATTGGTTTATGTATTAATTCGGTTTGTTCAGTTTTCCATTGATTCATTCTATCGTTTTCTTAACCATATTTTTTTCAAGTTTTTCATCCTTTTATTATATCATTTTCAATTCTGGTCACCATGTTCGACCATCATCTAACAATTAATACAAAGTTTTTTGCCTTTTCGATTATCAAATTCTACCACAAACAATCGGATTCTCATTTCTTTGTATTTAATTGAAAATTTTGTTCACCGGAATTGAAATTTCAACTCCCTCATCAATTTCGCGATACATTTAGTGCGAAAAGAGCCCCCTACTAGATGTCTCACCATTGTTGCGGGAAGCTGGTTTGGATTACAATGGCCAATCCTATCGACATGTTTTGCTTTACTTCGTCAAACCACGCCATGGCTCAAGACTTCCCGTAGCATTCTCGGAGAGTTCACCTAAGGCCGGCCCATTTTTTTCTTTTTTTTTCCCGTTCTCCGATCAGTGTTTCTTTTTGGCAACAATAATCTCCTTATTTTATTCCCTGATATTAAGGGATATTTTGCCACATTTTTTTGGTGACTTTATACTTTCCAAGGATATTTTATTAGTTAATTGAGTTAATTTTTCTTTCTAAAATTGTTTTGTATTATTTTTTTCAAGCTAATTATTTAATTGAATGTCTTGCCAAGGCTGACATTCATATTCTATTTTTGTTTATAGTCTCAATTGTTGATGAATGCAATAAAAATGACAACCATTTATAGAAATAATATTCGGAATAAAACTGACTTTTACATTTTTTGTTTATATTGGCTCAAGCTAATTATAATCTCTGCCAAATCTCATATGTGTTATAAATAGTCTTAGGAATATAAATATCTTTTCGAGAAAAAAACAAAAGCACTGGTGAAAAGGACCATGATAAAAAACTAGTAAGTTCATATATTTATATATTGGCCTAGACCAATTTCATAATTCGCTTAAACAAGTCTAACTAAAGGGATAATAGTGAGTAATTGTTAAAGACTTCGAGCAATACTGATTTTGGTTGATTGAATGACTTGCCAATGGCAGCTTTCATATTCTATTACTATTTATAGTCTTAGATGTTGATGAATGCAACAATGATGACGACTATATGATAAAAATAAATATTTGAAATATAACTATCTTTTATTATTTTATTTTTATTGGCTCAAGCCAATTGTAATGTCTGTCAAAGCTCATTTGTATTATAAATAGCAATTCGGATTATAAATTTCTTTAGGAGAGAAAACAAAAGCTTCATAGAAGAAGACCCTAACGCAAAACTAATAAATTCGTATATTTATATATTGCTCTTAGCCAATTCTATAATCCTCTGAGGCAAATTTAACTAAAGAGATAACATCGAGTAATTCTAAAATGTTGGTTACAAGAATCGTGCTTTTTAGATTTTTTTTACTTTTTCTTCCTTCATTTATTTTACCTTTTTAATTTCATAATTTTAGTAATAGTGATCCCATAAAAACTAACATTCCATATTTTGAGGAAGTTAAAATAGGGAAGATATTTTCTTTGGATTTCTTTTGTGGACAACTAAAAAAAAAGGGCAGTTGTTCGTACACTGGAAGCCGCCATTGACGACAGCATTCATCATCTTTAAATTATGTCAACCCTTATTGCAACAATCTCGTTTCCTTTTCACAATCTTTGTTTCCATTTAATAAATTCTTGTCCCGCTATGTTGTGTTCGTCCAATTCCGATTTTCACCCAATTGCACGACAAGACAAATGACAAATGGTCATCGTTAGCATGTAGGAGCATGGCGGGAAATAAACCGTTCATGAAATTTAATCATAAGGTGACCAAATTCATTCGTTTGATTCACTTGATTATGTATTGTTTCATTCGATTGTAATTATCCAATGAAAACCTAAGTCCATCTTTCTTTTCTTTGACAATGATGGAAGTCATGGCCGACGATGGTGGTTTAGAAGAATAACTAAATTTTTAAACCGAGTGTACGAATCATACCGATTTAATATGAACCGCCTTATATTAAACTGATTTTTTTGAAAAACCTGTTTGTTTCAATAGAGTCTGGTCGGCTTTGTTGTGGTACGAGTAGGAGCGATTAATGAGCGGGTATTAATTGTGACACATGTCAACCTCTAGTTGTGAGATATTATCAATCTAACATATTTGATTGTTTTGGAATGTGACCCCATGATATTGTAATGAGATTAAAAAAAACTATAGATTAAAATGTAAGTTTTAATACTTAAAGGATGAAAAAAGTATGTGTCCCACCATGGATAATGTCCCATGCTAGAATTTCTCTTATATTTTGGTTGATGACCTAAAAAACCACAACATTTCACTAATTTTTTAATTTTAATAGGACTTTTCAGAAATTGCAAAAAAAAAAGTACAAACTAATGTATCTAACGACAATTTTGACGGCTGACAGTGACCTTCACGGTTACATGTGGTACATGATGATTGGCCAAGTGGACTGCGTATGATTTTATAAATAAACAAATATCTTGAAAATTAAAAAAATTAAAATTAAAAAAAGAGAATAAAATTATATCGGAGGAGGAAGAGGGGAAGCAGGCCAGTTGTCACCAATCCTCCCATCAAAGTTAGCAGTGGCATCAGTGGTCGCCGACGACCCCACAGGATCAGTGGTGGCCGTTGATGAGGCCCCTGCCACTCTAAATTTTAAAAAGAAAAAAAAAATTGAACTACAAATCTAAGAGGAGGGGGTGACCGCAGTTGGAGCCCTGATGGTACACTCTCAATTAGGGTCGGCAACATCCTCTACAGTTGACGCCACCCCAATTAATAACGTGATGGCTGCCACCAGGACCTCTTACCGTTGAACCCAGGAGGAGGGGGGGGGGGGGGGGGGGGGGGGGGCCGACTTTGCATCCCCTTGCCGGCGATGCAAGCTCAATGTTGACCACCACCACGAGCCCACTCCCCTCTCTTACCTTCTTCGATTATTATTTATTTTTTAAAAATTTTCTAAGTAATTTTTATCAATTAAATCATGCATTCCACTTGGCCAATCACCTTGCGTCATGTGGCACCGTTATGTACACATCAACTGTTACCATACAATTAATGACAGAATTGACGTCGTGTTATACGCATAAGAACCGTTGCAGCCTAGAACCTGGAATGGCAGGCCAAAATCTGGGAAGCCACCAGCTTTGTCTCGTCCAACTTCCCAACTCCGACATTACCCGAAGGGATGAAATGATATGATGAAGCACCAACTCGTTTCCCTTTGTGTTTCCAATCCGTCAAGAATACCTGTCCATCGGTCTTCCGTAGCCCAGCTCTCCCACCATAATCCATCGCTTAGGCCTGACTAAAGATGGACAGTACCGGAGATTGACCTGTGCTTGTCAACGAGTGAGTACCTTGCTCATTTAATGTTCTTAATAACCAGCTTTCTTCCTCGAGCATCTTCCAGGGTTATACTATAGCTAATGACGAAACCATTGATACCTCTGTCAGGTAACCACCACCAGCCGCGATCACTTGATCATTTTATGCCAGCGACGGCAAGCAATTGTGCTATAGAAATTCATTCATATATCCAAACGTTTAACTACCTACTACCAGACGCAGACAGCCAAACAACCTAATATCAAGTCAACCTAACTTTGCTGTGCCTCGCAGTTAATCATTCCAAATGAATATGCTTATAAACAACTTCAGCAACCAACTCAACCACCGAGGTCGGCATCCGAGGCCAACTGCACGGAACAGATATACCAAGAACTAATTAATTTAGACACCTGGGCGCCAGGGCTACAACACGCTGGAGATCTTACCTGATCCCCAGCTAAGATCAATCATCTTTGCTGTCTCTTCCACATCGTGAAGGAGTCGTCAGAAAACCACAAGGGGCACACACGAGATAATGGAAATTATCAAGCTATCAAGAAACTAAAAAGAGGTCATAATCAAATCACCGAACGAAGATCCTAACGAGAACAGCACGAACACCTCCGTCTACTACAGGCCGAACAGTTTCCCATACTACTATCAGAGCTGTCTGCCAGGACTCACACATTCCAACAGAACGCGGGTTAAGGTTAACTGATCGATTCAAAGAATAGGGCGACAAATGAAAAGCAATCAAAGGCATGAGTAGCACAGTAAGAGAAGAGGCTTTAGCGCTAAACAGTCCCTTCAAGGATTTCTTCAAGTCTGTTATGGAACTTAAAACGCGGACCGAGCATTATAATTATCCTATCTTTTTTTTTTCTTTTTCTTTTTTCTCCTTTCCACATACTACTACTACACATGGATCATGAACATCTGGAAAATACAAGTTTCTTGCGGAAGCCATGCAAGAGCCGAAACTTAACACACATCATCGCTACCATTAAGACGGTTAGTGATTACAGACAAAGCGAGAAGTGAGAATTAATTAAAACAAGCGGAAAGATTACGGAGTCATGATTATGATAATCAGTGGTTACCATCTTCTTGTCCCAGGTTTGTCAACTTCTTCTATCGGTAGTAAGCCGGCTGATAAGCTGGGCCCCCGTATCCGGCATAGGGAGGAGGAGGATAGCTCATCGGAGGAGGGGCAGGGTAGGATCCGGCGAGTCCAGGAGGAGCTCCTTCCGGTGAGTAAACATATGGGCTTGGTGGTGGTGGGCTCACACTTCCATAAATGCTGGTAGGCGGGGAATGATAGGGGGAAACTCCAGCGTGGTACTGACCGTGGGAAGGTGACCTGACGAAGGCAGGAGGGGCGGGGAAAGATGACACATATGCATTCGTGATACGACCTGCTTTAGCCGGCGGCATAGGCCCACCATTGTTTGCCCGCGTTCTCTTGTTCGCTGGGACAGAAATGGGCTGCCTCTTCTTCTCAGTCTTGACCTTCTCGAGCTGCTCGAGACGTTTCTTCAGGTTCTCAGGAGGGAACTGGGCCTCAAGCTTGTACTCCTCAATGCACTTGATCACAGCTTTGAGAGCCGACTGCTCTTTGCGTGCAGCAAGGGTCTATTTCAGCAGAAATCATAATGATCAACAGTCAGCATGTTAACCTGCTTCTGAGTTCCGAGTAACATCTCTTCCCCTTAAACTCAAATAACTTTGCACATAGAATATTGTAACGAGTTCTGCTGGAAAACAAGGATAACAGACATGCAGTAGAGTGGTTTCCCAAGAAATTCTCTCCTGGACTTATTTTCAGGATAATATCTGGAAATTGTTTCTAAGCATAAGGCTGAAATTAGAGAACAGCGAAAAACAGAGCAACCCCCCGTGTGTATTATACATAATAATAGAACCAAAAGACTGAATGCAAGGCATACAATTGAAGGGAAAAACATTACCGCAGCTCTGCCAGCATTATTTGGATCCTCCAAGATAGAAGCTGCTGCCTTCTTTGCGTCCTTCAGAAAAGCTTTCAGCAGGGGCACAGGGGGGAACTTGTCCACAAGTCCCACTTCATATGTAAAATGCACTGCATCAAGCTGCTGTCCCCTGCTAATTAGCTCTTGGATGATGTCTGCAAGATATGACAGCCAAGAAATCAGACTCTATTAAATGCAATTCGCTGTAACGAAACTTTAATGTTCACAACCAGAGGAAGAGTTCGCAGCAAAAAATGACAACATAACATCACGGGATTCTTCATTCCCTTCCCCCTTTGCCCATCTTGACATTATTCCAGTTAGCAGCTAAGCCTGGATTGGTTGGACATACCACTAGAAACATCATAAAACTCGACGGAACATAGATCAACTGGGCAGAAATTTTTCACTTACTCCGTCAACAATATTAGCATCAACAACACATGAAGCATATCTTAACCACATCACTCGCAGTTTTCAGATTTTACTAGAAGTCTAGAGCATAGGTTCTCTAAGGGCCTCCCAGACTCCTAGTAGCAATAGGAGAGTAGACGCACGCCATAAATAAGGAATCCCACCCATTGTTATGCTAACAGATTCCTAAATATGACGAAACAATCCTCAATGACTTGAGTATTTACATATGCAGCTCAAGTTTCGAGAAAACAAATCTAATAACAATAATTAACTCATGAATCTCCTTACTTATCTGTCAAATGTCTTACACATTAATCTAAAGCAAGATCCTCTCATTAACTCACCAGCACCGAAATAGATAAATGCCTCAACTTGAGATCGTTTCCCAAAAAGCATATTCAGCTAAATCAGCTGCATGGTACTTTCGTGTCGCATCTAAGTTTAGCACATTCAATCTTCAAATACTGTCCCTGTACCACTACCCCAACAGGCAACCGCATCTTGGGACAAGATTAAACTAGCCAGCAAAACAAAACCTAGTTAACCCTCCCACAAACTAAGCACAACTGAAAATGGAAAAGAGATGCTAATTACGGATTGATATAGCACAAGCAAGTCATCTTCTATCCTGCCTAACTTTCCAGCTTGAAAACGCGCCTAAACTCATTTCGTTATATCAATGGCTCCCAAAAATTCCACACTAGGAGCCCCTACTGTCGACAGAAAATCTCTGCTTGCTCTCCAATTCAGTGTAGACGAATACTCCCCATCAATTTTAACACACTTAGCAAAATCCTCTCAATAACGGGCCAGAAAACCAAGCTGACAATTGTCGGGTACTAACCGAACATCGCTAAATCTTAGCCCAAGTACTTTCAGCTAAAATTGATACACTGACATCAAGACTCCATCGAAAGTAGGGAACATAAGAGATGAAGAAGAAGTGAAATGACATACCGGGCATCTTATCACCTAAACCGAGGGAGACCGCAAGCTTGGGCATCTGCTTGCGCCAAGCAGACCCGATCACGAGTTTCCGGTAGAAGTCCACATCCTCCTTCTTCACAATTCCGAATGTCACCAAATGCTGCAGGAAAGTATGGACATCGGGCGTCTTCACGTTCTCAATCCCTCCTCTCTCATCCAAGCTCGCCTTCCATGTCTCTGCAATCTCCTTTGCCCTCTCCTTCACACTCGGAGTCACCAGCAGCCTCGATTTCCCGATCACGGGATCAACCACTACCGGTATGAGCGACTCGAGAATCAGGACACAGGCCCACCCCAGATCATTCCCCCTATCGCTCTTGTCCCGGTCTCCTCTCTTATCGAGCGGGAAGACCTCCGATATAGACTCCAGCACGAACCTCGCTGGATCAACGCAGTCCACCAGAGAGAGAGGCATCTTCTCCCTCAGAAGGTCCAGCTCCTTCTTCTTGCCAGTGACGAAGCTCCAGAACCCCCTGGCGTCCATCTTCAGGCAGAAGAACCTCAGCCTCGCCAGCAGGCCGTCGCCGTCGTCGACCTCGCCGGGGGAGTCCTCCGAGTCGGCCTCGGAGTCCCGCTCGAGGGCGGTGAGCGCGGCCTCCTTGCTCTTATCGACTTTCTTGAGGGCGATCTCCACACTGCCGTCGATGGTCGTCTCACGCTTCTCGAGGACAGTGAGGGACTGCTTGGTCTGCTCGTCGAGGGCCCGGAGCTTGTGCTTGAGAGCCTCGGACTTGCGCATGAGGTTCTGCTCCAGCGAGGTGAAGTGGTCGGAGAGCTCCTTCCACAGTAGAGTGCAGCTCGTCATGAGCGAGGTCTGCCTCTGGAACTCGTCGAAGCTCGGCTGAGTCAACTCATGAGTCAACTCGCCCGGATCGGGGATCGACCCCATGGCCGGCTGCTTCTGCTGCTCTCCTTCACCGCTGCCGTGACTCAGTGACTCAGTGGCGGAAAGGTACGGGGAGGAGGGAAGGGGGAGGGGGACGATGGACGGGGAGGGAGGGGAGGGATTGAAACCCTAGAATCGTAGAAAGTGGGAGAAGATAAAGATCAGAGAGGGGAGGAGAGAGAAAGCAACCTGTGTGGGTGACGTGGACGACTCTGACAGCGACACGCGCAGTTCTGTCTGAGGAAAAGTTGCTGGCGGCTTTGTCTCGGATACGCCCGGGGTGCGCAGGTTAAGGGGGCACTGGAATGTGCTAAAGTGAACAGTGGCGTGACTAACTGCGCACGCAGGATAAGAAATGGGGGCTTAGTACTTCTGCAAATATTTGCAGTTTAGCCCCTCATTTATTAGAGTCGAACAAATTACGTTTGTTATTCTCAGAAAGGACCAAATTCTGACAACTCGCATCATTTTTCTCTCTCTTTCTTTGCGTATATTCATATATACATACATATATATACATATATATACATGTTAACAGAAACTTTCACGTACTTTGTGGAAGGGAAACAGCGGCTGGGCTGAGCTCATTGATGGAACATCACCACAGCACAAGATTCGTTTTTACAATTGATTAATTATTTATTGCTTATTTATTTTCATTTATTAATTTAATTATTTATTTTATAATAAAGAGCATTCGGATTACTACCGACTAATCAGTAATTTACGTGACCATTTTACAGACTTACGGGACAAGTAAGTCCCGTCACACATGCTATATGCAGGCAATTAAGAGAGTATTTGTCCCATATAATTTCACGGTAATTGGAATTTAAATCTTTACGAGACAAGCCGCGCCGTTTAACTAACATGCCGACTTATTGGGTGTATTTATTTATATTTATCTGTAAAAATACACAATAGCAATCCAATTCAACCCGGGAAAAAACAGAAAGAAAGAAAGAAAGAGAGAGCTCAGGCAAATTTCTCTGCTCAAAAGGGGCAACACATGATGGTAGTTCTTGGTTTTGTTCGATGCATCTTGACATTTTCCCCGTAGCTTCTCTTAAACGAAAAATAATAATAATAAAATATATTCTAAGCGATAGATATAAATGGTAATTGAAGTTCTAATCCTAATATATGCACATCCACATATATATATATATATATATATATAAATTTTTCTCCATATGGCAACTCGTCCATGGACAGTTTACGTAGCTTATCAAACATATACTACGAGCGAAATAGGAACGTTTCGCATCATGAAAATGTTGTTTAGCTTGTACTTTCAATAAAACAGCTTCATCTTACTAATTTGAAAAGTTATCCTATAGATCGCAACCCGACCAACTATCTAACGAGTAAACTATATATTTGGGTGTCCGATACTTGGAAGTTAATGGTGATGTTATATGAATAGTATAACAAATTACTATTACTAGATCGAAACTCGCATTGTGCCACGAAATTTATGGAACTTATTATTACCTTAAAAGATCCATTATATATTTTACGACCTTGATTACCTTAAATTATATATTATTCATTACTTTATATTATCTATTATAGATGTACCATGTGTATAGTATGTTATGTACGTATTTGTATAACTAAATATATATATATATATATATATATTCGGAAACTATGTATGTACCATTTAGATTCATTTTACTTGTTATGCATGAAATAAGTTAATTTAATGTTCTTAAGGTTACTTGACAGAGGATATATTGTTTTAAGATAAATAGTAGATTGGAAGTATTAAAAGAAGTTCAGGAACGGTGTAAAACATATATACAGTACATTGAATAATTACAATTCAGCTTTTTTGACAGCATAAATAGCACTGCCGATCAAAGAGTATAGTAATGACGTATATTTTCTTTTGATAATCAAAATATTTCATCGTTATGGGATTATCGTATCACTTTATTAGCTATTATGCTTGTTATATTATTATATTATAGTCATGAACTACTTTTGTAATCAGAAAAAATAACATTGCTATGTTATAGAATTAATTATTAGGAAGATGTGTTGAAAAAGTTTATAAAGTGAAATATCGTATAATTTGTAGAAATTTTTGAAAATATAGAAAAATTTGAGAAAATTACAGAAAGAAATAAAAATAAAAATAAAAATAAAAATAAAGAAATTTTGTGAAGATACGTGCCCCCACAAGGTTCTGACGGACCTGTTTTAGTTTCTTTAGTTATAATCATAGTTATAGTTAAAGTTGACAGTTAATAATTAATAGTTAGTGGGTTTTAGATGATTGTTTGCGGAAGCGAACATAATGTATTCGCTGGTTTCTTATCCAGTATTTTTTATTAAGATAACAATTATGTCCGTATTGCTATATTAATTATGTTTTCCATGATAATGTAACGTATTGACTGATTGGCATTTAATCCAACAACATATTGTTGATGGTTATATCAACAAGACACCGTGATCAACAACAAATGTCTTTGCGAAATCATGTTAGCTTATTATTTCACAATTGTAAGTTCACAAACTCGAAATAGCATCAACCAAACGTATTCTCTTCAATGAGTAAGAATGATGATTATGTGACGTATATATTGATTAGGTTCAGTGCTTCTAATTTACGTACAATTGTCTTGCAAAACTTGAGTGTCGCATGTGTAGATTTTCCCTACAAATTTGCCTCGTATATATGTCTACAAATAGTGAATGAGACTTAACTATACCCTCTACAAAACAACGCTATTCTATAAATGACTCATTGTAAAATAAAATAACATATATAAAAACATATTAGATACTACAACCGTCTGATTTAAAAGGTTAATATTGTTAGATACGGTGTGGTTTGTATATTTATTATTCAATACTCCCATTCACGCATGGGCTAGATTAGTTTTGAAGGTCATTCGCCTGGAATTAATTAAATGGGGGCAAACGCTTGCGTGGCGTATCGAACTTACGCTGTGATATCATATTAATGCGTCATTTGAGAGTGCGGTGGCGATTGAATAAGTGTTTATTTTATTGAATTTTAAGCAGAAGCAGTGCTTATAAAAACTACATCTATTTATTCTCTATTTAAGCATTAATTTTAATTTCAACAGTCTCAAATTATTACCTCTCAAATGCTTTTACTTATTCTAAAATTAACATTTATTTTTCAGTAATTATATTTCAATACTTTTTATTTTAGCAACAACACTCCCAAATCAAGCCTAAATTTTCAATGGGCTTATACGGATATAGGTATATTTCCACTTAAAAGTTTAAGCTGATAAATGATGGTACTCATACCACATATAGACTCGTGATTTTCGTCTTCATTTTATAATGTGGGATAATAATTCCTTACACATAAAAAGGAGAGATGGAAGTAGAGGAAGTAGAAATAACGAGAGGAAATACAAGATTGTGCTTTGCCTATGAAACTAAAAAATGGAAAGAGATATAATACACGTAAGAAATACGAATAGTAGTTTATCTCATACGTTGCACGGCTTTGTTTTCATATGTTAATTATAATTTTTATTGTAACTATTCACATTTTCAAAGACGAAACATTCATTAAAATTTAAAAAATTATTAATTTTAAAATTCAAATAATCAGTTTCAATAAATTATAGCAATATGTCCGGTAATAATTTTACAATTATGTCCCATTTGCTATAAATAACACATTCATTTAATTGTTAATCCAGAACTATCATGTATATTTAACTCAAATTAACAAAGAAAAATTATTTTTTCTATTTTTTAAATAGTGATTGTGACATTATTATGTTTAAGTACATATTATATAAAACCATAAGTTCGTAGTGACTAGTGATAAGTTTTATTTTTTCATCAAGATAATAGATTTTGGTAATTTATTTGAAAATTCTACATATGATTATTGTCTTTTTATTTCTATCCTTTGCATTGGATGAATTCGTAATCTTACTTTTATATTATTTTTATAATAATTATTAGGTTCTTGGAAATTATATATATACTTCTTAATAACAATAGAAATTTTTAGTGGTTCATTTCAAATTTCAAACAATAGTTGTAATCATGTGAGACTAATTTGAACCATCTATTAATTATTTTGCAAACTAGCAATAATCATTATCTTGTATAAAATATATTATTAAGATGAATTTATAACATATATTCAATTCAAAACTGCTTTAGACGTTGCTCTCCCAAAGAGTTGCTCTTAATCATTATCTCTGTCTCTCTCTCTTCGCCCTCTACATCGGAATCAAAACCAAGAGCTACTCCTCCCATGTGTTCTATCCTCCCTTAATTAAATATGACCTAGATTAAGTTTATATTTGTTTGGACTTAATTTTAAGTGTTAAAAATTAAGTACTGAAATTTTAAGCATTTAATCAAATAAGTGTTTAATTGATTAAGGAAAAATTGTTTGATAAAGTTAAGTGTTTAAAGTCTAGAGTTTTTTGTGCAGTACTTACATATCAGCTCACTATTTTCTTTCTTTTCACTTTTTACCCATATCTTTACTATTATTTTATTTTTATAATTTCTCAAAATAATAAAAATAACTTAATTTTAGAAAAAAAGAGACAGCAAATCGGGATTTGAGGAACGGGTGGTGGTGCCATCGATTCTGACCACCACCGCTACCAGTATCTTAAAATGGACCCCACTTGAGTGAATTAAGTGAAGAAATAAGTAGAAATTTTCTACTTAATTGATTAAGTCATGATCCATAGAATTTTTTACTTAACTTAATCAATTAAGTCAATTTGAATTGCATTTACCAAACAAAGTGAATTGAATTAAGTGCTAAAAAATTAATTTCAATATTTAATTTTGATTATCAAACATAGCCTAAGTCAGAGTTAAGTCGAAAATGGCCATATTTAAGCCAAGATGTTGCTCTACCAAGAGGATGGAGGGGCGCCAGTCCACAACAAATCAAGGGCCCTTCCGTTGGATTTGGATAGGACTGAAGAAAATTTATCTCCTCGTGTTCAGCAAATTTTATATTTTACTAAAAACTACCATTCAACACAAAAGTTTTTTCATCGGGAAAATGAGAAAATATTTACTGGATATAATTCGACGATATATATATATATATATAGAGAGAGAGAAGCACTACACACGCATGTCATATGAACACACAAACGCGCTCATACACATCATGCACGTAACATTATCATATCAACACATCTGAGATTTGGTTATAGAATAAATCGTTGTATAAACACACGATCGCACTCTCACACACATGTTGCACGTAACGTAGAACATATGGATTGCTGGTAATTCTCAAAAAGAGCTTCCCATATTTTGGATGGTCGGTTCTAACCTTTGTGCTACAAGTTGAATGCTAAAATCTAGCACCGCATGAGAATGGGAAACGCTAGGTATGTTCTCTCTCTCTTAACAGTCAATCGCAGCCTAAATCCTAATCCTTGCATATTGGTCCAACTCCAAGCATATTATCTTGCCATACTCAGTTACTTCCCTAAAATTTAAACCCAATCCGTCAAAGAAGAAGAATAAACACTCTTTAACATATAATTCCACTCATCGGAAGAAAAATAACACTCTTTAACATATAATTCAACTCAGCATCATCATCATCATCGCCATCATCATTATTTTGCTTGAATGGTTAAGTAGATTCATTAAAAGTCCACAACAAAATAGATATAGGAGGAAAATGCCCAATATGATATTACGATAGTGGAATAAAACGATTTATCCGTTAGGCAAACAACAAAAAATAATAAATGAAAAAAAAACATTTCAAAGAATAATAGATAAAATTGTCATTTGTTGCCATCTTGAAACCATAATTTTGGTCACGATCTACTCTTATTATTAATTAGGGGTCTTTTCTTCTAACAAACATATATGTAAATCAGGAGGCATGGTACCGTTGACAAATTGCGTTATCGATCAATGGACTGATTTTACTTGTATATTTTTTTTGGCAGACCCAAAGGTGCCTAGGCTTCGCCCGATTAATTCCTAGGGCTCCGTGAATTTCCAGTGGCGTGCACAGTGGTTAATCACGCCCTAATAGCCCCAAAGGGTTTTGAAACCGAGATCTGATGAATACATGAGCTCCTCTTTAACCGTTAGAGTAAACCCCTTGAGATTGATTTTTGCCGGTCGCATTCTAGTTACTAGAAGCATTTTCGGGCTAGATCATATAAAACTTTAAAATGGACTTAATCTTAATAAATAAAATATGAGAATAACTCATCTTTTAAAAAAAGAAAAACTATATGCAAGTAAAAACAATGATGGGAGAGAGAAACTATCTATCTGTCTGTCTATTTATCTATCTATCTAAAACTCCAGCCTTGCAAGGTCTATTTTTATTCCTTTCTAAGAAATTGCGTGCAAACATTTTTGAGTCTTTTTTTTAATATAATTAAACTGTAGTTTGGCTTTCCAAGGTAGCGAGTATTATAATATCGAAATAGAACTTCAAAGACTCCTCCTTAGGAATTTGAAAACGTTAGTACCATTCTGATTGCCGGACTAATATGTACAGTTGTCGGAAACCCCAAAACAACCCACCGGCCCCCTCCCCCCTCTCTATCAGAGTCTCATACCTCCATTATTCTTATGTGCTTGATTTTAAAGTTAAGTAAAGTTAAATTTTAATTTTAATTGAGTTGTAATGATTATGTTGTTGAATTATGAGAAAAAGTAATGAATATTTGAGAGAAAATAATTATTGTGTAGTATTTTGAAAAAAAGTAATGAATAGTTAAGAGAAAGTAATGATTAGTTGAGAAAAAGTAATGATTTGTATTGTTAAATTATTGAAAAAGTAATGAATAGTTGAGAGAAAGTAATTATTATATTATTAAATTGAAGATAAATGGAATTAAGTGGAGTAGAGTTAAAATTAAAATTAAAATCTATTTGTAAAACCAAACAAAACACTTGTATGTTTGGTTTTAGAGTTAAGTAGAGTTGAGTTTTGATTTTAATTGGGTTGTAATGATTATGTTGTTGAATTATAAAAAAAAGGTGAAAAAGTAATGAATAGTTGAGAAATGATAATGATTGTGTTGTTGAATTGTGGAAAAAATAATGGATAATTGATATAATTTAATATTAAAAATTGAATTGACTGTTTAAAATATTGAAGAAAAAAATAAAAGTAATAATGGTATTGTTGATTTTTATTGTGTAGTAAGTATAGTTAAAATTAGAGTTAAAATTTTAAAAATATTATTGTAAAACCAAAGGGAGTTAATTCTTTTGAATAAGGCTTAAATCTCTATTCCAGTCAATACCGATTAAATCAAAATACCTTAACTTACAGATGTAGGTAGGGAAGTTGGTATCGATGTAATAATACTTCGTCACACTTGAAATAATGATCCGTCCATATGATTTCCCTCTGCCCTTTATCCTTATTTGTCTTATAATTAAGACCCACTAGCCCTAGAATTACCCCTTCAAGCAAAGAAAAACTTGCCGTAAAGAATATAGACACCTCATCCACCCTCAAAAGTATCACCTTAGGGACTCACAGTAAGTTCTCTTAACCACCTAACTTCGTATCACCCATATTTGACCATGATTTTATATAATAGTTCTTTTCGGCTATAAAAGAGGTCTAGAAGGCATAAATATATAGAAAAGGAAAAGAAAAGAAAAGAAAAGTAAAGAAGTGCGAAAATTTCACTGATGAGATTTGAATCAAAACCTCTCCAAATTGAAGTCGACACCGCTACATCAAATTCCGTTTCTCCATATATGTTAGTTTAACCTAATCTTCTACCATGAGTTATCAGGAAAAAAAACCTAATCTTCTACCATCATTATTAGATCATACTTTATGCAAACAAAGATTAGCTTACGCATGTTACCAAACAAGACATAGCTCATATGAGGGTGTAATTTTCAAATGATTTGGACCTGCACTTTTTACCTAATCTTTATATATATATATTGTCATAAGAGTAAAAATAATAACGTCGTAGGGTTAGAAATGTCATCTAAATAAATAAATATATATATAATTAAATACGAGATAATCAATAATGGCATAATAGTAAATTTAGATAGCCTTAGAATTAAATTAGTTAATGTATATAAATTATTAAATTCTTAATATTTTAATATGCAAGCACATTCTGGATTTTGAAAAAAAAAAGAATTTCTCAAAACTTATTTATAAAAATTCAATTTCTGAAAGTTACATATTTATAGAAAACTTTTTTTTACATAATTAGTAATTAAAAAATTACTAATATACAATAATCATATTCAAATATTGAGTACCTTTGAATAGTAAAAGATAAATTTATTTTTAAAAAAATTAAATTATGAATTTGTAAAAAGAATTTATGATATTATATTATTTGCATTTCTCTTGTTGCAAAATACATGAAAATTATCTATTACAATATGTTATCTAATTAATATCATTTTGTTCATGCATATTTGATATTATAATTCACTTGAATACGTTATTGTATGAACTAATATTTGAATTGTTTCAATTTAAGAATGTATGATGTCAAATTTTTAAAAATCCCCCTAAAAATAACAACTCTAGCAAAAAAAAACCCATGTATAGTATGGGTCAACAATTATTTACTCTTCGTTTTCTCAAAATGAAAAGTCTCCTGCTAAAGAGGAAAATGTTTGGTACAGTGGCATATTTCTAGTCGAGTGAGACTCTCATGCCCCTCCATTTCTCTTATGTCTACCTCTTCTAGGGATATATGGGCTCATTTGTAACTCGAGAGAAAAAAAAAAAAAGCCCCCTGCTAGATGGGGTTATTAGTAAAAAATATTTCAAAATTATTACATTTTAACGATTTTAGTATGAACTTTTTTTCTTTAACCAATTAAATCATAAACTACCGATTAAATAACAATGTTAGCACACCATCAATTTCTCCGTTGATTTTAACCCGAATTACTGTACATGACTGTACCACGTATCTCATAGTGATTGGCCGAGTAAATCCCATGTTTTTTTAAAAATAAATAATATTCTGAAAATTTTAAAAAATAACAAAAATGGAAAAAGAAAAAAAAGGAAAAAAAAAGGCATGTAAGGCTGAAGTGAGGAAGAGGGGAGGTGGCAGGCGGTGGGGGTCTCGATGCCGGCCACCACCCCCCGAATTGGGGTCGCCGGCGACCTCTGCTCTGGCGACCCCATATGGGGCAGTGAAGGCCAACATCGAGGCTCCCACCGCCAGCCACCTCCTCTCCTCCTCACTTTTGCCTCACCTGGCCTTTTTTTTTATTTATTTTTTAAATTTCAGGATATTATTTATTTTTAAAAATGTGGGACCTGCTTGACCAATAACCGTGAGACACGTGGCACCGTCATGTATTAATCAGCAATTCTAGTTAAAATCAACGAAGAAATTGATGGTATGTGAATATTATTATTTAATCGGTAGTTTTTTATTTAATTATTTAAAGAAAAAATCGTACTAAAATCTTTAACATTGTTTGGGATTTTTTTTGTTATTAACCCCTACTAGATGTAATTTTAAGTTGTGTTTCTTTCAACTTAATCAAATAAATATTTAAAAGTTAGTTATAAATTAATTATATAGAAAATGAATAGGAGGAGGAAAAAATGAAAAATGAGTAAGTCTATCACTTAATGAGTAAGTTAAAAAAAAAAAAAGGAGAGAACACATTTTACCCAGGGAAAAGGAAAAAAATGAAAGAAAGAAAAAGATAAATCCACCTCAACCCCTTAAAATGGCAGATTTTACGGGTCTCGTCACCCATGGTTTGAGTGCACATAGAATTTTTTGTGTTGCTGTCATATCTTCTATTATGTGGAAGGGACTTTCGGCGGAACCCGAAGATGAATCAGATTTCTATAGTGTATTTGGTTTTAGAGTTGAGTTGAATTTTGATTTTAATTGAATTGTAATTACTGTTTTGTTGAATTATGATAAAAGTGTGAAAAAGTAATGAATAGTTGATAGAATTTAATATTAAAAATTGAATTGAGTATAATAGAGGTGTATGTAAATTTATGTATGGGCCCCACCTTTTTGACTTTGAAGAGTTAATTTTTGTTGTGTAGTGAGTAAAGTTAAAGTTAGAGTTAAAATTTTAAAATCCGATTGCGAAATCAAACGGAGTACTAAGGTCGATTTCACTTTAGAAATTTTTTTTAACTCTACTCAACTTAACTCCACTTATTTTTAATTCAACAATATAATAATTATTATTATTTTAAATTTTTTAAATAATTTAATTCAATTTTTAATATTAAATGCTATCATCTATTCATTAATTTTTTCACAATTCAACAACACAATCATTACTTTCTCTCAACTATTTATTATTTTTTCTCATAATTTAACAACACAATCATTACAAACCAATTAATATTAAAATATAACCTTACTCAATTCTAAAACCAAATACAACCTAATATTTTAATAAAAAAAATTGAAAACGGTACAGTTAATGGCAAATTGAGCTGTTGGCGAATGAATCTTACCAGCATTGCTCCGATAAAGCATCTTACAGTCGTCAAAGTAACACTTCGGATTAGTTTCAACAACTCGAAATAAAATAGAAAAGCAAAAGTAGAAAAAAAAAAAAAGAATTTCAAAGGGGGGAGAGGGAGTGGGTGGGGATAAGTGGTGGGCCCCGGCCCACTGACCCCCACATGGGCCGAGACAGAAAAAAGTGAATACACTTGCCTCCCCCGTTGAATATCCATTTTTTTTCTTTTTCTTTTTGGCACCAAGATATTAATTTATCATTATATTATAATAATTGTTTACAGTGAGTAATGCATGTGGGCGAACATTGAGAAAAGTTGTGTCTTAGGTTTAGGCACGCCATGCTATTTGGAATTTTAATTCTTTTTCTAAATAAAAAAAATACTCAAAAAGTGTCAAAGTAATTTCATCCCTCAATCGAGCCAGAAAAGCTGAACCCTTTACTTTTCCCAATTTCTTTTTTCATAAATCATATATAACCCATAATCTGTTAAGTGAAATTTACTCCAAGTTACCACCCTGGTCAGGTAACATGGTAATAACACCATGGGACAGTGGCCTTGAGGTTCCAAGTTCAAGGGCTCTCCCATACGACTGCAGTTTTCGTAAGGTGAGACACCATGCGTACCACGAACATTTTGGTGTGCGACTGTATCGTATGAGAATGGTTATGCCGATCAAGTACCGGTGTCTATGGAAAGGGGGGAGGGGGCATGACTGCCCACTATTCTTAACAAACCCCACCCAAAAAAAAAAAAAACCTCCAAGTATTACATTTTTTTTTTGTAGAAATCTCACAGGTAACAATAATAAATCTACTTAAACTTTTTAAATTTTCTTTACTTGGAAGAAAAGGGAAAAAAATGATTTCCTCAAATGTTCTCCTCCTTTTGCTTGCTATTGCTATTGCTATTTAAAGTAACCCGTGATCGTGCAGTAGGAAGACTAGTAGTTGAAAGAAAATTTTTTAAATGATTGTACTTCATAATGATTTAATATGATGAAAAATCAATAAGATTGCTTCAATTAAAAATATTCATCATAATTAATCGAGTGATTAACACTTATTATTTAATTTATTATAATTTAATTGATTATTTCTCATGTCACGTGATGAGACATGATCACCGAATAATCAAATTATCCAATTAGACCAATGAACATGCACTTGACCTTTTCCCTTTTCAAGTGATTATATTAGCTTTTAAATATTCGAGTTTCCAACTTTCCATATAAAGCCCGAAACTTCTCAGTACAGGTTAGTTTTTAAAAAATAAAAATAAAAACTGTCGGTAATCCAAGGCGAATGAAAATTAAAATCTTCTTTGGTTTCTGAATATAATATAATCTTGATAAGTTCATAAACTGACTCGGTGAATCTAAAACCATGCGTTGTAAATCTCGGATTTTGCAAGTGAATTAAGATAAATGACAGATCTTGTCTTTGATTTTCTTGAATACGTGATGTTTTCCCATTTGCTATCACCAAGAAACAACTAGTCAATCATATTCTGGAAAAAAAAAAATATGAAGAATACAAGACGACACTACCCCACTAAAAGAACAACAGAAATTATCGCCCCGAACAGCTTCGAGGAGATGGTAGCTGAACAACGGATTTTTTTTGTTTGGTTTTATTTATTTTAGGAACCCATAAACCTATTTTGGATTTTAATAAAGTCATTGTCATTTGACAACATATGTGTGTCCATATATATATATATATATTCATTTAAATGGCTTATCCAAAAGCATCATCATGAAAGTAAGATCAATGGAAGAATAACACTTGGCATTTCGGAGACGCAAGCTACAAATTAAGATTTGTCTACTGGCAAAAGAACCAAAAGATTATTAAAAGGAAAATCAGCCTTTTAAGTTTAACGATACAATCATATGACATAAAGACATTAGAGAGTCCGATTCCACGATCTAGTTTTAGCTGTGGTTCCGAGCCCTGGACCACATCTAATATATATACATATATATATAGAGAGTAGGTTTCCGGGACGTGGCACTTCCATACGTCGCTTCGAGCTATTCCTCCGCTCGTGATCCTCAATCCGTGTAAGATCAATCCTTCGGGTGGGTGCCCCGCTAGTACAACATATATGAGGAATTTTTCGAATGTGTGCAATGAGGAGGAATCTACCCACCGAAGAATAATATGGAACAGTAACAATTAGAAATATGAATATTTATAGGAAAAATTGCAGAAAATCTATTTTGACGTTTCAATTGTTGTGATAAAAGGTCAAATGATTTTAAAAATTCTGCTAAAATGAGACTTGGATATTGTTTGCTTTCATTGATCACCAATCTATGCCAAGGTCATCGTCAAGGTCCACTGTATTCAAAATCCTTTTCCTAAGCTCCTATTGAACACTAATCTGCGATCTGTCTATTTGAACTCTGTAGATTATGAAATCGGTTACTACTCTTGATGATGATAATTTGAATCGATGAATAGTTCAATTTCTATAACTGATATTACTTAATTTATCCATAGTATTGCACGGTTCCAACTTTTAAAGAAGCTTGTAATCTCCGTTTTGTTTTATGATATTCTAGAGTGTGTGACCCGTGTTATGTGCGAAATAAATATAACTTTTATCAAATCTCGATTTTGATTTCACGAAAAATTTGTTAGATTTATGAAATTTATGATATATTTTTATAAGCATTTGGTAGTTTTGTAACTAATTAAGTGTGGTATGTTTTTTGAATAGAAAGAATGTGTTATAATTTTTAAGAATTTTATTTTTTTCCATAAAAATGGGAGAATAAATGTGAGTACGGTTTTGCAATGAAATCAAACTATAATAAAATTGAAGCTATTACAACACAAAACTCTCGTTTAAATACTAATAATGCCAAACAACATAAGATATATACGGTGTTATATTATTAAAATGCTGAGAAAAGTGGTAGGGATTGACAAAGGTCAACAAGGTTCCATATGTGCAAAAGATTTATAACCGGAGGCCTTCTTTTGTAACAAATAAGACGTCAGGATTACGCAATTATCTCTTGTTTATAAGATAATAGTTAAAAAAGAAGGTGTGACGCAATGAGACACGTCCTCGCCTGTTGATTTAGAAATCGCACGTTGAATACCTAGTTGAACTGTCTGTATCCCTTTATTAGTTATTTAAGATTTTTCTTTGATTATATTAGACCTAGAGCCTCTTTTATAATGAAAAAAAGAAGACATGAGATAATATGCAACGTCTGTGCGACAAAAGGGCTACGGCTCTGTTTGGTTTCAGAGTTATATTTTAGAATCACAATTCTAACTTAATTCTACCCACTACAAAACAAAATAACTCATACAAAGTCAAAGAGTGGGTCCCATTTATATTACTTTTTTCCACAACAAAACAACATAACTCTTACAAAGTCAAAGGGTAGACCCCATTTATACCACTCAAAATCAAAATCAAAATCACAATTCTAAAATCCTACTATGAAACCAAACACCACCTACATACTGGAGTTTCTAGTTCTGGGAACCGGGGACCTCTCTGCGAGTTCATGCACAACTTTGGTTTCCATAAGCTATAGCATGTCAATGTCACGATAGGATGGATGCGGATTTTATACGTAACGAGAATACGACATGCCATTGCATAGAATCGACCGGGATCAGCACGGCCGAACACGTCGATGGAGTTGGCGCGGTCCCCACGCAACTAGTGGACCGGGGAACAGGGGACTCAAATAATGGAAGGGAGGCGGCCCATCCGAATTTTAATCAAAGATTCATTTCATATAAATAAACCATAACAAAAGGTTGTCCCCATAAAGAGAGTGGGGTTGTGGGTTCGGTCCACAGATACGTCGGACCTTTGACAAGGATTTAAATATGAGTAATGATGGAGATTGAAGTCCATGCAGAATTTTTTTTTTCTTTTTTCTTTTATTTTGGGTTAAAGTCCATGGAAATTGTCTCTCATAATGCATGTTTGAATAATATAAATTCATAAAAACAAAGTTTATATATATATATATATATATATATATTTGAACGGCAATAAGGTGGCATCAGTGCTAACATGCACAAACAGTATTAATCCATTCACTTTCTCGATGAATCAAAAGCACGTCATCAAAGATTATAAATATACTCCTCAGGAATTTAAATATTATCTTGAGAGACAAAGATTGTGATGTATCCGCGTCCCACAATCATGACGTAACAGAAATGCTAAAATGCAGCAATGCAATCAATGTTGCTTAGCTTCCTACCTCTAGGTTTAATCAATTCAACCCCCCTGCCTTTGAAATCATGTTACCCATAAAACACCTTCGATTATTATTATTATTATTATTATTATTATTAAAATATAAGTTAGGGAAGAAATAATCGAGCCCCGATCTCGACTGGCAGTCATGGTGCATAAGTCGGGTTTGAGGGTGACCGCCCGGGCTGAAGTCTTCCATTGTTACGTAATCTTCCCAACAACAAAACCGTCGCGAGGCAGCAAATTCAACATATGCAGAAAGAGCAATTCAACATATGACGGTCAATACGGTCAAGGATGCATTCGTACATTGCATCTAGAAAATGAATGGCCCATCAAGTGGCCAAAAACTATATATATAGGCTATCAAAGAACTGATCCATATGAATCGTTTCTCCTGTTTTCTTCCTATTACCTAGGGGAGGAAGAAATAAAGGGACAACAGCACAAGCGCCTTGAACCAGTACAAATTTGAACTCAACAACAGAATGAATATTCCGAAAACTAATGCTCGGAGTTCATCTCAGCACCGGAGGAAAGCCAACATATCTTCAATAAATCAAGTCCGGATATTCACCGCCACCCTCTCTGAGAAACTATAAGGATTTCAATGCATTGCTTCTCTCAGAACGGACTGGCTCGCTAAAATCTCTCTCTCTCTCTCTCTCTCTCTCACACACACACACACAAAATGAAAACACGATGTAAAGAAGAGCTGCTATCGCAGCTTCTCGTACCCATCAATATTCCCTTTATACAGAGCAGCCGGTTTTATGAGCAAGCAGTTCCTATTCCTCTCCTTGAAAAATCCAGGACAGAAGTCTATGACACTGTTTTCCTACGAATGCTTGGCCTAGATGAAATGGTAGCGATTCATTTAAACTGTCGAGACATACTAATCTCGTACTCTTAGCAGAAATATCTGTAAGTTAAACTGGTGAAAATCCTACACTTACAACTCCCTTCCCAGTGCAACTAGACTCCATCAAGAAACGAAGAAATTTGCACTAAATACCCGTCAACTGGCTCAAAAATATCATAGTATAAATCATTTAATCGATGAGCAAACCGAGAGACAAGTGACTTAGACAAATTTAACATATGATTATTACTTGCAGCACGTAGGAAAATATCCATTAAAAAGTATCAAAGAGCAAAAGATATAATAAAAATTTGTTTATACATATTAACTACGGCCACGCTGCCATACCCTCGCTTCGATATATACGCGTATATATTTATATCTATAGTTTAAAACTTAGAAGAAAGCCACAAAGTCCCAAGGGGAGAGAAGGAAGACTTCTCTCTTATCATTTTTCTTTTTCATTTTTTTTCTCCCACTAAATTCTACCACATGCATTTTCTCTTATATATTTCGAGAGGTTTCATACGCATAACTCGGACAACAAGCCTAAAGGCAAAGCAGCTTGGCATCCAAATAAGATACTCTACTACCCAAAGGGGAAAAAATAAAAAATAAAAAAATAACATGCTGAAAGCCACTTAATATCGACAACCATCATCAGGTGGAAAGAAATAATATTTCATCTAAACCAAGCACTATGAAATAATCTTCTATGAAAACAAAGGGGTTAACACATTCTTTGGCTAAATCACGGAAAAGAAAATGAAGAATACCTTGTTTTGCTATCCAAATAGATACTATGAAGAAAGATGGTCCTCTCGACTCTCTATTGTGACCTTCTTTCTTGTATCAAAGTCCAACTTATCCAAGTCAGCTACTATTCCAAGATAACCGTAAAAGATCCTCCTTTTATCTCCTGTTCTCCCGTCCACTCTGACGAGGTTTGGGTTGCTCTCATCGTCCTTGCCCAAAGTCACAGGATGTAGGCGGGCCCAGCCCTTGCGCCCATGATTCTCCTTCTCAAAATGTTCTGCTAGCTTCATGGCCTCTCTGAGGCCTGATTCGTTGGCAGCAAACTTAATGAGAGTGATACCTAGGAGGCCGTCTCTTCCGTACAAGGACTTTGACTTGCCACCCGGAAATCCAAGTTCTGGAAATCATTAACAATGAGTGAAAGGAACGTTAAAACAAAGATCACAAATCTCAGGTTGAAATCACTGGGGATGGCAGAACTCCTATAGGACTGATTTCCATAATAGCAACATTAAAGGGAGATCCTATCAGGAGGAGTCATTAGGGCCATAACCACAAAAGAGATCAGGATCCTGAATTAGATAGAGGACCTTGGAGGAGCAAATAAGGGGAGACAATGTGAAATTGTGGAGAGGACTTGGACAATCTGCTAACATTTGAGAGGCATAAAAGTTGCATCACTTTTTACCGAGAAATAAAATTTCAGGGGTCTCTCAATCTTAACCTCCAATGATGCTCAAATCTAGAAATCATCTGAAAATAGGAACACAATTTTTCCATTTTTAGACATCTAAGAAATTATTTGAAGAGATGAACATAGTTTTTGGCAATTTGAGACAATCGACTTGAAGGTACCCTTTGGTGTGAGAACTCACAGCCAGATGAATTTTTCTCTGAAGAAATACTAATCAAGAATAACTTGCCTCTACTCCCAAAATGGCCAACCATCTCCCATGTTATACAAAAAAATCATGCTATATTGCTATGTCTAGTGGATTGTCCCTTAAAAGATTGAGAAAATCAGTTTCTGAAATCCGAATAGTAGCAAACAATATATAGATGAAGCTTAAACAAATTTCTATTTGCCCCTTAAAATGTTGATAATGCTCATTGGCAAGATTTCTCTGAACCCCATATACACACATTCAAGAAAAGATTTATATACTTTTATGTATAAACCATATGGAATTCAGCTGGACCATTTAAAATGCTCTGATATGGATATATCTGGATGAACTTATGATGATTATTTCATCTTGGAACATATAGATGATGATCTCTGCTGACCAAGCCATTCTACAAAATTGTATATTCTTCAACTGCCAAGGCACTGCATTTCCCTGTGAAGGAGCACTTAATCCTAAAGTCATCTTTAGACATGACTAGAATGAATATTGAGAGCCAGCAAGTCAGACAGCACTATCCACCACATCTTATCACCTAAAATTAACCCAAACTGCAGCATCATAAATGCCCAAAGATGCAGCCGTTTTAAGATGAGATCCCAGTATTTGGTCAAAACATTAAAATCAATTATTTATTTGAGAACTAAATCCTAACCTCATGCTAATGGAAGATAACAATGACTCGTTACCACCTATCCAACAAATTCAGATGCATCTCTGGATGAAAACTAGGAAATGCTTAACAGTTCACAATGGTCGAAGAATAATGGAACAAACTATTTCTAGAAGGTAGACATTACCAAGTGGAGATACTAAATAATGCATACCAGTAAAAGTTATTGCTGCGCTTGCTAATGATCTCACTTCTGGTACCGATCTACTCAGCAAGGAGAGATCCTATTATACATACTAAGGAAAACTATTGATTCTGTTTCCATTGATCTCATTTGTGGTACCCAATTACACCCAGATGCAAGCACTGAATTAGAGTTCTAAAAACAAATTCTAAAGCAAAGCTACAGATCATGGGACTGGGTGTGGAGTAAAGGAGGAAATTTCCAGAGTCATAGAAACCCAAACAACCATAAAGGCCAGAACAAATCATAGAAAGACTAATAGTGGACTTCAATCTATCAGGAAAACATGCACCTGTGCTCTTGTAACTTAGAAAGCTGTTTCAACATAAATCCATGATAAGTTCTCCTACTTAGGGTAGAATTGCCCATAAGAAAAAAGAATAGGGAGGAAGACCAGAACATTGTTCTCCTGATTTCATTTCCCCTTGTCCTTTTAACTGAGAAAGCTCATACATCAGTTCATAGAATCAATTCAATCAATATCAATTACGTAATGGAAATAACTGGAAGCTTTTCTGCACATTCTTTGTCACACTGTAAATTATATGTAACATCTTCCAGAAATTTTCTCCTGATAATATGATGTCAATGTTTAATATCATAGTTTCACTCCTTAAGTGTAATCCAAACCTTAGACTTTCAATATCAAAAGAATGAGACCTTTCAAAACTTCATCCAACTATCCCTGGTCATATCCCATAGATATCCTGCTAGATAAGGGCTCTGACTCAAAGAACAAAAATTAGCAAAGCAAGAAAGAAATTGCCTCAGTGGAAATATAGACACCAGACAGTAAATATTATGGAACATAAGAACCATAAAAAATGATAAAGCATAACTGGCTGCATAATATACCTCTAACTATATTATCCATCGCTTTGATCCCCAAACCTTCCATGCGCCCTTCTTTACCCTTCCCTGTAATTGTATTATGAATAATCACTGTGGGAGGCCACATGATGAGATCCTCCTGATTAGCTGCTGCTTCACTAGCGGATAATGACTGATACATCCTTGAGTTATCAGGAGGTTTCGAGTAGTTCCAACCCATTAAGACACAAAGAGCTTTATGCAACCCCAAGTGATCCACAAGAGAATCGGCATTGTCTGAGTTGTAAGTGTGTAAGACAAGACTATGCGTGTCAGGAAAATCTTTGGAGGACCTGTATTACCATTTAAGAGGAATTGAAAAATAACTCCTCAGGTTGTCTTGCATCATTATAAGCAATAACTGTGAACACAAAGGCAAATACACCAATCCATGCATATGACTATGGTCATCTCAACAAGATGAAAGTTCAGTAATTTGAGAATGTAAATACTGCTAGTGCAGAAGGTTATCAAGAAACAGCCGTAAATGCATCTCTTAAATATTCCAATTCCATATTTTGAAAAGGATAGGTTCCCTATAGGCACTCAAGTTTTTCAATAGGAACCAAATCATAGTAGCTTTTATGTAGCACAGTAGAGGCAAACTAATGAGGCAATTCCGTTAAATTTTCCACTTAGGATCTAATAATATAGATCTGGGCCTTCAGAGACCCTTCCATCATCTATATTTCTGTTCAACTTTTTACTAAGAAAGCAGGCTTTGGCACCGTAGTTGGTGGAACGAGAGATAGAGCCAACACAATATTCAATCACTCACCCATAATTATGCTTTACAAAGCAAGAGATAATCCCAACTAATTCAACTCATGTTATAATTTGATAGTAACATTACATCAGACCAGACGATCTGAAAGAAGACGCGTCTAGGACAAGAGAAGAGGAAAATACTATCTACATAAATGTATATTTGAAACATTAAGTGGAAGCAATCACACTTCATTAAGAATTTAAAAGGAGAGTTAGGCGGTATTTAATAAGACTTAATTGATGAAGTGCTAAAAGGTCAGGTAGTATTTTATTACAAATTTGATAAAGAAAGAATTGAATGGGCAAGGAGGAAAAGTGAAGATGAGAAGAAATATTATGAGATTAAGTCAAATAATCACATATGATTATTTGATTATGTCAATTCCCATTTACTGGCTCAATAAATGGTTCCTGACTTAGTAAGTAGATTTTCCCTTATCTTCTCCCTCTCTCTCTCTCTCGCTCCCATTCAATTTTCCTCATGATAAACTTCTAACTAAATTTTAATCACTTGCTTAATCAATTAATCTATCATTGGTAAAGGACTTACTTTTCCTCTCTTATTCTCAAAGCGACAAAGATGGACCAACATTAAATTACTCAACAACTAATAAAGCTATGAAAACCAAGTCAACCCAGATCCTCGGCTGACAGTCAGAAACACCCAGAGATAGAAAGACAATTCAAATAACTGATTAGCCTTACAGTAAACAAGATGTAGTGTAACCCAATGTCAGCTATGAACCAATCAACACGAAATCTATAAGGGCTTCAAGTTATCACTACAGCAAGTAAAATAAACAATTGAAGCTATTATTATATGCGAGCACCAGCACAGACCCAACCCTACTATAGAAACAGATATCACGGTTCACAAAACTTAGCACACCATCGAAAATCATTCAATCTCTGGGGATTGGGGTGTGCAGGGGAATAGCCAACCCCCAATGATTAGAAACAAGCATGCCGAAAAATGCTAGAGGTCATGCATTCAAATCCCAATCAGTGCATGTAGCCCTAATTGAGGTCACAAACATTTGCAGGCACATGGACTCGTGTATCATGGGATTGTGGTGTTTTCCATTAGCTCGGGATTGACTACGAATAAGTGGTGCCCCCGCGTGTGCAGTGGATAGAGAGGGACAGAAAGAATGTACAAAACCACTTGTCTTTGATGGTGATATCGACGGTTTTCTACCAATTAACATTGATAGGCATACTGTAGAAACACTAAGATCTACCAGTATTCTCTGTACAAATATTGCACACCTAAAAACATAAATAGAAACATACTGAACTATAATGAGACTTCAATTTTTGTGAGAAGCAAAGAGAATATACCACAATAAACTTGATGGGGGGTAAAGATACTTATTAAGCTCATGCTCATTGTTAGTGAGCTACCAACAAAGGTGTCTCCAAAAGGATATATTCCCCTAGAGATTGCATGCATATATTCAGTGGATGCGATTAAGGGAATCATCATTTAGGCAATTCCCTTCAGAATATCTATCATTAAAGCAATCATACCAAGCGCCAGGAGTACCACGTGCTTTCCACTGACTAGATCTTTATAACATAGTTTTGAAAGCAAAAAAATTCCCATTAACACCCAAACTTCTCAAAAGAGCAAGAGAGATTTATGGCACTATATGCCAATGGACACTTACTAAAAGAAGATTACCTTTCGCCAATGAAATCAACTAGAGTTGAGATTACTTGGCCACAAACTAATGATAGCTACCAGCGAACCATTAGGGAATCTAGAACACAGGACAATTGATAGCAGGTAACAAGCTTCCATCCTCAGTAAGATCAAAAAACCTAAAGCTTAAGTTTGTTTGCTAACATAAGTTTTAGAAAGGGCACAATTTCAACTCATACGGTTAAATATATAGATGGGGAATGAAAACTACTACTACATAACTAGTTAAGCATCTATAGGTCAAGTACATTATCCCTTCTTACATGGCTTGTTACTCATCTGCATTTATCTGCATGTGCTACTTCAAAGCATGATGTGTCATCCTGATGCAGGAGGCTACATTACATAACACTAATACACATGCACTGACACAATCTTGCCCTCACACAGACGCACAACATAATGTCATAACCACTAATCTAGGAGGACAGAGGGGTTTTGAGACAAAGTGGAGGAAAATCGATTCATGGCTGTGCATAATTGGAAACTTTGCCAAGCAATTTAAGGTAATTTCATGTACCGAAGGTTACATATCACGTCAGCTCTCTCTCATGTGATTGCATGGGGCAGCTGTCAAAAATCCATGGATATTTAAAATAGATAAATCTAATCATAACAAAGAGGCAACTTAACTCTCAGAATTCACTCAATAAGGCCGTCTGAGACTAAAGAATCGTATGTAGAGGTGCTCAGGACATCAAAACTATGAAATGAGCAGGAAATTAAGCCCATTGGCCAGTTTGAGTCTTGATATCTTCAGATCCAGTCAGTAAACATCTTGCTCCATCATAATACTAATGTATTGGGAAGAAAAATATGTGAACAAATAACAGTAAACAAATGGTTAATCCAACAAATAAATGCCATTGCTACCAACAAAGATCATGGACCGCCAAAATGCAAAATATACATCAGCTTAAATTTTATGTCCAATATAAAACACAATTACTACCATTGAGCTTGTACATCTATAGCTTGTTGAAGTAGCTGGGAGCAAAAAATCTAGCAGTTAACCAGCACTGTGTAAAAAAGCCAGAAAGGAACAGAAGAAACCAGAGGCCCATTTGGCATGTTAAAGTGGAACGGGAATGCAATTGAACATTTTACAATATGTATGCCATTTATTTGAGAAACATTCCACTGCAACAAACGGGCCACTAGAGAAGAAGCCTATCACAATCTACTTCAAAAAAATAAGCAGTGGGAAAACCCCACTGACAACTCATTTACGTACAAGACAATCTCAAGACACATTGATATTGCTATGCCGGACAAAGTAATGCAGGAACAGCCAAATTGTGCAAAATGTCGTCCCAGACTTGCCAAAGCCCCTACTCTTACTGCAGTATTGGCACATAATAAGAAGCTAGTAAATGCGAGCATAAAAAAAGCTTTATGGCTATGACTAAAGAGAACTTCAGAGCAATGACTGCCAAATGATTGCCTATACTTTATATACATACAAGCTAGCATCATATTTCCAAGTGGGTGAAGCAACGGACACCGCCCGTCCACATGCCAGAAATGAAACTATAAGGGACTTGCAGAATTTTTCCGTATTAGCTCAATTCAGAGAAGTCTAGATTCAGACCTGCCTTAGCAGCCAGCAACACCAAAAGCTGCGAGAACCACACGACACTTACGGAGTAATCACAAAACAATACTTCGCATTGGTATCAACAACAACATCCCAGGCGAAAATTTAAGTTCTTCCAGTAACAGATTATACCCATCTATTAATTCGAAATAATATGATCACCAGCATCAAAACAGCCTCCAAGCAATCAATATTAAAGAGCGAACTACCAACAGGAAAATCGCATATAATAGCCTGATGAATGGATCAAACCTGCTACAGGCAACACATTTAAGGAATCCACTCCTCCCGTTCTCCAAGTAATTCTTTTTCTGGTGAGGGTTCTCATTAAGCGCTTTCACAAAGTGCAAGAATGCCTTTTTAAGCTCCCTCTGATCGACATCGAGGTGCTTTAACCTCGCATTTCCACTCGGGTACTTCCCGTCTCGAGAAAATGGGAACGGCTCACCCCCATCCCTGCTCGGGCCGGCAAGCTGGTGTCTTTTCCTGTCTGGGTGTTCCATAGCCCGGTCATCCCCAAACTTCCGCTTCCCAGGGCCATCCGATGGCCTGGGCCTGCCCGAGTCGAGCCCAAGGGAGCTCCAGTAGTCCTGTGGCATACCGAGCTCAGGCCGTGGAGGGAGGAACCGGTTGGGAAAGTCCTGGTAGTCGAGAGGGAGGGCGAAGTAAGACCGGACACTGCCGTCAGCGAGGACGATGGTGCGGCGATCCAGCATATGGAAACCATACGACGGCGGTGGTGGGGGGCCGAGAGCTGCCATGGGGTCGGGGAAGGTCGGGGGATGGGGGCTGGAGGGGCCAGCGGCGAAGGGTGGTCTGGGGGACGGGCCGGGCCTAGGAGAGGGTTTGGCGACGGGATGGGCAGCGGGGGAGGGTTTGGAGTCGGCGGGTCTCTTGAGGTCGGAGGGCAGACGCGGGTGCGACTGCTGCGCCGGGGGGTTGTGATTCGATTTGCGGTAAGAGGAGGAGGAGGAGGAGGAGTGGGGAAAGGAGGGTCTGGTGGTGTGGGAGGAGGGCCGCTGGTGGTGGTTGTGATGGTGGCCGCCACCGGCCATCCCACCGAGAGAGAGAGAGAGGGACAGAGGACTCCGATCGGAAGAGGAGCAAAGGACAGGATGAAGTGCTTCAAAATTTTGCTTGTCTTAATAAAAAATAGATGAATAACCTCATGATAATTTTTTTTAACTATTGTGATGGAAAAAAAATTATAAATTCATGATTTTATAGAGAATATCACTCAATTTAAGTGCGTTTTTTCTAAACTTTACCTAATTGATATTCTCATTTGGTTTCATCTTTTACCTTATTTAATTTCGTATATATTTTCATTAAAGAAAAAACTTTGTATTCAGGGAGTTCAATATCAATTAGCATAGAAATTTGCATGTTGCTTGTAGGGTGTGCACGGGTACTGGATATACTCGGAACCGATCGGAACCTACCCGTTAAGATATGGTCCGGGTAGCTCGTATTAAAAATAGAGTAGGTTCCGAGTATTAAAATCAGGAACCCGTGAAAATCGATTCCGATTCCTACTTACAAGATACCCGGAATTGGTTATTTATTAAAAAAAAGATGAAAGAGTAAAGTTACCGTCTCCTCTAATGAATCAGAACAGAGGCACTTTGTTGCGTGGGATCGTATTATAGATGTTTAATTTTATCGATGGATTGATGAGACATTATTTTTTTTGTGAATTAATCTAAATTTTGTTGATATTCTATTTGGCGTGATTACTGATTATGTATGTGATATTTTCGGTTTTATTTAGCGAGAGAAAAAAATTTACAAGTTCCAACAGGGTACCCGAAACCTATGATATAATACAGGTTTCGAATCCATGATTCAATAGGGTATGATCCGATTCCAAAATCTTAGAAACTGTCCCTTACAAGATAGGGTCCGAGTATCGTGAAAAATACAGAATATCCGGAACCGGTCACCCCTAGTTGCCTATGATTTATTTTTACTTTTAGATTTATTTAAGATATTTTTTTATTGCTTCCCAGAGTCTCACTGGACATCATTTATTTACATTAATGTTATGTCTTGGTCTCAACAAAGATTAATTATTATTTAAAAAACTTATCATATCTATACAGTCATTAGGGGTGTGCACAGATACCGAATATACCCGGAATTGGTCGGACCCTACCCGTTAAAGTAGGGCCTGGAACCTCTGATAGCTCATATTGAAAATATAGTAGAGTCTGAATATTAAAATAAGAAACTAGTGAAAATAAGTTTCGGTTTTGGTTTCTGCATATAGGGTACCCAGAACCGGAACCGATACGTAGACCCGATAATAATTTCTCTTAATTATATTCAGATATATTTCTCTCTTTTACTTTACCTTCTTCCCCTCTCTATCTCTATGTCTCTGTCTTTGTTTCTCTCTTTCTCTCTCTCTCGGTGGAAGTTTCGCATTCCTTATCATCAGCAGCTTTGCTCCGACGACCTCAGTGTGTCCTCGATGATGCTTGATGGTATTACGAATGTTTAGTTTTGTGAATTGATTGATGAGATATATTACTCTTTGTTGATGTATTGTTGATTAATCTAAATTTCTGTCGATATTCTATTTTGTGTTATTACTGATAACAGATGAGATATTTTCGGTTTTATTTAGTGAGACAAAAAAATTTACAGGTTTTAACAGAGTATCCGAAACTTGTGATATAATACAGGTTCCGATTCCATTACTCAATAGTATAGGGTCCGAATATCGTGAAAAAAATAGAATACCCGGACCCGAACACCCTTAATAGTTATAATTTAGATTAACAAGAATGTTCTTTTACCAATAAAGTCCTCCATCTATAGAAGTAATAATTAATACAAAAGGAACAATATTATCGATCTAAGGGTTGAAGAAAAAGAAAATCATAATATTTATTTTTATATGCAATTTTTTATAAAATTAATTGTCTTCCGGAAGAAACTTTGTTATAATAATCAGAAATAGTAAATGTATAAGGTAGTCATTAATTCTAAATATTAGGGTAAGCAATCGATAATCACATAGAAATAAATTATGAAATATACCTCTAGAATATATATTATAATATACAAATGAAAATTTTCTAATTTATAGTTATTATTTATATATTATCACTTAATATTAAGTACTATCAATATGTCAAGCATGTTATGTTCTTAAGAAGATAAATAATTGTTTAGCATTCTTTATTGTTTTGGTGATATTATTTTCTTGGGGCAAGAATTGATGGTTTTCATATCTTTTACTTATATTTACTTTTTATTATTTCGTATTTTTCATTTATGAATCGTTCCTAATTTAAATTGTAAATAAATATTAAACATGATTTGAATAAGTTAAAAATTCAAAGTCATTGAATCATCTGGAATAACTTTTAAAATTTACCTAAATGAATTACTTTGATTTATTGAGTTTTAATTAAATTTTTTTTTACAGATATTCTAATTTAAAAATTACTTTCTCATAATCTTAAATTTTGAAATTTATTTTTTGTTTTTTCCCTAATGGAATATATTTTCTTTAATGTTACTTATCAATTTGCGATTTTTTTATTATGAAATTGAGAGGGAGAAAATTTTATAAAATAGAATTTGACTTGTGATAAGTAATCCAATATTAGTTAAACTTTTCGCAAGTTGACTATAAATTTTGAGTTTATAATAATGTGGTAGAATATTTAGAAACTTATTTTAAATTTTAACAAAAAATTATTATTTAATGATGAAAGTTTAATAAAAAATCAACAACATTAAGTGTATTTGACGTTAATATCAAGACTGTAATTAAAAGGGAAAATTATGAAAAAAATTTATTCTCATATACTTGTCTAATATATCCCATATTAAAATCCAATATTTTTTCTTAATTATGAAATTACTTTTTTTCAAATACTCCTTTTTATTTCTATTCTTTTTACTAATAATTAATTTGAAAATATATTAACATGATGAATTGCTAAATCTTTTTCTAACAAATATTCTACCTTAAAAAGGTCACTTTCTCACAATCTTAAATTTAAAATCTATTTTTTATTTTTATTTTCATTATTAGAATAGTTGTTTTAACTATTACTCATTAATGAGTGGTTTATTTTTATTATGAAAAAATTTGAGGAGAAAAATTTGTAAAATAAGAACTTTGACTTGTGTTTTGTGTACATTTTTACTAATGCAATAATATATTGTTATTATTATATATAACTAGTCGGATGGCCATGTGCGTTGCACGCGGTGAGCATAATTACATGTACTCTATATACGTACTTTTTTTTTAAATGAGAATGCAATACAATAGATAAATATTTGCTTTGATATGTTTGCGGTATTTCATTGGCCACTGACAATCGAAGCAATGAAAGCACAATGCTCGAGTTACAGATATTTCAAACTTAAATATAAAATATAGGATGGGAAAAAAATCAAGCATCTGAGTTACAACACAACAAACAAAATCTAACAAAAATTTTTAAGTTTAAAAAATTTAGCAAATTATAAGAATTCAATACAGCATCCAGCTTAGGAAATGGAAGCAACTCTTGTACGAACTTCTCCAATAAAATGATGATGTGCGATTGCAGCACCTTCTGCTAACCTTTTAACTTGGAGTTCCTACAATTGTTTCCTTTTACAGGACAAGCAATCGATCCTTGAGGGCCTTTAACATGAGTTTGAAAAGTCACCACCAAGGTGATAGCCCAGCTGGTAGCGGACTGTATATTCCAAAGGGGAGGTCAAGGGGTAGAAACTCGACTTAAACACGAAAACGCTTGCGTTAGTAGACCCTTGTCCTCTACCCAATGAGAACTATTCTGGTTCACTGTGCGCTTTGCTGGGGTCATGGTGACCTAAGTAGGCTATGTCTCATCGAGCTCTTTACCCATTCGAGCGAATGGAACATTTCATGGTGGCTATGAAGCCCCTCTGGTCTCCACAGGGGGTTGCTACGCTGGTCTCTCCCTCCCGGCTTTTTTGCTTATAAAAAAAATGAGTTTGAAAAGTCCTAATTATTCAAGGTTTATTAAGATGCTTATATTATGACAATAAAATGATTATTGGAATAGGAGATAAACGAATCCCGTTACATGTTTTCTGAATAGGAACGAGAGGGCAACCTTTAATTTTTACTGGCCTGAAGAGTATGTTGTCTAAAGTAGAATCTTCAGCATCAATTTTACCTTCAAATCACTTGCATGATTTGCACTGAGATTATCCACTTTCATTTCAGCGTTATAGTTTTCAAGACGTACAAATGTATTACCATTTACCAAGATTAGAGATTTGAACAGTAATGAAGCAACTCATACAGAAAACCAAACAAATTACCTTTGTTGTGGCCATTTCAACAGGCCCAAGGTGAGTTACAACATCAAAGACCATTAACAATTACAAAGAATGAGAAGACATAAAGATGGTCGGTGGTTTCAACTTGAAAAGCATTATTCATGTGTGGAACATGTGCTTAAAAAATAAAAAAAAAACCCCGTAACAACAATCATATTTATGCTGTGTTTGGTTTGTAAGTAACATTTTAAAATCAGATTTTGAAAAAGAATTGTATAAATTGTTATATATGGGGCCCACCCTTTGACTTTGTATGAGCTATTTTGTTTTGTTGTAGAAAAAAAGTGGTATAAATGGAATCCACCCTTTAACTTTGTATGACCACCGGTGCAATTATCCCAAATATTAATGCAAAATTTTGAAAAGCTAATATTTTTCCAAAGATTGGCTTGTTTGATTTCAAAGTATGATTTTAAAATCATACTTTAACTTTATTCTACTCACAACAAAACAAAATAACTCATACAAAATCAAATGGTGGATCCCATTTATACCACTATTTTTTCTACAACAAAACAAAATAGCTCATGCAAAGTCAAATGGTGGCCCCATACATAACCATTTATACCACTCTTTTTTAAAATCAAAATTTGATTTTAAAATTCTACTTTGAAACCAAACGCAGCATAGCTTTGTTTGGTTTGTTAGTGTAATTTTAAAATCACACTTTAACTTAATTTTACCCACAATAAAACAAAATAACTCATACAAAGTCAAATGGTGGGTCTCATTTATACCATTTTTTTCACAAAAAAACAAAAAAACTCATACAAAGTCAAAAGATGGGCCCCATACATAACAATTTATACAATTATTTTTCAAAATCAAAATATAATTTTAAAATGTTATTTACAAACCAAATGCAGCATTAGTTTCAGACTGCACTCAAATGGAAGTGGTTGAGATGATATATGCAGTAAACTGGGAAGGGAAAAAGAAAGGTAAGCAAGCAAAAGAATCTTTGTACAAATCCAAAATGCATGAACATTTTGTATTATGGCATTGCAGTCCTAATGCACTTGCATTCCTTATCTCATTTAGCTAAAGATGATATGTT